>NC_026003.2:116320622-116935622 GCF_000442705.2 Elaeis guineensis | reverse complement strand
TGCTTATCAAGATTCGAAATGATTTATAGTGTGATTCATTTATTTTAGAATTGAGATTCATTTTGATCAAATAAAGGTGAAATCTAAAGTCACTTTGTTTGAGATCTGCATTTCATAATAGCAAATGACCTATAGCTATGCTAGCCAATTTTGTCGGGGCACATTATAGTGGCATAGCTGGGCACGTATTGTTCGATGACTTTGGTGTTTCTTTAGAACCATGTTACGTACCTGAGTGCATCTAGACTGGGTGAGAATTCACATCAGTCTTAATGATTGAAAACCTCAAAATCTTGAGTTGCAAACTTGTCTACTAATAAAACAGATATTTATTTGTCACTTGATCCAGGAAGGATAAATATGGGACTAAGTTCAATCCTTGGTACACAGTCTTGGGCAAGGTTTACATTCCATGCTTTTGCCAGCCTCAAGATGGTACCATATGGTATGATATGGTACTGTGTGGTGCTGATTACATGCCCACTCATGTCTCAAAGCACATAGCAAAATAAATGATCCATGCTGGTCGATAGCAGTCTGGCCGGCACGTACCTCTGAATCATGTGTATACATGTCTAGCCTGGTATTTGACCATACTCTGTGGAATGGTACGCTGTGATCCTAAATCAATGATCTTAAGGAGTTGAGCTGTACGAGTTCAACATCATAATGTTAGCTTGAAACATTTCCTATCTTTTATAATAGTATGTTTGATTTTTCTCATGTTCTAGGAGATTTTCCATGTCATGGATCTGGAAAAGGTGTCCCTAATGTTTGTTGGTCATAACAGGTGAGTAATACATTAAAAATGATAGCATTCTGTATCTTGGTTGTGTCATGGAGAAATATATGGTACATTGGATTTAATCTCAATAGTGTTAAAATGGGTCTGAAGAACGAATAGTGGTTAGGTTTTGAAACTTAATGGATAACTTAAGGAACACCTAGTAAATTCATCTTGGGGCAGAAAAAAATAGTGGTTTCAGGCGATAATGGCTAGCAATTGTCTTCAGAGTATGTTTTTTCATTTTTGCCCTGTGGGAGAAAAGAAAAGAGGGGAAGGGGTGGGGGGATTGTCTGATGTTCGGAGGAGAAATGTGAAGAAACTACATGGATGCTGAATGAGAATTGAGGAAGCTCATAATGATGAATGATATGGCCCTTTGTAGGGAGGAATGATGAATTTGGCTTATAAAGAGAACCTCTGACAGAAGGACAATATTTGTGGGTGCCAATATTGCATTGAATTTTTTTTTTTTTATCTAACTTTATGTGTCTCTTCAGTTGCAGGAGCCAAATAAAAATGTGTATTTTTTAAAGCAAACAGTTGGTAATGCTTGTGGAACCATTGGTATTCTTCATGCTATAGGGAATGCAACATCTGAAATTAAACTAGGTAAGTTCAGGCTATGCATCAGGTTTATGTGGCTTTTGGATGGTGGTTTCTTTCTTGTATTTGCACATAATGCTACATGCATTTCTCAAGTGAAGGGTCCTTTTTGCCTGTTACTGAATTTAACAGATTTCAATAGTAGTTGGATCTGATAGCCAGAACAGTAGCTTGAATTCATTGATTGTTAATGTTCATGGCTAATTTTTTATAAACTGCATTATCTCTTTGTTGATTTTTCCTTTTTCCAGTTGAGGGCTCATATTTTGATAGGTTCTACAAGTCAACGGCTAACATGGATCCATATGAGGTTTTTATCAACCTTTGCTCCAAATTCGTTTAGCTACTGATTTCTGCATTGTGTATTTCTCTCTCTGTTCATTAATTTTTGTCTGTTATATTATGCTTGTGTTCTTCAGCGTGCTTCTTTCCTTGAAAAAGACAGAGAAATGGAGGATGCCCATTCTGTAGCAGCTACTGCTGGGGATACAGAGGTGATACTTCACTATTTTGATTTTAACGTGTAATGAGTAGCATACTGTCAGTTAGCCTCTATCATGACATTTTATACTAAGGATTGAGCTCGTATTCTGCAATTAATATATGTCAATCTCGCTTTTGGCAGCTTGTTCAAGTTGTTACAACTCATATTTCTATTAGTAGGATAACAGCTTCAGTCTGTTGTAGTTGTATCTTAATATTCCCAGAATTCAGTTAACCTCCAAGTTTGCAAGACAGGTCAAGTTTGATTAGGGGCGGCAATTTTAGCTAGCCCACTAGGTACCCGATCCAACCTGACCCGAATGGGGCGGTTTTACCCGACTTGATTGCAACTTGAGGCAGGTATGGGTTCTAGAAAAAAAATACCTGAAGCAGGTTCGGGTCAGATACGGATAATAGTATGCTCCGATCCGAACTTGATCCGATATAACCTTAATGTATATCATCCTTTCAAAATTATAATGATTTTATATTATTTACATGTACCCGACCCGATCTAACCAATTTCTCTTATCTATCTGACCCGACCAGCATCTTTATTTGACCCGATCCGAGGTGGATACGGGGCGGATATGGGTATGAGGCTTTTACTTGTAAAGCGGGTACAGGTATGGGCCGATCCGACCCATATCCAACCTTTTGCCACCCTAATTTTGACTCCCCTTTTCAATGGATTAAAACAATTGCAGTGGAAATTATGTGCCAACATCTTCTTTTGTCACCCCTATGCAGATTTATGATAATTTATGATCTTGTTGGTTTAAATGAGCAAAGAATTAAATTGGTCTCTTTTAGAGTAAATCAAAAATTGAGGTGCTAATAGATGAAGATAACTTATATGTATCTGGGTGGTATCTAAATTGGGTTTTGATGGGAGTACAATATTTGCTCAATATGAGCTGGATTGTATTTGATTGACCCTGACATGAACTACTTGGAATCAGCTTTTAATTTGAAGGCTCAAAAGCCAAACCAAGTTCATTACATGTTTTCCCTCTTGACCTTATTGGGTTGGGTCAGGTCAGGTTCAGGTTTAACCTGTCCTGAGTTGCTATTCTTGTAAGGGACATTTAGTTGGTAATTCTGTTTGGAGTAAACCGTGAATCATACCTTGTATTTGACTCCTGATTTTTTTTCGCCAGGCTTCTTTAAATGTAGATGAACATTATATTTGCTTCACATGTGTTGATGGTAAGGATGACAATTTCTCTAAGTTATTTTTTTTTTCCACTTACCTCTCAAATGGATCATTTTTTGCTGTCAAAATTAAGCAACCATATTATTGTTTCTATGCCATATTGTAGGGGAGCTTTATGAGCTTGATGGGATGAAGTCTCAACCAACATCTCACGGTTCCTCATCACCTAGTAGCTTGTTGCAGGTACTTGTTCTTTTGATAATCCTTTTTCTTATTGTCTGTGCTCTTCTATCCTTTGCTGACTAATTAGCCAAAATAGATATATAGTCTTATAGATATACTATGAAATCATGATTTTGCAAGGGAAGCCATTCTGTTTTCAGGACATGGAAATAAGTAAGCAACAAATAATTAATAGGATAAGAAAGTACTTTTGTGAGAGATCTTCTGAAAATAATAATTATTTTATACAGCTATTCATGATGTTATCAACCATTTCTTTTATTTTTATTTTTATCATCATCATTATTATTTTAAATGCAATGTCCTACCTTCTGGTTGATATTGCTTTCATTTTAAGCTATGCATCACAGTAGTATCTAGTTGTGTAGATACTTTGATCTTGTCCAAGCAAACTGATTTATCTTTTGGTGGAGGTGCATACCATTTTCTCTAGGAAATTATAACAACATTTGATCATCTCCCACAATTGTTAAAATTATTTTGGTTAACTTTATGAATTCTTGTCCTTTCATTTTAATTGATGGCCTACATTGATCTGTCAACATCCATTTCTTCTCAAATCCTTCCCAAGTTCTACTTGTCCTGATTCTGTCTTCTTGAATATTTGCTGCATCTGCACTCAAGGATGAAGTATCACATGGCTGTGGATTGCTGTTTTGGCTCTGGCGTATTACATCGCATGCTATGTTCAACTGTGTCATTCTGTGCCAATGCTGGATGCATGCTGGCACAGCAGCATGCCAAGTACTTGCAGACAAATGGCATAAAGCCACTGCTACATATCAATAAGGCAGTAGAATAGTACATATTGTTCAGTGCTGTGCCAACTAGCACTTGTCCATTTTTCCAAACCAATAGTTATTTTTCACTCTATTCTTAGCTGTGTTACCCAAACCAGTGCTTTACTTTAAATGTCTGAACCCAATACCAATAAATGGGTATTGTCGTCAACACTACGGTATGGATGTGAAAGAAGAAATGTATAAAAATTAGAAGGATCTGAAATTTTGACACATACCTGCACCTGGCACTTATACCCAAGTCCGTGTAACATAGATTCTTACTGTGGTTCCTTGAATTGACTCATTTCAACCCTATCATCATTAGTTTTCCCATTCGTCTTATCATTCTCTTCCTTGCTTTTATGCTTCATGGCTTCACATTATGGCTCTATGCTTTTATTTACTTAACATTTTATTTTCTGTTGTCTTACGAAATTTTTCTCATCTCAAAGCCTTGAAACAGACATTTACCATTCTAGAAACACTCTTCCATATCATCCACATGTTTTTATATAGGAATTTCTTTGTCGATATTGTGTAGTGAATTAAAATTGAAAGAGGCTCCCCCTTGTTTATGCCTTTGCCATGATATTGGAGCCTCATCCAAAATTATGTTCCACTAATTCTCAGTACAATCGCAGTTCTGGACAACCCTGAAGTAGGGTTAGAACTCCCAGAATTTTCTGCTTTTAGGTGGCCTGCCAACTAGGAACATGATCTTCAACCCCTATTGAGTAGTTGGGTTCTATTCCTGTTTCTTCAGGATTCTGTGTGAATTGCTCTTCAGTTTAGCATTTTGCCATGAATAAAGACCAGTGGTTAAATAGGATACACTAAGTTAACAATAGAATAATCAAAGTAAGATGTTGTTAGAATTTCCAAGGAATGTTGGTTTCAACAGTGTGGATCGTCATATAAATTTGATTTGTGAATAAAATGCAACCAACTGGTGATCTATTGCTTCGTAAGCCCTAACAATGGGGATGTTCTGTAATGGACTGGCTGGCAGAAGATCATCACCTCAAGGTCCTATGTCTCTGCCTTAACGATGGGAAAGTGTGCAACGTTGACAACCATGAAAATGGAAAATGTTGCTTTTAATTTGATGAATGGAGTGCTCGTGATATAATGCATAACTTGGTGGGACAAAAGTTTAAAAGGTTTTTAATATTAAAGAATTTGTATCAAGAGTAGACTTAAAATTTTAGCTTTTTTCTAGAACATAGCACAGTTCAAATCTAATGTTAAAAAAAAAAAAAAAGATTGCTTTTTTGGTGCTTTTGGCATTCCAAGTGCCATGGAATTACCGGATGCATTCTCTTCCACCTGCATGATTGGTTTTATACATTCTTTTATATGCATATCTCCTCTGTGGTTCATTTTGTTTGTATCCTATGTAATGCCTTTGCAAATTATCTTTTGACAGGATGCTGCAAAGGTTATAAAAGCTATGATCCAGAAAAATCCTGACTCGATGAACTTCAATGTCATGGCACTCTCAAAGAAACAAAGTAATTGACACTGAAGCCAGTCAGCATCCAGTTCATCTTTCCATATGAAAGTCCATATCTGGCGGCATACTATCGTTTTTTACGGGGCCCTCTCATTAACTTAATATCATTGTAATCGTCCATGAGTTGATAGAAATCTTTACCAAATGGCGAGGGTGTCCTGAAGTTTGCAGTGAAGCAGTCAGTGCTGCTGTTTTGATTACCGTGCCATGCCAGTACATGTGCTGGTACTCTCAAACATTTGTGCTTAAAAGATTTTTATCTCCATGTCATGATAACGTGGAGGCAGAAACCGAGCTGCAAGAACACTAGAGGGGTATCATTACTTTACGGTCAAGCCTTGCATTGCAGTTCTACTCCCGTTCCAACGTTTTTCTGATTGTTGGCAGCTAGCCTTCTAGCAGCTGCATTTTGGTCTATTCTTTGATGCTTTAGAGTATAATCTCGTCCTACAGATTTGGAAAAGAACGTTACGTGAAGAGTTTGATTAGTCTGTTTGGATTTTTTCCAAATTGCTAAAACGTTACACAAATATATGAACTTGACGGTGTCCTCACCCCTCGTTTGCCGAAATAGTGGAAATAATTCTACGGTGAGCTCGACGGTGCGCCTGGACCTAAGTTGGCCCCGTCTACATCAAGAATCCTTTTGAGAAAACTTTATCAAGATTTGCTTTAACCTGAAGGAACTAATGCATGCTGAAATACCTTCTAACATGGACGTCTTAAGTCATTTTGGTATCTTGGAAAAGTTCTATGGGAGTATGATGTTTCTTGGGTCCAGGACAGGTATAAAAAGAGGTTGTTTTGATGGGCATTGGTGGAAGCAGTGATCATCCATGGATTATTTGCTAGCACCTAAAAGATCCACGTAAAAGCAAGAATGTGTAGGTGACTTACGTGAACCTGTAGTTTTTTTTTTTCTTTTTTTGGCAAGACGGTAGCTTCATACAATTTTAATATGAGTACAATCTAAGAAATTAGAAAAAAAAAATGTTTTGAAAGGATATCAGTAACAGAGATATATCATTCTAAACTCTATCAAAATGCTGAGCAACAAACAAGGTCATCCAATGTCACAGGAGAGCTTTCTCCGCACCAAACTTTGAATTTCACGCATCAGGAGGTTATAAATAGCAATACGATTGCAAGATCCCTGCATCCAACCCACTACTGTTAGCGAGTCCCTCTCCACAACCAGCTGGTTAGTCCTAAGAATCATCCTCGCATAGACGATGCATTCTCAAGTCATTCTCAACTATGCAATGGACACTGTAGTATCCACAAGTCGAACACCCTTAACTGCAATGAATTGAGAGTCAGGGCCATGAATCATAAAGCCGGCGCCATCTCTCTTGTTAAACACATTGCCATCAAAATTGACTTTCAGAAATATCAAGGGTGGGAGCTCTCAGGAGAAGAAGACTCTCTTATACGCTCTAGGAGTAAGAAAGGAATCTCAGGTGTCCCAAATCCTCAAAGTCCAATCAGAAAGCGCAATGATGGAAATTGTTTGCCTATTTAAAGTCCAGATGGAGATTGTATCTTTCATGGGATTCACCTTCCTTGATGCAAATCCACCATTGGATCATGCAATGATCTCTTCCGGATCCATACGGATGATGGAAGGTTTAGTCCAGAATGCTTTGAGATCTGTGCTGAGAACGATCCAACGATAAGCGTAGTGATAGAACATCGAAAGATACAACCCGGACTCCTAAAGTCCCTGCAGTGAAAAGATGATTGTCGGATTGATCACGAGTCAAGTTGCTATTTTACTAGGTCCTTCACTGGCATTATCTGAAGCGGAGCATGGCGCTCCGATATCGTCCTCTTTGAAGCCCAAGGTGGCTTTGTTGTCTCTTGGGCCTCGGCAGACTAAAATGTTGCATCTGCTACCGTCTACAATGAAAAATCAGAGGCGGCTAAAATCGCACTTTTCTCGCTCAGACTGCATGAGCCACACCTCTGCGTCGAGAAATGTGTGGATGCTTAGCGTAGGCACGCTTCAATAAGTTAATCTTATGGAATTGATCCGTTGTTTGCTTTGGCTCGCATGCTATATCCTTTGAGAAAGAGAGATGATTTAGAAATTCAGAGCCACCATGTAGAAAAATATTTTGACATTTTACAAAGTCTTGCATTAATCTTAAAGCAGAAGCGGCGTACGGTGCGTAACCGCCAAAGTACATTTTAACTGCTGTTACTTCAATAAAGGCTGCTTGTCGGTTTTTAACTCGTTAGCTTTCAAAATTGCAGCCAAAGTTCCGACGCCATGTTGTTTGCCACTCCAGCTGCATGTGTCCGAACATTGCAAGTCACTCGACACCTCATCTTGAACTGAAGTGGATGAGCGACGACGTGTCCATTCCTGGACGCAAGATGACAACCAGCTGCTCCTTCCCCATTCTCTTTCTTCCGTCCACCCAATTTGCTAAATCCTCTCTTCCCCTTCTCCAGTGAAACAACAAGATCAGGCCATTCTCTGATAACCAGCTGAGCCAAGAATCGGATCCCAGCCCTGCCCTCCCCCCCCCTCATTGTGAGTAAAATATGTAACAAGTGCAACATGTAGATAGCAGCAACATAAAAACCAAACATCCATCCCATATTATATTGCATATAAACGGATCTACAGTCCCATAATAAGATCATACAAACAGCAACCACAATTTATTCAACAATGTCGGCAATAGGAGAGAACAGGTATATACCAAACTAAAGCAAGTAAACTTTATCACCCTCAGCACCCAACAACACTCACGCTACGAGGAGAAACAGCTGCAAATAAAGGATATCCACGAAGACACTTGATAAAACATAGAAACAGTAGAATATAGAAGAAGCGAATAAGATCTCGAAGGTCCCAAGAATCCAGTGGCAGTGTGCAAGCTCCAACCGGACAAAGTGAAGCGAGGGGAGATTTTTATTTATCTAGGAGGTCTGGGCCTGCTCGCTGCGGTGCTGAGCGGACTCCTTGACGTCGCGGGCCTTGGAGGCGAGCCGGGCCCGTGCTTGTTCCAGCTGCTCGGACCCCGGTACGCGCTTGCCGGTGAGGTACTTGTACAACCAGGACAGCACCGAGAGCGCCGCCACCCCCAACCCGCCGGAGGTGACGAAGCCCGTCACCAGGAGGAACACGGCGATGACCGCCGGCACCAGCACCGGGCTGACGATGACCAGCAGCGGCGTCACCACCGCCAGCCCGATCACCGTCCCCGCCAGCGTCAGCCCCGAGACCAGCAGCAGCGATCCGCCAATGGTCGCCGCCGCCACCCCCTTCACCACCCTCTGCGACGTCGGCTGCTGCTCCGCCATCTGCTCGACCTCTCCCTCTTCACTCTTTATCACCTGAGGGAAGGATGCGGACGCGGAGTGAGTTGGTGGGTTCTTATAGAGAGAGAGAGAGAGAGTGGGGTGGGGTGGGACACGTGGAGAGGCACGTGCCGAGGGGTGTCTCATGCTGGGCGGTTTGCATGGTAGTGAATTGTGTGAGGACGTGACACGTGCGGGCTCGGTTTGGCAGCTATAGGCGACCCTGCCGAGGTATGGAAGAAAATCGAGAGGTTTCCATTGGATTCAGCCGGCGGGGGTGAAGCAACCGAGTCGACTCACTGACCGGTGCGCAAACCAGAGTCGGCTCAGTGAGCGGATCCACAGCCGTCCATCTCCAGAATAGATGATGTGGTAGCACGGTGCATCGTGCAACATAGATATTGTAAAGGACCAAAAAACCAAGCAGAGCGTAGATAAGCAAGCCCTGATCCTCCCCAATC
The DNA here is from genome assembly GCF_000442705.2 of Elaeis guineensis. Classification (NCBI taxonomy): domain Eukaryota; kingdom Viridiplantae; phylum Streptophyta; class Magnoliopsida; order Arecales; family Arecaceae; genus Elaeis; species Elaeis guineensis. The sequence continues at coordinate 116,926,282 of NC_026003.2, read as the reverse complement.
AAATATATATGAAAGTATTTTTTTCTCTCAAAAGAAAAAAAAAAAAAAGAAAAGTTCAAACTTCCAGCTATCATAATACGGTTATAAGCAATCAATTGATCAAAACCAACATACTACTTGATGACAGATCATTTGGTACTAGTTTGGTAAGAATCGTTTGACTTGGATGGTTACATGAGGATTTGAATGACCGCATAGCTATGCACTGATGACCTGATATATGCTTACAGGTCAATAATATCTATGTCAGATAAGAACTGCAAGCAGAGAGAATTTGTATTGAGAGAATTCGACTATCGTTATCAGCTAGATCCGAAACAATATGATGCAACGAGAGGCCCATTTGCTCTTCCATGATATGATCTAAACTTTTCTTCATGAGTCCACTGCGGTGTCTGTTCGATATAACTTTCGAAAGACGAGCAGTATGACAGATTAGATCACATGTTGCTGAACACATCGAAGACTGGATCTGACGATATGATAAGATATGCCTATAGGTCCTGCATGATCTTTTATTTTTTGACTTTATGAATTGTACTTACACTAAAATGATATAATTGCCCACTCTTGTACAAAAAAAAAATAATAATAATGCAGAGGTAAGTATGCACAAGTTCAAGCTTTCAGAGTGTTGATGATGATAGTTTGATACTATTCATAGAAAAAATTCAGTTATCATTAATTTCCCAATTAATGCTTCATTTTTTGACAAACTTATGTCATGAATTTTGGTCTTAGATGTAGCTACCCTTGCTGGTGAATTCAAGAAGAAAAAGAAATAGATACTATTAGGGAAAATTCTGTTTGAATGATAATGTGAAGAAACTCAAGACCCAAGAAGCCTAAGCCCAGCGAACTAAACTCCCTCGTCACCACCGACCCCTCATTAGCTATCCTTGTGATTGATTAGCTCTTGGCTCCCAAAAGATCGTTCGGTGCCCCCCAAGCGGTCGAGACTCTACCAACTGGCTTCTGGCAAGCTCCCTTCTTGGCAATTGGTTGCCTCAGGCCAACTAAGCGACAGTACTCAATGGATTCACTCAGTCGACTTATGGATCCTTTTCCTTCGACTCACATGTCGGCTGGCTTCTAGCGAGCTCCCTTTTTGATAACTGGTTGCCCCAGGCCAACTAGGCGGTAGCACTCAATGGATTCACTCAGCCGACTTATGGGTCCTCTTCTTTCGACTCACACCAAGTCCAGTCTCAATTCTAGGTTCCCATTCTCCCGTCGACCATGATTTTCACTCGTGGGCCAGGATCCCAAGGCACAGACATTGGCCGGGCAATCGAAAGTCGGGCATGGCCGTCATGCAGTCTCATCGAGTCACATCAAATCACATCATTCAGGAGCCATATCCTGAGCGGCCACCTACGCACCGTGATAATAAGTTACGTTAGATTAAACCATCCCAAAATCATTAAGTACACCGCATGCGTGGTAGGGTCTATCTGAAGCGAAAATTCAGTGCAGGGGCAAAATAATAATTTTAAAACTTTTTCAAAATTACTATTTTACAGTAAAATTATTAATTAATCTTATTAATTAATACTAATTAACCCTACACTAGGATCTAAATATGATACAACAGCATGCATTTAAATTTGAAATTCAAATTTGAAACAGTAAACTTTTTACTATACTGTGTTCAGAACACATCACCTTTTGTGGGTAGTCGATCACCGCAATCTGATCACTGTCGGGAGACTCTGATCATCACGTCGCAGCCACACTAGTGTCTGGCCTCTGCGGATCGTCCACAAGAAGCTCCCGTCTGATCGGCTCCTCACGAATGCTAGTTCGTGATTTCACCCTTTTGATGGCTGATGTTGATCGAACTCCTTCGATCGATGTGTGCCGACTCCTCGGATGCTCTGGATCATCTACACGATTGGTTGAGAGGCTGATGGATCTCTTCCTGAAATTTGGTAGACTCACGACACTCGTGGCACACCAATCTCACTTCCCGAACCCTAGGTAGAAACCCTAGGGTACACACAAAAAACTCTGCGCCCAATTTTCTTTCTTTTCTTTCTTTTTCTCTCGGAAGGTTTTGGACCTTCACCTCACGCACAAGGCTTCCTCACGCCCCACTTTCTTTCTCAAAATTTTTCTACGCACGCCCCAGCTCCCTATCTCTTTTAAAATAGTTCAAAACGTGTCTTATCTGCGTGAGAGGATAAAGATAAGTAGTTACACATTTGAATTCAAATCAAATTTGAATTCAAACTAAAACCAACTCATCCCTATCCACTTGGGCGTGAGAAGAGAAGGTGCGAGTCTGCTTTGTGCGTGGAAAGGTTTCACGAGAAACTCTTTCTCGTGTGAGATGTGGGGCGCTAAAGTGGATAATGTCATGTATGCGCAAGAGATAAGTTATCCATTCAAATTCAAACACGCTTTAAATTTGAATGGCTAACTAATCATCTTTATCCAAATATTGGCGCACAAGAGTGGGCGTGAGAAGGGCTTTGCATGAGAAAAAATTCACGAGAAGTTTCTTCTCGTGAATTCAAATGGGCGCAGAGATTTAAGGTGGTGCAGGGATTCAAATTCAAATGGTGGTTTGATCTTAATTGAACCAACCTAATCAAAATAGGTTAAGCACAATTAGACTAAATTAAACTCAACTTAATTAGACTTAATTAGGCTCAATAAAATCTTAATCAAATCAAAAATTGATTAAGCCCAACTCCTGATCAAATCAGGGACCAAACCATCTCGACGATTAGGTCAACTCTTAACCTAATCGGGTCAAACCCAACTGAATCCAATTCAATTGGACTTGATCCAAAAATAATTACTCAATCAAATTAAGTTAATTAGTGATCAAATCACTAATAAAATCTCTCATAATTATTGAGTCCAAATCTGATGGGCAATCGGATATCAAAGTCCATCAATATGAAACCTTGATCGAAGAGTTCAAATTTCAAATTTAAAATTTTGACCCCGGTACCCAAAATATGTGAAACTCATAATTAGATAATCTTAATTCTCAATCATAGAGTCCCAGACACATAAGACTCATAATCAGCCATCATATCAGAAAGGAACCTCTAATATGTGTGATCCCGCAGGTTCGAACCTAAGTCGGTAGCACAGGAATCAATTCCTGTACTAATTGAAGTGACCATCTAGCAATGGTACCCAAGATCGGATAGGTCGAATAATCACAATCGCAATATTCAGAACCTACGTGAATATGGTTACCGTATAATTCATCCCTTTTAACCCCTGTATTTAGGACGACTCAGGATTAAACTGTCAACTCTGATAAGATCATCCGAATCGTGCTCAACTCAATTAGTCCTGTAACCCCTCACTAGGATTACCCTGGCCAAAGTTTTGCTAAATTGAAACACGACTGTACACAGCTCCTAAACTAGAGTGGTCAATCCCATCTTGACACACTCACCGACAAGTCAAGTACTTGACTACACCCAGCAGCCTTCCGTCACTGAATTAAAAATTTAAGTAGTCCAATGCCTAAGTGCAGTGAGTTGCTTGCAAGTCACCATGACGGTCTCAGGTCGGAGGGACATTTATACCCATATCCCATCGGAGCAAATCTTGACAGCACAAATAGCTCCAGAGTCGGTCACGTTCAGTGCAGATGTACCATTATATCTCACCTGTATGCCATACCAGTGTCTCCACACTCCTTGGTTATGAGGACAACCAATCCATATGGCACACAACGACCTATGCTCGATAAACGTTGTCATCTTTGGTAACAACGTATCATTTGGTCGCGAACAGGTTTAAGGACTAAGCGACAAATCTTCCTTTGTCGAGTCTAAATAGTCCTAAGGACTTCACCACAACACAGAAGTTCATTAGAAGATGAAACATTTGTGATGAAAAAAATATCAAAATAACTTTTATTTATTTATAATTCATGTACTAATACAAAAGGAGCACAACCATCAACAGACTGACGATTGGCTTTGGGACACTATTTCCAACACTACCATCACGGCCCCTAACAAGATGCGATGGATTGAAGCAACTGGGAGGACCAGGAATGGCCCCTCTCTACCTCCCATTTATGACTCTCTCCTTGGAGGTTAATCGAAAGGCGGTCGATCTATGGCTGGCTGATCCTCCTTTGAACATCCTCTTTATCCCTTTGAGGCCCCTGTGGGCCTACTGACGACTATCAAGTGATAATTGGCCATGACACCCAAGACAATGATGGTAGGACCATCCTTTAGAAGCTCCCACCTCCACCTATTTAAAGAGGCCCAAAAAGGGACCCCAAGGTAGATACGCAAAAAAAAAAAAAAAAAAAAAACTCTGTCTCTCACGCTCCTCCTTCTGTTAGGCTAGATTTCTGATTTGAGCGTCGAAGAATCCTCATCGGAGCAACCTCCGATCAAGATTTTTTTTGCAGGTCTTGCCTCCGGCGGTTTGGCTCGCCACTAGCTCCAGTTGCTCCGATAGTAGATAGAAATCGGCACCAACGGATTGATACTAGAGAAATGGCAACCCATTTAGAGGAGCATAAATCGAGAGCAACAAAATAACATGCCACCAAAAAGAATTTCATCACGACACACCAACGCCATCGCCTCTCGACCGACGGAGAGCTAAGCCCACAGTCAGGTGCAACCGCTGGTCACGGAGGCTCCTTTGCCAGCCCGACCAGCATTGGTCACGACGGACCAATTCAACCTACTTTTTCAGCAGGTTCAAACTTTGATGGCCGCTGTTCAGATGATCCAAACTATCCCTATGCCTCTGCCGATGGTGCCGCAGTCTGATCAGGCTATCCCCATGCCTCCTTCAATAGCTCCACCATCAGAACAATCACGGGCCCCTCCATAGAGCCTAGAAAGTAGCTCCACCTCTTGCACTTGAGCTCATAGGTCCACATACATCAGAATGTACCAGACCCAAGAGTTCATTGGGTCGCTCATCTTTTCCAGTAAAAGGTGACTTGGTCATCTTTCTAAGAAGACAAGACTCACAGGTTGGAAGTGATTCACAATCACCAAGTTCAAAAATTTCTTCTTGAGCCAACATGTTTATCCTGTTCTTATTGATATGACCTAGCCTAAGTGCCAAAGGTAGACTTCTGACACATTATCTATTCTAGGACGTTTACCGAAGTTTTGAACCACATCAACAGGCTGTGATAGTAAGTAAATTCTATTATTTAATTGTCCAACAAATATTGTAACACCATTCAAAATGATATTGTAAATATTTCTTTTTATTAAAAAATCATAACCGTACATGGCCATAAGGCCTACAGAAATAATATTTAATAAAAAGCTTGGACAATAGTGACATTCACTTAAAATTACATTACGAGAATTGATTACAAGACTCATGATTCCTAAAGCTAGAACTGAAACTTTGCTTCCATCTCCAACATTCAGGAACCTCTCGCCTTCATCAAATCTCCTACTGACCTGTAGACCCTGCATCGAATTACAAATATGATAAGGGCTTCCGGTATCCAATACCCAGACAGTAGTATCACAAATGAAAAAGTTGCAAGGAGTTATCATATAATTACCTTGCTTCTTCTTCGGCCTGTTCGGATCCAGAGAGGCAATGTATTGAGGACAGTTCCTCTTCCAATGCCCCTGCTTCTTGCAAAAGAAGCACTCCGCCTGGCTCTGGTCGGGCTTGCGCTTTTTGGTCTGACCCTGTGCAACCGTCCCAGCATGAGGCTGCACCTTCTTGTTCTTGTTCTTCTTGTTTTTCTTCCCCTTCCCAAAGGGTCGACGATGAGAAAAAGACCCTCCCACTACATTCACCGACTCCTTATGGAGCTGGTGATCCTTCTCAAAGTTCTGCAGCAACCCCAACAACCCGTGGTAGTTTACTGCAGGCTTTGTTATTCGAAAATGAGTAAGGAATAAGAGGAAGGACTTGGGCAAGGAATTAAGGATCGCATCCTTATCGAGCTGCTCGTGCAGAGGAAAACCCAATTTACTTAGGCGCTCAATCATCTCGATCATGTACAGTACATGATCAGTGACTGAGGCTCCATCCCTCATCCGAGCATTGAAAATAGCACAACTAGTTTTGTGTCTTTCAACATCGTCAGGCATGCCAAAGGAGTCGTTCAACATTTGAAGCATCTCTTGTGGCTGGGCATTCTCAAACCTGCAGCTGAACTCGTCATTCATTGCTGCCAGCATAATACATCGGACGGTAGTGCAGTCATTGAGCTACTTCTGGTAAGTGTCTCTGATCGCCTTACTAGCATTCGGAGCTGGCTCCTCAGGTGCTGGATCCGTTACTACATAAAGGATCCGCTCTTGCTCAAGGACGATTTTCAATTTTCGATACCAGCTATCGAAATTAGGTCCCATGAGCTTGTCATTATCTAATAATGACCGGAGCGACAGGGTAGTGGCCATAGCTGTATATAGAAAAATCAGACCTCTATTAGTACATAAATTAATACTAAAGACTTGGACTTTAGTCTAAAGTTTTTCTCAATATTTTACGAACTGGTAGCCTCAACCTCCAATTCGAGGAATTACTTTAATTCCTTAATGGGTACTAGAATCCACACAGACTACACACGAGCCCAACTTTGGTTGGTCAACCCATGTGCATCTATGGGTATGTTCTTAACCAGTTGTTTCTCTAAACAACTTCTAGTAATTGATTTTGCCCTAGAACCTAATCAGTAGGCTTTGGCCTCTACTGAAAAGATCTAGTTAGGTCCAACCATTAACATGACTTAATTTGGTGAATCAGACCAATAAATGATCAGGCCCGACTTTGGCCGGCCAACCTAACCACCATCAGAAAGACTTAACCAAATTATCATATTATGAATGATAATTCCATTAGCCAATGAGCACCAGGCCTTTGGGCCTCCAATGATCATTGAACTAATAGACTCATTATCACTCACTTAATGGGAGGCATTGACTTAGTTATCATTATAACTTAATCATTTTAGGGACCTAATAATTTTTGAGAATTTTATTAAAGGATAGTAGAGAAGAAATCATCCAGCCAATTTCAATCCCCCCACTGACTTCACCAAGTCAGATTAAAAAAGATTTAATTAAAACTGGCATTAGGAGCACCTAAATCAGTCACACTGATTTACCTAATGACATGGGTGAGCTCTAATCACTAAGTGATCTAATCAAAATCTAACTTACCAGATTGGCTAGGTAAGTGAGATCAGTAGTGGGGATTTGCCATTAACTCGTCAATGATCGAATCAATGCGAGTAGCTCCCACTTAAAAACCACTGGTCAAAACTGCCAAACTTACTTTAGACACCAACCGGTTCATTAGTTTTAATTTTGATCAACTTAGTAAATAGGACTCCACCGCGTAGCCATGAATTAAGTCCATCTTGGTCTAGTTAAAGATATGGACCCATTCAACTACAACTATTGAAGTTGAGTCTAGAGTATCCTTGACCTAATCTAATTCAACTTTTGATTAGATTTGACCAATTACTCTATTTAGTCCATTTTTTAAGCTAACCTTAGATCTAACCCAATTATGGACCTAATTCATCTAACCCATTGACCCATAAGTTTTGCAATTGTCTTAGGTCTTAATTCACAATTCTAGACCTATTAGATAATACTTAATTCTTTTAATTAAGTACTTGGGCTGATGGGTCAGGGTTTGGTATTTTAAAAATAATTTTTAAATTTTGAAAGATTTTATTTTCTGTTCACCAAATGTGTTGACTCATTTCACAAACGGGTCAGCACAATTCATAAACAGCAATCCTATTGCTCATTTCATAACAGAAAATAACTCAAAATAAATCATGAATTTTTTTTTAAATCTAATTTAACACATTCATGATAAATTTTATAATTAAGTCCTTTCGCTGCTTCATCGGTATGGGATATAATTGCATCGGCACCCCTATCGCCATAGGAGATCCCATCGAATGAGAAGAGAGGGCCTTTAAACCCTACTTTTCTCCTATGACCGGACGGCCATGGCAACCAACCCAATTAGATTACTTGCTACTTGGATCAAGTATATCTAAATATATCAATTTCAAAATTTAAATTTTGAATTTTAATTTTCAAATTTCAAATTTTAAATTTCAAATTTGAGATTTCAACCAAATTTTGAATTTTGAATTTCCAATCTTTGAATTTTAAATTTTGAATTTTAAATTTCAAATTTTAAATTTTGAATTTTAAATTTTAAATTTAAAATTTTAAATAAATTTTAAATTTCAAATTTCAAAATTCAAATTTCTAATTTTGAATTTCAAATTTGAAACTTCTAACAAATTTTAAATTTTGAATTTTGAATTTTAAATTTAAACTTATAGATTATACCTTAATCTACGCATGCATATGTATATCATATTCTAGAACCTGGCTCTGATACCATTTGAAGCAAAAATTCAGTGCAGGGGCAAAATGGTAATTTTAAAACTTTTTCAAAATTATTATTTTATAGTGAAATTATTAATTAATCTCATTAATTAATACTAATTAATAATACACTAGGATCTAAATATGATACAACAGCATACATTTAAATTTAAAATTCAAATTTGAAACAGTAAACTTTTTACTGTACTGTGTTCAGAACACATCACCTTTTGTGGGTAGTCGATCACCGCAATCTGATCACTGTCGGGGGACTCTGATCATCACGTCGCAGCCACACTAGTGTCTGGCCTCTGCGGATCATCCACAAGAAGCTCCCGTCTGATCGGCTCCTCACGAATGCTAGTTCGTGATTTCACCCTTTTGATGGCTGATGTTGATCGAACTCCTTCGATCGATGTGTGCCGACTCCTCGGATGCTCTGGATCATCTACACGATTGGTTGAGAGGCTGATGGATCTCTTTCTGAAATTTGGTAGACTCACGATACTCGTGGCACACCAATCTCACTTCCCGAACCCTAGGTAGAAACCCTAGGGTACACACAAAAAACTCTGCGCCCAATTTTCTTTCTTTTCTTTCTTTTTCTCTCGGAAGGTTTTGGACCTTCACCTCACGCACAAGGCTTCCTCACGCCCCACTTTCTTTCTCAAAATTTTTCTACGCACGCCCCAGCTCCCTATCTCTTTTAAAATAGTTCAAAACGTGTCTTATCTGCGTGAGAGGATAAAGATAAGTAGTTACACATTTGAATTCAAATCAAATTTGAATTCAAACTAAAACCAACTCATCCCTATCCACTTGGGCGTGAGAAGAGAAGGTGCGAGTCTGCTTTGTGCGTGGAAAGGTTTCACGAGAAACTCTTTCTCGTGTGAGATGTGGGGCGCTAAAGTGGATAATGTCATGTATGCGCAAGAGATAAGTTATCCATTCAAATTCAAACACGCTTTAAATTTGAATGGCTAACTAATCATCTTTATCCAAATATTGGTGCACAAGAGTGGGCGTGAGAAGGACTTTGCGTGAGAAAAAATTCACGAGAAGTTTCTTCTCGTGAATTCAAATGGGCGCAGAGATTTAAGGTGGTGTAGGGATTCAAATTCAAATGGTGGTTTGATCTTAATTGAACCAACCTAATCAAAATAGGTTAAGCACAATTAGACTAAATTAAATTTAACTTAATTAGGCTTAATTAGGCTCAATAAAATCTTAATCAAATCAAAAATTGACTAAGCCCTACCTCTGATCAAATCAGAGACCAAACCATCTCGATGATTAGGTCAACTCTTAACCTAATCGGGTCAAACCCAACTGAATCCAATTCAATTGGACTTGATCCAAAAATAATTACTCAATCAAATTGAGTTAATTAGTGATCAAATCACTAATAAAATCTCTCATAATTATTGAGTCCAAATTCGATGGACAATCGGGTATCAAAGTCCATCAATATGAAACCTTGATCGAAGAGTTCAAATTTCAAATTCAAAATTTGAAATTCAAAATTTTGACCCCGATACCCAAAATGTGTGGAACTCATGATCAGAGAATCCTAATTCTCAATCATAGAGTCTCAGACACATAAGACTCATAATCAGCCATCAGATCAAAAAGGAACCTCTAATGTGTGTGACCCCGCAGGTTCGAACCTAAGCCGGTAGCACAGGAACCAATTCCTGTACTAATCGAAGTGACCATCTAGCAATGGTATCCAATGATCGGATAGATCAAATAGTCACAATCGCAATATTCAGAACCTACATGAATATGGTTACCGTATAATTCATCCCTTTTGACCCCTGTATTTAGGACGACTCAGGGTTAAACTGTCAACTCTGATAAGATCATCCGAATCATGCTCAACTCAATTAGTCCTGTAACTCCTCACTAGGACTACCTTGGTCAAGGTTTTGCTAAATTGAAACACGACTGTACACAGCTTCTAAACTAGAGTGGTCAATCCCATCTTGACACACTCACCGACAAGTCAAGTACTTGACTACACCCAGCAGCCTTCCGTCACTGAATTAAAAATTTAAGTAGTCCAATGCCTAAGTGCAGTGAGTTGCTTGCAAGTCACCATGACGGTCTCAGGTCGGAGGGACATTTATACCCATATCCTATCGGAGCAAATCTTGACAGCACAAATAGCTCCAGAGTCGGTCACGTTCAGTGCAGATGTACCATTATATCTCACCTGTATGCCATACCAGTGTCTCCACACTCCTTGGTTATGAGGACAACCAATCCATATGGCACACAACGACCTATGCTCGATAAACGTTGTCATCTTTGGTAACAACGTATCATTTGGTCGCGAACAGGTTTAAGGACTAAGCGACAAATCTTCCTTTGTCGAGTCTAAATAGTCCTAAGGACTTCACCACAACACAGAAGTTCATTAGAAGATGAAACATTTGTGATGAAAAAAATATCAAAATAACTTTTATTTATTTATAATTCATGTACTAATACAAAAGGAGCACAACCATCAACAGACTGACGATTGGCTTTGGGACACTATTCCCAACACTACCATCACGGCCCCTAACAAGATGCGATGGATTGAAGCAACTGGGAGGACCAGGAATGGCCCCTCTCTACCTCCCATTTATGACTCTCTCCTTGGAGGTTAATCGAAAGGCGGTCGATCTATGGCTGGCTGATCCTCCTTTGAACATCCTTTTTATCCCTTTGAGGCCCCTGTGGGCCTACTGACGACTATCAAGCGATAATTGGCCATGACACCCAAGACAATGACGGTAGGACCATCCTTTAGAAGCTCCCACCTCCACCTATTTAAAGAGGCCCAAAAAGGGACCCCAAGGTAGATACGCAAAAAAAAAAAAAAAAAAAAACTCTGTCTCTCACGCTCCTTTTGTTAGGCTAGATTTCTGATTTGAGCGTCGAAGGATCCTCATCGGAGCAACCTCCGATCAAGATTTTTTTTGTAGGTCTTGCCTCCGGCGGTTTGGCTCGCCACTAGCTCCAGTTGCTCCGATAGTAGATAGAAATCGACACCAACGGATTGATACTAGAGAAATGGCAACCCATTTAGAGGAGCATAAATCGAGAGCAACAAAATAACATGCCACCAAAAAGAATTTCATCTCGACACACCAACGCCATCGCCTCTCGACCGACGGAGAGCTAAGCCCACAGTCAGGTGCAACCGCTGGTCACGGAGGCTCCTTTGCCAGCCCGACCAGCATTGGTCACGACGGACCAATTCAACCTACTTTTTCAGCAGGTTCAAACTTTGATGGCCGCTGTTCAGATGATCCAAACTATCCCTATGCCTCTGCCGATGGTGCCGCAGTCTGATCAGGCTATCCCCATGCCTCCTTCAATAGCTCCACCATCAGAACAATCATGGGCCCCTCCATAGAGCCTAGAAAGTAGGTAGACCCACTAGAACAGTTTGAAAATTTAGGAACCAAGAAGGCGGCAATCTCTGAATCCCCGATCAGGGCATGATTCAATCTCTGGCCGTTGATCCTCCCAACATTCTGAGGCATGCACTATCTGGGACCTCGCTCTCGAGTGATGGTTTCAAGAGATTGACCAATGAATCGATCGATGCAATCTGCAATACCTCTTCGGCACCCTATGATAGATTCAACAGTGACCCACTTTTTGCTCCAAAGATTATGTAGGAGCCACTCTCTCTGTATTTCAAGGACCGTAGTTTGAGATCTACGACAAGACTGCTGATCCCATCGACCACCTTGAAACTTTTAGGGTGGCGATGCTCCTTCACGGAGCAACCAATGCCATTCTTTGCCGAGCCTTATCCATTACTTTAAAGGGAGTGGTTCGACACTAGTATTCCAGTTTGAAACCAGCTTCAATCCATCCTTTGAAGAGTTGAGCCGGTCCTTCATCAGTCATTTTGTTAGCAGCAGATGATAACAAACGCGATCCAATTACCTCCATACTATTAAGCAAAAAGGGGGAGAGTCGATCCAGACTTTTGTTAGCCACTTCAACGTGGTGACCTTAGAGATTCACGACTTAGATCAGTTAGTTTTAATGTTCACAGTAATGGATGGACTTCTGAAAAATGACCTCAAGAAGTCGTTGGTAAATATCTATCCTCAGGATTATCCTAATATGCTGGTTCGAGCAGAGAAGTATGCTTACACCGAGGAGATCTTTGCTAAGGATAATACCCCCGTTGATTCTATTGTGGCAAGAGGACAAAATGAGGAGTGCTCTCCAAGGCGAAGAGAGAACCCATCAGCATTCTAGATCTCCATTTCAAAAGTAGAGAAATGGGGCCCCTCCTCGAAACTGTCACATCTAGAGTTCTCAGAGAAGAGATCGGCATGCTTCACCATCGAGAAGATACACAAACTACACTCCGTTAAATGCATCGAGAACTCAGATACTAATGAAGGTAAGGGGACAACTCTTAGAGCCAAGAAAGCTTCGAACGCTCTTATATAGGAGGGATCCAATCAAGTACTGTTTGTATCACCGCGACCACAGCCACGACACAAAAGAGTGCGTCCAACTCCAGGATGAGATGGAGGACTTTATCAAGCATGGTCGTCTTGATTGATTTATCCTCCGAAGACGAGAGTAACGAGAAAGACGGTGAAAATTCTCTCGATTGATGGTGCAACCATGACCGGTAGGTCTGCAGGAGGACCAACCCCCAACCGATGTGATCAACACCATTATTGGAGGGCGTGGAGCTAGAGAGTGCGGCGGAGGTGAGGAGGTGGCAAAGAGACAGAGAACTAGAGAGCTAATAACCTTTATCGAGGAAGATGCTCGAGAGATCCGATGCCCGCACAATGACGCAGTTGTTGTAATATTAAATATTACAAATTATGATGTATGCCGCATCCTAATCAATAATGAAAGCTCTATTAATATCTTATTTTACGATGCTTTCTTGAAGATGGAAATATCGGATGATCAGCTAGTGGGAATGGACCCCCCGCTCGTTGGATTTACTGGAGATGCTATCCCCATCGAGGGAGCCATCACTCTACCTCTAAAGGTCTATCGGTTCCCCATCTAATCTACTACTTAAGTCAATTTTTTGGTTGTTCGAGCACCTTCAGCCTATAATGCCATCCTCGACTGATCATGTCTAAACATGGAGCTGTTGTCTCTACATACCACATGAAGATGAAGTTTTCAATGACGAATGAAGTCAGAGAAGTCCGTGGAGATCAAGACTTGGCATGCTATTGCTACAACATTGCTCTTCAAGGAGAGCGACCTGTCCAATCCTATCCAATGGAGGGATTGGACACCCGCGACGAACTAGCCAAGGAGTGTGGAAAACCAGTAAAAAATCTCATAACCATTCCTTTGGCAGACGGGAACCAAGAGCACACTGTTCAGATAAGATCGAACCTAGATCAAATAATAAAAGATCAACTAACCTCCTTTTTATAGGAGAATACCGACGTCTTCACCTAGACATCGATGGATATGTTGGGTATTGACCCCTCGGTGTGCATCGACTGAATGTGAATTCATGGCATCGACCTGTCAAGCAAAAGAAGCAAAGTTTTGCACCCGAGCGACATAAGGTGATAAATAAGGAGGTAGACAAGTTGCTTAAGGCAGGCTTCATCAAGGAGATGACCTACTCAGAATAGATAGTGAATGTAGTCATGGTGAAGAAGGCGAATGAAAAATAACGTATCAACTTCGACTTCACTGACTTGAGCAAAACCTACCCAAAGGATAGCCATCCCCTACCAAGGATTGATCAGTTGATTGATGCCACATTGAGCCATGAACTCCTATCCTTCATGGATGTCTTCTCCGGCTATAATCAAATTAGGATGACGCCTGAGGATGAGGACAAAATGGCTTTTATTACTAACAAAAATCTTTTTTATTATAAGATCATATCTTTTGGTCTAAAAAATACAGATTCAACTTATCAACACCTCGTAAACAAAATCTTCAAAGAACAAATCAGGTAGAACATAGAGGTATACATGGATAATATGCTCATCAAAAGTAAATCAGCAAGGACCCACATCGACGACCTCAAAGAAGCCTTTGCCATCCTTCGAAGATACTAAATGAGGATGAATCTGATAAAATGCGCCTTCGGAGTGTCCTCAAAAAATTTTTTCGACTTTATGATCTCCGATCGGAGAATTGAAGCCAATCCGAAAAAGATCAGAGGTGTGTAGGAGATGACCCCTCTAAGGATGATCAAGAAAGTATAGTGCTTTATGGGAAGGGTTGCCACCTTGAACTGATTTGTTTCGAGATTGATCGAGCGGTGTCTGTCTTTCTTCCAAACCCTGAAACATTCGAAAAATTTTTGATGGACTGAGAAGTGTCAAAAGGCCTTCATTGATCTAAAAAACTACCTCAGCTCCACTCCATTACTCAGCAAGCCTAACCCGCATGAAGAGCTATTCCTGTATTTGGCAGTCTTGCCCGTCACGGTGAGTGTGGTGTTGGTCCAAGATCAGAACAAGGTTCAAAAGTTGATTTACTATGCGAGTCGAACCTTGAGGGATGCGGAGACCCAATACTCTAAGGTAGAAAAGCTGGCCTATGCCCTTTTGATCGTCAATCGAAAGTTCCGCCCATACTTCCAAGCTCATTCTATTATCCTCTTGATGGATCAACCCATAAAAAGCATCTTTCATCGACCGAATACATTAGGGCGAATTGTAAAATGAGCAATAGAACTCTCCAAGTTTGATATCCAGTATTAGCCACAGCCATCAGTCAAGGCATAGGTTCCAAGGCATAGGTTCTGGCCGACTTCATGGTCGAGTGCACTATCCCGAATAAGTCAGATGAGCAGAAAAAGATCAAGCCCCAAGAGCAAACTCATGAAAATCCTCCCGACACTAGCCCCGATGCTTGGGTGTTACATGTGGATGGATCCTCCCACCCAGTAGGATCGAGGGCAGGATTGATTCTTTCAGATCCGAAAGGCACTATTGTTGAGTATACCTTGTGCTTTGAATTTTCAACAACAAACAATGAAGTCGAATACGAAGCCTTGATGGCAGGCCTCAAAATTTCCAAGGAGTTGGGGATTCAAGATCTAAAGGCCCGTAGCAACTCTCAGCTGATTGTTGGATATATCCAAAGCAATTACGAGACCCGTGAGGAGAACATGGTGAAATACCTCCAGAGGATCAAAGATCTGGTGTCCAAGTTCAAGAGTTTTGAAATTTAACAAATCTCCAGATCGAAGAACACTCGCATCGACTTATTGTTTAAGTTGGCGACATCGACGCCATCCGAGTTATCGAAAAGAGTCTTCTTCAAGGTATTGGACAAACCATGCACAGAAGAGCCAGCAATAGTCATGCAAGTGAATGAAGAACCCTACTGGATGGACTCATTGATCAATTACCTCAGAGACAGGATTCTACCAGTAGATCAGAAGAAAGTTTGGAGAATAAGATACCAGTCATCCCGATATCTTCTTCACGAGGAGAGGTTGTATAAAAGATCTTTTTTCCAGCCTCTCCTCAAATGCTTACAACCATCGGAGATTGAATATCCACTAAGGGAGGTACACGAAGATATTTGCGGAAGTTATATTGGCAAGAGAGTGCTGGCTTATAAACTTCTCCAGTAGGGCTACTACTGGCTGACCATGCAGAAGGATTTCGAGAACTATGTCCTACGGTGCGACAAATGCCAAAGAAACTCCAATACACAATGACTGTCTACGGTATCAATCACTCCCATCTGCGCTCTTTGGCCTTTTGTGCAATGGAGGATGGACATCCTCGATCTCTTTCCATAAACGTCAGGTCAGCACAAGTTTCTACTCGTCGCTGTGGATTATTTTACCAAATGGATAGAAGCCTCATAGAATTGAGAATGATAGACTTCATCTGAAAATCGATCATATGCCAGTTCGGTCTACCTCGAGTGTTGATCACTGATAACAGATGTTAGTTTACAGAGGCTAAATTTGAGAAGTTTTATGAGAAGCATGGGATATCGCACCACCTCACCTCCATCGCCCATCCTCAAGCTAATGGTGAAGCCATGGTAATAAATCGTATCATCCTGCAAGGATTGAAGACAAGGCTAGACAAAGCCAAAAGATTGTGGGCCGATGAAGTCCATCATGTACTTTGGGCATACAGGACGATGCCAAGGGTACTAATGGGAGAAACTCCATTCAACTTGATTTTTGGGATGGAAGCAGTAATCTCCATCGCAATCAAGGTTCCATCGATGCGGGTTGTGAACTTTGACAAGCCGACCAATCCGGAGAGGCTACACGCCAACCTGAATCTACTTGAAGAAATTAGAAAAAAAGCATACATCCGAATGGCGGTTTATCAGTACAAGATCATTCGATATTACAATACCTAAGTTCGAAACAAGATCTTTTGAGTCGGCGACCTAGTCATGTATAAGACGGAAGTATCACAATCTGAAGAATGAGGCAAGCTATCCCCAAATTGAGAGGGTCCATATCGAGTAGATGAAGTTATTAAATCAAGAATCTATTGGCTAAAGCAGTTGGATGAAATCGTGCTCCTCCGATCATAGAATTCAAAGAACCTCCGAATCTACTATCAGTAATGTATCGCATGACTCTCTCCAATAAAATTTCTTTCTCTAAAAATAGTAATTTCTTTCATGATCGATGATTTGCAGAAAATTGAAGATGACCTTTGATCGGCCAGTCATTGAAGACAATAAAACAGTCTTTGATCAGCCAGTCATTAAAAACCTAAAGATGGCCTGTGTTTAACCCAACTGGAAGAGCCTTTAATCAGCTTCGTATAGGGTAACTCTTAATCAACCAGAGATATAAATTTCATGCGAAATATATGGCAGAGTAAATTTGAGCTTGCCCTTCAATTAATAATAAATGTCGTTACAAAGATGACGCATCGGATATCCAAAAAAAAAAAAAAAAACAACACAACAGAGACCAGCACCGACTCTACACCTCACCTAAAGAAAGGCTCCCTTTTTCTTCATCAAGAAGAAGAAAACCAAGGCTTGGGTGCTCTATCGCTTCCCCCATGAGGGTTCTATGGTCTTTGAAGCAGTGAAAGTATCTATGCTAGCGACCTCCCCTCCGTGCATGCCAGAGACCTCGAACTCTCTAACCCCGTGCTCCCAGACCTCAAAGGGAACGTGCAAGAAGGCGAAAGAGGTGCTCTCATGCCCGGTGATTGGCGGCTACTGCCGCCCTTATCATACCACAAAACAGAATCCCAACTCGATTGGGGAGCAGAGAAGCACTGGTGGCAGCAAGTGATGGCCACATTCGGATCGCTTCAATAGGCCATTGAGGGCCCTATGGAAGAGACTCCCTAACAATGAGGACCGCAGTCCCCATTGATAGTAATTGCGCGGTCTGATGGCCATCCCTCTTGAAAGCACGTATTCCGCAGAAATTCCATGAGAGACTGTCATTAAAGTCATGCCCGCTCTGAATATGACATCAGAGTAATCCCTCAAGATCGCAAATCCGTACTTTCTTCAGACAAGATGGCCGTTTTCAATACCTCCCAAGCCAAGCTGGAATCGACAAGGTGGCTCCCCTTCTTTGAACAACCAACGGCAGCCCTGATCGGAAGGATGGGCTCCTCCATTCGCAAAGAAGGTGCCCATCACACGTCCATGAAGGAGAGTGCCCCATCACACTATAGCATACAAAAAGTGAACCTCCACTCTAAGATGGGGGGAGATCTCTCCTATAAAAAGAGGAGCTAAATTCAAGCACCCCATGACTGTCCCTATTAAATCGCAAGACGTGTCGGCTGGGGATTGGCCATAGGACCATCTCAACCAGCATGCATTTAATTCGAACGCGAATGGAACGATCGTGCCGCTTCATCTCCCCTCTCTCGGATTTCAAGGCGACGTGCGTTCAACATGGGCGCAGAAGCATGGGCACACCCCAAAGATCGCACGCACGCCTCATCAATGACATGGCTCTTCACCTTCTCAATCAATGTGCAGGATTATTCTCTTCACCTGATCAAAGCTCAGGCTTGGGAGTTGGGGACATGTGTTGGAAAAAATTCCATCTGGATGATAATACGAAGAAGCATAAGGCCCAAGAAGTTTAGGCCCAGCGAACTAAACTCCCTCTCCATCGTCGACCCCTCATCAGCTACCCTCATGGTCGATTAACTCTCGACTCTCGAAAGATCTGTCGGTGCCCTACTGTCCAAGCAGCTAAGACTTCACCAACTAGCTTCTAGCGAGCTCCCTTCTTGGCAACTGGTTACCTCGGACCAACTAGGTGGTAGCACTCAACGGATTCACTCAGCTGACTTATGGGCCCTCTTCCTCCGACTCACATTAGATCTAGTCTCAATTGCAGATTTCCATTCTCCCGCTGACCACGATTCCCGCTTATGGACCAGGATCCCAAAGCACAGACATTGGCTGAGCAACCAAAAGTCAGGCATGGCCACCATGTAGTCCCATTGAATCACATCAAGTCACGTCATTTAGGAGTCATGTCCTGAGCAGTCAGTTACGCCGTGATAACAAATTATATTAGATTAAGCCATCTCGAAATCATTAATTACACCGCATGTGCGATAGGACCCACCGTCACGGCCCCTGACAAGATGTGATGGATTGAAGCGGTTGGAAGGACCAGGAATGGCCCCTCTCTACCTCCTATTTATGACTTTCTCCTCAGAGGTCAACCAAAAGGCGACTGATCTATGATCAGCTGATCCTCCTTCGAATATCTTCTCAATCCCTTCGAGGCTTCTGTGGGCCTATTGACGGCTGTCCAGCGACAGTTGGCCATAACACCCAAGACAATGATGACAGGATCATTCTTCAGAAGCTCCGCCTCCACCTATAAAAGGACGCCCAAAAGGTGACTCCAAGGTAAGTACGCCAAAAAAAATTCTGTCCCTCACACTTCTTCTTCTTCTATTGAATTAGATTTTTGATTTGAGCGTTGAAGCATCCCTACCGGAGCAACTTCCGGTCAGAACTTTTCTTGCAGGCCTCACCTCCAGCAGTCCAGCTCACCATCAGCTCCAGTCGCTCCGGCGCCAAACGAAAATCGGCACCAACAGATACTTTTTACAATTATGTAAAAAAAAATAGTTTTGTACTATTTTGTCTTTATTTCATTTTTCACATGGAAGCTTATGAATAAAAGGTGATGTCCATATATTAAAGCTAAAAATGGGGCTTGCAAACACATCGGATGAGAATCTACCACGCTAAGGTCACCGATCAAGTGGAAGGCAACAGCAGACAGTTGATGATTTTTACTCAGATCAGCAAAAGCATAACTCTGGCTGAACCTTGGAATAAAATGCAAATTTTACTGGAATAGATTGTATGCTTTATTTCAAGTCTGATCCTGCTATTTATTTATTTATTTTTTGGTATAAAATCTGTAACTTCATTGATTCAAAAGTACAGGATTAAAGAGCCAAACAGCCAGAGGACATATACCAAATATCAGACTATAGCGTATAATTTACACTAAAAATACTTTGAGCAATATAGAAGAAAATGCATTATATGGAATTGGAACCTAATTCCTATTCCTTCTTTATATAAAGCCACGTTCCTTGTGGACCTGACTATTCCCTGATCATATCGAAGAAGCAAAAGGTGTAGTGCCCGAACGTACTCCCGACTAATCTTTCTTTATTTTTTCTTTATTATTTTTTATTTTTTTTTTTTGAAGGGAGACAATCCCAACTTATCAACAGATGAGCTCTCCTTCTACCGATTGCCTTAACCCTCAATGCAACTAAAATTTTTCAAGGCTTACCAAAATCCTTTTATCCACCATCTCCTTCAAAACAGTTAATGGTCTTTGCTATGTGTTCCTTAACACCTCCCCATTTTTATTCCATTTCTCGAGTTGACCTTGTTCCATAAACTTATCTCGTGGTTGTTAGACCTCTAACAATCAAAGTGCAAGTAAGCATGCATCTACCCCACCCGTTGATATTTTAATAATTAGATATGCTATTAGATTCATAATATATATATTACTATAGTCACTAATAGTTATTATACAATCTATGTAGATTATAATAAAAATTATTACGGTACAAAAATAATTTAAATAAGCATATTATGATCAAAATAATAATATTACAAATTTTAATTGATATAATAACTATATATTAACATTTATTATAATAATATATGTGATTAACGACTCACGTGCAGCAGGTCTCAAAATGGTTATTTAAGTGTAGCTGGTTTTGGGTACAGAAAATATCAGCGTTGATCCAAAGCCTAACTTTGAAAAAAAAAAAAAATATAATTTAGACTCCAGGCCTGGCGCATAAACAGCACCATTTTAATGCCAGTTATTTAATTATTATACTTCCCACTGCAACCTGTCTGTTTTTCGATAAATAAATAACCCCACCTGGCGTCTCCCGTGCAAGCTAAATAACTCGACCGCTTTCACCAGCCAGGAGGAAGGCATCCCGGAGGCGAAACAGAAGAAGGGGAAAGGAACAAGGAAATAGCCCGCTCCCAATACCGTCTCTCCGCCCTTTATTAGTTTATGGGGTGCAATTTCTCCTTCGATCTAAACTAATATACGGAAAAAAAATAGGAGGAGGAGGAGGAGGGCACTTGAGGGGAGAGCGATGGACATCGAGCGCAAGCACGCGGAGCTCATCGATCTCTTCGTGAAGCAGGCCGCCGTCCTGGACGGCCCCGCCCTCGCCGGTCTCGTCCTCGAGGCTACCTCCCATCCCTCCCTCTTCGCCTTCTCCGAGATCCTCTCCGTCCCCACCCTCGCCAAGGTCCAAAACCCTCTCCTCTTAATTATTTGTGTTTCTCGTTTTATTTCTTCTCATTTATCCTCGCGTTTGCTTTCTTGTGATGCGGATCGGCTGTTGGTTGTTTATATTTAAGAAGAGAGGGTTTTGGTATGTTTGTATCGCTAATTTTGTTCGGGATGCAGCTTGAGGGGACCCTGTATTCGTCATCTCTGGATGTGCTTCGATTGTTCGCATACGGCACGTGGAGCGATTACAAATGTAAGAATTCAGTTATTTGTTCTTTTTTTTTTTTTTTCACATGTCGGATGGGAGTGTTGCATTGCTTGTCTAGGGTTTAGGGGACGGTTCTCTAGGGTTTGATTTGTTTCTAAGAAATAGTTGTTCTTTATTGGTCAAGACCCATGTTTTTGTAGATGGATATGGTTGCTTCAGAATTTCTTGTGTTCTAGTTCTTGAAAACTTATACCCTGTTCTCGGTTCATGATTTTATTTTCTTTTTGAAACAAATTAATTCCTTCACCATGTTTATCAAAAATAAGGAATCATGCATAGCCGATAACTGGCAATCGAGTGACTGGCTACCTGAAAGCGCAATGGCATATGTTTTAGTGATGGTTTCATCCGTCTGTTTTCTTATCGACTCTTTCCTTATCGGGTTTCATTGGTTATGGGTGGAGACTAGGTGATCATGGCTGCGTGTGCCTACCTACACATTTGCATCTTGTTTGGAGAAGATAGACAAGGATAGGATGGCTAATCTTGGTGGTAAGATAATGAAAGTGACTTTTCTTTAGGCTTTTGAAATTGATTTTTTTTTTTTAGACCATAAAATTAAATGTTATGATGTTATGAATATTGAAAACCATAAAACTCCCACAAGGGTGCAGAATTTGGTTGGATCATAACATTTATAAGCCAATATGCTATGTACTTTAATAAATTTGACATGCTGGCTAGCAGGTGATGTCTTGTGAGTCATTGGAGAAAGGCAGTGGTTTGTTTATTTCCTCTACGTAGTTTTCTCATGGGCTATTTCTTGGAATTTTGTTCTGAAATCACTTAGATTTAGAATTGTTTCCTTGCGCATGTTTCATCCTCCTTATTGGATGCAAAGCCATGAGTTACTGCTCTGGGAAAGCGAATTTGTCTAGCTCATCTTTTTATAATAGCAGCAATGGTAGTATGATACTTGGAGAATCCTAGCCTTCAGTGTAGAAAGTTTATGAAGTTGAAGACTTGAGTCTTTTCAGTTGACTTTTCAAAGGAGTTCACAATCTTTCTTAAGTTGATATGCTAGTTTGCTGGACCACTTCAGCTACCTTGTTTGGATGATTTATTCATGTTAATCATTTAATGGAATGTTCCCCTGTTAGGATGCATATTTTTATCCTTTTGTTTTTTGCATTCTAATATTTCACAATTGGTTAATAAAAAGAGAAGTGTCCTTTCTTTGTTGCTGTGCTATCCTGGTAACATCTTTCTAAGAGCTTTATAATATCACATTATCACTTATAGATTATTTTACTGTAGTGTTAGAGCAATATCTCTTTCTTCTTCTTTTTTTCCAGTTTATAAGTTTTTGACAGACTGTTGAGCTCCTGTTTGTTGATGATCATCAATATTAATGTATGGTATCCAGTAGAATTCTTCTACACAAAAGTTGTTCAATTGTATGATAATGATTATGTTGTATGGTATTAAATTGTATGGTGAATGTGGTAAGTGATGATGGTGATACACTTAGTACTGTTAG
Organism: Elaeis guineensis; assembly: GCF_000442705.2. Lineage (NCBI taxonomy): Eukaryota > Viridiplantae > Streptophyta > Magnoliopsida > Arecales > Arecaceae > Elaeis > Elaeis guineensis. The sequence continues at coordinate 116,903,447 of NC_026003.2, read as the reverse complement.
CAGAAGAGGATACCAATCTTTCTAATAATTAGTATAATATTGTTGAAATTTTGCTTAGAAACTTGCTCCATTTATAGGTAATGCTGGCTCTCTTCCAGCGCTCTCTCCTGATCAAGTCCGAAAGCTGAAGCAACTTAGTGTGCTGACTCTGGCTGAGACAAACAAGGTATTTATGTGTGTCCAGTCATTTTGTGTGTTGCATTTTGCCAGTTTTGAGGTGCCTTTCTTTGTAGATTGTTATATGCCTTGAAGCCTTCAGACTTTAAATATGCAACTGTATGTAGCACCAATGTTGCAGAATTATGGAATAAGCATATTTGTTGTTAGAACCTCATTCATTGGGTTTATGTTGTTGGTGTATTTTTTTGCCTATGTTTAGCTGTCACATGATCAATTGTTTATCGCTTTTTAAAGAATTTCAAATTACATCGTTGTTTATCATCAACATCCAGTTCTGGAGCAGCCTATAACAATTTGTTCATGTTAGTCAGGCGGAATTAGATAACTTGCTATTTTTTTTTTATTTGTGAAATGTTAGTGTGTACACTTCAATATTAGTATGCAAGCTTTAGTGGAGTTGCAAACAACATCGAGGTTTTATTTTGCTGTATGTGCTCTGAAAATTAGAGTATAAACACATCTCTGATGTCTATTCTGCAAAATTAAAGTCATACCTAAGGAAAATGACAGATTTTACATGCTCAGTGCAATTTTTAAGTTAGTTCTCTTTGAAGAAACGATCATTTTTTCCATTGCCTTGAGAAAAGATTATTGGGACAAAAAATTTTAGCAGACCCTAGGTTAGAATGGGTAAATCCTATTGACTAAAGGATTTTAAGGTGGATAGGAAGGACTTGGTGGCGAATCATAACTTGCCACTTGAGAAAACAGTATTATCACTCTTCTTGGGTTTTGATGTGTATCTCAAGATCTGAATTTTTGGATGATAATCATATGTTAAGATACACTTCTTGAAATTCAAGAAGAGGGATAGTGGGATAATGATATGAACTTTGTGCCGACCAGCCTTAGCTCAACTGATTTGCATCCCTCTCCGCTTGGGAGAGGCCCAACAAGCCTTAGCTCAGCTGGTTTGCACCCCTGTCCACTTGAGAGAGGCCCAGGATCTGATCCCCGGGGGTGTCGTCATATTTTATTTTATTTTTTAAAAAAGGAAATTAGGACTTTTAAGGATTTCAAGTTGATTAGATTATTTTTTGAGCAAGATAGCTGAATATAAATTCAAATATTGAAAACTAGCACTGACGATTTCTTTCACATGTAAACAGAACCACCATGTGGTCGTGCTTGTATGTTCTATTCCTAACCGCAACAGTGAACAATATATATTTACGTGCAGATTAACACATTCGTGTTGGAACTCATTGAAATGTGCTATATGCAAGCTTAAGATATTTATGGCCTTTCTTGTTGCATAGATAATAAAGTAGCCATGTAGCTGTCTCTATATGCTAGTGCTTATCTGCCTTTTCTCTGACATCTTTTAAGGTTTTCATTAAGGGTAAGTATAAGCACTGAAAGTGAAACGATACAAGATAAGTAATGACTGCTCTATGAAAAGACTTCATGCAATGAAGACATTTGATGCTGCTGCTTGCAGATAATCAAGCTTATAATCTAAGTTTTTAATGTACATGCCATGTATACCCATCTTGATAGCAGACCTGTAAGAGTTTGTGCTCTTGCCATGTCTTTCTTAATCATCTCTGTATCCCATAGCTGAGTTTGTCTACATAGTGAATGTCTTTCTAATTTTTACTAGTGATGCATGTAGACAAACTATGGAACCCAAGGGATCTATGGTGATTTCAAAATGCATGAAAGTGTAGCATGCCAAATAGGAGCAAAATTTCATGGTAAGGTTTGTAGCATATATGAACAATTTAAGCTCTCTTTGTAGCTTGGCATGCATTTATAAATTTCACTGCAATTAAAAGTTATTTAATGACAAAAGATAAGAGCTCTTTCTATTGCTAGCATGTATTCTAAAGTTTGATTTCATATTAGTTATATTGATTTCCACTAGTCATGCCAATGCATGAGTTAAGGTTGTAACTTGTCTAATAGGAGCTAAAATTTCATTGCAAGGTTGTAGCTTAAGAAAATAATTTGGGCTCTTTTTGTAGCTTGGTTTGCATAAATGTTACTGTAATGAATAATTATTCAGTAACAAAAGATAAGAGAGTTGTTTTGGGGGCTGGCATGTGTTCTAAACTTTTATTTCGTACAAGTTATATCAGTTTCTATTATTCATGCTTCTCATTAGTTTGACTTATATTGTATTCTTTGAGATATCAAATTTGGAAACTTCATTGATTTTGTGGCCATAAATGCAATACATCTTGAGTTTATGATGGACCAAACACTTTCACAGTGTTAGTCTTTGGGCTAATTGCTGAACCTTCCTGTGGGAGCTCTTAACATGAACTTCATTGCTTTTGCTTATAGCCATTAACAATGTGATTGTCAGGTATTGCCTTATGATCAACTTATGCAAGAACTAGATGTTTCCAATGTAAGGGAACTTGAAGACTTTCTCATCAATGAGTGCATGTATGCGGTAAGTGTTTGTCAAGCTGATTTTTCTTTTCTATTTGTGAGCCCTCATTTTTCCTATCCATACCACAGACATATTTTCTTAAAGAAACTATGCACAGAATGTTCAGTTTTGTCATATAGGATCTAAAGTAATGGAGAGATAAATGAAGACATATGATAAGAGTTAGAAATGGTTGGATGAAGTGAAGAGGTTTCATTGAGGTATTAGATGATTGATACATACCTTGGTAACTTAAAGGAAAACCTTATAAACACAACAGTACAGCTTTCAATGTTGTATTGCTCAAAATATTAGACCAAAAGAGGGTTCCAGAAAGAAAGCTAAATGTGGCATGAAAAATGCTGAGATGGATGCCTGGTAGAAGTGGAAAGGCTAAAATGAGATACGAGAATATTAGGGGAGTTGTAGGAGTTGCACCAACAAAGGACAAATTGGTGGAGAATCAATGGAGAAGGTAGATATGCACAAAAAAGTTTGGAGAAGCTCCTGCAAAGAAAGAAAAGGAGGGGGTTTGTACTTTATCTTTTGTTGGAGATGTAGGTGAAAGGGGGGAAAATTTGAGGTTACAGGTATGGAAATTGTGATGCAGGATGTGGAAAGGCTTTCACTAACATTGTAGGTAGCTCTAGATTTGAGTTCCAAGTGAATGAGAACTCGTACAGAAGGCTGCAAATACTTGGGACTAGGCTTGACGATTATGGTTACGGATCAATATGAGCTGCACCTCTTTATGGTCTAACAAGATTCATATTTTATTGTAAAAGAAAATGTTAATTGTATTTGCAAATACATTATCATTCAGAAAATTTCAGTCTTGGTAGAATAGTATTCTTCCATGTAAAGTCACATGCTGGAATCTGAATCGGTGGGCACCAATTGTGATCACATGGTTGAGAATTATGATGTCCCTGTATTGATTTTCTTCTGGTTCACAGAATCCCGGTCTTGATTTTGATGAGACCTTTAGCCCGGTTGTGAAAGTCTCCACTATCCGTTGTTTTTTTATTTATTTTTGCACTCTTATTTTATACATGTTATTTTGTAGAAATACATGTAATGGGCTTTTGGTTATGTTTTTGTGGTTGTTGCAGGGTATTGTTAGAGGAAAACTGGATCAGTTGAGCAGGTGCTTTGAGGTATGAATGACTTTGCTGCGGACTTGTTCATTGATTTCCTCTTTTCTTTTCTTAATGAACAAATCTCTTATTAGTATGCATCCTTCACTTTGATTTGTGGTGCAGGTCCAGTTTGCTGCTGGGAGGGATCTTAGACCTGAACAACTGAATAACATGATACAAACATTAGGAAACTGGTAACTTACCTTCTTTTTGGACATTGTACAATACGTCATGTTTCCTGTGACCTCAGTTTGTTATCCTGTTTCATTAGTAATATCCTTTCCCATGGCTATCTTGTCAGCTAATCAAGATGGCTCTTTTAAGTATCAGTTCTTTGTTACATGCTAAGTGGGGAACTTTTGTTGACATGGTTTAGCAATGAGATGGAAGAAAATGTTTATAATGTGGCAGTAAATTGGGGAATTCATTGCATATGCTTTTATTTAAAATGATCTTAACTAGCAAACCATATATTTTGATAATTAATGAATTTAACCTATAATTCTCACATATTAGAGTTGAATTCAATAATTTGTTTATGGTTAACAAGAGATCAAACTGCCTACGAGCGTGCTAGTTATTCCTTGTTGCATGATGTTATTGTAGAAAACTTGGGTGTCTATCTGGCTGCCTGTTGATAATGTGCCGATTGTATTGCCCCCAACTTTTTGCATTGATCGCAATTCTTTAGCAACAAATCCTACTTGTATTATAAAGGACATAGTGGAAGTTGTAGGATTATTAGAGATGATTGATCTGAGATTCCTGCGGAGAGATGAAGAAAGTGCTAAAGGGGTGACCCAATCAAAAGGATTTGCTAACAGAAAAGTTCAGAATAATTTGAATGATAAAATAGTGAATGTAAAATAGTAGCATCAGATCCCAATGTATAAGACTCAGGAGAATTAGTTTGGACCTTGTATTGAAATCAAAGATAATGATCATATTGCATGTTCATCCAACGGATAACACACATTACTTTCACCAAGTACTTATATTTGCTGGGAATCTTATACACCAAACGTTTTTAGTCATGTCAACATTTAGGAGTCTCTTTTATGTAGAAAATATTTTAAGAATTTGATTGTTTGAGGAAACTATATTCCTTATTCTTGGATTTTATGAAATACAACATAATCTTGCTTATGCATTATTAAAGGTGTCCAGAAATCCCACATTTTTTAACCCGATTTATTCATTTCGGGATAAAATAATATTGAGACTTCATTTTTAATTTTTTTAACATGTATCCCTCATTTGAGGATTTCATATGATATAATCAGCTAATGCATCTTTCTTTGTTTGTATAAACTTGTCCACAAATGTAGAAAAAGGTTTTAGATTTCCACATTCAATTTGGAACCTGGTGAAGGAAATATATATGAACAAGTTCATCTTAAATTTTAAAGAAATATAAAGTGGTAAAGTTAAATGAATTTCCTTTTGAAAGACTAGAATATCTTATTTCTATGAATCAGTCATAAGGTTTTTGGTTGATAATAAAGGCAGTTTGACTTGATGGATAGGATGCTAGGGTAATCGGATCAAATATAATGGAAGAATTAAATTATACAATTCTGATGTTGTAATGATTGGTGCATGCTCTGGGCCCCACATGCTGCATCTGCATCTGCATCAGCTAGGGGTCCACCAAGATGCTGATGCAGCATGTGGGGCCTGGTGCGCACATCAATCACGTGCAGGGCACACCACATGCAGGCACAGAGGATTCAGACTTGATTAAAACTAAAAACTTTTTTTGAGTCATCTTTAGTGGGCTTCAAATTGGATGGTCATTGGAGGCCATCTGCACTGTTCTTCCGTAGGATTTTTTTTTTTTTTTCATATGATCCCTAAGATTTGATCTTTAAAGTTTCCTAATCGGTCATTGCCTTTAATATGGCTTCGGACCTTGAATATAAGAAGAAAATTCTCAGATCCCATCATCAATTTGGCATGATAGAATAGATGACACTCAAATCCATGTTCCTATCATGAGTATTCAAGTGCCTGATTTGGATCAAGATGGACCGATGAAAGAGTCATGTAGAAGCAATAATGCTTACATGAGAAAATAGCAGTGTCAATGAGGTTGATACCCCAAAGTCATGATGTCTTAATCTTGCCTTGTTCCTTTAGTGAATGAAAAGGCTATTGGTTGCTGCTCTGAGCTCAAGCATAATCTTTTTCGAGCTGCTTTAGTCGGTCTTCATTAGAAAATTGAGGTTGGATTGATGTCCAAGCATAACTTATTTGTAAACCCTTTAGTAATGCTGAATATCTCAAGGATGTGGAAAGAGAAGATATATAGGTAGAAAACCATGAATGAAGTTTATGATGTCGTGTTAACCTTCACGAGTTTTACATAATAAAGAAGAAAATACAGCATGGTTGAAAGATACAAACACCTTGTTAAAGGAAAGAGAAAAACAATCTTTACATTGTTACAATTCGATTCTTTATAAGCAAATGAAATGTTCTAAAGTATCACATGCCACAACAATGGTGATTACAAGTTGGCATGGCATGGTATCATAACATCCCTTGACAGTTACATGCCCAATCACTTATTACAAAATGCATGGTCCATGCTGATAGGCACAGATTGACATGCGTGATATGATGTGCAACCCTCCTTGTAATGCATTCGTGCAGTTTAAACCAATACATATTGTCTCCTAAATTTATGGGCAAGAATCAGTGATAAGTTAGACGATGACAGGATCAGAGCCACCTACCATTGGATGCTGCTCTTTAATTGATGAAAAAATTATTTTCTAATATGGAATTCCAATATGTACTTGAAGCAGTGTAGAAGTGATCATTGGTGTACATCAACAAATCCAAAATATAGAAGAGGAAAATGATATGGGTTAGTAACAAGATTTTCTATACCAACTCAAACCTCATACCATGCGAATCAAGGCCTGATATGTCAACATGATAAGGTACAGCTGCTGCTGCAGCATTAACCATGTGTTGGTATGGGGGTGTACCATATCAGCATGACCTGTACTGATAAGCTACTGGTACAGGATCAAGTACTGAGACTGGAAACATTTGTTAGAAGTTTCGCTTATTTTGAATCTCTTGCTGAATATGAGCTGCGATTCTATAGTTAAAAGATAATTATTCTGGTGTGATAAAACTTATAGTGGAAAATTTTAATAGATTTTTATAGACAATAATTGGAGTCAATTGCAGCCTAGCTTTCAAGTGTTGTAACATGATGTCCATCAGCTTATGTTAACAGTATAATGTTTTCTGGACAGGTTGACTTCAGTTCAAGTCTTATTAGAATCTTTTTTAGCTATGGAATAAGGATGGGATTATGTCATTTTATCTCAGAGACTTTAGTAGGGTAGGTATTTTCATCAAAGATCATCTTCAGATATAACTACAACTTAGATTTTGATCATTACAAGTGAGATCCAATTCCATTTTGAAATATTTATGTAATACAGAGTTTTGTTCGGTCAGACTTTTTCATTCTCCCATGGGTTAAGGATGGCTATTCTCTATTTGTTGGGTTTATTTATGATGAAGACACTTGCTCATTGAGTTCTTATCAAGGTCAGCTATTGTGAACCCTATATATTTATATTTCTTTTTTCCTTCCCTGAATAAAAAAAATTGATTACTCACTCAGATAGTCCTTGATGTAACTCCTAGTTCTGGTATTGGCTAGGATTCCTTAGCTTCATTGTGTTCATCGAAACCTTGCGTATAAACAAGGTCATACTCCAACTTCTTCAAATCACTATATGTAGAAAATTGATGTCCTCAGCATTTCATCTTAGAAAGAGAAAATAGATGTCCTTTATTGTGTTCGAATCCCCATCTGTTGACATTCTAGGTCTTATGGTGCATCACTTGAAATTCTCCATTAAGCTTAACCTAGTACACCCACTTGCAGCTGGTTTGGTCTGAACAGCTATAATACCACCTCCATCAAACAAAATGACATTCAGCTAATCAGTTTATGTTAGGCCTTTCCTTTCAGGCCCTACCAATGTAGAAGCAAATGAATTGTCTTATGTTATTTTGATGAGTATTTTCACAACATGCTACTGCTTTATTCTTCATCTTGTCTCGTTTGCAAGGGGTGGTTCTGATTCCATATGAAAGAACAAATGCAAGCGACCTCCCCCCCCCCCCCCCCCCCCCACCTCTCTCTCTCTCTCTCTCTCTGTGTGCATGCTTGTGTGTGCATGTATGTGTCTCTCTCCCGCTCCCACACTTGCGTGCACACACGTGCACATTTTTTAACTCTGTATTTCAATTGGTTTCATTTCTGTACAGGAGCAGAACTTTGGCTTGCCTTTTTATGTTGCTATTTTATGATCCAGTATTTATTATGATTTTTTGCTTCCATCTGTGGATGAATACCCTTCAGGTTGGACACATCAGATGGTTTACTTCATTTGATTCAAGATAAAATCAAGTGGGCTGACACAATGAGTGAGGCAACCAAGAAACACTGCAAGGAAATTGAAGACAGGGTGGAAGAAGTGAAAAAATCTCTCAAGGTGAGTTTGAGGATTTGAGTACAAGTATATTTATTCAAGCTGTTAGCAGACATAGTACATACTGCTTACCCAAATATGTGAAGTCCAACTCTGCATAGAACTGTGTATGCTCTTCTATCATTATTTCGCTTGTTTAATGTCATTTATAAAATCATATGAGAGTGCACATAAAAGCATGTAGTAACTAAACTGCTTATCAAAGATGGGCAATATTGGTCGATGTGTCTTACTTACTTGGTGGCAGAAGCTAAACACTTTAAGCAGGCAGACATGGACTTACGAGGCCACGAGGAGATGCTCTTTGAACATGGAGGAATGATGGACTATGAGGAGGATCGTGTCCGGCCCAAGAGGTATGCAGCCTGTGCATCATTTTGACATCGGGCATCTTTTATGCAAATGCCCGTGTTCATAAGCAACATGTATATCAGCAAACTCAGCCACCCATAATTTTCAAATCTATGGCTTAAGTATTCATGCATCTATATGGTCATCAAGCCTGATCTTTGCTCGAGAATTGTTGTATCTTGTGATATCACATGAATGCTCGCAACAAAGTCTAATATAACACTAGCATCTTTCAAACATGAGACAGTTAAGCTCCCTCTTTCAATTTGAGTTTGCTTTTGATGCACCATCAGTTGGACTCCTGGTGCAGCTGCATCTCTGTATGCATGATCTCAGCCCATAATCAGTGAATCTCCTTTATTCATTATTTGTTCCATCTCGCTGTCCAGGCATTCTATGAGAAATCAGTCCCACATGCTAACATGTGGAACGAGTATATTCCTTCGCACTGTCCATGGTTTACTTTGTTTTAATTGTTCATGAGTTTATCATATATTTACACATGCTGGTTTTTTTTTTTTTTTTGTTTTGTTTCACTTGATCGAGTCAGCAAGCACCTGCTCTCAATCAAGTTAGGAAGAATGTGGAATCTGATATTTCTCCTCTCTGCTCAACAAATCTTAGCCATCCAGAATTTTATATCATCAGCATCATATGTGCTTTTGTTAGCCTGCTAAACATCATTCCGCCACATCTAACGTCTAATGGCGTCTTATTGCATTGATTTCCCCTTGTTTTCATTGCAGGAGGCGGGCGCCAATGCCATAGACATAAAGGGAGCGAGAAATTTGTGGTTGGCCTGTTTCAAGTGGGTCACAGGATTAACCCTTTTTCTGCGAACAGTCTTTAGGTTTCAAAGATGTTCTTCAATCAAGCAGCCTGTTATCTTTCTCTCCAATATTGGTTTTCAACCATTTGCATTCCTTTCGTGCATTATTTAAAGGAGATTGCTTGTACAGTAGATACAAATAGATATTTGATTATTTCTGTATCTGGGGACATCTCATCCATGCATCTTATTGTGAATCATATTAGAGACGCATAGCATACGAGTTTGTCCAATTACCTCTCCAGTCAACCGTCAACAAGGGAAGGGTATCGATCTTGTCCGTTTTTAATTGCAGGGCCTTTGCTAGGGGCTCGTGCCCGTGAGCTTATGGAATCTGTATTGGCCCTACATGGGGCCCCACCTGGCCCCGTCCACCATCCGTTTTTGATCCTGGGACTTTGACGAGGGCCTCTGCCGGAGAATACTGAATAGAATATCCTGCACGGGGTCTCTTAGAAGCAGCGCCTCGTCTTCATGGCCGATTGAAGCTTCCGCGAAGGGGGTAGCGTTGGATCAGTTTCCCATGTTTCTCGCGGTGTTGAAAAGTAGGGCTTGGAATCTGCTGCACCAAGCAAACTGACAAAGGCCCGGCCACACGAATGAGATGAGAAAGACTTTGAAGTCTTGGACTTGACCAAGCGAAGCTGTTAGGTTCTGGTAGTGTGGATTTTGAATGCTATTTTGGAAAGTCAAAAGGAGATCGAAAGATCTGATGTTAAATCTAGGGGTCAGATTCTCATTCCAACCCTCACGTTGGTTTGTGCTTGCTATTCCTTTGCCTTCCTCGTGCTCGTGAAGCGGTTTTCTTCGTCGCTGGGGCCCATGCATTACTTGTGACATCACCATCCGTTCAGAGACGACTGATCATACTTATTTTATTTGTTTGGCATGTGGCCGCCGCTTGGGAGAAAACTCAGGGATTCGATCTTTGGTCATCAGGGATTGGATTGATTGGTGGGTCGGTCCTGATTTAGATTTATGGACGTGTTTGTTACTAAACTAATAATAATGTGATTCTGGAATGCATACCTTTTGTGGTTGGAGGGATTAGCTATTGAGGTGTGACCGACAGAATGATATTCCATTCCAGCCATGAGATGCAAAGAAAAGTTACCCCTTCATATTTTATTTGGTGAGGGTGAGGATTGGATTAGGTTGCTGACCATAAATATGATCATGTGCTTCCACGATATTTAAATTGCATTTGCTGCACGGTGGAGTGGCCCCTTATCATCCTGTTAATAATTGAGAATAGTTATTCCGATGGTGAAAACAAGATTGAATTAATCCCGCTAGCTGTTGATTTCCACTAGAGTTGGTCCAAGATAAACTCTGGTTAGATGCCCCCTTTTAGCTAGCTGTTTTGATCAGAGAGTTTAACCGGACTTGAGCGGGCTGGAATTGCAGCCTTTCTCCAAATCAGTGCGTAATAAATAAAAATTTTCGTAGGCGTGAAACCAATCAACGGGCGGAATGTTGATGCTTGTTTTTTCTTAAAGTAAGAAAATAGAAAAGCAAAAAAAAAAAAAAAAAAAAAAAAAAAAAAAAAAATCGTGTGCCCCACTGTTGGTATCCTCTAGCTTCCGTCCAGGTCGAGACTCTCTACTAGCTGCTTAAAAAAGTTTCTAGCCATAATATATTTATTTTCTAGCATTCGATGTTTGTCACACAACTTGCCGCTGTCGGTGAAATGAGTGGAACTATGACTTGTTTTTTTAAAATATATGAACAAGCATCTATTACAGTTGTGGTAGTATACGCTGCCCTTCGTAGGAGGGCAATGAACATCAAGTGAGGAACATGGGGCTAAGAAATGCTATCTACGAAACTTTTCCGTTTTGTTGTCTTCTGTGGAGTGAGACTCATTTAACATTTTTCTTTTTTTTCAGAGAGCAAGGAAGCTATCTGCAATATGATTATTCAAGTCTAGATTTTTCAGGGATCCATCATCTCTAAATCAAACCCAAAAGTTGTAGTTGGTATAGCAGGAGGTGTGACAATTGTAACAAGCCCCAATTCACGAGGTTCGCTTAATTCTTGAATAATTACAGATTAACATCAACTCGTTAGCTCGTGGTTTAAGAGAAATAAAACATTATCCACCTATTTATTGGAAATTATAAGTTGGCGATCTGAAAAACTCAGAGCATCTCTCAGATTCATTATTACATTTTTTTTTTTTTAAAATGGCATCGTTGCTTCTAGTTCACATATAGAAAATGCGAAGCATACCCATGAACAGCCTGTTCTCAAACCGCGCTCAATAATGAGCTGCCTAGCATCCCGGTGAGGAAAAATAAAAGAATAATATGGCTACCACCTGTCTATATATTTAATTGCCGAGCAATTTTAGAATTAACACTACCGGATTAAAAAAAATGTCACTCAGCATTACTTTATGCCCATGCTTTCTTAATGCTGTTGCTTTCTCCTGAAAAAAACCAAAGTCTGCAAGTGCTTTCACATTTGCCCCTGATTCTAGATATTTACAGTTTGACCACTGCGAACATTTATCTATGTCTATTGTGGAGTTCTCAGGATCAGCATCCATGAAGGTCCATGGAGCCAACCCCACATGGATGGGTCTTTGATTATTTAATTGTTTACATTCTTGTTTTACATGCATTTCGAAGTCAAAACTTCGAGATACTTGAGAATTCCATCCAGTTATATGCTCTCACATTACGTTGCCAATGTTTTGATGGCAATTCACATTGCTGTCACCATATTGACTTTGCGAAGTAAATAGATGGAGTCCTCAAAGTTTAAGTAGTGATCTCATTAAGTCTATGCTTGAAGCCCAAGTCCATTTAGATATAGATCATTCAAGAAACCTTTTTTTAGAAATCCCTTGTAGAAATGGAACCTTCACTAAAGAATAAAGAGGATCATCTAGAACTCTTCGTACTTTATACAATAAAGTTTTAGGGTTTAATTTTAATAAATCACACAAGAACCCCAAAGCCACTACACCAAATCGCAGAAACAGATATCTTCTGTTTTGCCCCTCGAAGGTTGCAGCAGAACAGACCTTCCGCTACCCGTTTTCCACCTTCTTTCCATCTTTATCCATTTTGGCCCCTCAACTTTCCACGATTTACTCAAACTTTCGAGACATCGAAAAGCTCTTGTTCTCGCCGCTAATTACCCGACCCCTCTTGTTCGGATTTTTAACACGACCACTGATTAACTCACCAACAGCTGACCGACAGGTGCCAGTTGCACGACCGGACCAACCGGGAAACCCTCCTGCCGGCTCGCGAAACCCAGACCGGCTTGCGCCTGGACCGGAACGGAAACCACAACCGGAGGAGGAGGCATGGAGGTCGCCGCCACCGGTGGCATCGCCATCGCCGCTGCCGCGGCCTCCCCTCTCTTCCTCCTCTTAGGCGACGCCTTCTCCGACGACGACGAGGAGGAGGATGGGGAGCGGGGAGAGGAAGAGGTGGAAGAGGGCTCCGGCGAGGCCCGCTTCTTCGAGGGTGACGCCATCGCCGGCGCCGGCGCCGCTGCGGCCTCCGACGACCCGATCCGGAGCGGGAAGTTGAGCAGCGCGCGGGAGCCGCGCATCCGGTAGGCCGCCTTGTCGTAGGCGATGGCGGCCTCCTCCGCCGTCTCGAACGTCCCCAGCCATACCCTCGCCCCGTTCTTCGCCGGATCCCTGATCTCCGCCGCGAACTTCCCCCACGGCCGCTGCCTCACCCCTCTGTAGTGCTTCCCCTTCGTCGGCGCCGCCGCCGCCGCCGCAGCCGCCGGATGCGCCTGGATCGCAGGCGTCGCCACCGGCAGCTCGGTCACGGGCTCCGATTTGACGACCACGGCAGCAGGGGCGGTGACGTTACCGGCTTCGGGAGAGGGGTTCCAACCATGGGAGTAGGCATCGCGGAGGGCGCCGTACACGACCATGTCGTCGGGGTCGTCGAGCCGGAAAGGAAGGTCACCCCACTGGTCGGCGACGAGGCTGCCGAAGCTGGAGCTCCGGCAGTAGACGGGGTTTGCGGGCACCGCGGAGGACGGGACCGCGGCCGGGGGGGCCGGGTCGTCAAGGAGGTGGTGGCGGATGGACTCAAGGAGGGCTAGCTCAGCCCCGGGACTGGGCTCCAGGCAGTACATTTCTGGTCACCGCCGGTGAGGATAAGAAACGAATCTGAGGTTTCAAGCGGGCGAGAAGGTGGATGGTTTGCGAAATGTTGGGGAGGAGATGGGGGGGAGCGGCGGGATTATATATAGGTGGGGAGAAAGGAAGAAGGATCGAGTTTTAAGCGAAATCCGGGGGCACGGCGTGAGGTAAGAGCTCGTGCTTCCTTGAAATTTCCTCATCGTACGCACGTGTCGAATTTTTGGTATTTATTTAAATCCTTGCGTGGTCGAGTTATTTTATTATTTTTCTTATTGTTATCATTAATTTGCTTGGCGATGTTTCTAAAAAGGGGAGTGGCGGAGATGGGAACTCGTGGAAGGGTGACGTCACGAATGGGTCGTCAGCGGCGCGCCATGTCAGCCTCGGCCTTGTCTGTATTCATGTGGCCTGGCGAAAATTGGCCGTTGATTTATTTACTCGGCGATTTCATCGTCAGCGGAAGCTGGGAGGATGGTGCCGGGAGAAAGAGACGGTAACGTAATGAATCCATCCTTCAGTGGTTTTGCGTTTTTCTTTTAATTTTTACTGACAATTATATAGACATCATAGGGATGTTTGGTTGTGTCATCTACAACAGATTAGATGTTTTAATTATATCTTTAGTAAATGTTGTTCATCAAATGTGACTCCATATGCTAGACTTCTATGGATATGAAAAGTAAGAAAGATAACATGGTTACATACGAAAGAAAATGAGGGATGGTATTGGGTATCTACCTACCAACCAGAGGTTGTTCTACTTTCCTCTATTGATGTGATTTTTTTTATTTCAGATGCATTAGACATTTTGCATGAGAATTTCCTGTTTGCAGTTAATGAGGGTGAACGGAGCAACGCAGCCTAAAATGTGGGCTAATATTAGCTAATTTTTGTAGCTCAATTATGCACCGTTAACGAGGGAAGAATGTTTTGTATTGCGGGAACAATGTTGGATTAATGAATCTGCTAGAGCGAAATTTTGAGGAATACACCTTGTTAGACACACAAAATCATAGTCTCATGAACTAATTGCTATATATGATTGTCTATAAATATGTATATGATGAAGCCTATTGGTGCTTTAGGTGAGAGAAATATATACAGGTGAGTAGGCCACATGGCTTCCAAAAGTTATAATAACTATTTAATTGCTCAAGCCGATCAATAGGAACCAAGTCGGAATAGTCAACGGTGCATATTTTCTGTTGTAGAAGATTGTGCGGTCCTAAATAGCAACGGTATCACCTATTTAAGAGATGGACAGTTGCCACTTATCTTAGGGATAGAAAGGTTGTCAAAAAAAATATTGCATTTCGAGATGAGCTACAACCTTTTGATGACATGAAAGCTGTTTGAGCATGTATAGCTTTTTACGGTACAAAATAGTCATAGAAAATCTGAACTCTATGAGATTCAGATAAAATATTTTTTTCTTCCCATCATTCATCGCCTGTATCATCATCATAAACAACAGCTACAGCTATGAGGAGGGCAATACACATAGCAAAGATAAAATGAGAATTGGAATCAATTTGGGATTGTGGATGAGGAATAGATAGCAAGATACTTTTTATAGTGAAAGTTTCAATCATGATGTATTTTATCCATATAGAAAATGTTTAAGGCACACATGCATATTGGTCTAAGTTTTTTTTTTTAGACAACATAGAGGGTAAAAAATTCATATAGTATGTGATTTCATCTAATAAATATTTTTCAAAGCAAAAATAGAAAAGATTAAACTAATATATAATTTTAATTTTTTTATTTTATATTGCTTTATATTTTTTTCCACCTTCTATATTATTTATTTATCTGTGCTCTTGGTGTAGAGTTAAAAAAAAAAAAACTACACATACATACATATATATATATATATATATATATATATAATTTATAAAAAATACTTTAAACTATTTTCTTACTTAAAAAATTAAAAACAATTCTTTTTTTTGTAGAATTTTTTATGCAATAAATATCAATTATCAAAGGGCGGATGGCGCAATTAAAAGTCAGGCATTCCCACTTGAGCAAGAGGACCAGGGGTCAAAAAGCGGGCGAGGAATTGGCGATGATGATAACGTGACCAAAGAAAGGTGCAATGTTTCTGGACAACTTGGAAAGATAAGGTCACGTTGGTGAGGGCCACCGCCACCACCCACCCGTCCCTCGCACAAGCGCCTCTTTTGCCTTTCTGGTGGTTGCTTCGCTTCTTCGAAGACGTCATCTCCGCTCTCCAGCCCGCACACCCACTTCCCACCAACCCAATTCCCACGTTAGCCACGTCATCATTTTCCAAGTAATAATTGGCAATTCCATCTTTTTTCGACTCCACCCTAACAAATTTTCTTTTATTGGACCGGTATGGTGTATCCTGTTTGTCCCAATACACCACTACGTACGCTCCGTTCTCGTTGCTGGTGCTGGCCGCGTGGGCGCTGCTGCGTCCTATTGCGCCAACCCAACCGTTCTTATCTCTCTATTTGAGTCCACATCAATCTCCCTTTATTGTTTTACTTGCGTTTAACATACTACTTCAGGATTCTATTACTTGGCCCTCACACTAATAATTTTGAAACTGTAGGGTTGAAGAAAGCTACAACATCCTATCACCATTGTTCAAGTAATATTGCACACATTGAATACTAATAGTAATCATATTTGCATGTGGTCTTTTAGGGGAATGGAAGATTGATGTTTCCAAGGCTGTTCACGAACATTGAGGTGTCTAGAAGGTCTACTATTACTGGAATTAGGTTGTGCTGAGAGAAAAGGAGCTTGTTTTGCTTCCTATGATTTTGAGTTTTAACCACTCAACTCATCTAACATGGAAATTGCAGCCATGGTTCTCCATGGATTGTAAATCATGATTTATAAATTGTTTGTAATTGATTTATCTAAAATATTGACATAGCAGGTAATTAATTATCCTCTTTGGCTAGAATGTTTGGGAACTTTTAGACTTATATATCAATGTTTGAATCAAAACGATAAAGATTTTCAACAATTTTCAATGTTTTGTTGGATTATATTTAGCATGACTTCTTGATGCTGGTGGTGTTAGGATTAAGCTCAAAATTAGGAAAAGTGAATGAATGTCGTGACATAGCCAATAAATCATAGTAGAGAGAGAGATTTATTGAAAAAAAAAAAATCATGACTTGACTTCCATTGATTGTTATGAATATTTTATGCAAACTTTTGACAAAGCGACAAGGATACATGATTCTTATAATTTTATGTTGATTTTCAACATTTACTATTGACAACTAATACCTTTGACAAACTCTCAATGAGTGGTTTTGTAGTTTTTCTTACATGGTGTTTACATTGATCATGCTTACCTAACCATGTGCCACGTTGCATCCTCATTTGTTGCTCTCTTTTGATGGTATTAAAAATGATTTTTAATGCCACGTATGACATAATATTACTATTTCCTCTGACAAATGAAAGAGGGACAATATGTTATATCTTAAGAGTTGTAGTAATGATAATAATATGACTCCTATGGTTCTTAACCATCATTACTACAAAATTTGAGAATTAGATTAGCAAATAAAAAAAAAATCAACACCATCACTCTCATTTGTCAAAGTTGAAATGCATGTCTGGTGTAATGTATAGGGTCTAGATAAATTGGTGATATTACTTTTTTTGGATGAATTTGTGTAGCAAAGTTTATATCATGGTGGTAGAGATAGAGCAACTAGTCAAATTAACATAATTACTTCCTTCTTATTCCTTAAAATAATTCTATTTTTCTAAAAAGATTTCAACTAAACTTATTAAAAACATCTCGATACCTTTTATTTCATACATAAAAATGAAAAAAGAAAAAAAAATAATTTTAGCTGAGTTATCAAGCAGTACTTAGTGAGAATTGCAAAGTTTGTTGATAGTGAATTGATGAGTATTTGTTTCTAAAAAAAATAAAATGAAGAAAATTTAGACATAACGACCTTCTTATATGAGGGAGAGGAGGGAGCATGAACTTAAAGGAGAAAAAAAATAGTTCTAATTTTATGAGATAACATATTAGTTTTTATGCCGCTAAGAAGGCATGCCATTTATTGGCCTTTCTCCCAATCCATGGTCAACGACGGCATTAACAACTAAAGGCTTATTAGTCATCACTCGTTGATTAATTATATATTCGGTCAGAATCTCATCTAGAAAAAATGCTCTTGTTCATAGTCATATTTTTCTACGCCATCTCATACTTTTATACATTATCCACCAATCAATTACATAGCGACAGTCCGGGCACATGTAAATTTTGTTTGCTAAAAGGAACAAGGAAGCTTGTAGAAATGGTTGCAGTGGAGTGGTTGATGATTTTAAAGTCCGTTGGAGGATGATCCGTTTGGATACGAAGGAAGGGTAGGTATGGTGCTGAAGAAATTAAAGATGAGGTTGACCGGTCTCGGTCTTGTTTGAATTTGACCATAGAGTTCATGGATCCATTTGCTTCCTCCTCTAGCAAACATGCAACGGATGATGAGAACAAGGGGCTCTTTCTTGCGGTTGTTTTGGACGTCAAGTCAGAGAGACAAACCCCCACGCGCGCTAATGCCATTAAAATATAAGACGTTTGACCGTGGTCCACATTATGGCTCCTTCCAGGCAATTTCCTTTTTAATCACGAGGTAAAATTTATAACTAATTTTGGATTCCGTAGACAGTAGCGACTTGCCACGGCCAAGGGTTGGGTCAGGGTTCCATCCAAACCGAAATCCGAGCCGAGTACTTGCCCAAAATCCCGACCGGCCTCCCCTTCTCCGTCTCCTCTCCCATGGAGATGCTGCGCCACCGTATTCTCCGCCGCCACACGGCCGCCTCTTCGCCACCGTGGACATGGACGCCGTCTCCGGCCTCCTCCCCGCTCTCGACCATCTAAAGGAGCTGCTCCTCCTTGGCCGCCTCCGCCCCCTCCCAACGGATCCCTCCTCCCTCGTTGCCCGACCGCCTCCGCTCTTTCTCTGCCGCCCTCCTCCCGCCGTCTTCTCAATCGACGCCCCGACGGACAGGGGTTGTATCTCTCGCGCGAAAGACGGATTCACCTCCTTCGCGCTGGTCTACCGTTGGATCGCGAGAGGACGCTTCGAGATCTGTGCAGCAGATGGATTTCGTACGATCCAACGGTCAAAAGTCGAAAGAAGATCAATCACTATTTTGCGCGAAAGATACGACCCGGACGCCAGTCCGATGGCATTGAGGAGCGGAGACGCCGGTTCATCAAATTGGGTTAAAAAAGCGGGTAATCGGATCCTCACTCATGTCAGATCGGGTCGGGTTAAACCCAGCCCATTGACCGTTCTATTTTGGAGTGCGAGCATCTAGAAGTCACGCATTAATCTGGGTGGGCCCTAGGCTATAAAAAAAGAAATCACAATAGTGATAGCCTAAATAAAATACTAAGATTGATGATGGCGTACTGGAGGAACAAGTTGGTGGGTAGACCCGAATATGACCCTGTAGATTTGTTCTGGTCTGAACTCGAAATCTGAACTCATATGATGGAGCTTTGGTCCTGGTTTAGATCCAATTAGCCACCAAGATAGGATTGAATTAGAAAATTAAGCCTTGTTGCGGCCAATCATCTCATCGCCGGGAACGAGCGCCTGCAAAAAAAAAAGTCCACACTGACCGGAGGCGGCTCCGGCGGGGACCCTCCGACGGTCAAGTCAGAGAGGTGACTGAGCAACAGTGAAATGAAGACAGAGAGCTCAATCGAGAGAGAGAAGTTGAGAGAGAGCAAGCCTGTTGTTTTTCAGACCCCCTGCACTGTTGTCTTTCCCGGTATATATATATAGTGGAGCGTGGTATGGCGCCGTCATTAATGGCGCGGACAATTGAAGAATTGTCAACTCACTGTAGACTGTCAGAGTCGCCGTGAAAACGTCACACCGCCGTGGGGCCGTCAAATCACTAGGGTTGACAATGCCCTGACGGGATAGTGCCCTAAGGTGGCAGAGCCGCATGTCGCTGTCAGGGCTGACGGGCACTAGCGGTGGTACGGCGATCGGAGGGGCCGACCGACCCTAGGTCGGTCGCCACCCGTGTGGCGTCGGGTGGAGATTCGGGCCCCCTCGGTGGTTAGCCGGGCATGTTGCGAGAGTCGGCCGTCGGACTTCCTGGTTCAGTCGGCTCGGAAAGGGGAAAAGATCTGCCCGACCGGCATATCCACAGTCGGTAGAGGGCCGTTAATCGGTCGGTGATGGCGTCCGTCGATCGATCGATCGGTCGGTCGGGCGGTCGGTCGCTCCGTCGGTCGGGGGGTCAGTCGCTCCGTCGATCGGGCGGTCGGTCGCTCCGTCGGTCGGGTGGTCGGTATGCCCGATTATAAGCCGATGTGAGCGGGGTCGGTCGGTATCCCCCAACAGTTGCCCCCCTCCACTCCTGAGTCGGATGGTGAGCTGGCCGATGTCATCGCTTGGACAGCGACGCTGGGCGAAAAGGAGTGGAATCACCGTGTGCCTAATTCCGACCGTACCGCGGGTTGATGCGATGTCAGGCGTCTTATGAATGCCGTGCGATCCGCTGGCGTCAGGCGTCCAGTCGGTGTCAGACGCCCAGTCCCGTCGGCGTCAGGTGTCAGACATCCCGTCCCATCGGCGTCAGGTGATCGGGTGTCGGACGATTCGGTGTCAGACGATCGGATATCCGGCGCATTCTGGGGAACGCAAACCGCCGCCCAACGCCGATTCTGGGAATGCAGGTGCTGTCAGGCGTCCCATCGGGAACGCGAACCGCCGCGGGCGATTTAATTCCGTCTCGCGGCCCTTTCGCCACGTGTCGGAGGTCGTTAGGCCGAAGTTTTTCGCATTAAATGAAGGCGGGGCGGTCGTCCCGGGATGGGTGCGCCGAGCCACTGGGACGAAGGGAGGGCCCGGATGCCGCCACATGTCGTCCATCCGGGGAGTCTCGGTCAGCGCGGCGTCATCTCGGCCATTGAACGACCCTATATATATATGGGGTCCTTCGTCTGAGGCCCCATTTCTGACGATTTGCCGTGGAGACCCTGCTCGAGTGCTTTCTCCGTCGTCCCCGGCAGCTGCTTCCCCCTCCGGTCTTTTGGGGTTCGTGATCCTTCCCTTCTTTTTCTTCTTCCTCTCCTTCTTCTTCTTTGGCCTCTTCTTCTTCTTCTTTGGCCTCTTCTTTCCCTCGGTTCTGGTGTGATGGCCGGAACTCCATCTCGGGGGGCTCGGTCGGGAAATCCGATCGATGACCCCCGGTCGACTCCGGAAGTTGAGGTTTCCTCGCTTTCGGGGCCGAACGTTGATCGGCTTCGGGATCAGTATCGCATCCCGGAGCAGTTTCAACTTTCTGCCCCAGGGGCCGGCGGTCGGGTTAACAACCCTCCGCCGGGCCAATTGGCGCTGTACGTCGAAGATCTGTGCGCGGGTCTTCGGCTTCCGATTCCGGAGTTCGTCCGAAATCTGCTGGATTATTACGGACTTTGTCTGGCGCAACTGGCGCCGAACTCCGTCCGACTAATAATCAGCTTTGCTTTGTTGTGTCGGCTTCTGCCGACCAACCCTCGCATCTCGCTCTTCCGGGTATTTTTTGTGCTCCGACCCCACCCTAAGGCCCGAGGGTGGTGGCTCTTCAACCCCCGGAAGGGTCTTTCCTTCATCACTGGTCTTCCATCGTCCATCCATGGGTGGAAGAACCAGTTCTTCTTCGTCTCATCTTCTTCTCCCTGGGGCTTCCCTTCTTGCTGGGGCGTGCCCCGAACCGAAGCAAACGAGAACAGTCGGATGGAGGCAGACGACCGGGAGGACTTCCACCGACTCAAGGACATATCGGTCCCGAAGCAGAGGGAGCTTGTTACCGAACAAGCTCTCTATGACGCCAGCCTGAGCTTGGTCCCCCGACTAGGTATCGCCCGATCCCTCGGTTCTCTTTTCATTCGGCCTTTATTCTGGTTCTTAGGTTAATATATCTGTTGGTATCGCAGGGACACCTCCGAGGATGCGGCCGACCGACACCGAGATCCGGCAGTATGCGGCAAGGAAGAGGCCGGCATCGGGGGCAGGACCTTCACGTCCGTCGAAGAGGCCTTCCACAGCAGCGCCGACCGTCGAGGCGTCGGCAACCGACCAGTCGGAGCCGGTGATAGCACTAGCGGCTCCGGCAGCGCAACCGGAGGAGAGGCCGACGGAGGAAGCGGCGGAAGGGACATCGGCGGTTTCACCGACAGGTGTGGCACCGGACGATGTTCGGGAACCCGAACATCCGACGGCTTCTGCGGCTGCAACGGGGGGGTGCCACGTCAAACTCGAGCGTCCCCTCTTTGCCGGATCCGCTGGCCGAGGTGGCCGACCGAGGGAAAGCCCCGATGGACCCCGCCGACGACACAAGGTCGGAGAGTCGCACCGTGCCACCCAGCTTTCAGTTCCCCGAAGGTGCATCGGCGCTAGCCGACCATAACTTGGCCAGGAGACTGTGCCAGGGGATTCTCCTCCCGACCGACGTGGAGGTGCTGAAGTCTCGGCAAGTGACCGAGATGCTATCCTCGTTCTACCCAACCATGGTCGGGGTAAGTACC
Organism: Elaeis guineensis; assembly: GCF_000442705.2. Lineage (NCBI taxonomy): Eukaryota > Viridiplantae > Streptophyta > Magnoliopsida > Arecales > Arecaceae > Elaeis > Elaeis guineensis. Next base: position 116,881,368 of record NC_026003.2, on the reverse strand, counting down.
ACTTCGCCTCTTCTTTCCTTAGAATTTTTATTGTTTCGCTTTCCTGACGTGACGCTCACATCGGCAGCTGATCTACACCATGTCCGAACTTGAGGCCGGATACCGAAGGTTCGGGAACGTCCGGGCGGCCTGGAAGGACAGGGCGGCGGCAGCCGAAGCCGACAGGGCGATGCTGGTCGAGCACCTGAAGTAGTCGACCAACCGGGAGGCAAAGCTGGTGGACGAGATCTCTCGTCTCGGGTCCGAGCTAAAGTCGGCCCGGAAAGAAGCCAAGCACAAGGGTCGGACCGTACATCGCCTGCGGCGCGAGCGAGACGGCGTCGCCGTCGAACTCGAGGGCGAACGCTAGCAGCTCCAGGTTAGCCTGGAGAAGCTCGCTAAGGCCGAGGAGGACCTGTCGATCGCCCAGGCCGACGCTGACATAGCGAAGGCGGAAGCAGAGTCGACGAAGGAGTCGCTCGACCGAGCGGAGGACGAAGCTAGGTCGGCGAAGGAGTCGGCGGGTCGGGCGGTGGACGACTTTCGTGGCTCCGATCAGTACCAGGAGGAGCTACTTGAGTCCGGCTTCACATCGTATCGGGTGGGGTACGAGGATGGTCGGGATGCGGTCCAAGCCCTGTACCCAGAGCTGGATCTCAGCAGCATCGTCCCACCGGGGGCCGATGATCAAGCCACGGAGGAGATGGCCGACCAGCCATCGGGAGGTGTCGCAGAGGCGGGAGAGACCGTCCAGGATCACACCGCCGAAGGAGAGACAGTCGCGACCCGTGATCCGGCACCGACCGCCAGCCCACTGCCGGCCGACGATCCTGTTTCGGCAAACGTCCCAGCGCCGATCCAGGTGGACACACCAGTAATCCCCGAGCCTCCGTCGGTCGAGGAGATCGACTCGAAAGGGTGACCGCGGCCTCGCCCTTTTATCCTTCTTTGTTTTTCTCTTAGTATACTTGTAACCGGGCTTCGACCTGGCTTTGTAATCTTCTTTTGATCTTGAATGAAATCAGTCTCAAACTTTTTTTTTCCTGCCTGTTTTCTTTCTTTCATGTGTCGTAGAATGTGTCCGAACTCATAGGTTGCCAACTCACATAGGTCGGTTGGGACGTTCGGCAACTCGCGCTGCCACGAAGGTGGGACAAGTCCCGACTTTGGACCGGCCCTCGATGGTCGAGGTCGTAAGTCGGGCGTCCTTCCTCCGGCCATGAGTCGGGTGCGTTCGCTGAGTCGGAAGCTGACCGACCGTCGGATAAAGGTTCGGTAGTCGGATCTCTTCCGACGCGTTCAGTCGAATGTCGTCGGGCGCATTTAGTCGGGGGAACAACGACAAGTCGGATCCCAATACCCTTGTGTCGGGTATCTCCACTGCGCCCCATGATATACGGTGGTAAGCCGAATATCTTCCGACCGACCGTAGCTCGGTCGGTGAGTCATGAATGCGATCGGGGTCGCATCGTGCGATAGACGGTGGTAAGCCGAATATCCTTCGACCGGCCGTAGCTCGGTCGGCAAGTTGCGACGGCGGTTGTATAGGCATTTCGCCTTTCTTCGGTCGGGACTCAGTCGGTAGGTTAGCTGATTGTTTGGCCCAAAAGTACGCCGTAGAAGGAGTGTCAACTCCCGTCAATATAAATATATCAATCCTCGTAAGGGTCCGATGTTTCGTCGACCATCGAAGGAGTGTGACTCCCGTCCATGTAGGTATGCCGGTCTTTGTGAGAGTTCGATGTATCATCAACGATGGTGCCGTCGGTCTCAGGCGGACAGCGAGTCCGAGTCAGCGCGTCGGGACTCGACCCTGGTGAGCGCCGACCGTCAGTCGAAGAATTAAACTCCGATATTTCAAACTGGATTCGTATTCCCAATGAACAAGTACAAAGTTTATTGGTGATACAACTTCAGGTTGTCGGCGTTCCATGTTCGGAGAATGGGTTTCCCCTCCATAGTCTCCAGTCGGTAGGCCCTCGGACCATAGGTATCCGCTACCGTGTAGGGCCCTTCCCAGTTCGGAGCTAGCTTCCCTTGATCCAGGGGCTTCGAGACCTCTGCCTTTCTCAGGACTAAGTTACCAGGCCTGAAAAGCTTTGGTCTGACCTTGACGTTGTAGTACCGGGCTACCCTCTGTCGGTAAGAAGTCATGCGAAGTTGAGCCTCGTTTCGCAGTTCGGGAAGGAGGTCTAGGTCGGCCCTCTGACAGTCAGAGTTATCCGGCTCTTGATACCGCTCGACCCTCGTAGACGGCAGCCCAATCTCGAGTGGGATCATCGCCTCCGTCCCGTAGGCCAAACCGAAAGGCGACTCCCCTATCGGTACGCGGGGGGTCGTTCGGTAAGCCCACAGAACGGAGCCCAGCTCGTCGACCCAGAGGCCTTTGGCTTCGTTTAGTCGAGTTTTGAGCCCGTGTAGTATGGTCCGGTTGGTCACCTTGACTTCGTCGTTGGACTGTGGGTGCCCGACCGAAGTCAGTCGGTGCGTGATGTGAAACCTTACGCAGAAATCTCTGAAGTCTTGATTGTCGAATTGCCACCCCTTGTCGGTGATGATGGTATGCGGCAACCCGAACCTGAAGATGATGGATTTTTGGACAAAGTCCTCCATCTTTCATTCGGTAATCTGCGCCAGGGTCTCGACCTCCACCCACTTGGTGAAGTAGTCGATGGCGACAACTATGAACTTTTTTTGACCCGATGCCGGAGGGAAAGGTCCGAGAATGTCGACCCCCCACTGGGCGAAGGGCCATGGAGCGACGATGGGAGCAATTTGGCTGGCCGGTTGGTGCTGCACGTTGGCGTACTTCTGGCAAGGTTCGCACCTCCAGACCAACTCAGCCGCGTCCTTCCTCATGGTGGGCCAGTAGTAACCCTGTCGCAGGACTTTGTAGGCTAGAGACTTGCCCCCCAAGTGATTCCCGCAGATCCCTTCGTGCACTTCTCGGAGAGCATAGTCTGCGTCGGTCAGTCCCAAGCACCTAAGCAAGGGAAGGGAGAACGACCTTTTGTAGAGTCGGCCATCCATGATCACATATTGGGAGGCCGACCATCGGAGCCGCCTGGCCTCCGTGGGATCCTCGGGGCTGATCCCGTCGGTCAAGTACCGAACGATCGGGTCCATCCAGCTTGGTTCGGCCGTCAGTTGTAGCGCCTCGTCGACCTTGTCGATACTAGGTCGCCCGAGATTCTCCACGAAAGTCCGGCCCAGGGTGCCGTAGTCGGATGTCGCGAGCCGGGATAACGCGTCGGCCCGAGCATTTTCCGCCCTGAGGATGTGGGAGATCTCGAAGTGTTTGAAGGGCATCACGAGATCTTTCACCTTTTGGCGATATTTGGCCATGGTCGGATCCCGTGTTTCAAACTCGCCCTTGGTCTGTCCGACGATCAGTTGGGAGTCGGAGAAGACTTGGAGACGGTCTATCCCGAGTTCTAGTGCTAATTTCAACCCCGCAACGAGCGCCTCGTACTCGGCCTGATTGTTGGAGGTCTTGAAGTCGAATCGGAGGGCGTGTTCGGTGACCATGCCTTCCGGGCCGGTGAGCAGAAAACCGGCCCCGCTCCCCTGAGCGTTGGAAGCCCCATCGATGTGTAGTACCCAGGCCGGGTCGGGGCAACAGTCGGAGGTCCCGACCTTCACCGGGTTGCCCTCCCCCGATTGTATGTCGGTCATCGGGCATTCCGCGATGAAGTCGGCAAGAACCTGGGCCTTTAGGGCAGGTCTCGGTCGGTACTGGATGTCGAATTCGCCCAGTCTCACAGTCCATTTCACCAGCCGTCCCGACGTGTCAGGTCGGTGCAAGATATTCCTCAGGGGCTGGTCGGTGAGGACCACAATGGCATGTGCTTGGAAGTACGGACGGAGTCGCTGTACCGAAATGACTAGGGCGAAAATCATCTTTTCTGCCCTTGAGTACCGGGTCTCAGCTTCGTGGAGCACCTTGCTGACATAATATACTGGTTGATGAATCCGGTTCTCGTTCTCCCGGACGAGCACAGAGCTAACCGCCTTCGGGGAGGTGGCCAAGTAGAGGTACAGGACCTCCCCGACCTCCGGCCTCACAAGGAGTGGCGGGGAGGTGAGGTACTTCTTCAGTTCCTCGAAGGCCTGCCGGCACTCGTCCGGCCAAGAGAACTGCTTGGCCTGCCGCAAGGTTTTGAAGAACGGAAGGCATCTTTTGGCCGACCGAGAGATAAACCGACTGAGGGCGACAATCTTCCCATTCAGCTGCTGGACTTCCTTTTTGGTGTCCGGGTGCCGCATGTCGATGATAGCCTTGATTTTCTCCGGGTTGGCCTCGATTCCTCGTTGCGAGATGAGGAATCCGAGAAATTTTTTCGAAGTTACCCCGAAGGCGCACTTGATCGGGTTCAGCTTCATCCGGTGTCGTCGTAGAGTGCAGAAAACCTCTTCGAGATCCTGGACATGATCTTGAATCTGCGCACTCTTCATCAGCATATCGTCGACGTATACTTTCATGTTGCGCCCGATCTGGTCTTTGAAGACCTTGTTGACGAGTCGTTGGTAGGTGGCGCCAGCATTTTTCAGCCCGAAGGGCATTACTCGATAGCAGTAGAGACCCTTGGGAGTCACAAAGGCAGTGTGCTCCTCATCTTCAGGCGCCATCCGGATCTGATTGTACCCGACGAAGGCATCCATGAAGCTGAGTAGTCGAAATCCGGACGTCGCGTCTACCAGCTGGTCGATCTTCGGAAGTGGAAAGCTGTCCTTCGGGCAGACTCGATTTAGACCGGTGTAGTCGATACAAATCCTCCATTTTCCGTTGGCCTTCTTCACCATGACAACGTTCGCGAGCCAGTCGGGATAGGTGGTTTCTCTGATAAAGCCCGCCTCGAGTAGCTTATCCACTTCTTCGTCGATGGCCTTCTGTCTTTCTGAGGTAAAAGACCTTTTCTTTTGTCGCACCGGCCTCATAGTCGGATCGATGTTGAGTCGGTGCATCATTGTCTCTGGGGGGATGCCCGACATATCCGCCGCCGACCAAGCGAATACATCGGCATTGGTTCTCAGCAGCTCCACCAACCGTCGTCGGTCTGGGTCGGGTAGTTGAGAACCGACCCATACCTTTCGGTCAGGATCCCCAGCCATCGGGATGGGGACGAGCTGCTCAGCCGGCTCACCCCGTTCTCCTTCCTCCCGTGGGTCCAGCTTGTCGATCGTCAAGGAGCCCTTCAACTCGTCGCTTTGGGCGGAGATCTGGAAGCATCGTCGGGTGAGCTGTTGATCCCCGCGCATCTCTCTGACCCCATTTTTGGTTGGGAATCGAACCAAGAGGTGGTAGGTCGAGACAACTGCCTTGAACATGTTTAGTCCGGGTCTTCCAAGTATGGCGTTGTAGGCCGAAGGCACCTGGACGATCGGGAAAGTCAAATGGATCGTGCTTTGTCGCGGTTCGGTGCCGACCGTTACGGGCAGGGTGACCTCCCCTTCTGTTGTGACAACGTCCCCGGCAAAGCCTACCAAGGGTGTAGGGACCCTCTTGAGTCGGTCGTTCGATAATCGCATCCGGGGGAAAGTCGAGTAAAACAAAATGTTCGCGGAACTTCCATTATCTACAAAAATTCTTTTTACATCGTAGTTTGCTATTGTTGCCCAGACAACAACCGCGTCATCATGGGGGGTTTGGATGCCCCGAACATCTTCCTCCGAGAAGGCAATTACATCGTCCTGGCGTGGCCTCTTCGTCGACTCCCCCCGGTAGACGTCCCCGGGCCCAGCCGTTTGAAAATCATATTGATGACCCCAGCTGTCGGCTGGTTAATCGTCGCTTCCTCGGTCGGCTGGGGTCGTCGGTCGGCGACCGGCTGAGTCGGCGGGTTCCTTCGAAATTTGCCGAGATACCCCCGGCGGATGAGGGCTTCGATCTCGTCCTTAAGCTGGATGCATTGCTCGGTATTATGGCCGTGGCCCCGGTGGAACCGGCAATACCTCCATCGGTCGAGGCCCTTTGCCTTCAGAGGCGGAGGCCGTCGCAGGTATTCTTCCCCTTCGATTTCCATCAAAATCTGCACACGAGGGGCAGAGAGGGGAGTGTAAGAATAGTACCTGGGGCGTGTCGATCTCGGGCTCCGCCGGTGGGGCGACCTCTGGTCCCGTCGTGGAGGCGAGGCCCGATTGTCGGTCGGGGCCCGGCGGGGCGCAGCGGGTTCCCGACCCTTCCTCCGCTTTTCCTTCGGGCCTCTGGGTTCGGCCAAACGTCGGTCGGAAGCTCCTTCATCCGCGCGCATGTACTTGTATGCGCGTTTCAGCAGCTCGGCGTACGTCCGGGGGAGGGTCTTGTCCAGGGAGTAAGTAAAATGGGACGCCCTCAACCCCCGTTTCATGGCCGAAATGGCCATGTCCTCGTTGAGGTCTCGGACCTCAAGCGTGGCCGTGTTGAACCGCGTCACGAAGTGTCGGAGTATCTCGTTTTCTCCTTGTTTGAGGGAGAAAAGACTGTCCGACGTTCGCGGCGGCTTCCAGCTGGTGCTGAAGTGAGCCACGAAAGAATGCTCGAGCTGTCCGAAGGAATGGATGCTCCCCGATCGAAGACGGGAGTACTAGGTCCGGGCAGCTTTGCGGAGTGTGGCGGGGAAGCCGATGCAGAAGAGAGCGATTGCCCCTTGAATTATCATGAGAGCTTTGTAGCTCTCCAGGTGGTCGATTGGATCGGTGGAGCCATCGTAGGGCTCCACGTGCGGCATCTTGAACCGACTGGGGATCGGTTCGTCAAGGATGAGTCGGGAAAGAGGTTGGGCAGTTTGGAAATCAACGTCGTTCGAAGACTTCTGCCCGTCCACCTGTAACTGTGCGAGCCAACGGTCGATTTCCTCGAACCTGCGCTCGTAGTCGTCCGCCCGTTGGTGCTGAGAGACCCCACGGGTGGAGTCTCCAGAAGAATCCGAGAGAGAGGCGGACGGCGTCCGCGGGCGCTTCTCCTTCCTTGCCCGTTCCAGCCGGGAGGGAGAGTCTCGCCGGGATCGATGGGTGTCGCACCGCGGCCGTTCCCCCTCCTCCCGATAGGAGTGCCGTGGTAGGTGCTCCTGCGAGGGTGATGGAGGTCGATGCGGACGTCGGCGGCTACTCCTGGAGGGCATCGGACGTGCCGCGGGCTGTTCGGCTGGTGACGGTGGCAGTCGGACCGGCTGTTATTGAAGGCTTTTGATTGCATCCGTCAGCACGGTCATCTGCCGTACGATCGTCGCGATCTGCGCCTCCGTGGTGACCGCGGGGTGTGGGGAACTGGGTTCCGCCGTGGAAGGTGGCGGAGAGGTCTCTTCCCGGCGGGAAGAGTGCCTCGCCGACCCAGTGATCCTCGAGCGCTGAGCCCTTGTCTTTGTCATTGGAACTACTGCAAGTCTCCCTACCTGGCGCGCCAATCTGTTGCGGCCAATCCTCTTGACGCCTGGTCGCCGGGAACGAGTGCCTGCAAAAAGGAAAGTCCACACTGACCGGAGGCGGCTCCGACGGGGACCCTCCGACGGTCAAGTCAGAGAGGTGACTGGGCAACAGTGAAATGAAGACAGAGAGCTCAATCGAGAGAGAGAGAGAGAAGTTGAGAGAGAGCAAGCCTGTTGTTTTTCAGACCCCCTGCACTATTGCCTTCCCCGGTATATATATATAGTGGAGCGTGGTATGGCGCCGTCATTAATGGCGCGGACAATTGAAGAATTGTCAACTCACTGTAGACTGTCAGAGTCGCCGTGAAAACGTCACACCGCCGTGGGACCATCAAATCACTAGGGTTGACAATGTCCTAGGCGAGATAGTGCCCTAAGGTGGCAGAGCCGCATGTCGCTGTCAGGGCTGACGGGCTCTAGCGGCTGTACGGCGATCGGAGGGGCCGACCGACCCTAGGTCGGTCGCCACCCGTGTGGCGTCGGGTGGAGATTCGGGCCCCCTCGGTGGTTAGCCGGGCATGTTGCGAGAGTCGGCCGTCGGACTTCCTGGTTCAGTCGGCCCGGAAAGGGGAAAAGGTCTGCCCGACCGGCATATCCACAGTCGGTAGAGGGCCGTTAATCAGCCGGTGATGGCGTCCGTCGATCGATCGGTCGGTCGGTCGGGCGGTCGGTCGCTCCGTCGGTCGGGTGGTCGGTATGCCCGATTATAAGCCGGCGTGAGCGGGGTCGGTCGGTATCCCCCAACAAGCCTTAATGCTTATTTAAAACCTAATCTAGGTGTGGCTAGATAGGCAAGATTTGTAGCTCTAGTGCATAAAATTTAGACGCAAACTCGCTTCATTCTGTTTGGTAAATGGGACATGCTTAAATCCGTGACTGGTATAGGATTCCTATTTCTGTATCATGTAAATTGTCACTAGCATTTTGTTGTCCCCTATCCCTACTACATCAAAAGTCAAAATGGTGCCTCTTTCGTCTTTGGTAGAGAAAATGGTACGATGTTGAATTTTTATCATCTCTTAGCAAGAGTGATAATGGGATATTGAAAAAGGCCAGTTTCAAGGGCTTTGTGATGGAAGTAAAATATGAAGCATGATTAGTGATAGGTGTAATACAATAGAGACAATACTTGGATGGAAACTTAAATATCAAAATGAAATAGAAAAGAAGTGTAGGTTTCATAAGCATATGCTGAGTTTGAGAAGATTCCATATGGAGAATAAGGTTTGAAACATAATAACATGAACCAATCAAAAATTGGCATATTGGCAATCACAAAAAGGGGATAATTTGTTTAGTGGATGATCGTAGAATCTCTCAAAAAGAGAAATATGTGATAAGAAAATGGTGAGTAATATAATCACAATGCAAAGATGAAAATAAAAAACTAAAAGGATGACTCATATACTTATATATTTCACATCAAAAAAAAAAAAAAAACTCAAATACTCATATATGAAATAATAATTGCATGGAGTTCTTTGCAAATTTTCATCCACAAAAATAGAGTTCTTTGCTAATAAAAATATAATAAACCCAAATGACCTAGCCACTCAAAGCTTTGTGAAAGCATATTAATAATTGAGCTAATTTGGTTTAATTTGGCTAATATTTTGTCAAACTTAGATTGAACCATCATTATATCCTTATTCTAGCTTGAGTTGCATTTCTAGGCGATCTACTTTCCAATCTCTATGTTTATATTTGTTAGAATTTGACATCTCGAATTTGATCCACAGATGCGAAAATCCAGATGCAGAGAAGTTCAACTTGAAGAGCACGTCGCGAGAGGTCCGAAGGCAAGCTAGGAGGCCTGCAGCGCACGGCCCAGGCCCAGCACGGGCGCAGCCCAGCGCGCGGGCATGTGCAGGCGCACACAGGCTGGCCGCGGGCGCGTGGCCCAGTGCGAGCACATGCGGGCCAGCTCAGTGGGCACGCAGGGTGCAATGCTCGTTTCTCCTTGGTTTTGCATGATCCACCGTGGATCAGCGCGTTTCGCTGCTCGTTACTCCCGATCTACTGCGGTGCATGGAGATCCTGAGCATGATCGGATGGTTGATAATGCATAGAAGCTTGATCTTGTGCGATCGTATGGATAGAGAAGAAGCGGACGTGATCCAACAAACAGTAACACTATTTGAGCCCTGTTGAAGCTATGATTCCGATTCGGACGTGAATTTGGGCCTATAAAGAAGGCCTAATGGCTTGAGGAGATAGGTGTGCAGTCGAGAAGAGACCTTGTAGTCAGCAGAGCAGACGTAGGCAGAACATCGAGGGTCAGTGGCAGAGCAGAGCAGCAGCGTGTCCTCGAATGGCCGTGTGAGTGGCCGTGAGGTATAATGTAGCGGCTACAGGTCTATAAAAGAATCTCCTTAAAGAATTTTATGAGAGCTTTTGTGAGGGTGAGTACTTTTTGTTGAAAGAGGTTTGTGTATGAGAGTTGAGAGTGGGTGTTCTTCTCTTGTATTTGTTTCTTTCTCATAGTGAAGCTTGCATGTCCCATGGAGGTAGCACTTGGACTGATCCATATATTTGATTGTATTCTCGTTTTATCTCTTCTTTCTTTCTGCTACAACATACGGTACCGGATCTTGTCCAATAATATTAGATAATATTACTAAGAAATAGCTCCACAGAATTGGTGAGTACCCAAATATGCCAGTAGGTCTAGCTAGTTGGCGCGCCATAGTTACGAGACTCTAGAATCAATTTAAATTGATAACAAGAAATTCTTACTAAATTTTTTTTTGATAAAACAAGGTAAAAGCTGAATTATTACGGAAGAAGCAGTAGAGTATTGAATGTATGTAGATGCACGAAGAGAGAGTAAATCCAAAAGAAGCCCATTGAAGCTCGGTCGTCACTGACCGAGAGGATGTGAAAAGCATAATAGATGGCTGAGTCCAAAAAGCTCCTCCAACATAAGGTGATATAGGTAGAGGGAAAACCGTAAAAGCAGTAAGATGAGGATGATCCTGTGAAGCCTGGTATAAAAAATTGATGAAATAATTAACTAGTAAAGACACAGATAATCTGAAACCCGAATGTCAAAAGCTTGAAATGAAAACCAGAAAGGCAAAAGCATGGATCATTTGAGAGCCCAATCATATGGTACGTGGGTGAAGTCCTTGGCCAATGATTACGTAGCAATGCCTGCAAAAATATCGACAGCACAGCAAATAAAATAGAACACAGTCGAGTATGGCTGCATACTAGTTAACTTTCTTATTAGAACAATACAACTAGAAAATATCCTCTGCATCATAAGAATATGAAGCAAGCCGCAATTAACAAAACTGGGAAGGGATCAGTCCGCTGATAAGATGAGGAAAAGGAGAAATGATGTGTGCAACTCTCATAGAACCTTGAACAGCAAGAAAGTATACTGCATATAACCATAACATCCAATGAATGTCATCGACAAGTCGCTAGTATTACATTAGCAAAAACCACTGCACACACTATAAATATCTGACATACTGAACATTGGAAGCATGTGTGGATAAGAGTAATCTACCATGTAGGTCAAGATTAGCCAAGGAATTATAGTGGAAATCATGATTAAGAGCAGTCCGAGCCATATAATCTGCAAGCCGATTAGCATCCTGAAAGACATGCAATACTCGAAAAGATGAGACAGATTGTTTCCGATATATATATCTTATAGAAAATGCAGATGTTTAATAGTGTTGGGAATACCGACCGACTCCGCTCGTGCCGACTTATAATCGGACCGACCGACCGACCGACGGAGCGACCGAGCGACTGACCGACGGAGCGACCGACCGACGGAGAGACCGACCGACCGACCGATCGATCGGCGGATGCCATCACCGGCCGATTAACGGCCCTCTACCGACTGTGGATATGCCGGTCAGGCAGACCTTTTCCACTCTCCGGGCCGACTGAACCAGGAAGTCCGATGGCCGACTCTCGCAACATGCCCGACTGACCATCAAAGGGGCCCGAATCTCCACCCGACGCCACACAAATGACAATCGACCTGGGGTCGGTCGACTCCTCCGATCGCCGTACAGCCGCTAGACCCTGTCAGCCCTGACAGCGACATGCGGCACTGCCACCTAAGGGCATTATCCCGCCTAGGGCATTGTCAACCCTAGTGATTTGACAGCCCCACGGCGGTGTGACACTTTCACGGCGACTTTGACAGTCTACAGTGAGTTGACAATTCCTCAATTGTCCGTGCCATTAATGACGGCGTCATACCACGCTCCACTATATATATATCGGGGAGGGCAACAGTGCAGAAGGCCTTGGAAACGACAGGCTTGCTCTCTCTCTCTCGCTCTCTCTCTCGATTGAGCTCTCTGTCTTCATTTCACTGTTGCCCAGTCACCTCTCTGACTTGACCGTCGGAGGGTCCCCGCCGGAGCCACCACCGGTCTGTGTGGACTTCCTTTTTTGCAGGCGCTCGTTCCCGACGACCAGGCGACGAGGGGATTGGTAGCAACAGATTGGCACGCCAGGAAGGAGGTAGGCCTAGTAGATACTAATGACAAAGACAAGAGCCCAACGATCGAGGGTCACAGGGTCGGCGAGGCGCTCTTCCCGCCGGGAAGAGGCCTCCCCGCCACCCTCCGCGGCGGAACCCAGCTCTCCGCACCCCGCGGTGACCACGGAGGCGCAGATCGCGGTAATCGTACGGCAGATGACCGTGCTGACGGACGCGGTCAAGAGCCTCCAGCAACAACCGGCGGCACGTCCGATGCCCTCCAGGAGCAGCCGCCGACGCCCGCATCGATCTCCGTCGTCTCCGCGCGAGCGCCTGCCACAGCACTCCCACGGAGAGGAGGAGGGGCGGCCACGGCGCGATGCCCGTCAGTCCCAGCAGCTTTCTCCTTCCCTGCTGGAACTGGCGAGGAAGGAGAAGCGACCGCGAACGCCGTCCGCCTCCCTCTCGGAATCTTCCGGAGACTCCACTCCTGGGGTCTCCCAGCACCGACGGACGGACGACTACGAACGCAGGTTCGAGAAAATCGATCGTCGGCTTGCGCAGTTGCAGGTGGACGGGCAGAAGTCTTCGAACGACGTCGACTTCCAGACCGCCTAACCTCTCTCCCGACTCATTCTCGACGAACCGATCCCCGGTCGGTTCAAGATGCCGCACGTGGAGCCCTATGACGGCTCCACCGATCCAATCGACCACCTGGAGAGCTATAAAGCTCTCATGACGATTCAGGGGGCAACCGATGCTCTCTTTTGCATCGGCTTCCCCGCCACACTCCGCAAGGCTGCCAGGGCCTGGTACTCCGGTCTTCGATCGAAAAGTATTCACTCCTTCGGGCAGCTCGAGCACTCTTTCGTGGCTCACTTCAGCACCAGCCGGAAGCCGCCGCGAACGTCGGACAGCCTTTTCTCTCTCAAACAGGGAGAAAACGAGACGCTCTGACACTTCGTGGCGTGATTCAATACGGCCACGCTTGAGGTCCGGGACCTCAACGAAGACATGGCTATCTCAGTCATGAAACAGGGGCTGAGGGCGTTCCGATTCATCTACTCCCTGGACAAGACCCTCCCCCGTACATATGTCGAATTGCTGGAGCGTGGGTACAAGTATATGTGCGCAGACAAAGGGGCCTCCGACCGATGCTTAACCGAGTTCAAGGGTCCGAAGGAAAAACGAAGGAAGGGTCGGGACCCCACTGAACCCGGCAGGCCCCCGACCGATGGTCGGGTCTCGACACCACGACGGAACCAAAAGTCGCCCCGACGGCAGACTCCAAGGCCGACACGCCCCAGGTATGATTCCTACACTCCTCTCTCCGCCCCCCGTGTGCAGATTTTGATGGAGATCAAGGGGAAAGAATACCTGCGACGGCCTCCGCCTTTGAAGGCAAAAGGCCTCGACCGACAGAAGTACTGCCGATTCCACCGGGGCCACGGCCACAATACCGAGCAATGCATCCAGCTTAAGGATGAGATAGAAGCTCTCATCCGTCGAGGGTATCTCGATAAATTCCAGAGGAACCCACCGACTCAACCTGTGGCCGACCGACGACCCCAGCCGACTGAGGAAGCGACCACCAATCAGCCGACGGCCGGGGTCATCAATATGATTTCCAAATGACTTGGCCCGGGGATGTCTGCTAAGGGGGAGCCCACGAAGAAGCCGCGCCCGGACGACGTGATTACTTTTACAGAAGAAGACGTTCGGGGCATCCAAACTCCCCACGATGACACTGTTGTTGTTTCGGCAACAATAGCAAACTATGATGTAAAAAGAATTTTTGTAGATAATGGAAGTTCGACAAATATTTTGTTTTACTCGACCTTCTCCCGGATGCAACTATCAACCGACCGACTCAAGAGGGTCTCCACGCCCTTGATAGGCTTTGCCGGGGACGCCGTCACGACGGAAGGAGAAATTACCCTGCCTCTGACGGCCGGCACCGAACCACGGCAAAGCATGGTTTATTTGACTTTCGCGGTTGTCCAAGTACCTTCGGCCTATAATGCCATACTTGGACGACCCGGACTTAACGCCCTCAAGGCAATCATCTCGATGTACCATCTCCTAGTTCGGTTCCCGACCAGAAACGGAGTCGGAAAGATGCGCGGAGACCAACAGCTCGCTCGTCGATGCTTCCAGATCTCCGCTCAGAACGACGAGTTGAGGGGCTCCCTGACGATCGATAAACTAGACCAACGGGAGGAGGAAGAACGGGGCTCGCCGGCCGAACAACTCGTGTCAATCCCGATTGCGAAAAACCCCGACCGCAAAGTATGGGTCGGGTCTCAACTATCCGACCCAGAACGGCGACGCTTAACGGAGCTGCTAACGGCCAACGCCGACATATTTGCTTGGTCGGCAGCAGATATGTCGGGCATCCCCCCAGAGACAATAACCCACCGACTCAACATCGACCCGACGATGAGGCCGATGAGGCAGAAAAAAAGGTCCTTTGCTCCCGAAAGACAGAGGGCCATCGATGAAGAAGTGGACAAGCTGCTCGAGGCGGGCTTCATCAGAGAAGCCACGTATCCCGATTGGCTCGCCAATGTTGTCATGGTCAAGAAAGCCAACGGGAAGTGGAGGATTTGCATCGACTATACCGACCTGAATCGGACCTGTCCAAAAGATAGTTTTCCACTTCCAAAGATCGATCAGCTGGTGGATGCGACGTCCGGATTTTGACTGCTCAGCTTCATGGATGCTTTTGTCGGGTACAACTAGATCCGGATGGCGCCTGAAGATGAGGAGCACACTGCCTTCGTGACCCCCAAGGGCCTCTACTGTTATCGAGTGATGCCCTTCGGACTGAAGAACGCCGGCGCCACCTACCAACGATTTGTCAATAAGGTCTTTAAAGACCAGATCGGGCGCAACATGGAGGTATATGTAGATGACATGCTGATGAAAAGTGCGCGGATTTCGGATCACGTTCAGGACCTCAAAGAGGCCTTCCGCACTCTACGACAACATCGAATGAAGCTGAATCGACTAAGTGTGCTTTCGGGGTAACCTCGGGGAAGTTTCTCAGATTCCTCATTTCTCAGAGAGGGATCGAGGCCAACCCTGAGAAAATAAAGGCGATCATCGACATGCATCATCCGAACACCAAGAGGGAGGTCCAGCAGCTGAACGAAAAAATCGTCGCTCTCAGCCGGTTTATTTCTCGATCAGCTGAAAGGTGCCTCCCGTTTTTCAAAACTCTGTGGCAGGCGAAGGGTTTTTCTTGATCGGATGAGTGCCAACGGGCTTCGAAGATCTGAAGAAGTACTTGGCTTCCCTACCGCTGCTCGTGAAGCCGCAGGTCGGGGAGACCTTGTATCTCTATTTGGCCACCTCCTCTGAGGCGATCAGTTCGGTGCTCGTCTGAAAAAATGAGAGCCGAACCCATCAGCCCATCTACTATACCAGCAAAGTACTCCGCGGTGCTGAAGCCCGATATTCGGAGATGGAAAAGATGATTTTCGCCTTGACCGTCTCCGCACAACGACTCAGCCCATACTTCCAAGCTCATGCCATAGTGGTTCTCACCAACCAGCCCCTGAGGGCGATCTTGCACCGACCGAACACATCGGGATGACTGACGAAGTGGGCGATGAAGCTCAGAGAGTTCGACATACAGTACCGACCGCGGCCTGCCTTGAAGGCTCAGGTCCTGGCCGACTTCATCGCCGAGTGCCCGACCACTAACCAAGGGTCGGGAGCTGCGGACCCGGGAGGAGATGTGGTCTCCGAGCTAGACCCGGTCTCCACCTGGGTACTGCACATCGACGGAGCTTCAAACGCTCAGGGGAGCGGGGCTGGATTCCTGCTCACCAACTCGGATGGGATAGTCACCGAGTACGCCCTCCGATTCGACTTCAAAGCCTCCAATAACCAAGCCAAGTACGAAGCGCTCCTCGCCGGCTTGAGGATGGCGAGGGAACTGGGCATCGACAGCCTCCAGGCATTCTCCGATTCTCAGCTGATCGTGGGGCAGATCAAAGGTGAATTCGAGGTGCGAGATCCGACCATGGCCAAATATCTCCAGAAAGTGAAGGACCTCGTAGCGTGCCTCAGGTATTTTAAAATTTCTCACATCCCTAGGTCAGAGAACGCCCGTGCCGACGCACTCTCCAGACTGGCGACTTCGGCTTTCGACTCTTTGGGTTGGACGTTCGTGGAGAACCTCGAGCAGCCGAGTATCGATCGGATCGAAGAAATACTGCACCTGGCAGCTGAACCAAGCTGGATGGATCCGATTGTTCGGTTCCTGATTGACGGAATCAGTCCTGAAGATCCCACGTAGGCCAAGCGGCTCCGATGGTCGGCCTCCCAATATGTGATCATGGATGGCCGACTCTACAAAAGGTCGTTCTCTCTTTTCTTGCTTAGGTGCTTGGGACCGACCGACGCAGACTATGCTCTCCGAGAAGTGCACGAAGGGATCTGCGGGAATCACTTGGGGGGCAAGTCTCTAGCCTACAAAGTCCTGCGACAAGGTTACTATTGGCCCACCATGAGGAAGGACGCGGCTGAGTTGGTCCGGAGGTGCGAACCTTGCCAGAAGTATGCTAACGTGCACACCGACCGGCCAGCCGAATCGCTCCTATTGTCGCTCCATGGCCCTTCGCTCAGTGGGGGGTCGACATTCTCGGTCCTTTCCCTCCAGCATCAGGTCAAAGAAAGTTCATAGTTGTCGCCATCGACTACTTCACCAAATGGGTGGAGGCCGAACCCTTGGCGCAGATTACCGAACGAAAGATGGAGGACTATGTCCAAAAATCCATCATCTTCAGGTTCGGGTTGCCCCATACCATTATCACCGATAATGGACGGCAATTCGACAACCAAGACTTCAGGGATTTCTGCGCAAGGTTTCACATCACGTACCGATTGACTTCGGTCGGGCACCCACAGTCCAATGACGAAGTCGAGGTGACCAACCGGACCATTCTGCACAGGCTCAAAACCCGACTAAATGAAGCCAAAAGCCTCTGGATCGACGAGCTGGGCTCCATTCTGTGGGCTTACCGAACGACCCCCCACGTACCGACAGGGGAGTCGCCTTTCGGTTTGGCCTACGGGATGGAGGCGATGATCCCACTCGAGATTGGACTGCCGTCTATGAGGGTCGAGCGGTATCAAGAGCCGGACAACTCTGATTGTCGGAGGGCCGATCTAGACCTCCTCCCCGAACTGCAAAACGAGGCTCAACTTCGCATGGCTTCTTACCGACAGAAGGTAGCCCGGTACTACAACGCCAAGGTCAGACCAAAGCTTTTCAGGCCTGGTGACTTAGTCCTGAGAAAGGCAGAGGTCTCGAAGCCCCTGGATCAAGGGAAGCTGGCTCCGAACTGGGAAGGGCCCTACATGGTAGCAGACACCTATGGTCCGAGGGCCTATCGACTGGAGACTCTGGAGGGGAAACCCATTCCCCGGACATGGAACGCCGACAACCTGAAGTTGTATCACCAATGAACCTTCTACTTGTTCATTCGGAATACAAATCCAGTTTGAAATTTTGGAGTTTTAACTCTTCGACTGACGATCGGCGCTTACCAAGAAGGTCGGGTCCCGACGTCCTGACCCGGACTTGGTATCCGCCTGAAACCCACGACCCCATCGTCGGTGACACATCGAACTTTTACGAGGACCGATACATCTATATTGACGGGAGTTGACACTCCTTCTACGGTCGGACTTTTGGGCCAGACAATCGGCTAACCTACCGACTGAGCCCAGACCAAAGAAAGGCGAAATGCCTATGCGACCGCCGTCGCAACTCGCCGACCGAGCTACAGCCGGTCGAAGGATATTCGGCTTACCACCGTCTATCGCATGATGCGACCTCAGTCGCATTCACAACTCACCGATCGAGCTACGGCCGGTCGGGAGATATTCGGTTTACCACCGTATATCGTGAGGCGCAGTGCAGATACCCGACACAAGGGTATCGGGATCCGACTTATCGGTGCTCCCCTGATTAAATGCGCCAGACGGCATTCGACTGAATGCGTCGGAAGAGACCCGACTACCGAACCTTTATCCTACGGTCGGTCGGCTTCCGACTCAACGAACGCGCCCGACTTATGGTCGGAGGAAGGACGCCCGACTTACGACCTCGACCATCAAAGGCCGATCCAAAGTCGGGACTTGTCCTACCTTCGTGGTGGCACGAGTTGCCGAACATCCTAACCGACCTATATGAGTTGGCAACCTACGAGTTCGGATGCATTCTACAACACATGAAAGAAAGAGAAACAGGCGGAGGGAAAAAGTTTAAGACTGATTTCATTCAAGATCAAAAGAAGCTTACAAAGTCAGGCTGAAGCCCAGTTACAAATGTTCTAAGAAGAAAAAACAAAAAGGATAAAGGACGACGGGGCCGCGGTCATCCTTCCGAGTCAATCTCCTCGACCGATGGAAGGTCGGGGATGACCGGCGTGTCCACCGCGATCGGCATTGGGTCGACGGCCGAAGCAGGATCGTCGGTCGGCAAGGGACTAGCAGTCGACGTCGGGTCACGAGTCGCGGCCGTCTCTCCTTCGGCAGCTTGTTTCTGGATGGCCTTTCCCGCCACGGCGATGCCTCCCGACGACGGGTCGGCCATCTCTTCCGTGACTTGGTCCTCGACTCCCGGCGGGACGATACTGCTGAGGTCCAGCTCTGGGTACAGGGCTTGGACCGCATCCCGACCGTCCTCGTACCCCACCCGGTATGACGCGAAGCCGGACTCCAATAGCTCTTCCCGGTACTGGTCGGTGGCGCGGAAGTCGTCCACCGCCCGACTCGCCGATTCCTTTGCCGACCTTGCTTCCGCTTCCACCCGATCAAGGGAGTCCTTCGCCGACTCCGCCTCTGCCTTGGCTATGTCGGCGTCGGTTTGGGCGATCGACAGGTCCTCCTCAGCCTTGGCGAGTTTCTCCAGGCTGACCCGGAGCTGCTCGCGCTCGCCCTCGAGCTCGGCGGCGACGCCGTCACGCTCGCGCCGCAGACGGTGCACGGTCCGACCCTTGCGTTTGGCTTCTTTTTGGGCCGACTTGAGCTCGGACCCGAGACGAGAGACCTCGTCCACCAATTTCGCCTCCCGGTCGGTCGACTGCTTCAGGTGGTCGACCAGCATTGTCCGGTCGGCTTCGACCGCCGCCGCCCTATCTTTCCAAGCCGCCCGGACGTTCTCGAACCTCCGATACCCGACTTCGAGTTCGGACATGGTGTAGATCAGCTGCCAACGTAAGCGTTTCGTCAGGAAAGCAAAGTAATAAAAATATTAAGGAAGGAGGAGGCGAAGCGGAACTTACCTCGACCATGGTCGGGTAGAACGAAGATAGCATCTCGGTCACTTGCCGAGACCTCAGCGCCTCCACGTCGGCTGGGAGGAGGATCCCCTAGCACAGCCTCCTGGCCAGGTTGTGGTCGGCCAGCGCCGATGCACCTTCGGGGAACTGAGCGCTGGGCGGCACAGTGCGACTCCCCGACCTCGTGTCGTCCGCGGGGTCCATCGGGGCTTTCCCCCGATCGGCCACCCCGACCGACGGAACCGGCAGGGAGGGGATGCTCGAGTTTGACGCGGCACCCCCCGTTGCGGCTGCAGATGCCGTCGGTTGATGTTCGGGTTCCCGAACATCATCCGGCGCCACACCTGCCGGCGAAACCGCCGATGTCCCTTCCACCGCTTCCTCCGCCGGCCTCTCCTCCGTTTGCGCTGCCGAAGCCGCGAGTGCTATCACCGGCTCCGACTGGTCGGTCGCCGACGCCTCGACGGTCGGTGCCGCTGTTGAAGGCTTCTTCGTCGGATGCGACGATCCAGCCTCCGATGCCGGCCTCTTCCTCGCCGCATACTGCCGGATCTCAGCGTCGGTCGGCCGCATCCTCAGAGGTGTCCCTGCGATGCCGACAGAAATATTAATATAAGAACCAGAATAAAAGCCGAATGAAAAGAGAACCGAGGGATCGGACGATACCTAGTCGGGGGACCAAGCTCAGGCCAGCGTCATAGAGAGCTTGTTCGGTAACAAGCTCCGTCTGCTTCGGGATCGATATGTCCTTGAGTCGGTGGAAGTCCTCCCGATCGTCCGCCTCCACCCGGCTGTTCTCGTTTGCTTCGGTTCGGGGCACGCCCCAGTGAGATGGGAAGCCCCAGGGAGAAGAAGATGAGATGAAGAAAAACTGGTTCTTCCACCCGTGGATGGATGATGGAAGATCAGTGATGAAGGAAAGACCCTTCCGGAGGTTGAAGAGCCACCACCCTCGGGCCTTAGGATGGGGTCGGAGCACAAAAAATGCCCGGAAGAGAGAGATGCGAGGGTTGGTCGGCAGAAGCTGACACAACAAAGCGAAGCTGATTATTAGTCGGACGGAGTTCGGCGCCAGTTGCGTCGGACAAAGTCCGTAATAATCCAGCAGATTCCGGACGAACTCCGAAATCGGAAGCCGAAGACCCGCGCGGAGATCTTCGATGTACAGCGCCAATTGGCCCGGTGGAGGGTTGTTAACCCGACCGCCGACCCCTGGGGCGGAAAGTTGAAACTGCTCCGGGATGCGATACTGATCCCGAAGCCGATCAACGTTCGGCTCCGAAAGCGAGGAAACCTCAACTTCCGGAGTCGACCGGGGGTCATCGGTCGGATTTCCCGACCGAGCCCCCCGAGATGGATTTTCGGCCATCGCACCAGAACCGAGAGAAAGGCGAGGTCGAAGAGGAAGAAGAAGAAGAAGAAGAAGAAGAAGAAAGAAGGGAAGGATCACGAACCCCAGGAGACCGGAAGGGGAGGCGAAGAAGAAAGAAGGGAAGGATCACGAACCCCAGGAGACCGGAAGGGGAGGCAACTGCCGGCGACGACGGAGGGAATACTCGGGCAGAGTCTCTGCAGCAAAAACGTCAAGAATGGCGCTTCAAGCACTAGTGGCCCTATATATATAGGGCCATTCAACGGCCAAGATGCCCCCGCGCCGACCAAGGTCCCCCGGATAGGCACCACGTGGCGGCATCCGGGCCCTCCCTTCGGCCCGGTGGATCGGTGCGCCCATCCCGGGAAGGCCGCACCGCCTTCATTTAATGTGAAAGGCGCCGGCCCAACCACCTCCGACACGTGGCGAAAGGGCTGCGGTTCCGAATTAAATCGCCCGCGGCGATTCGCATTCCCGATGGAACGCCTGACAGCGCCCCGCGCTCCCAGGATCGACGCTGGACGGCGATTTGCATTCTCCAAAAGGCGTCGGACACCCGATCGCCTGACGCAAATCGTCCGGCACCTGATCGCCTGACGCAAATCGTCCGGCATCCGATCGCCTGACACCAAATCATCTGGCACTCGACCGCCTGACGTAACATCTGATGCCGACAAGACGGGACGTCTGACACCGACGTAACGTCTGATGTCAGCGAATCGCTCGGCATTCATGAGACACCTGACATCGTATCAACTCGCGGTACGGTCGGGTTGTGGCATACGACGAATCCACTCCTTTTCGCCCAGCGTTGCTGCCCAAATTGAGGCATCGGCCAGCGCACCATCCGACTCAGGAGTGGAGGAGGGCAGCTGTTGGGAATACCGACCGACCCCGCTCGTGCCGACTTATAATCAGACCGACCGAGCGACCGACCGACGGAGCGACCGACCGACGGAGCGACCGACCGATCGATCGACGGACGCCATCACTGGCCGATTAACGGCCCTCTACCGACTGTGGATATGCCGGTCAAGCAGACCTTTTCCACTCTCCGGGCCGACTGAACCAGGAAGTCCGATGGCCGACTCTCGCAACATGCCCGGCTGACCATCAAAGGGGCTCGAATCTCCACCCGACGCCACACAAATGGCAATCGATCTGGGGTCGGTCGACTCCTCCGATCGCCGTACAGCCGCTAGAGCCTGTCAGCCCTGACAGCGACATGCGGCACTGCCACCTAAGGGTATTATCCCGTCTAGGGCATTGTCAACCCTAGTGATTTGACAGCGCCACGGCGGTGTGACACTTTCACGGCGACTTTGACAGTCTACAATGAGTTGACAATTCCTCAATTGTCCGCGCCATTAATGACGGCGCCATACCACGCTCCACTATATATATATCGGGGAGGGCAACAGTGCAGAAGGCCTTAGAAACGATAGGCTTGCTCTCTCTCTCTCTCGCTCTCTCTCTCGATTGAGCTCTCTGTTTTCATTTCACTGTTGCTCAGTCACCTCTTTGACTTGACCGTCGGAGGGTCCCCGCCGAAGCCACCACCGGTCTGTGTGGACTTCCTTTTTTGCAGGCGCTCGTTCCCGGCGACCAGACGACGAGGGGATTGGTAGCAACAAATAGTATGCTTATATCGAGAGCTAAGCTAAGAAATCACAGTTGCAGAATCCCCTTCCGATATGACTAAGTGAAATTGCTGCACAGCCGCTCTGAGCCCAAGTCAGACAGCTATTAGCTCTGCAAATGGCACAGATGAATGCATAAAAAGCTTACCACGAGCTTGAATTAATCTAGCTTGATAAAAGTATCAAAGGAGAAGGTAGCCATGAAACCGGAACCATGCAGAGTAATGAACAGAAGAAGTAGGAAAACTATCCCAGTACCCTGAACGGAGTCATAGCCTTTGAAAAAAATAGTGGCTCGTTTAATGAGCTAGCTGCATGGGTGTATTGTATTCCTGATTAAAAATCCGATCTTTACGACTCTGCTACCGCAACCATGCAAAACACGCCGCAGCCATCTTTTTCTCCTGACTCACCAAAGCATCTTCCATAAAATGAATTGGTGCTGGCAAATCATCGAAACAAAACCGCAGTTGACACAAATTGCATAGAAGCTGCCAACATTGCTTAGCAAACGCACAAGAAGTAATGACATGAGAACAATCCTCGGAGTCAGATGGGGCATAAATCACATGCCCGTAAGTAAAATGACAAAATACCCTATCGAGAAAGCAATGCCTTTAGAGGCAACCTACCCTACTCAAGCTGGGACTAGCTAGAAAGTTTTGATTCTTGGAAGGAGTTTCATGTGCCAAATCCAATTAAACAAAATTAAAAATTGTGAAAGCTAATCCTGAGATGGGAGGCTAAAGAATTTAAGTATAATGGCTGCTGGAGAAGTAGGTGCCGTATTAAATTAAAATGCTTTTCCCCACCATGACAATTATTGGTGCAATGTTGAGTGTGTGATCCCATTTCGCTATAACTTGGAGATAAGGTTTGCATGACAGATCTTGCCCCGGTGCATCAGGCTAGGAGCCATGGGAACCAACTTGACAGCTTGACGGTTTGTCTTCTTCCACACCGTGGAAACTTTCACATGATTCAAATGGGTATTTTTGGCCTCGCGACTGATGAAGGATGGGTTCAGTGAACCCAAGGAGAGACCCTCTCCCTGTGCCCACTTTTGGATTCGCGTCGCATCTGAGAAGCGGTTGCGTGAGCGCTCCGGAGAGCGTGACATGTCCCATCGCACGGCGGACAAAATAACTCCTGAACCCGATCAAACAGTTCTCGGGCACATCATCGTCCGCTTTGGAAAATGACGGATGTTGGAATGATCGATCAATCGTTGTACGCTTTGGAGGAATTTTGGAAGGGACTTCGTGGGCCATTGGATCAGGGACAAGTCATGTCTGATCGATGCACTTGACCTCATTCTCAGCTGGGCTCCGTTACTACAGCAAGATGTTTTAGTAAAAGCAGCTGCTTTTTTGCACTGGATCTGCTGAAATATAGGATAGATCCCTCCCCAGAAAAAAATTAATATGAGGAAGATGTAAATTATATAAAGAAGCATAGGTAAAAGAAAGGAGAAAAATATTATAAGGTTAAAATTGACAAGGCTTAGATTAAAAAGTGTTTGATGTCTTTAAGTCTTTTAAATGGTGAGGCAATACCATGGGGATCATAAAACTACATTTTGGGAGCATGAGAGGGGAAAGGATTGTTTCTTTGATATAGGAAAGAATTGGGTAGAGATTTTTTTTAAAAAAAAAAATATATAGTGAACGACAAGATTTTAGTGGAATAAAATTCTTTAATTTTTGAATTTATGCTTTCTATTGTGATTGGTAATAACCCAAAAGTCATGATTTCTGCAATTTTGAGATTAAGAATGAAGCTGAATGTTATTATCAAAAAAAAAAAAAAAATAATATAGTCATCCTAACATTTCTATCCCTGTTCTCTAATTTATCTGATCAAAGTTTTTTATCCAAACCAATTATAATGCTTCATACACGTAGTGACTAGTGGTGACCAATAGATGATATTTGGATTGAATAAGATCTATCTCTCTCTTATATATCACACTCATCTCTGACTTTATTCAAGGAATAGCGCATATAGAAGATTCCTACAATCTTTCCTACATGATCCTTTATTGATTTGGAAGAGCGATGTCCACTAGTTATGATTTAACCACTCCTTTTGATAATCCCACATAAATAGTTTTGCAATTATTTTATATTAGCCATAATATGTTTACTTAAAGCTACATGACTACCTAGTTGATTCTCTTTTGGAAAAGTGTGAGAGCATATGTTGCACATGGTTACTTGTGATACATATAATTTTGTTCATGCTAATATATATATATATATATGTGTGTGTGTGTGTGTGTGTGTAATTGATATATTTATATCACCTCCAATTGGTTCTTGCTGTAGGAATTAGCTGATCTCATTGTATTATATTATTTGTACTTACCAAAATGGCAATGCAAGTGCACAGAACTTTTATATATATTATTGGTTATATTTATCCTTTAAATATTTTAACTTAAAATTTTATATGTATACAAAATTTGCATTAATGATTAATGCTAGAGCATACTTTTAGCTCTATTCTAAGCACTCATATGTCTTCCTATGACTTCAGCCCTATCATGGTGACATCTCTACCTTCTCTCTTCCAATTTCATCCTTAACTCTTCTTTTCAATTTTATCCTTTTTGAATGGCAGGGATCAAGACAACTTTCAATTAGGGAAAACATCAAGCATAAATCTAAGAATTTGCTTCATAATTTTTCTAGTCAACAAGTTTCTAGAAATAGGAACAAGAAGAAACAATATTTCAGTCAAATTTGTTAATGCTAAGAATAATTGTTTCTAGGGAAGGCCGGCATAATTCATTTGTGACATAATTCCCCGATTTATTCATATCCCCCTTTTTTATCAACAAAAGCACCCACAACCTAAAGAGATTTAGCTAGATAAAAATATAAATAAAATGAAATAATTGTTTCTATAAGATTGAGTATTCTTATTCTTTTTCTTTTCACCAAATAAAATGCAGACCAAGGTTTTAAAAAATGACGTTATCAGAAATAATAACTCCGAAAAAGGAATTTTTATATATGCTATGACAAGCTTAACACTCACTAGTAATAGTTATTGATTGAATTTATAGACAATAACAAAAGGATTATGAAATTATTTGCCCAAGTCAATTTTCATATAATAAGACTTTGTTGGAAACTAGTAGATGCATTCATTTTTTCTCACCCCTCTAGAAAGCAATTCAAGGAGAAATAAATTTCTACGAAACTGGACCATAATATAAGCCATCCATTCTACTCTATTGAATGGTTGCCCCAACTTGGAATAATAAATGCACCACAATTTGCATGTGTTGCATAATTTCCAACCAGTCTTGGAGGTTGCATTTTTGACTTGTGAACCTTTGATGATCCCTCCAGCTTGAAAAAGTAGATGCATCACAATTTGCATATGTTGATAGATTTTAACATGCCTTGGTGGCATGTATTTTGACTTGTGAAGATGATGCCTCTCATCATCAAAACCACAATTCTCATGGGATGGTGGCATTTTTTATTGTTTAAATTATCTTGATATGGATTTTTTTTTGTTAGCCACGTTATATCTGTAGACTCACAGCCATTCATAAAATTAGTCCCATCCTTTCATTGTCTATTTGAAAAAAATTGTTGAACTATTATATTTGCATGAGAAAATTCTTTATACATTGCATGCGGTATAGAAAAATACATCGTCCTATCTGATTGGGTCATGTAGTCACCATTTGTCTATGCGTATTTAATGTATGTAGTTTCATTTTTTCGTTTGAAATTTTGGAAGGAAAAAATATTTTTCTTCTGAAAAAATTATGATATTCTGCATTGAAATTATGATTTTCTGTACAGAATGTCATAATTTTTTTTATGATAAAAATATTCTTCTTCTTTATGACATTTTAGAAAAAAATTATGATATGTGCAGGAAGTCATAATTTTAATACAAAATATCATAATATCGACATATGATATTATAATTTTTTTAAAAAAATATTTTTATCATATAAAATTTTAAATAAAAAATAAAATTATATATATTAAATATATATTGATCATATAGCTAATCAAATAGAGCGGTGTATTTTTTGTGCACTGTATGCTATGTACAGCGGGTTTCGCTATTTTCATGGCTTAAATCCGGCCCAAGCCCAACTCCAGTCCATTAAGCAATTATTAGCCACCCATATTTCGCGCCGAAATTTTCGTAAAACGAGAAAAATATAGGGGCGTTATCGTCTTTATACCTCCACCTTCCTCCTCCGAAAGTCCATCTCTTATCACCGCCCGGTACTCTCACCCCTCACCGCCGGCCTCCTCTACATGGACCGCTTCACTGGAGTCTCAAGGCCTCCCACGGCCGCAACAATGGCGGCCGATCCCTTCTTCCAAGTCGCCGCGTCCTTCCTCTTCCAAAATCCTACTTGTAAACCTAATTTTCCACGCCCGTGCCCTTCCTCCAAACCCAAGTTCCTTATACCGTCATTCGCCTTCCTTCTTCTTGTTTTCTTGGTTGAACGCAGGTGCTTCCGTGAATGCGATCTTCTTTATTTATTCTGTCGGTGAATTCTCGAGGAGAGCCGAAGCGTTATGATTCCGATGGATTTCCGGCTTCGTCTTCCAGTGATCTCATCTAAGGGCATCGAACAGGTGAAAATTGAATCTTGTTGCAGAAAAGTTTCTTCCAATTATGTTTCCTTTGCTTTTGGGTTCAAACCTTTATCTTTTATGGTCACAGTGTACTGTTTATTTTTGGTTTGCTTGATTTTGGATTGCAAAATTTGAGATTGTTGAAGGGAGTTGGCTTTCTTCTTCTAGTTTAAAAGGCAATGGAATTCTGAAAATGGAGTTATCTTACAAAATGAAGTTATCAAATGCCAAAATTTAATCTTTTATAAAAGATGATAATTAGCCTGGAGTGTCAGTTGTGGTGCTAAGCCACTACCCGATTACAAACATCGCTATCCCCTTTTCAAAATCTAAATTTACACCCTAGGTTCATACTCCTTAGGATTCTCTAGATTGCCTACTGCGGGCAGGGATGAGAATAATTTACTAGTAAGTCTGATATTCACAAGGCAAAGATGCTTAATTTCATTGCACTATTCCATACTATCATATGCATCTAGCCGCCTTATTACCTCTTAATGCTCATCCATGAACATATTCTAATGCTGAGGTAATATATTTTTTAATACAAAATTTTGGTTCTGTTATGTTGTTTGTTAGAAAATGATCTAAACAACGTTTGTGCCATGAACAACTGTATGAGACTATTGATGCTATGGTTTGAGATTGCCACCTTTGAAATGATCCCGCTTATCTATAGTTTTAATATATTTATTATTTATATTATGCAAACATGCATTTTTGTTCTCTTGCTGGTTAGCAGAATTGTGCAATAAAGCAAGCATCAACAGACATGATTTTCCTGCATCCACATCACCAACTCCACCCAGAACAATTACCCTTGGATTGAGCAAGGGCGGGACTGTTATCAGCCGGCTTATGACTGAATTTGCGCACCTTAATATTGAGTCACCAGGAAACTTGATAAATAGCGAGAAACATTCATGGAAATCATATTATGAGATCCAACATTGCATCTGTCCTATTTCTGAAGGCTTTCTTTTGTTCAGCATCTCTAAGTTGGATGTTAACTTGAATTGAACTGGAACATATTTGACTGATCATCCTGCGATCGGGAAGATTGCTGGATGCTTGTTGTTTCACAGTGCAAGAATCCATTTTACACTGCATGGCACTCTCAGACAATGGGTGTGATTGTAATCACCCTTGGATCTGCAGGGAGAAAGACATTGTGGCACTTGCTTGAAGCTGAGCTCGCAGATGTGAAGAAAAACCTAGGTAACTGAGAGATTTTAGTTTGTCAATAGGCCTCCCAATTTGCAGATACATTTTGAAATAATTGAAACTATGGATATAAGCTGATGTTTGTCAACAATATGGCATGTTCCGTATAGTTTCATAATAATGTATGCTAATGCAAGGAGTCAAGTTGATTCTGTGCTCTTTCTCTTTCTGAGATCCTTTCATTAATTTCATGATAACTCTTAATGCATAACTAACAAGAACATGTCTTTCTTTTAATCATTAGAGCTATGTGTTCTTCAAATCACTTTTTTTGTGGTGTCCAAGTCCAGTAGGATTAGAGGAAAATGGTTTACCCTCCCATGTAGTTATGCACAAGATCACCGAATAAGCTGGCATGTCTTTTCTCCCATGTTCACCTCTCAAGAGAAAGAAAGGGAAACAAGATAACTCCTGCCAATTTTAAAAAGAGAACCACAAACTAACTAACATATAAGGTACCAAATTGGAAAGTGACATGTTGCCCAATCTTTAATATAAATTGTAGAAAATGAAGGATTAATACACAAGAAAGTCATTATTTTCTTTTGAAAAAGTTTGGTTTGGTTGGCGGTGGATATAGATGTGATCAAATGATTACTCAAAGACGAGTTATCTGATTGTATCTTCACCTGCATTGTATTCCTTCTGGAGTTTGACATGGTACTCTTAGGCATCTCATATGTTCATTTGCAGACAAGATTGGGCAGACTTGAGTCTCTTCTTACATTTCAGGCTGTTAAGTCCTTCAGTTCTTCTGGTGGCACTCTTGTACTGTTTTCCTCAATTCCTTCAGTTCTCGATAATTGTGAGGCTATGTGGTTGCCCTATTTGGTTCGTTCTTTTTGGGAAAAGCATATACCTTAGATCTCATATCAGAGTCATAGGGGTTTGTATACCTTTTGAAATTGATATTAGAGCTTCTAATTTTGCTCTAGAAAGGTGAACCCACATATCTGCACTAGGATCATGTATAATAACAAAAGCACAAATACAATCTATGTTCTCTCCCTGGGTCAAACTATAAGTCTATCAGATTGCTTCATGAAACTCTTAATTGGATCAAGTTTTTTTTTCTATCATCTTGTTTATCTTGTTTGATAACTTTATTTTACCCTTTCCTTCTTGTTTAGAGGATTTAAAACATATTTTTACCGTGCTATTGTCAGAGTTGGCAATAATTTTCTCATGTCCACTTAAACTCTAATTAATGTGTGTTAATCCGATCTTTTTTCTCTCATTTATTGTTCACTTATTATTTTGCTTGATATGGGCTGATTCCATACTTTCTGTGAGAATTGTTGGCACAGCATACTTCTTTATGAGACAGGTCAAACAATTGCATACTTGTTTTTCACCACTTTTTTTTGCTTTTGACATATGATCAGCTAAACTGTAGTTTATTCTCTCTTTTCCTTAATTTTCTTCCTCTGCTTTGATTGTCCTTTTTCATGTTGTTTCAGAAAAGCAGTCAAAAAGTGGTTGCTTCAGGTGAAAATAAAATATAAAGTAGTCATTTGTATCTCACTGTCCAAAGTTGAAGGTAACCCAAGCTCTGATAGCAAAAACTTAATGACCAGGAAATGAGTTAAAAACCTTTGAAATAGAAAAGAACTATATGATCTAAAGAAACTATGCTGCAAGAAACCCTTAAACCTCTTATTTGAAAAATTGTCATTTAAAGCTTACCATTTTCTAGCCCTCAGGGTGAGAGACTTGATGAATGCCTTTGGGCTTATGGAACAGGCTGTGTTGATGTGAGGCATATGCATTCTGTGTGCCTATTATACATGTTTTGCTGGAGGCATACGCATAAGGCTTTTAGTGTCATAACAGCATCAACATGTAAGGAACACTCCTTATCACTCTATCCAAACCTTGTTGGAGGTTTGCACATAATGCTTTAGTGTTTTTAATAACGGCAGGAAGGATTGGTGATTTAATTATTTCTGCTGGTATATTGGTGCCTGAACACAAATGCTTAGCTTTGGTGTCAGAGCATTAGTTGTTGTACACTTGAAACTTACATCAATATTAAGAGGATGGTATTTTTGTATGTTTATGTTAAAATATGTTCAGCAGTAGCCTTTGCATTGGCAGATCCTCTCAAAAGTTTGGTGTATTCGGGGTTTAAACACAACATTCATGTCCTTCAATTTCCACAATGTTTATTGCCTAAAATTTATAAATATAAAACAGAATCCATGATGCTTATGTCGAAGATCTATGTATTATGAAGATTTTGTTTATAATAATTAGAGCCATTCATGTTCTCGAGTAGTTTATTGTAATTAGATTAGTTGGATTTGTTTGAGCTTATTTTGGTGTAGATCTGTCATTTACTTCCAAGTTAGTGGCTGGCTCACATTTTTAACTTAAAAATGGGGTTCATGACCAAAATGTAGAGTTGTCCGGTGTCCTTTTCTTGGTGCTTTCTTTCTCTTCTTTCTCTTCTGTTTGTTCTTATTGCATCCCTCCATTTTTGATCTTCATGGCACTGTTATATGGTATTGGAGTCCCATCAAATATCTAGCGCTCTCCTTGCTTGATCATTGATTTCCAACGACTATTTTGATATCTGTATCCTGTCCAAATGAAAAAAAGGAGGGCTTGAGGATTCTTTTTCTTTTTCTCGTAGTCTGGGACCTTCCAAACCAATTTTGGAAAAACTCAAATTATTTACTGTTTCATCTTTTATTTTCTTTAATGTCAAATCATTGCCAGATAGTTTATATGTAATCAATTAGATCCTGGCTTACTACCATAAACTTTAGAGAATCATCTAGAAATCACAGACATGATACTTTATGACACTTCGGAACCAAGATGAAAAGAAGAAAAGTATTCACAAGTTGTAGGCCTACTTCCCTGTGGATGGTCTTGAAAATGACCAAGAACCAAGTTATAGGCCTACTTCCCTGGATCCAAAATATCCACTTCAACAAAGCCTTGCTCTTAACATTTTGTGGTCAGTAAATTCCTAACTGATGCTATCATATGTTTTCTCAAGCTGTATCTTGAAAGTCATGAAGCTTGTGACCAACTGACCATCGATGCAAGAAAAAAATCTGCACAGTCAAAAACTTGCCAAGTCACCAGCAAGGCACTGTGTTTATAAACAAACAACTTGGTTATCATCTTATTTCTGTGAAGTTGCTAAATCCAAAGGAAGCAACTTGGTTTATGACTATTTTCATCCTACTAGCATGGACTTCGACTGCAATTTTATAAATATCATTCACTGGTCCTAGAACTTATCATCTCCAGAGTAGAATTTCTGATGATCTTCAAATGTCAGCAGGGAAAAAAAACCATCTAGCCTAAAATGTCCCAAAAGGAGTTATATTGTACTGTTATCAAAAGAAACTACAGACCATCCGTAGCCACATTAAAAAATCATATATATCCTGATTGGCGGCAAACAACTTGTGTAAAAGGGCTCCAAGACCTTAATTTCAGCTTGTATAAGCTATTAGATAGTATTTCTTTCTATCCTGAACCAATTTATGTGCATATATTACTGGCATGTCTTAAGCTTGAGTGATTTACCCTACTCATTTGCATACGGAATGTGCCACATTCAATTTCAACTGTCAGATCTCCCAAGGCCCAAACTTTTAAAAGACCAGAACCTTTATTTCTTGTTGGTAGAACCTGTATTCATTAGATAGTTTTAGGTCTTGTACACTAAAGTTACTGATAATTTATCTGTTCAATTCTTACTATTAACTCGACATTTATGCAGCTATGGATATTCCAGTGTACCCTGCCATGGAAATTAGCTTTGTAAGGTTTTGCCGCTCTATTTCTGATACAACCATTGTTACACCATCCCATGCTCCGAATTGTCACTCTGCTTGATATACAAAGCCTTTCTACCTAATCTGGATTTTTTTCATCTCTACCCTTCTTCTGCTCCTTCAATTTGGGTGTGAACTTCTTTGTTGCTTTCTTTATTTTCCAACTTCTAGCAAAGTTCAAGGTTGAGAACTTCGAAAGCAAGCTTTCTGAGAACCATCTTAATTCTACTAACATCACATGCTGGTGGTTCCCAATTGTCGATATCGATATTTCTCTTCAGAGAGCGGATGAGTGTAGTATACAACAGGAAGAGTTTCCAGAAAAAAGTTTTGAGGTAATGTGTGAGCATTGCATCTGTGGATACAATAGGCAAATATGCTATACATGACTAGATGAAATAGTCAAGCCAGCAACATGCTGTCCATGTTTTTGCAGCCGTGTTGTATGTGCATTACGGATGTGCTCTATGAATAACTATAGACATTGTTAGCATATCAGATGTTACTATGATTGCCATGATCTTTTTCATTGCTAAGGGCGGCCATGAAGGCTCTCGTGCGAGGATAATGAAGGCTGAAGTCTGAATAATGGTCTAGCTCATCCAGAAACATTTTAAGGTTTTGTATGTGGAATTGTTCCGTCTGTCATGGATCAGTCTTGAGGTGGTGGGACTCGCCACCCTTTGGCAATTATGACATGAAGCATTGTTGGGTAAGGTTGGTGCAAGATGGTGACTGTATTTATATCGAAATGTTGTGGTTAGGCACCATCCGATAAGGTGCAAATAGCAGAATTGCTCTGGAAAATTATAAATCATTATAGGAACAGAATTCTCAAGTACATCTTTGCATTGATATTCCCTCAAAAAAAAAAAAAAGAAAAGAAAATATTTACACTCAGATTCCATCAAGATATCCAGTAGAAGTACTTAATTTAAGGAGTTCAAAATTTTGACACTGATGGCTGTTTCAAAAAATCTGCCAAGGATGCGGAGAATGTTCTAGTTAAATAGTTGAGATTGGTTTAGGACAGGAGTTGCCTGAAATGTCAAACTTGCTTGGACCCAAATCTGTTTTCCCCCATGTTTTTAGATCTTATGATCCATTGAATCAGTTCAGAGAAGGCCAGTTGGGCCACAGCCACCCCTATTCTAACATCTTCTTTCTTCTTTTCCTGAGAGAAAAGCACTCTCTTCTAGCATTTACTTAGAGAAAAAACACCCCAAATATCAGATAGAAGAAGGGGGAAAAAGAAAAAAAACATCTTCTAGTATTCCCTTAGAGCAAAAATTAAATAAATAAATAACTAAATCGCATTCTTCGGTCTTGGACATATCACACATAAGAGGAGACTATGCAGAGTAGGGGATTGTTTGTGTGCATGCGTGTGTTCTGAAAACATGATGACAATGAGACTTCGATGAGCTTGTAACCCGGTAATATCTCTCTCAAGCAAGAGAGGACTGCCAACCATCTGATCTATATCCTACTGGCGCGCGCGTGCATAGAGAGAGAGAGAGAGGGGGGCATCAAATCATGCCCAAGGCAAGCCCTTAGAAAATCCGATGTGGAGTGCAACGTTTTATTTGATCCACGTAGTCACTATTTTTCAACGTGTATTTAATATCTGCAGATTGATTTTTTCATTTAAAAATTTTGTATGATGAAAATATTCTTATTTTTTGATAAAATTATGATATTTTATGTTCATATTATGATATCTTGCATTTAGAAAGTCATAATTTTTGTCTACAAAATGTCATAATATAATGCAGGATGTCATAATATGCATAGGATATCATAATTTTTTTCAAAAAATGGGGATATTTTCGTCATTCAAAATTTTTAAATGAAAAGATCGAGTACGCGTCGAAAAATGGTTGGACAAAAATGTTCCTTTCATATTATGATATCTTAGATGGCATCTTGGGCTAACTACATGGATCAATAGGATACGACGGTGTATTTTATGTTGGATTTTTTACGCCGCTCGTGGTGCACAAAAAATTTCTCTCTCGACATAATTTATGACCAAGCAGGCCCATGGCAAGTCATTATCATGGACATAATTTGTGACCAAGCAACTTAAAAGAAGTGATGGAACAAGACCTTGTGGATGAATAAGTTATCCAAAATTGCGTGGATACCTCATACCTCGTGCCACTAGTTCTCAAATTCCCACTTGGATCCGTTAGGGATAAGGCATCCCTTTCAGCTTATAGATTGTCTCCCCTCTTTTCTCAAGCTACTTTGTGCTCCACGCCTAAACATTACCAGCCTGCCTTGCCCCACCTCTGCCCTGAAGCCTTTCATCACCTTCGCTCGTAAATATCAAACTATCCAACGCTAAGAATGGCATGGGAATATCTAAAGCCTTGTTCCTATCCTAATGGCATCTCTTAATCAATTTATTGATGGAGGCTTGTATGACAACAACATGCTTTAAAATGACCTTCATTAGTTACAATTAGTTAAAAGGATTATCAGATTAATGTCAGCATTGTACATCGTTACTGGATAATGGTGAAATGATCCTTTGTCTTTGTCATTTGTATCATTTTCATCTACTGCAGCGATGGGAGCCCAGGGTACCAGGTTCGTGAACTTTGCCAAACTGTCTCGTCTTGGTGCAAGTGGGCTGCATCATGCTTGCTTGCCTTTATTTGTGGATAAGCCATCGTTTTCAGGGGATTTGCCAGCTTGGTCCTCTTAAACCATCATCTCTCTTTGCAACTATATCTACAAAACCCTCCTCTTATCATATCCAAGATGGATGACAGTGGCTCCAACCTCATCTTTTCAAGTTTCTCTGATTCTTTTTTTCTCTCTTAATAGGATCCGAGCGGACCTACTTTGGAGGCATTTTGGATGTTTGCAAATATTGCCTAGTCTAGACTGATTTGAATGATTGTATTAATTCAGTCTATAAATTTTATAGGATTTTAGATCTAACCATCCAAATAGATCTTAAAAAATTGTAAGCTTTATAACCATCTGACTCTATCCACATATTAGTTCTCCTATCAACCCTTTGCCCTTCCATCCTGCTTCCTATGAAACAAGTTGTAATACTTTATTGTACCAAGTTTGTCTCCAAAGTTTTCAACACTTTGGATGGGATTTTGCTTGGGACTGGTGCTCTTAATATGACTGGGGTTCAACTTTAGTCTAATACGCAAATCATGTCTCCTCTCGCCCCAAGTGGCACGACATCTCACAGTAAGTTGAGCCAGCAGAGGTCAATCCTGGCTAGAAAATGGTAATTAAGGGTAGGCTGTGAACGGACTAACAGTTCTATGAATCACTATGAATGCAAATAAGAAGTCACAATCAAATCATTCATATAGTTTGAGAAAACAAATCACAAGAAGGTTGAATACAGGCTGACTTTTTCCTAACTCAGTCAAATCTGGGCTAAGTTCGAGTAAGTATTTCTGAGCCAACTTTATTTGATCCATCCTAGACCCAACAGACCTACGTAACCCCATACAATGCTTCAGGATAGTTTAACACACTTGCACCTTATTCCACAACCGTAGTGAAACCTGGTGCAGGGGCTACTTCCCTACCCAGTATATCTACAAAACAAAACCAGTCTCCTCTCACCACAGCAAAGACATGAGACAGTGGCTTGACACCAATCCAATGTTCTCTTCACCTTCCTCTGTTGGATCATAGTTTGAATTAAATATTTTTTACTTTCTATTCTTCCATGCAGACAAAAAGGCCAGACATAGAACTTGATCCATTTTTTAAAAATAGTATTTCAGAACCATCATCGAAGCCGATTTCAGATCACAGCTACTTTAAAACGACAACCATTCTTTGCCCCGTCACCATGATCGTAATTGATTAATTCATATTTTTTCTATAAAAGAGGAAAAGAAGATCAGCTTAGTACTCGTCTCATGAGCCTGCTATATCTGCAGATTAAATAAAACCTGTCTCCTCTCATCACGGCATAGACATGAGATGGTGACCTGATACTAATCCAATGCTATCCTCACCTCAATTTCTCGGTTGCTTCAGAGATGGAGTCCAATGTTTTCTATCCTCTGTTCTTCGAGACAGATGAGAAAACGCCAAAACCTAATCCATAACTTAAAAGATTACTGTTCTTCCATGCAGACAAGGGTCAGAGCCAAAACTTATCCGTCTCTTAAAAGATAATTTAAGAACCATCGTCGAAGCAGTTTATGGATAATGGTTTCTTTAATTGCGACAGATAATATTTACCTCATAACCATAGATTTGATTGTTTGACATTGAACTAAGCTTCTTCATTCATGCAGGAAGCTTCTGTTAGATTGTAAAAAAAAACTTGAACATATCAGCATGCTTGCATAATTAAAAAATATATGATAAGCTTCTCAAAAAATAAATATAAGATAAGCAAACCATATATCTACTTTCCTACTAGTATATCTACAAAACAAAACCTGTCTCCTCTCATCACAACAAAGACATGGACAGTGACTTAATACCAATCCAATGTTCTCTTCGCCTTCTTCTGCTTGATCATAGTTGGAATTAAATATTTTTAGTTTTAATTCTTCCATTCAGACAAGAGGTTAGATACAAAACGTCATCCACTTTTTAAATATTATTTCGCAACCGTTGTCGAAGCCGTTTACCGATTACAGCTGCTTCAAAACCAATTGCTTAACACAAAACTAAGCATTTGTTTTAATGCTGCAAGCCTATATGATTGTAAAACACTAAACTATTTCAGCATATATACAATTGTCCTATAAAAAAAGAAAAACTATATCAGCTCAGTACTCGTCCTATAAGCCTGCTATATCTGCAAATTAAATAAAACCTGTCTCCTCTCATCACGGCATATATAGGTATGAGATAGTGACCTGATACAAATCCAATGCTATCCCCACCTTAATTTCTATATTGGATCGGAGTTGGAGTCAAATGTTTTCTACCCTCTGTTCTTCAAGACAGATGAGTAAACGCCAAAACTTAATCCATATCTTAAACGATGTTTACATATCATGGCTGCTTCAATGGTGACGAATACTTTTCACCTCATAACCATATAATATATTGACTGATCTGAAATTTAGGGTTCCATTAGTATTGCAAGACTCTTAGATGTGAAACACCGCACTGTTGTCAGCATAGTACTTGTCTTTTTGGTCTTTGGCTCTTCCATCCAGTTTCCTACGAAAGGATGGTGAATGCTACGTGCGTCGTAAGTTTGCCTCCAAGCAGTGATTGGATTTTGCTTCGGACCAAGGCTCTTGATATAAATCACATTCAACGTCAGCCTGCTAAACAAATCCGGTCTCCTTCCACCACAACAAGGAGGCATGACATCAATGAGAAAGCTACAGCAGGTTAATCCTGAATAGAGGAGGTTACAGAAATGTCGTAAATGGACTTCGAGTTGGTCTCTTTTTATGGTATTTTTTATGCTTTTGGTTCAATCAAGTTTATTGGTTGGAAATTTAAAATTACCATGGATGCATAGGTGGATATGTATAAGAGTGCACGACCATGCTTGTTTAAGAAATTAGTATATGATCATCCGCTAAGTTTACCCAATAATCTCCTAGGATTTTTTTTTTTTTTTTTTTTTTTTTGAGGAATTCGTAGGAATGGTTATAAACCTACTTTTTGGGTGCCAAACACGGTGGGCCAGTGATTAGTTCCTGATGATTCAAACAAATTTCATGAGATTTTGATGGAGAAGAAGCATTTTTAAACAAACATTGGCGGTTGCAACAATGTCGAAAATTTTATTCGTCGTTGGCCTGAAAATTATGTTCCTTTTTGAACATCACTATAGCAGATTTTTCTTGATGGAGAATAGGTATAGAGAACAACTTTACATAAAACGGTTGCTTGAATTTTTTTTTTCTTTCTTTTTGGGAGGAGGGGGTTATAATCGTACCGTTACATCATTCTAATGTGAGCACAATTAAAAAAATTAAAATATAAAATATCTTTCAGGACCTAAAGGCAATCGTCGTCTTGACATCAGGTTGCATGAAAATTTTGAAGCCAACTATGAGCTTGACATCAATCTCCTAAAATTATAGGGTTCGGATCGTATCCTTTGCATGAAAGAAAGATTGATGATATTGACTATTCGAGCACGTGCTGCACAGCTCTCAAAGCATTCTAAAGTTCTTCATCCATCAATCTATATAGATCTTAAAGTAGTTATTATGCGATCCAATGATAGATTCACGTGAAGATAGATGAATTTTTCTTTTGTGCGGAAGATACAAACCTTTCTTACTAAAGGATTTTTTAACAGGTTTTTTACATTAATTTTTAGATATTATATATATATATATATATAGACACAAACAGGCGCGCGCGCGCACACTCATCTTAATTAGTTAATTCATTCGTTTTGTAAACAAAGGAAAAAAAAGTCAAGCAATAGAGGGATATCACGTATTGGGCCAGGGTCGGGACCCGGCCGGCGATGGTTCAAGAACGGGTCGGAACTTCCACTTGCGGTCGTGCTGGAAATGGTCGTACGAGTCTGAACCGGTGTTAATGACGCTAAAGTTTGACCGGGTTATTCTATTCGGCATAAGTAATCCGTTTGACCTATATGATTGGGAAGGGGGAGCATGACTGTTTAGACTTCGAACGTATCCGTTGACCAATTACTCGAGTTGCAAGGTTTTCTCCTCTATCTCAGGTTGTCAAGCAAGAGTAAACCTAAGGATTTAACCTGAAAATATATCCTCTACAAGCTTGCATAAAAGTTTCCATGCAAGCTCTCATTCTGCAGCCGACTTTTCCATTAGCTCAAGAGCAAGATTAATAGATATGTCACACCTGTGCATCATTTTTATCTTGGATACACACTATATGCAAAAAAACTAGTTAGTATTGAAATTGTTGGGGAAAATCAACTAGCCTCCATTTGCCGACCAATCTCCAGAACAGTCCGATTGACATCCGACTCTGACCCACCAAATAAACGGACGATACTGAAAGCGACTACCGACTATATGTCGGCTGAGCAGTCCGACACTACTTTCAACCGACCGACCGAACCTCCTTTACCGATCCAGATCGGTAAGCAGTTGATGTTCGTACTCTACAGAGAACAGACTACTTCGACCGTTGGTATTTCAGAGTTACTAACCGACAACCGACTCCCGACGCATAGTCGGCCGACTCATTCAAATATATCATAATCGTCACGGACGGTTACTCCACTGATATCGCGGTGTAATCCATGGGGACTAATAACCCATTGCGAGATTACCGTCCTGTGATTCTATGCCGCTAAATGCGGGACCATATCCGACGGTTACGACCATCTACTCTATAAAAAGGGGGTAAGACAACAGTTTCAGTAAACCATTTTTGACGCTGAGCTCTGTCACCGTTCTCATTCTACTGTTGTCCAATCTCCCTCTCTGACTTAAACATCGAAGGATCCTTGTCGGAGATAACTCCAGTCAGTGCAAACTTCATTTTGTAGATGCTCGTTCCTGACGAACAGGCTATGAGGGGATTGGCAGCAACAGATTGATGCGCCAGGAAGGGGGAAGACAGCGGCAAGAAAGAAACTCGCAATAACGAAAATCAAAGCTCAACGATCAACGGCGATCGGCTCGGCAAGACACTCTTCCTGCCAGGAAGAGGCCCCTCCTCTGCCTCCGGTAACAGAGTCCATTTCTCCATGCCCCGTGGTTACCACAGACGTTCAGATTGCTGCGATCGTGCAACAAATGAACGTCCTCACGGAGACAGTCAAAAGCCTCTAACAACAGCAAACCCAACCATCACAACCACCGGCGAAGCAACCGATGGCGCATTCAGTGCCTTCCAAGCATAGCCGCCGTCATCCGCGATGATTTTCATCTCTTCCACCAGAGCGGCGATCTCGGCTCTCTCAACGGGATGCGCTTTTCTCCTTCCTAGTTAGATCGAGCAAAGAAAGGAAAGTGACCGCGAACATTGTCTGTCTCTAATTCATCAGGAGGATCAACCCCCAGAGTCTCCCACCACCGACGGCTTGAAGACTACAAACGTAAGTTTGAGAAAATCAATCGCCGACTCAACCAGCTTTAAACAGATGGTCAGAAATCGTCAAACGACTTCAATTTTCATACCGCCTAGCCTCTCTCCCGACTTATTTTGAATAAATCGATCCCGACTCAGTTCAAGATGCCGCATGTGGAGCCCTATGACGGTTCCATCGATCCAATCGATCACCTCAAGAGCTACAAGGCTCTCATGACAATCCAGGGAGCAACCGATGCCCTCTTGTGCATCGGCTTCTCGGCTACACTTCGAAAAGCTGCTCGGACCTGGTATTTTGGACTTCGGTCGGAAAGTATCCACTCCTTCGAGCAGCTGGAACATTCCTTCGTGGCCCATTTCAGCACCAGCCGAAGGCCGTCGTGAACCTCAAATAATCTCTTTTCCATCAAATGAGGAGAGATCGAAACACTCAAAGATTTTGTGGTCCGATTCAATGCAGCCACACTTGAGGTCAGGGACTTCAACGAAGACATGGCCATATCGGCCATGAAAAGAGGTCTGAGGAGGTTTCGATTCACGTACTCACTAGATAAGATCCTCCCTCGGACGTATGCTAAATTCTTGGAGCGCACGTACAAATACATACGCACGGATGAAGGAGCTTCTGACCGATGCCAGACAGAAGGCAAGGGTCAAAAGAAGAAGAAACAGAAGAAAGAAGAAGCTCCGACTGAATCAAGTTGGCCACCTATCAATGAACGAACTTCGCCTCGACGACGGAGTCTGAGGTCGAACTACTATAGGTATGACTCCTACACTTCTCTCTGCTCCTCGTGCGCAGATTCTTATGGAGATCAAAAAAGCAGAATACCTACGACACCCTCCATCGATAAGAGCACCGTCGAGGGACCGCGATCAGAAGAAGTAATGTCGGTTCCATCGTGATCGTGATCACGATACTGAACAATGCATCCAGCTCAGGGACGAAATAGAGACCTTGATTCGATGAGGCTACTTTGAGAAATATCGAAGGGATCCACCAATTCAACCTCCTGTCGATTGACGAGTCCAACCGACTGAGGAAGCTGTGAATAACCAGCCGACTGTGGGAGTCATCAACATGATCTCCAAACGGCTGGATCAGAGGGCAACTTTCGATGAGGAGTCGACGAAGCGACTGCAGCTCCATAATGTAATAACTCCCTTGGAAGATGATGTTCGAGGAATTCAAACTCCTCACTACGACGTTGTTGTTGCTTCGACAATTAGCTAATAAGACTTCTTTCCGAATGCAACCACTCGAAGAATCAACTGCTTCGGTGTCGACTATATTTCGATCTTCTTGCAAAAATCGATATCCTGACTGTGATTTTAAAGCGACACCGAATATACTTCGACTTTCACTGTAAAAGTCAGAAGATCAACTATCTCGACACTGACGACATACCGATTCCCCTAAAGAATCGATCTATCAACTTCAACTGGAGGCCAGCACTGGCGATACAGATCCTCTCTACAAAAATCGTGCTGCCTCCATAGTCAACTCTCCATTGAAGCAACTGGCTAATTTGCCGACGTAGTATCAACTAAGAAAGGCAAAATGCCAAGATGACCAAGGTCGGATTGGAATTATACCGACATGGCCACGGCCAGACGAGGGATATTCGGTTTGCCACCGTTTATCAGACAATACGACGTATGAGTCCGACCAAGATTTGGATGATGGATATTCGACTTACCATCGTTATCCTAACCAAATATGTCGGATATCGCTCGACTAGCAGATTTCACAAAGTCTACAAAATAGTCGGATCAACGACCTATATCCAGAGATTATTCTACATACAATGCGACGTATAAGCCCGACCAAGGTCCGGGCCATGGGTATTCGACTTGCCATCGTTATGCTAGCTAAATACGTCAGAAATTACATGACTAGCAGATTTCAAAGTCTATGAAATAGTCAGATCTACAATCTACTTTTAGAGATGGGTCAACAAGCAAACGCTACAAATTCGACGACACAGGAAAGTATTTCAGAAAGAACTTTCATCATCAAAAAGAGAAGTTACAAAATTGGATCGAAGTCCGATCATACAAAAAGAAAAACCAAGGGCGCCGACTAATCTTCATTCCATCGAAGAACTGGCAGGTCCATCTCGGATCGGCATCTCTGATAAATTATGCCTTTCAGCTTGGGAGCTACGCATCGGGTCAAACCGCGAAGATGGTTGGCTGATCATGCACCTGGCCAACCACATCAGCAACCTGATCCATTTTTACATGGAGAATGCAGTTAACGACCGCACCCTTCTAGTTGGAGCCCGATCGGAAACTGGAGTTAGACAAGGATTTTAGAGTACGACCAACGACTGAACTATCCTCGACAAAACCTGGATAGTAGCCGCACCCTCTCTGGAAGAGGAGCTAAGGGCGGGCTTCATATTTTCATCCACCGACGAAAATGACTTTGATCATGCAGCTGAGACGGGGACACAGGATATGTTGGGAATAGTGTCCCAAAGCCAATCGTCAGCCTATTGACGGTTGTGCTCCTTTTGTATTAGTACATGAATTATAAATAAATAAAAGTTATTTTGGTATTTTTTCATCACAAATGTTTCATCTTCTAATGAACTCCTGTGTTGTGGTGAAGTCCTTAGGACTATTTAGACTCGACAAAGGAGGATTTGTCGTTTAGTCCTTAAACATGTTCGCGACCAAATGATACGTTGTTACCAAGGACGACAATATTTATCGAGCATAGGTCGTTGTGTGCCATATGGGTTGGTTGTCCTCATAACCAAAGAGTGTGGAGACACTGGTATGGCATACAGGTGAAATGTAATGGTACATCTGCACTGAACGTGACCAACTCCGGAGCTATTTTTGCTGTCAAGATTTGCTCCGATGGGATATGGGTATAAATGTCCCTCCGACCTGAGACCGCCACGGTGACTTGCAAGTAACTCACTGCACTTAGGCACTGGACTACCTGAATTTCTAATTCAGTGACGGAAGGTTGCTGGGTGTAGTCAAGTACTTGACTTGTCGGTGCGTGTGTCAAGATGGGATTGACCACTCCAGTTTAGGAGCTGTGTACAGTCGTGTTTCAATTTAGCAAAACCTTGGCCAGGGTAGTCCTAGTGAGGAGTCACAGGACTAATTGAGTTGAGCACGATTCGGATGATATCATCAGGGTTGACAGTTTAACCCTGAGTCATCCTAAACACAGGGGTCAAAAGGGATGAATTATACGGTAACCATATTC
This sequence comes from Elaeis guineensis, assembly GCF_000442705.2. Classification (NCBI taxonomy): domain Eukaryota; kingdom Viridiplantae; phylum Streptophyta; class Magnoliopsida; order Arecales; family Arecaceae; genus Elaeis; species Elaeis guineensis. The sequence continues at coordinate 116,838,335 of NC_026003.2, read as the reverse complement.
ACGTAGGTTCTGAATGTTGCGATTGCGATTATTCGACCTATCCGATCGTCGGGTACCATTGCTAGATGGTCACTTCGATTAGTACAGAAATTGGTTCCTGTGCTACCGGCTTAGGTTCGAACCTGCGGGGTCACACACATTAGAGGTTCCTTTCTGATCTGATGGCTGATTATGAGTCTTATCTATCTGGAACTCTATGATTGAGAATTAGGATTCTCTAATCATGAGTTCCACACATTTTGGGTACCGGTGTCAAAATTTTGAATTTCGAATTTTGAATTTGAAATTTGAACTCTTTGATCAGGGTTTCATATCGATGGTCTCTGATGCCTGATTGCCCATCGGATTTAGACTCAACATTTATGAGAGGTTTAATTAGTAATTTAATCACTAATTAACTCAATTTGATTGAGTAATTATTTTTGGATCAAGTCCAATTGAATTGGATTCAGTTTGGATTGACCCGATTAGGTTAAATGTTGACCTAATCGCTAAGGTGGTTTAGTCCCTGATTTGATCAGGGGTTAGGTTTAGTTAATTCCTGATTTGATTAGGATTTTATTAAGCCTAATTAAGCCTAATTATGTTGGGTTTAATTTGGTCTAATTGTGCTCAACCTATTTTAAACTAGGTTGGCTCAATTTGAATCAAACCACCTTGTTTTAAATTCCCTGCGTCACCCAACTTCCTTGCACCCATTTGAATTCACGAGAAGAAACTTCTCGTGAAATTTTTCTCACGCAAAACTCTTCCCCACGTCCTCATTTGTGCACCATATTGATGGATAAAATAATTAGTTAGCCATTCAAATTCAAAGCATGTTTGAATTTGAATGGATAACTTATCACTTGCCCTTTCATCCTTATCCATTTTGTGCGCCACATTACTTACACGAGAAAAGGTTTCTCGTGAAACCTTTTCCACGCACAAATAGCCACGCCCCTTCTCTTCTCACGCCCAAAAGGATAGGGATAAGTTGGTTTTCGTTTGAATTCAAATTTGATTTGAATTCAAATGTGTAACCTCTTGTCTTTATCCTCTCACACGGATAAGACACGTTCGACGTTGTTTTAAAAAGAGGAGAAAGGTGGGACGTGCGTAGAAAAATTAGGAGAAAAACTTTGGGGCGTGAGGAAGGCTTCTGCGCAAGGTGAAGGTCCAAAACCTTCCGAGAGAAAAAGAAAGAAAAGAGAGAAAATTGGACGCAGGGTTTTTGGTGTGTACCCTAGGGTTTCTACCTAGGGTTCGGGAAGTGAGATTGATGTGCCACGAGTGTCGTGAGTCTACCAAATTTCAGAGAGAGATCCATCATCCTCTCAAGTAACTGTGCAGATGATCTGGAGCGTCCGAGAAGTCGGCACACATCGATCGAAGGAGTTCGATCAACATCTGCCATCAAAAGGGTGAAATCACGAACTAGCATTCGTGAGGAGCTGATCAGATGGGAGCTTCGTGTGGATGATCCGCAGAGGCCAGACAGTTGGGTGGCTGCGACGTGACGATCAGAGCCCTCCGACGGTGATCAAATTGTGGTGATCGACTACCCGCAAAAGGTGATGTGTTCTGAACACAGTACTGTAAAATGTTTACTGATTCAAATTTGAATTTCAAATTTAAATGCATGCTGTTGTATCATATTTAGATCCTAGTGTAGGGTTAATTAGTATTAATTAATGAGATTAATTAATAATTCTGCTGTAAAATAGTAATTTTGAAAAAGTTTTAAAATTACCATTTTGCCCCTGCACTAAATTTTCGCATCAGGATACACAGAAATGGATCGTTGACCCGACCATCGGCACCAGGAGTAAAAAGCTGACATCGGCCTGAAGCACGATGCCACTTCCAAAACTGACTAACGGTCGGATCCCACAATGAAAAAGCCTTCGAGTCCGACAGGGAGTCGTCGGTCGGAACCCACGACCGACCACCCCCTGTGACAACCTCACTCATCGAAAATACTCAAGGAATCTGGACTGAGGAAAGCGACAAGAGGCAATTTTCGCTCAAAAACTGCTCTCTAACAGAGTCCTCTTTTCAGGAAAGACAAAATGAGGGATGAGTATCTGGCTGACAGAGCCCCTTTATATAGAGAAATGCCCGATGGATCGGATGAAAGTGGCCAGACCGAAGCTATGCTAGATGACGACGCATGGCAACATCTGAGCCCATCATCAGCCCGACGGTTCGACACACTTGCACCAGATTGAACCACGTCACCTCCATCCACGTGAACAACTCTGACCCAATGACGCCCCGACATGTGGCGGGAATCTACAAGCCAGAGTTGAATCGCGCGACGTCGGTTCACCTTTCTGATGCAACGACTGGCACCAGCTCACCTTCCGCAAACGATGCTTGACACCAGATCTCTCTGCCGATACAATAGTTCAAGGACAACAAAAGAGATGATCGATCGTATTTCAGAAAATGTGGCGATAAAATCGAGACTCGACATGATGGATAACCACTCCTTTCGTCCAAAGTGACCGACCACGTAGCTACGCATGCGATGACTCGCCATTTGGACTCAGAAGTGGGGGGGGCAACTGTTGAAAAAAAATCGACTGGCCTCCATTTGTCGGTCAATCTCCGGAACAGTCCGATCGATATCCGACTCTGATCCATCAAATAAACGGACGATCCTAAAAGCGACTACCGACTATATGTCGGCTGATTAGGCCGACACTACTTTCAACCGACCGATCGAACCTCTTTTACCGATCCAGATCGGTAAGCGGTTGACGTTCGGACTCTACAGACAACAGACTACTTCGACCGTCGGTATTTCAAAGTTACTAACCGACAACCGACGCCCAACGCATAGTCGGCCGACTCATTCAAATATATCATAATCGTCACGGACGGTTACTCAACTGATATCACGGCGTAATCCATGGGGACTAATAACCCATTGCGAGATTATCGTCTTGTGATTCTACGCCGCTAAATGCAGGATCATATCCGACGGTTACGACCATCTACTCTATAAAAAAGGGGTAAGGCAACAATTTCGGTAAGCTATTTTTGATGCTGAGCTCTGTCACCGTTCTCGTTCTACTGTTGTCCAGTCTTTCTTTCTGACTTAAGCATCGGAGAGTCTCCATCGAAGACAACTCCGATCAGTGCGGACTTCATTTTGCAAGTGTTCGTTCTCGGCAAACAGAAGATTGGTAGCAACAGGGATATTGTGGAGGGTATATTTAGAGAGGGAGGGAGGGGGTTAAGATCGCTCCAAATTTATTATGATAATAAATTCTATAATTATCATAGCTATTTTCCAGTAACTTGAATAATTAAGCCAGTTGAAACCCACTTACCCATTGGAAGAAAATATTTTCAACCTAAGAAACATGCGACGGTAGGTATAGATCTCTTTGGGCACCTATCCCATCAGTTGAGCTGGGATGCTACTTTATCATGCACGTGAGACTATTTATTCCTCGAAATATATATCTTAGTCCTGCTTAGAATCGAGTTTTCTTGTAATTAAGTGTACCTTAGGCATTGTTGGATGCCTTTTTACCCAGAAAAAAAAAAAAAAGCGTTGTTTGATGCAGCAACTATCACACATCCACAATTCTCCCAAACAACTCTTCATTATTACATTTTCTTTTGGTAAATCAGCATTATTTTACTCCATAACAAAATAGACATGCAGCATGTATGCTGACTTATATCCTGAATAATGTCAAAGATTATGAAAATCGCGATTTACAATTCTCATAGATTAGTGCCTCCTAGTAAATGCTTCGAACCGTCAGACTTTAAGAGCCATAGAATCCAACGTGCTCTGCACTAAAAAAATTATATCCTACATGACGTGCGCCACAAGACTGTGCATACCGATAATCACAATCTCTTGTTTCTATCGTGTTATACCGACATGAATATTTGATGAATGGGGCTCATAAAAACTAGCAGTTGTGATTCACGACATGACAATATAATGCATGCAATATAAGGTATAATATCTCTCCAAACTATCATGGGCCCATATGCTTGTGTTGTGGTGGGACCGTTGCGTGTATCCATCTCTTCCTGGATCCAGCTATGGAGCCCAAATTGGTCCGGATGCCGCTCCCTATCCTTACCCATTTCCCATCCGTCTCCAAGTGGGTAACCCTCTTGGACGCCCCATCCCTTTCAAGCTACAGTAACGAAGATTCAATTCGAGCCCGCGCGCCCCTACTACTTTCACCAGCCCAGGCCACCTCCCTTTCTACTCGACCATCCCTCTTAACATTTACGAGGTTCAAAGTAATTACCGTCGCAAGGGTATCGATTAGATAGCCTGCTGTTATGTTATACGCCATCAAAGTATCAATAAAAAGAACCCAATAACGTTCTTTATATGACTGCTGGTCTCATATGACGCCAATTAAGTCACCATACAACAAGAATGATATTAATCATTGTTTGACGGGTTCTAATATAGAACAAATATTATAAAATCAAATTTTATACTAGTATATATAATTCGAAATGATGTGGGTAGCTTTAATTATTGAAGTATTTGTGAAAAAAATCTTAAATTAAATAATCTTTATTTTTTTAACTGTTTTGTCTTTCCAAAAAAGGTACTTGAGATATTGGACTTTACTTTTCGTATGATTTATCTATTTTTGTATATCCGTTTCGGCATCCAATTCCCTCTTTTTCTTCAGTATATAAAAGAATACCTAATGTGTCTCACTTGCAAACTCACATAATTATGCTATGGTGACTCACTCAAAGAAGTCAATCCAACACCAATCACTTTGTTGCACTGAGTGATCCCCTTTCACACTGCATCAAATTGAAGGAGCAAGTAGAATACCCCACACCAGGTGATTTACTTTTTGAATGATATTTTTGAGTTACTTAAACCTTTCTGTGACTATATTTATGTCTAAATTTTAGTGATTTATTTTGAGGGTCCATTGTTGTGGAGATGCTGCAATTTGCTAAAACCTTGCTTTTAGTTTAAAAAAAAAAAAGGACACAACATGGCATGGTCCCACATCGGATGTCATCATTGTCTAGATGCCTTCTTAGGTTCTTCGTCCCTCCTTCCGCGGGGCTCCAGCGCCCATCCATCTATAAATACGCACAAACCCACTCCTCTTACCCCCACCCATAACGTCTCCCCTCACCTTTTCACTTGCTTTTTTGTCTCATCTTCTTTCTCCTTGCTTGCCGATTCTTTTCATGGCGTCCATCGGCGACGGTGACTCCACCCTCGACCTCATCCGCGAACTCCTCCTCGGCGACCTCCCCCTCTCCCCTCTTCCCCCGCCTTCCGCCCCCAACGACATCGCCGTCTCCGACTACATCGACACCACCCAGCCCTTCGCCGGCAGCAGCGGCCGCATCGATCCCGGTGGACTCGAATCTTACCGCTTTTCCGAGCCGGTCGCCCCCATGATCCGGTTCGGCGGCGACTCCCCCCAGGCCTCCGACCTCCGCGGCCCGTCGTTTACCATCTCCCTACCCCCCGTCCGGAAGTTCGAGATCGAGTGGACGGAGGTCGGAGCGGCCGTAGGGCCGGCGGAGTACGACGATGGGCGGCGGTACCGGGGAGTGCGGCAGCGGCCGTGGGGTAAGTTCGCGGCGGAGATCCGGGATCCCAACCGCCGCGGATCCAGGATATGGCTCGGGACCTTCGACACCGCCCTCGAGGCCGCGAAGGCCTACGACCGCGCTGCTTTCCAGATGCGCGGCAGCAAGGCGATCCTCAACTTCCCCAACGAGGTCGGCAGCTCCGGCCAGTGGATGCCACCACCTCCGGCGCCGCTCGCAGCGGCGGGGAAGAGGAAGAGGGCGGCGGCCGCGGCGGGGGAGGCAAGGGAAGATGTGATGAGGCCGATCAAGAAGGAGAGGTCTCCCGAGATGGAGGGGTCGAGGGAGGAGAATATTCCGTCGGTGTGCCCCTTGACGCCGTCGAGCGTCTGGGATGGGGCCGACATGATGGGCATATTTAACGTCCCACCGCTCTCGCCGTTATCACCGCACCCGCCGTTCGGGTTTCCGAAGCTCATAGTAAGGTAAGAAATTGACGGCCACCGTTAGGCGATGAGCTTCTTCTAGAAGCTAATCATTGGACTTTGGAGGAGCTGTTTAAAGAGACAAAAAAAAAAAAAAAAAAAAAAAAGGAAAAAAAGTTGTTGTATGAGGTTGATATAAACAGCCGTATTAGCTCAGATTCTTTTGTTCTTTTTTATGTATCTATAGCAGTATTTGAGCCTTGTAATATATTTGGTCGTATTGGATATAGAAGCCTAAATATATCCCCTGCAATATGGTTTTATATGTAATGAGATTTTTGAAAGCTTGAAGAACTTTATGTCTTTATCTGGTTGTTTGAAATCCATTCCTCCACTGAAAAGTTGGAAAGAAATTGATGCATAAAAAAAAAAGTAAAATAAATAATATGCCATGTCAGTTTTAATATATACGGCTGCGGACAGGCAAAAACAGCAATAACAATACAAACAACCAACAAAACAATGATTGTTCTATTATTCATTATTTATGTACTTTTCAAATAAATTTTAAGAATCAATAAATAATTATTGAAACAAAAAATCTAGCTAATTTCTCTTCTAAAATCCCCTTCCTGCATGTATTTTTTCATCCATGCAACCTTCTATATCTCCTCACATATATGTTATCAAGTCTTCTTAGGAAATAATCTCCAGAGTTATATTGTTAAAAGGTATCAAAACTTCCTTACCAATATATATATATATATATATATATATATATCAAAACTTTTATTGAGATCTATTTAAAAATTCGGTAATGATTAATGAATCAAGCCCTAAATTACGTTCAAGCTTATCTCATTTATGGACCTTGACACCGTTTGCTTCAAATAGAACCTTGACACCGTTCGCTTCAAATAGACTGGGCCGTGGAAAATACTGAACTCTGTTTGACCAGCTGAATTATTATTTCAAGTCCTGTTTTTGTACCCCAAAGATTTTGACGTGGTGCTTCTCAACGCCACGCGCAGATAGGGGCAAAAATTGCGGCGTAAGGCAACACGGAAGAGCTGAATCGTTTCGTTCTGGGAATCTGGTTGCTGTGTTCATAAATGCTTGAACACTGGAGTCCAAAATACATAGCAAACCACCACTCGCAAGAACAAAAGAAAACCCATTTGACTCGTTCACTAGTATTATTTATTCTCTGCCTTTATTGCTCTTTTTCTCTTTACCTCTTCCAACATCCAACTGCTCCAAAGAGATTACAATAAAGACGATGATAGACTCAGTCCTACCTCAAAGCTGCAGATGTTTGTTAAAAACAAAGGAAGATGGTTGTTAAAAACAAAGAGGAAAGGAAAAAAAGACAAAAAATGAAAGCATATGGTTGGTTTAATCTATGATTAAGCAACGGACAGATGACATGCAGTTTTCAAAGCTCCATATATTACGGAATTTGGATACTTGAGATCCTTACTTGAGCAATTCTATGATTTGACTAATATGATGCTGGAGAATGGATTAACTGTTTGGTATATTAAATGTGGGCGGCAGGGGTTATGAAGTTTGAATTGCGTATCACAGTAAATAGCATGCAAATCTGCCATGCAATCCGTGCTTATCACGTTACGTGCTTTCTCTAAAGCAACAATGTAATATTCTACCTACACATCATGCATACGGGACCCATTTTTTCGGTGGGAAAAAATTACATCCAGTTACTTGGCAAAATATGCAGCCAATATACTTAAGATGGGCTCCTTATTGATCCCATTATATTAGTGAGAAGGTATGGGATTAGATAATTTATGATCTGATTAGAAAAGATGAAGGATTTTGCTTAATCTATTCAACTTGAATAATTCAAAAAAAAATAAAAAAAATAGAAAAATCAGTGAAAGTAAGATTTACATTTTTTTTATGGATAATTTACAAACTAAAATACATAATTTTTATTTAGAATAATGAGATTCGTCCTTGCATAATTTGGATTAGATTTCTCTCCTAATTCAAAGGGGACTAATTTTTTTAAAATAGAGATAATTAGTAAAAGTAAATATAAAAGTGCTAAAATTTTATAAAAGATAGATTTTAACTCTTGCATCAATTTTGTTTTTTTTTTTTTTTATCATTTTGCCCGATTTTTCTTAGATTGAGAGATATGGCCACTCAAAATTTTTTTGAAATTTTTTTTTTCAGTTTGATTGACCTATATTGGAGCTCAAACAACGTAATTTGGACATGATCTCGAGCTATTCCATATCTTTTAAAGGATGGTCTTATATTTTAAATCTCAAAGAGTTACTTGATTAACAAAAAAAATCATCTTAATCACTATGATCAAATTATGGCATTTAAAAATTTGGCTCATGATTCAATTTTTTGATACGGTGAATCATGTTACTAGACTCCACGGTTTATATATAAAAACTTCTGATTCTCAAAGAGGTCTCTGAGCACTATTCATATTTTAATGGTGAAATATGCAAAAAAAGAAATCTTCTATGATTTATATATGCCAAAACTAAAAGAAATCTTTGGGAAGTGAACACCGAAAATGTATATCTTTTAGAACCTATATGTAATCAAAAGGTTCCCATCTAGAACTTAACTATTATTCAGGGTCGAGACCAGCACATGTTCTAATAATGCTTACCTATAATTTTTTTTTAAAATAGAAAATTGATATATGTTCATGAAAAAAAAAAAAAAAAAAGAAAGAAAAGAAAAAGGCACATGCTGTCTGTGTAATGGTTCTAAGAATCAGAGCGGCGAGGGGTTCTCGTTATAGTTGACAAGACCATGTGGATTCTCTCTGAAATCCAAAAAGTCCAAGCACATGATTAAGAAGCCTCGTTAAATTTTGATTCTCAAAAGAAAAAAAAAAAAAAAAAATCCACTCCTACCGAGCTCGGACTGAATAAACTCAGCCTCAGAAATCAACCATTGACATCCCAGTCACAGCTGAACCATGCTCATCTCATCTCATCTCAGCCTGTTTGGGAAAATTGATGGATGAAGACTTGTTGAGAAGATCCAATCAGCACGATCACCAGTCAGTGGGGGAAACATCTTATGCTTTGAGGTGCATATTCGCTTTCCATAAGGCGTTATTTGCCCCACTCACCAAGAGTTTTGCTATGGAACACGCAAAGACGCCTCCAGGATACAACAATACATACAATGAGTTCTTCTTGTCAGCAATATAAGAGACTCCCTACCTCTTTTGCAAAGACTTAGAATAATAATTCCTTTTAAGAGAACGGAGTGACATCAGATGGGTTGACAATGAGCACTCCCTATGAAATGACGCTTATTCGAACAAAGTCCCATTCGTTCGCTAGAAGCCATTAATATAACGACTCGAACAATGCTGCGAATCATAGCTTTAAACGACGGTTTGCAAAAACCGCGAATGGGAGAACACGAACGAACGCATTCTTTTATGTTTGATTAAGCGTCCGCAAAGCCACGGGAAGAATAGCAACTGTTCAGAAATTACCGCGTATGCGAAGAAGAAGCTGTTGACCACTCCAAACGATGCATATCGCAATCTATCAACACAGCCTTCTGTAGAACAGAGTATTATTCAGAAGTGGAGAAGGTCAAACGCCACGAGGCCTCAACAAAAAGCCTCCATCATCAGTAACGATCAATACTAATGGTCAGCCTCTTCGGCGATGGAAATCATATAATACTACTCCAGGATCATGTGCTCCTTGAATTCACATAAAGACCAGTTCCCCTCTCCTTTTCCTGAAAGGGATTTGAAAGTCAACTCGTTGAGCATTGCCAACAAAAAAACTGGATTAATTGTTATGCTGCAGCTTGATTCAGTTGTCGACAAAACAATGGATAAAGTCAGAAGTCTGAGAAGCGATGGTAATGGGTAACCTGATTTGATGAATGAAATAAATATGGCAAGACTTTTTCAGGTGAGAAAAAATCCAAGATGACCTGGTAAGTCAACAAACTAAGAACTTTTCAGGCTAGAACATAGAAGAACATGAAACAAATTCTTCTCAAAAGATATACAAAAAAGGAAAATTAGAGATGATGGTCTTTGATGAAGAAGAAAAGAAATGTGCCATCAATGTCATGAGGAAAAAGTAAAACAAACGTGGACCGTGCTTGAAGGGCCATCCTTGTCATTAAAGCTGCGAGGGATCTGAAAAACTAGTGTGGCAGTTCAAGAGAAATGGTCAGCAACACCAATCAAAGCTAATTCTGGAAGTATGAGCAGTTCTAAGTAGTGGGCTACACTTGGAGATTACCTAAACAAGCTGACCAATAAGCAGGATGGTCGGATCTTCAAGCTAGTCAGCAGTATCATATTTTAGATGGAGTTTATCTCCATGTTTCGATTTTCTGGACTATATTCCTTCAGAATTAGGGTCATAGCCAGATCACCAAAGTTGATAGAAGTTCAATTGCACTCCAGAGTGCAGCAGTGTGGAATTGATAGCTTATGGCTTTTGTTTCGGCTCCACCTTCCATGCATCCTAAGTGTTTCAGTGTACCATACACAACTCTAAATTGATTAACTTGGATTAAACCTGAGAAGCTCCCTTTTTGTTCTACTTATTATATATGGTTTGGAATCAGATTTTATTTTCTACTACGTTCAATAAGAAGACAGGCCAATATATTGATGCAGCGGACCGGAACAAAAATGTCGATCCTAGTCATCTCCACCAATTTAGATGTGAAAAATCCTGAATTCAAATCCCTCGAAGTTTCACTAAACCTTGCCATGGATGGCCAGGCAGTTGGCTGGTTGCTTTGCCTCCAATGCAAATGGCTAGAAGCAAGTCCCAGTTAAAAATTTCTTATATTCATATATGACAGTCTCTTTAGATACCTGCAGTATGACCAAGGAGGCAAACTGGGGAACTTGGAAAGGCAGATCAGAGACTCAGATCCAATGTAAAGCTCCATTATGATACTCGTCTGTTTGCACTTGCAAGCTTCTCACCCTGGCGCAGCATCCTCTTTCATCACACTCCATCAATGATAACTATAGCAGGACTTTCTAATTCCACACCTATAGAAACTTCTTTAGCTTCCCAAAAACGTGCATATTATCAAGCACACACAAACATCTACTTCAATTGTCATCAGAAAGATCATCCAAAATGGCAGAATATTTTTATATTATAGCTCATATGGAAGAAATAACACCAATTATCCCGCATTGAATTAGGGAGCTACTGATTCTCCCAAGGCTCATTTAAATTTTTATATTCACCCATATTTGCAATAACCAGACACCTAATTTCATCTGAAATTTGTGGTTGCCCTTGTTATAACAACTTTATTAATCCGTCAATTTTTTTAACCACAACAACAAAGCTCCAAACAAGAGTTCCTAAGTTCATTCATCAAAAAACTCTAGAGAGATATTATAGCAAGAAATCTGGACTTCCTACTTAGACGTACAGGATTATAAATGACGAAAAACACTCATCAGCTATACACTGAGTTAGATCATTCCCTGGATAGCCATGAAAAGAATTCTGAAACGGTCATCTCTCTCCATCTTTCAATCAGGAAACGCTTGATTTCATGGCACAATTGTAGCTCTAACCAGCTTCCATGTCAAGCTGCAGTTAGAAGACAAACTGTAAATATATGATTGAATAATTATAAAAGAAATCGAAAGAGATAATCTTTTCTATTTTAGATTATATAATGATTCTGTGAAAGTTCATATTTTTCACCATTGGACTATTAAGTCGGGCATAATTCATAATTGAACTTGTAAAAGCTTTTTTCTTACTTTACTGTGGATAGCTCTCGTCTAAGCGATCACTTGGAGATTAAAGATCGACAAGCTAGTGTGCTAGCCAAGGTTTTTAAATGCTGAGATATCGGTCATCTTAGTAGGCCTGATACATTGACGAACTGAGATCTCGGTTTGTACGTTAGCTGAGATGGAAGGTGTGGTCATTTTGTAAAAGAAGTGAGATATTCTGAGGTAGCAGCTCATACAGGAATTGGGATATCCATGATCAACCAATGTAGTAAAACCAAGTTAAGCATTATATTTAGGCATTGATTTGATATTTATTTATTTATATATTTTTTTCAAAATTCATCTAATGAACAAAAAGAAAGATAGAAACTTCTCAGCTTATATATTTGTTGGGTGGATGTCTGGCCAGGACACCACCTCCCAAGACCCTTTCAGTACCACGCGATGCAGCAGGAAGAAAGAAGAAACAAAACAGAAGAAGAACAATCAAAATACGTGGATCAGCCACAAAAGGGCTCGCCTCCACGGGGCATGCAAACTTCACTATGAAAAGAAAATTTTACAAGAGGAGACCTCACCCTCAACCCTTGTACACCCAATTCTCTCTCACATGAAGTTCCCCTCACAAAAAACTCTCTCTCTCTTGGAGACCCCCTGAACCCCTGAAGAGCCTGGCGACCGCTGTCCAGGAGCCTCCTGCTCCTTCTCTCACAGCGCCTCACGCCTCTCTCTCTCTCCTCTCGGTTCGTACGGCGGCGAGAAAACCAAAACAACCTCTCTGTTTCGTCTCAGGCCTTTTAAAGGCTTAAACAAAGACTTAAAACATGTTAGAGAAGGATTAGGACTCCTTAATCAAGCCAAATCACGTCCCAGACCGTCCGATCAAGACCGGGAGCCACCTGGGCCGTCCGATCGCGCTCCGGTCCACGAAATAGGGCCGTGGACCGCGAGAACCGCGTGGGAAACGCCCAAGCGGTCCACAGACCGCGCCGTGGACCACCCGGTCCACGGTGGACCGGGGCAAGGGCCAGCAGGCCGCTGTGGGCTCAATGTGGGCTGAATCTCGAGGCGTCAAATCCTAACAATCTCCACCTCGACTCGATATTCGGCCTCCTCCAAACTCCGAGAGCTTCTGGATCTCCTCGCCCCCATGCCCTGGGGCAATCGCCTGCTGATCATGGATGGGCAAACATGGGAGTCGAGCCAGGCTGCTCGATCCCATCTCCGTCGTATGCTGTGCTCCTCCTGACCTGAGACCTGCTCGGGGCATCATCCTGCGGCAATAGGAATCTTACCTTGCGACGTCGCCTCTCATCCTCCCGAGTCTCTTGTCTCGTGCCCGATCCGCCTCCTGGAGCTCCACCTCGCTCTGGGCTCCACCTGGCTCCCGATGCTCCACCTCGCACTGGGCTCCCTGCCAGGTAATAATGTCCTCTGCTCCCCTTCTTCCCCTCCAGCACAATCCTATCGCCGCGTAGCACCCTCAGGATTCCTCCACCAGCTACCGTCCTGTAGCCTCTCGAATCCAGTCTGCTAAGTGAGATAAGATTCCGCCTGAAATCGGGTATGTATCGGACCTCCCTCAATCTCCTCACTGCACCGTCATGTGTCCTCCAGCTGACCGTCCCAATGCCTCTGATCGCACAGCTCGATCCATTCGGCAGATATACAGTGCTCTCACTGTTCTCCAGGGAGTCAAACTGCTCCTCTCTGCAACACACATGATAGGGGCATGCAGAATCTAATATCCACTGCTGGGAAGAAGTAGATACCTCGTCAGATATCTCCAGGACATCTCCATCTGAATCGCTGCCGGCCGTCGCTACAGCAGCCACCGTCCGATTTTTCAGTTGAGGGCAATCTCTGGCTAGATGCCCCAACTCCTCACACCGGTAACATCTGGTTTTGCTCAAGTCCCTCCTGGACTTAGACCGCCCTCGATGCGATCTCCTGTCGCTCCGTCTACCGCCTCCTGCACCTCCAGAAGCCACCAAAGCTGAGCTATCGACACCTGAGCTCGAAGCTGGGTTCTCCCTCCTGAGAACCTCGTTCTGGAGTATCGCCGTGGTGACCTCGTCCATCTTGATAGTGCTCTTCCCCACTAGAAGAGCAGTCACCAAGGACTCGTACGAAGGGGGAAGCGACGCCAGCAAAACCAGCGCCCTGGTCTTCTCCTCAACGTTCTCGCCAACGCTGAGAAGGTCGGTGAGGATCTTCTGGAAGTGGCTCAGATGCTCCTGCACGCTCTGTCCCTCAGTCATCCGCAGTTGGTAAAACTGCCTCCAGAGGAAAAGTGTGTTGGTGAGAGACTTCGCCATGTACAACTCCTCGAGCTTCGACCACAGCACCGTCGGGGAAGTCTCGCTCAGCACATGGATCACCACCTCATCCGCCAGGTACATACGGATGGTACTCACCGCCTGCATCTGTAGCCGTTTCCAATCCCGCACCTCCATGGTGGTCGGTTTCTCATCGCACAAGAGAGCATCGATCAACCCCTGTTGGATGAGCACGTCCTTTACCCTTGCCTGCCACAAGGAGAAATTGCTCTTACCATCAAACTTGTTGATCTCCATCCTGATTGTTCCTGTTTTCTCCATCTTCAGTCTTGCTCACCACCACTGCAATCTGCGTCCTTGTACCGCCTTTGCTCTGATACCACTTGTTGGGTGGATGTCTGGCCAGGACACCACCTCCCAAGACCCTTTCAGTACCACGCGATGCAGCAGGAAGAAAGAAGAAACAAAACAGAAGAAGAACAATCAAAATACGTGGATCAGCCACAAAAGGGCTCGCCTCCACGGGGCATGCAAACTTCACTATGAAAAGAAAATTTTACAAGAGGAGACCTCACCCTCAACCCTTGTACACCCAATTCTCTCTCACATGAAGTTCCCCTCACAAAAAACTCTCTCTCTCTTGGAGACCCCCTGAACCCCTGAAGAGCCTGGCGACCGCTGTCCAGGAGCCTCCTGCTCCTTCTCTCACAGCGCCTCACGCCTCTCTCTCTCTCCTCTCGGTTCGTACGGCGGCGAGAAAACCAAAACAACCTCTCTGTTTCGTCTCAGGCCTTTTAAAGGCTTAAACAAAGACTTAAAACATGTTAGAGAAGGATTAGGACTCCTTAATCAAGCCAAATCACGTCCCAGACCGTCCGATCAAGACCGGGAGCCACCTGGGCCGTCCGATCGCGCTCCGGTCCACGAAATAGGGCCGTGGACCGCGAGAACTGCGTGGGAAACGCCCAAGCGGTCCACAGACCGCGCCGTGGACCACCCGGTCCACGGTGGACCGGGGCAAGGGCCAGCAGGCCGCTGGGTCGCGCGTCCCGCGCGGGCCTGGGCCTGGGTCGCGCGTCCCGCGCGGGCCTGGGCCTGGGACGCGCGTCCCGCGCGGGCCTGGGTCCCGCGTCCCACGCGGGCCTGGGTCCCGCGTCCCGCGCGCCGCCGCCTGCAGCCGCGCCGCTGCCGCCCGCCGCCGGTCGCCGGCGGTCCTCCACCGCCTCGATTCTCGTGCCGACTTCAAAAGCTCGTATCTCCTCCATCCGAGCTCCGATTCAGGTGATCTTAGTCTCGTTGGACTCCGTTTTTCGCCGCGAACCTCGCTGTGGGCTCAATGTGGGCTGAATCTCGAGGCGTCAAATCCTAACAATATTAATATTGTATCGGCTAATGTCTCAGAACATATTAATTTATATCGGTCAAGAGAATACACACAGGATTTGTGAGCGCTTACCAGCAATATGAATTGATATCTCAGGTAAGATTTTGGTCAAGATGAAATCCTTGGTTTCACTTCAGCAAACTGAAATGGATGTTAAAAAAAAAAAAGAGGAAAAAAGACAAAAAATGAAAGCATATGGTTGGTTTAATCTATGATTAAGCAACGAGCAGATGACATGTCGTTTTCAAAGCTCCATATATTACGGAATTTGGATACTTGAGATCCTTACTTGAGCAATTCTATGATTTGACTAATATGATGCTGGAGAATGGATTAACTGTTTGGTATATTAAATGTGGGCGGCAGGGGTTATGAAGTTTGAATTGCGTATCACAGTAAATAGCATGCAAATCTGCCATGCAATCCGTGCTTATCACGTTACGTGCTTTCTCTAAAGCAACAATGTAATATTCTACCTACACATCATGCATACGGGACACATTTTTCGGTGGGAAAAATTACATCCAGTTACCTGGCAAAATATGCAGCCAGTATACTTAACATGGGCTCCTCATTGTTCCCATTATATTAGTGAGAAGGTATGGGATTAGATAATTTATGATCTGATTAAAAACGAAGGGTTTTCCTTAATCTATTCAACTTGAATAATTCAAAAAAAAATAAAAAAATAGAAAAATCAGTGAAAGTAAGATTTACATCTTTTTTTTATGGATAATTTACAAACTAAGATACATAATCTTTATTTAGAATAATGGGATTCGTCCTTACATAATTCGGATTAGATTTCTCTCCTAGTTCGAAGGGATTAACTTTTTTAAAATAGATATAATTAGTAAAAATAAATATAAAAATACTAAAATTTTATAAAAGATAGATCTTAACTCTTACATCAATTTTATTTTATTTTTTTATCATTTTGTCCGATTTTTTTTAGATTGAGAGATATGTCCACTCAAAATTTTTTTGAAAAGAAAATTTTCAGTTTGATTGACCTATATTGGAGCTCAAACAACGTAATTTAGACGTGATCTCTAGCTATTCCATTCCCTTTAAAGGATGATCTTATGTTAATACAAGTCTAAAATGTTACTGCTCTTCGAAAAAATTAAAAAATCAGTATAGAAAAAAATAAATTTGAGATTTCATATAATTTTATAAAATCAAGATCATGAGAAATAAATAATATGTAAGACATTATCGGAAGCATGAGAATGATATGATGAGTGTATATTTTTAAGTTCATATCTCAACAACATAACTTAATTTGGAGAACGAAATTATTTTAAGGGGGGAAGAATATAATAACCTAGCCTATTTGGTCCTGGATCAAACCCATCTAGATTTAGGTCCACTAAGCCCGCCTAAAAAAAAAAATGAAACTAGGGAGTCTTCTTCTTCCTCCTCTTGCCAACTAGAATAAGGACTCCTAGGGCCACTAAGAACCTTAGGAAGACCTCTATAAAATCCTCCCTTCCTCCTCTATGGTCGGCCACGACGAGTACTAGTTTCTTCCTCTTCTTCCTTTCGGATTTTTTCGTTGAAGCCGTCCATGCTCTTCTCACGTTTGCCCCAAATTCTCGTCGGAGATCTCATCGGAGTTTGAGGTAAGCCCCAGCCCTCCTTCCTCTCTTCCTTCCCCTCCTTTCCATGGGTTCATGTACCCTCGTCGGCCGTCGGGATCGTCGGAAAATCTACAAAACATTATGATCCTATTTTGCTCTATTTAGACAAGCCATCTTCTTCTCTTTTTCGGCCACCAGCATCGTCGTTTGCGGTGTCTCATCCTTAGGTTTGGATCCCCACCTCCCTAACCTCCTTTTCTGAAAGTTATGACCGTCGGTGATTGACCAATGATCAAAAAAATTCTAAAAAAGAGGGCGGTCCATTATTTTTTTTATTTTTTTTAATTTTTCCACCGACCGAACCTCACCGTCGACCATCTTTGGCTCCACCGCCATCGGTCGCCGTTGTTGGACCTCCAGTCATGCTCCCGTCGCGCCTTGCCAGAGCACAAGCCACCCCCTTTCCCCCTCATGTCCCTCCTTTGTTCGGCCAGGAACAGAGAGAGAGAGAAGAGAAAAGAAAAAAGAAAAGAAGAAGAGAAGAAAAAGAAAAGAAAAGAAAAAAAAGTAGAAAAAGAAAAAGAAAGGGAAAGAAAAGAAAAAATAATGAGAGTGAGTTTTCTCTCTCCTCTCTCTATTTTCTCTCTTCAATTTTTTTCTCTATTTTCTCCCCCTGCCTGCTTCTCTTTATTTTCTCTCTAAAATTTTCTCTCTCTAAATTCTCTCTCTAGACCTTTTCTTTCTCTTTATGGATTTTGTCTCTCTAAGGTCTTTCTCTTTGATTGCATCATGAATCCTAGGATAAACTTGAAATGAAAATAAGATGACCTAAAATTATTTCGAAATTCATGCAGTAGATTGGATTTCAACCTGGTCCTTATTTGAAATTTATAACATCAATCATGGTTAATCCATACTGAGTCATCCTGATAGAATTTTTGATAATCTCGACCATGATTGCCTCATCTGAAAGATACGAAGATTCTCTCTCTACTTTCTCTCTCTAAAATTTTCTCTCTCTTCATAAATTTTCTCTTTCTAAAAGTCTTGTGGACCAATGGAGGGTCTAGATACTTAGACAAATCCTAATTTTGATTAATCCTAGGAGAGGTCCTGAATTTATGTTATTAGGATCGTTTATCCGTAACTTTTTCATATATGATTTTTATGTTTAACTTTGATTATGTAGAGATGTATTTGTTGTGCAAGAAGATATAGAGTAAAATATCTTGATTTCGGATACATAGATTGAGGAGCTCATTAATTTCTGTGTTTGGATCAGTTATCAGTAACGGTAAGAATTCCTATACATGAGCACCATTATATATGTTATTTTACCGTTGATCTTGCATCATTGGTTTTGCATCGTTGGATTTGAGATCGATGAATTTGCTATATCCGAGACACTGTTATTTGCTTATATGATTTTTGAGCATGAGTATATTATGTTAATATATATATATATATATCAATGATTACTGGCATGATTATATGTATATGACATATCTAATTTGATCACAGTGTAAATCAGAATTGATTTGATGAAATCAACATATAATAATTAAATGAAAAAGAGATATAGTTTAGACTAGTCTTGTCATGTGGAATAGTCTGTCAGGAGCTTATGCCTGGGACAGACTGCCAGGAGCTTATGCCTGGGACAGTCTCTCACGAGCTTTTGTATGTGGGACAGCCGATTAGAAGCTCATTCTGGGACAGCCTTGAAAGACTTTTGAGTGAAAATTTGTTCGGATAGTGACTGTGGTATAGACTTGGTTAGTTCAAAGTCAAAAAAAAAAATTAAAAATCATGTGATAATGAAAAAAAAAATAAAAGACAAGACATGAAACGATCGTTGAACAAAAATATTTCACCCATTAACATATGATGATGTATTTTTTTGACAAAACAGATAATTTATAGATGTTTGCAGTATTCTGGATATTGAACATGGGATTTTATATTGCTTATCCTTATTTTAGATTATATTATTATATTAGTGTGATATGAGAATTCTTACTGGGCTGTAAAGCTCACATCCCTCCATTTCTCTTTTTCTTCTCAAAGTTACAGGATGCTCATGGTTGGCTATGGTTTGGATTTGCGGGTGAGTAGATGTATAGATAGAGTATTATGATATCTGATCAGAGGATTAAAAAAATTTTATTTATAATTATATAAGTTTTACTAATTATTATTGAAATCAGATATTATGGATGTTGAGATTGTAATAAATTATTTTTGACCTTGCATATTTTTTAGGGCTTGCTCTAAGGAGTGTGCGGCCATCACGTATTCGAACCAGCTGTTGGGTTTAGGGCATGACAATTTCTCTCCTACTTCAATGGGGACTAACTTTTTAAAATAGACATAATGAGTAAAAATAAATATAAAAATGTTATAATTTTATAAAAGATAGACCTTAACTCTTACATCGATTTTTTTTTTTTTGTCATTTTGTTCGATTCTCTTTAGATTGAGAGATATGTCCATTCAAAATTTTTTTGAAAAAAAAAATTAGTTTAATTGATCTATATTGGAGCTCAAACGACGTAATTTGGACCTAATCTCTAGCTATTCCATATCTTTTAAAGGATGATCTTACGTTACAAATCTCAAAAAGTTACTTAATTAACAAAAAAAATCATCTTAATCACTATAATCAAATTATGGCATTTAAATATTTGACTCATGATTCAATTTTTCGATACGGTGAATCTTGTTACTAGACTCTATATTTTATATATAAAGACTTCTGATTCTCAAAGAGGTCTCTGGGCACTATTCATATTTTAAAGGTGAAATAAGCAAAAACAGAAATCTTCTATGATTTATATATGCCAAAACTAAAAGAAATCTTTGGAAAGTGAACACCTAAAATGTATATCTTTTAGAACCTATATGTAATCAAAAGGTTCCCATTTAAAACTTAACTATTATTCAGGTTCGAGACCAGCACATGTTCTAATAATGCTTACCTATAATTTTTTTTTAAATAGAAAATTGATATATGTTCATGAAAAAAGAAAAAAAGAAAGAAAAGAAAAAGGCACATGCTGTCTGTGTCATGGTTCTAAGAATCAGAGCGGCTAGGGGTTCTCGTTATAGCTGACAAGACCACCTGGATTCTCTCTGAAATCCAAAAAGTCCAAGCACATGATTGAGAAGCCTCGTTAAATTTTGATTCTCAAAAGAAGAAAAAAAGGGTTCCACTCCTACCGAACTCGGAGTGATTAAACTCAGCCTCAGAAATCAACCATGGACATGCCAGTCACGGCTGAACCGTCCTCATCTCATCTCAGCCTTCCGTAGAACAAAGTATTATTTAGAAGTGGAGAAGGTCAAACGCCGCGAGGCCTCAACAAATAGCCTCCATCATCGGTAACAATCAATGCTAATGGTCAGCCTCTTCTGCGATGGAAATCATATAATACTACTCCAGGATCACGTGCTCCTTGAATTCATACAAAGACCAGTTCCCCTATCCTCTTGCTGATAGGGATTTGACTAATTTTTTCCCACTCCTCGTTTTGAAAGTCAACTCATGGAGCATTGCCAACTAAAAAACTGGATTAATTATATGCTGCAACTTGATTCAGTTGTCGACAAAACAATGGATAAAGTCAGAAGTCTGAGAAGCGATGGTAACAGGTAACCTGATTTGATGAATGAGATAAATATGGCAAGACTTGTTCAGGTGAGAAGAAATCCAAGATGACCTAGTAAGTCAACAAACTAAGAACTTTTCAGGCTAGAGCATGGAAGAACATGAAACAAATTCTTCTCAAAAGCAAAAAAGAAAAGGAAAATTAGAGATGATGGTCTTTAATGAAGAAGAAAAGGAATTAAATGTGCCACAATGTCATGAGAAAAACGTAAAACAAACCTGGACCATGCTTGAGGGCCATCCTTGTCATTAAAGCTGTGACGAATCTGAAAAACTAGTGTGGCAGTCCAAAAGAAATGGTCAGCAACACCAATCAAAGCTAATTCTGGAAGTATGAGTAGTTCCTAGTATCTTAGAGATTACCTAAACAAGCTGACCTATCGGCAGGCTGGTTGGATCTTCAAGCTAGTCAGCAGTATCCAATTTTAGATAGAGTTTATCTCCATGTTTCCATTTCCTGGACTATATTCCTTCAGAATTAGGGTTATAGCCAGATCACCAAAGTTGATAGAACTAGTTTCATTGCTTAACACAACATGGGCTACACATCACACTCCAGAGTGCAGCAGTGTGGAATTGAGAGCTTATGGCTTTTGTTTCGACTCCACGTTCCATACACAACTCTAAATTGATTAACTTGGATTAAACCCGAGAAGTTCCCTTTTTGTTCTACTTATTGTATATGGTTTGGAATCAGATTTTATGTTCTACTAGTTTCAATAAGAAGACACAAGTCAATATATTGATGCAGCAAATTGGAGCAAAAATGCCGGTCCTAGCCAGCTCCACCAATTCAGATGTGGAAAATACCAAATTCAAATCTCTCAAAGTTTCACTAAACCTTGCCATCGCCATGGATGGCCAGGCAGTTGGCTGGTTGCTTTGCCTCCAATGCATATGGCTAGCAGAAGTCCCAGTTAAAAATTTCTTCTATTCATGAGATTCTGGTTAGATACCTGCAGTAACCAAGGAGGCATATTGCGGGACTTTGGAAAGGCAAATCAGAGACTCAGATCCAATGTAAAGCTCCATTATGATATTTCTCTGCGCGCACTTGCAAGCTTCTCACTCTGGTGCAGCATCCCCTTTCATCACACTCTCAGTGATAACTATAGCAGGACTTTCTAATTCCACGCCTACAGAAACTTCTTTAGCTTCCCAAAAACATGCAAATTATCAAACACACAAACATCTACTTCAATTGTAATCAGAAAGATCATCCAAAATGGCAGAATATTTTTATATTATAGCTCATATGGGAGAAATAACACCAATTATCCTGCATTGAATTAGGGAGCTAGTGATTCTCCAAAGGCTTATTTTAATTTTATATTCACCCATAATCGCAATAACCAGACAACTAATTTCATCTGAAATTTGGGGTTGCCCTTGTTATAACGACTTTATTAATCCACCTGTCATTTTTTCTGTCCAAAAGCACAACAACAGAACTCCAAACAAGAGTTCCTCAGTTCATTCATCAAAAAACTTTAGAGAGATATTACAGCAAGAAATTTGGTGTCACGCCCCGAACCCAACACCCGGGTCGGATACGTGATGGCCGCACACTCCTTAGAGCAAGCCCTAAAGAATATGCAAGGCCAAAATAAATCATTACAACCTTAACATCCATAACAATTAATTTCAATAATAATTCATAAAATTTTGTATAATTACAATTAACATTCCTTCAATTCTCTGATCAGATACTATGACACTCTATTTATCCTTCTGCTCATCCGTAAATCCAAACCATAGCCAATCTAAGTCATCCTGCAACTCTGAGAAAAAAAAAAAAGATGAAGGGGTGTGAGCTTTACAGCCCAGTAAGAATTCCCATATCACACTGATATAGTAATATAGTCTGAAAATAAAGATAAGCAATAAAATAAAAATCTCATGTTCAATGTCCAGAATAATGCAAACATTCATAAATTTTCTGTCTTGTCAAAATAGATGCATCATCATATGTTAACCGGTGAAACACTTTTGTTCAACAATTGTTTCATATCTTATCTTTCATTTCTCCTTTCATAATCATATGATTTTAACATTTTCTTTCTGGCTCTGGACTATCCAAGTCTATACCTCAGTCATCATCCGGATCGAATCCACTTTAAAAAGTCTTTCAAGACTGTCCCAGGATGAGCTCCTGGCCGGCTGTCCCACGTACCAAAGCCCGTAAGAGGCTGTCCCAGGTATAAGCTCCTGGCGGGCTGTCCCAGGCATGAGCTCCTGGCCGGCTGATCCACCTGTAAGCCAGTGGGGGCTGTCCCAAGCATAAGCTCCTGGCGAGCTGTCCCAGGCATAAGCTCCTGGCCGGCTGTTCCACATGACAAGGCTAGTCCATACCATATATCTCTTTCTTTTCATTTAATCATTATGTGTTGATTTCATCAATCAATTCTGTCTTGCATTATGATCAATTCAGATATGTCATATCCATATAATCATGCCATCAATCTCTGATACATATATATTGACATAACATACTCATGCTCAAAATCAAATAACAGTATCTCAGGTATAATAAATTCATCGATCTCAAATCCGACGATGCAAAACCAACGATGCAAGACCAACAGTAAAATAGCATATACATAATAGTGATCATGTACAGGGATTCTTACCTTTACCGGTGACTGATCCAAACACAGAAATCAATGTTCTTCTTTGATTTATGAATTTCTCTAACAAGATATTCCACTCGATATCATATGCAGACAATCATCTCTTCATAACCCTGATCAATATAAAAATCACATATATGGAGAAAATTATCGATAATCGATCTGATAAAACAAATCTAGGATCTCTCTTAGGATTAACCAAAATTAGGATTTACCTAAGTATCTGGATCCTCCACTGATCCATAAGACTTCTAGAGAGAGAAAATCCATGAAGAGAGAGAAAATTCTAGAGAGAGAAAGTAGAGAGAGAAAGTGGAGAGAGAAACTTTCATATCCTTCCGATGAGGCACTCATGATCGAGATCATCAGAGGTCCTATCAGGGTAACTCAATATGAATCAAGTGTTACAAATTTTGAATAGGATCGAACTGGGATCAGATCTACTGCACGAATTTCGGAGCAACCTCAGATCATCTTATTTTCATCTTCAAGTTTATTCTAGGATTCATGATGCAATCAGAGAGAAAAAAAAGATCCTAGAGAGACAAAATCCGTAAAGAGAGAGAAAAGTCTAGAGAGAGAATCTAGAGAGAGAAAATGTAGAGAGAGAAGGTACAGAGAGGAGAGAGAAAAGAGAGAGAAAGAAGAGAGAAAGGAGAGAGAGGAAAATTCTCTCCTTCTTCTTTTTTTTTATTTTATTTTATTTTATTTTTATTTTTATTTTTTTTCTCTTTCTCTTTTTCCTTTTTTTTTCTTTTCTTTTTCTTTTTCCTTTTTCTTTTCTTTTTCTTTTTCCTTTTTCTTTTCTTTTTCTTTTCTTCTTCTTCTTCCTTTCTTCTTTTCTTCCCGCGGCCTCCCTTGGCTGAAACAGGGGAGGACCGTGAGGTCCCCCCCCTCGATGGCTCGGGCTCCGACGGCTTGACCGGAGATCCGGCAACAGGTGGAGGCGGCGGTGAGCAATGGACGGCCGGCGGCAAGGTTCGGCCGGCAAAAATCAAAAAGAGATCGAAAAAACAGGGGATTTCTTGTTCATGGATTTTCCGGCGAAGACGGTGGCCGACGGCGAGGCTTTGGGCCAGGGGAGAAAGGAAAGAGGGAGAGGAAGAAGGGGAGGGGCTTACCTCGAGCTCCGGCAGCCGAGAAGAACTCCGGCAATCTTTTTCTTTTCCATCTAAGAACCCGCGGATCTTTTTGAAAAAAATCCCTCAATCTCTCAAAATCCCGTGATAAAAACCTAAAGGAAGGGGAAAGGGAATTTTATAGAGGAGGAATCCGGTTTTTACTCGGATTCCCCACTCCTTTTCACGGTGGGAAGAAGACTCTCAATGGGAGTCTTCTTCCTCCCGATTCCTCTGTTTTTTTTTTTTTTTTTTTTCTAGGTCGTTACATTCTCCCCTCCTTAAAATAATTTCGTCCTCGAAATTAGGTTATGTCGTTTGAGATATCTATTTCAAAGTATACATTCTTCATGTCATTCTCAAGCTTACAATAATGTCTTTTATTTCTCATGATCTTGTTATAACAAAATTATTTAAAATTTCAAACTCATCCCTTCTTATTGATTTCTCAAC
This sequence comes from Elaeis guineensis, assembly GCF_000442705.2. Lineage (NCBI taxonomy): Eukaryota > Viridiplantae > Streptophyta > Magnoliopsida > Arecales > Arecaceae > Elaeis > Elaeis guineensis. The sequence goes on along the minus strand of NC_026003.2, from coordinate 116,813,497 downwards.
TTTTTGAAGAACTGTAACATTTTAAACTTGTATTAATATACCACCGTTATTTGTCTAATACATTTCACTCGAAATTCATAATTATCTCATACTACCCCTGATAAATAAAGATCAAACATCGAGCACTCTTTACAATCATCGATTTCTTTCTTCACTTGATTTTTTTCAACAAATTTTTATATATATAGACTCTCATCTTAAGAAAAATCTCAATCTTCTATATCAGTTCAAGTAATAATATTAGATTTTTTTTAAAAAAAAATATGAGATCTATGTCAGGACATTCTAAATTTGAACTAATATCAGAACTATCAAGCTATTAATAAACTTGAGATATCTAAAATTTTTTTTGCATTATCTATAATGAAGCAACCTACTAACAAAATTTATCTGACTATGATCAGATTAAAAATTATTCTTTATTAACAACTAATGTATTCCATAATATCTTCAGAATCAAAGAATTAATATTTCTAATCAATTTAACCCACCATGCTTTTGCTGCGCATTCTGATCTTGATTTATCAAATTATATAATTATATCAAAGATAAAAATATCCTTATATGTTAGATCGATCCAAGCTAGATCCAACCTTCAAATTTCAGATAAAACTTAGGGCAAAATTTTAAGTTTCTTCATCTTTACTACCTTTGGGTTTAGCATATAAAAATTAAATCTTGATCTACTTCCTATATTTGAAATTATTGTATAAGTTTCATCACTCTTTCAAGAATCCAACATATCTAGAATCAATTAGAGTTAACTTTAGATTTACCTTACAATCATTTAGATAATTTCTAAATCAATCTTCTTTTTTTTTTAAAAGAATTAATTCTAATTTGACAACTAAAAGAACTCAAGTCAACATCCTTAAGTAGAATCAACTTGATTATTTCTTATAGAATTCTCTTCATCATAACTATTAATATTAATCAATAAATCTATACAAAATCTTGTCCCTTGTATAAGTCATTCAAACTTTAACACTAGTAAGATATCTTATTTCAATTCAGAAATTCAAACTCTGACTTGAATAATTAATACACTTCACCATCTTCAACAATCACAAGAAAAATTAAAAAAAATCTAATCCAAAGATAGTAATATGAATTATTAAAGATTTCATCATAACCTGTATATCGTACTCTGACAAAATAAATTTTCTTCTTTACTTTAACAACAATATCAAAATACTTTTGATCTACTTAGAAAAATAAACTTTTGACTTGAAATTCAATGCAACTTGAAAGATCAAGGAATCATATTCAGAATATAATATTTTGAGTAACCAAAAATTTTACCAAGATGTGTATCTCATATTCTCATAATAAAATTCAAGTATATTTTTCATTTAAAATTGAGTTTCATATATGATCCTCTTATAGATTCAATGTTCAAAAAATATTTCTCTCTCATATGATGAAATTTCTTCTTAGACCATACCCTAATTAACTTTCTTTTGATAAATCCAAAATTCATAACGCATCAGACAATTATCATCGAAATTAGAAAAGTATCATGATCTTCAATCATAAAATCATCTAGTATTCTCAACATAACTTATCAATACCTCCCACTTCATTCCAAGGTCAACTCTTTTCATACTTAGGTCAACCTTACTAATTGAAATCCAAGATATAACTCGTCAATTTTATTATAGATAACATATGCCACTTATGCATAAATTCCATCTTAATATCTATTGATTCGAAATCTAAATATTAAATCTTCTCTTTCATATCTATCGTGTTCCTCATGATCATAACCTAAGTTCAGATATCACTAGAATTACAATTCTGAATAATTATAACCTTAAACTCAAATACCACTTAAATCATATTTTCTAGTGATCATAACCTAAACTCTAATATCATTTTATCATACCTTTAATGATCAAAATCTTAAACTCTGATATTATCAATCATACTTTAGTGATTATAATCCCAAAGTTTTGATATCACTTATATGACAATCCCTAGTGACCTTAAACTTGGCTCTAGTACTATTCTGTCATATCCTAATCACTTATATCATTGTCTCCAAATGAACGTAACCTAAGCTCTAAGCTCAGATGCCACTCTGTCACATCCTACTGATCTTACATAAAGTTTTAATATCTCTTCATAATCTCTAGTGATCTTAAACCTAAGCTTTGATATTATTCTATCACATCCAAATCATTTATATTGTAATCTCCAATGATCATAACCTAAGCTCTGATATTACTCTGTAATATTCTAATCACTCATATCATAATCCCTAACGATCATATCCTATGCTCTGATACCATTTTGTCACGCCCCGAACCCAACACCCGGGTCGGATACGTGATGGCCGCACACTCCTTAGAGCAAGCCCTAAAGAATATGCAAGGCCAAAATAAATCATTACAACCTTAACATCCATAACAATTAATTTCAATAATAATTCATAAAATTTTGTATAATTACAATTAACATTCCTTCAATTCTCTGATCAGATACTATGACACTCTATTTATCCTTCTGCTCACCCGTAAACCCAAACCATAGCCAATCTAAGTCATCCTGCAACTCTGAGAAAAAAAAAAAAAGATGAAGGGGTGTGAGCTTTACAGCCCAGTAAGAATTCCCATATCACACTGATATAGTAATATAGTCTGAAAATAAGGATAAGCAATAAAATATAAAATCTCATGTTCAATGTCCAGAATAATGCAAACATTCATAAATTTTCTGTCTTGTCAAAATAGATGCATCATCATATGTTAACCGGTGAAACACTTTTGTTCAACAATTGTTTCATATCTTATCTTTCGTTTCTCCTTTCATAATCATATGATTTTAACATTTTCTTTCTGGCTCTGGACTATCCAAGTCTATACCTCAGTCATCATCCGGATCGAATCCACTTTAAAAAGTCTTTCAAGACTGTCCCAGGATGAGCTCCTGGCCGGCTGTCCCACGTACCAAAGCCCGTGAGAGGCTGTCCCAGGTATAAGCTCCTGGCGGGCTGTCCCAGGCATGAGCTCCTGGCCGGCTGATCCACCTGTAAGCCAGTGGGGGCTGTCCCAGGCATAAGCTCCTGGCGAGCTGTCCCAGGCATAAGCTCCTGGCCGGCTGTTCCACATGACAAGGCTAGTCCATACCATATATCTCTTTCTTTTCATTTAATCATTATGTGTTGATTTCATCAATCAATTCTGTCTTGCATTATGATCAATTCAGATATGTCATATCCATATAATCATGCCATCAATCTCTGATACATATATATTGACATAACATACTCATGCTCAAAATCAAATAACAGTATCTCAGGTATAATAAATTCATCGATCTCAAATCCGACGATGCAAAACCAACGATGCAAGACCAACAGTAAAATAGCATATACATAATAGTGATCATGTACAGGGATTCTTACCTTTACCGGTGACTGATCCAAACACAGAAATCAATGTTCTTCTTTGATTTATGAATTTCTCTAACAAGATATTCCACTCGATATCATATGCAGACAATCATCTCTTCATAACCCTGATCAATATAAAAATCACATATATGGAGAAAATTATCGATAATCGATCTGATAACACAAATCTAGGATCTCTCTTAGGATTAACCAAAATTAGGATTTACCTAAGTATCTGGATCCTCCACTGATCCATAAGACTTCTAGAGAGAGAAAATCCATGAAGAGAGAGAAAATTCTAGAGAGAGAAAGTAGAGAGAGAAAGTGGAGAGAGAAACTTTCGTATCCTTCCGATGAGGCACTCATGATCGAGATCATCAGAGGTCCTATCAGGGTAACTCAATATGAATCAAGTGTTACAAATTTTGAATAGGATCGAACTGGGATCAGATCTACTGCACGAATTTCGGAGCAACCTCAGATCATCTTATTTTCATCTTCAAGTTTATTCTAGGATTCATGATGCAATCAGAGAGAAAAAAAAAATCCTAGAGAGACAAAATCCGTAAAGAGAGAGAAAAGTCTAGAGAGAGAATCTAGAGAGAGAAAATGTAGAGAGAGAAGGTACAGAGAGGAGAGAGAAAAGAGAGAGAAAAAAGAGAGAAAGGAGAGAGAGGAAAATTCTCTCCTTCTTCTTCTTTTTTATTTTATTTTATTTTTATTTTTTTTCTCTTTCTCTTTTTCCTTTTTTTTCCTTTTCTTTTTCTTTTTCCTTTTTCTTTTCTTTTTCTTTTTCCTTTTTCTTTTCTTTTTCTTTTCTTCTTCTTCTTCCTTTCTTCTTTTCTTCCCGCGGCCTCCCTTGGCTGAAACAGGGGAGGACCGTGAGGTCCCCCCCCTCGATGGCTCGGGCTCCGACGGCTTGGCCGGAGATCCGGCAACAGGTGGAGGCGGCGGTGAGCAATGGACGGCCGGCGGCAAGGTTCGGCCGGCAAAAATCAAAAAGAGATCGGAAAAACAGGGGATTTCTTGTTCATGGATTTTCCGGCGAAGACGGTGGCCGACGGCGAGGCTTTGGGCCAGGGGAGAAAGGAAAGAGGGAGAGGAAGAAGGGGAGGGGCTTACCTCGAGCTCCGGCAGCCGAGAAGAACTCCGGCAATCTTTTTCTTTTCCATCTAAGAACCCGCGGATCTTTTTGAAAAAAATCCCTCAATCTCTCAAAATCCCGTGATAAAAACCTAAAGGAAGGGGAAAGGGAATTTTATAGAGGAGGAATCCGGTTTTTACTCGGATTCCCCACTCCTTTTCACGGTGGGAAGAAGACTCTCAACGGGAGTCTTCTTCCTCCCGATTCCTCTGTTTTTTTTTTTTTTTTTTTTTTTTTCTGGGTCGTTACATTTGGACTTCCTACTTGGACGTACAGGATTATACACGACAAAATGGAAACAGGTGAAACATTCATCACCCATACACTGAATTAGATCATTCCCTGGATGTCCGTGAAAAGAATTCTAAAACAGTCATCTCTCTCCATCTTTCCATCAGGAAACACTTGATTTAATGGCACAATTGTAACTCTAACCAGCTTCAATGTCAAGCTGCAGTTACAAGACAAACTGTAAATATATGATTGAATAATTATAAAAGAAATTGAAACAGATAATCTTTTCTATTTCAGATAATATAATGATTCTGTGAATGTTCATATTTTTCACCATTGGACTATTAAGTCAGGCATAATTCATAATTGAACTTGTAAAAGCTTTTTTCTTACTTTACCGTGGATAGCTCTCGTCTAAGCGATCACCTAGAGATTAAAGATCGACAAGATAGTGTGCAAGCCAAGGTTTTTAAATGCTGAGATATCGGTCATCTCGGTGGGCCTGATACATAGATGAACTGAGATCTCAGTTTCTATGTTAGCTGAGATGGAAGGTGTGGTCATTTTGTCAAAGAAGTGAGATATTCTAAGATATCAGCTCATACAGGAATTGGGATATCAATGCTCAATCAATGTAGTAAAACCGAGTTAAGCATTATATGTAGGCATTGATTTGATATTTCTTTATTTTTGTTCAAAATTCATCTAATGAACAAAAAGAAAGATAGAAACTTCTCAGCTTATATGTTAAAATTGTATCGACTAATGTCTCAGAACATATTAATTGATATTGGTCAAGATAGTATGGAGTAAGGACCGAGAATTTACACACAGGATATTGGTCAAGATAGTATGGAGTAAGGACCGAGAATTTACACACAGGATTTGGGAGCGCTCACCACCAATATGAATTGATATCTCAGCAAAGATTTTGGTCAAGATGAAATGCTTGGTTTCACTTCAACAAACTGAAATGGATTTTTACAAATATCATGATTAAGATAAAAGGTAGTATATCTGAAAAGGATCAAATGAATTAGCAATCTATAAGCATCTGGAGTATGTGTCCCTTTCATGCCATCAAAGTTTCAGTATAAATTAATTACTTGCAAGTATATACTATGATGAAGGTTCTTTTATTGACCAACTGAAACTAGACTATACTCATTGGTGGCATCATTGCTAACCAAGGAGAGCCCTGAATAATCACTTGAATCAACCTGATCGTTTGAGATCTTTGTGTCCGGGTTTATGGATGAGAGATGCATCCTCCTTGGAGGGAAATCTTCCTTTTTTAGAACTCTTCATCAGAATCATGAAGGACCAAAATTAGAAATGGATTTTGTCCCTGAAATACAAATCGCTACAGCAATGCCACAGAGAATTGCAGGAGCTACAAAAGAACTGGAGTAGAAGGGGAAAAGAAGAGGATAGAGAAAACCAAACACCCTATACAAAAGTTCGGTGGGGATTCCATCTTAAAAGACCATATAGTGGGATCAAAATCAGCCATGAAAAGAAAATAAATTCATTATTTGCATTGCATCTAAAAGCTCCTTTGTACCTGGAGATATATGTAAAGACATTTAACCAATGCTCAGTCCTACTCTGGGACTTCTAATTCAAAGCATATTGAAACTAGCTGTAATTTGAACATGACCCAATCACATCTAATTGCTTCATAAATCTAATTCCTTGAATGGAGAAGTTATACTTCATTGTGTATTCACCAGGAACATCATTTCATTCACAGCAAGAATTGGTGATCACAGGTATCTACATGCATAGTGCATCTAGAAATTTGAAGCAGCCCAATCTTTTCACTATTGAATAAGCTATTTCAAAGAACAATGAACTTCTTAAACTCAGTCAAATATTGCATTAATGTCACAAGGTACAAATTAGATATATAAATAATTAAGAGAATATCGACCAAGCGCACAGCATAAAGACCCTTGACCTTCATGCCATCTATGGTAAATCTGGTAATGCATCATCCATCAAGCAACAAATGTGATTCTTTGGATCCTTGGCAATGGGCATAACTTTGTTAGGATAGACTTTGATGTGTTATTAGATTTTATGTTAGAATCTCAGTCTGAATATACAATTGTTGGGGAATACCGACCGATCCCGCCCGTACCGACTTATAATCGGACCGACTGACCGACCGACCGTCCGGTCGACCGACCGACCGATCGAACGCCATCACCGGCCAATTAACGGCCCATGACCGACTGAGGATGTGTCGGTCGGGCATACTTTTCCTGTTTTCCCGACCGACTGAACCGGGGAGTCTGACGGCCGACTCACGTAAGACTCGCTGACCAACAAAGAGGCCCGAATCTCCACCCGACGCCACACAGCTGACCACCGATCTAAGATCGGTCGACTCCTCCGATCGCCGTACAGCCGCCAGAGCTTGTCAGTTCTGACAGCAACATGCGGCACTGCCACCTAGGGGCATTATCCCGCCTAGGACATTGTCAACCCTAGTGATTTGACAGCTCCACGGCGATATGACACTTTTACGGCGACTCTGACAGTCTACAGTGAGTTGACAATTCCTCAATTGTCCGCGCCATTAATGGCGGCACCATACCATGCTCCACTATATAAATCGGAGAAGGCAACAGTGCAGGGGACCTCCACTCTTTTCAACTTCGAAACCCCAGACTTGCTCCTCTCTCTCTCTCTCCCTCGATCGAGCTCTCTGTCTTCATTTCACTGTTGCCCAGTCACCTCTCTGACTTGACCGTTGGAGGGTCCCCGCCGGAGCCGCCTCCGGTCAGTGTGGACTTCCCTTTTTGCAGGCGCTCGTTCCCCGACGATCAGGCGACGAGGCGATTGGCCGCAACAACAATAGATATGAAAAATTTCAATTCAATCTTGGTTGTGCTTGCAAATTTGAAAGCAAAACAAAGGATTTGTATTTTTTTTTTTTTTTGAGAAAAATTGATCTATTGTGATTCTATTGATGATATGGAAGTCTTCTCTGAACCGTTATATCCTCATTTCTCACACATATCATCGCAGAAGGCTACATGTGGTGTGAAAAATCAAATTGCTTCAGATAATGTCAGTGCATGAATCTCCTTTCTTGCGTCAGAAACCCATCTCACAAGCAAAAATAGCCATAGTACAGGTCAAAATTACCAAAGAAAATAAATACATGATATCTACTTGTAGTTGAATCAGAGAAGACGTCACCGATATTACCTTTGTTTAAGTTTTCTTTCAGATTACTTATCATCTGCAGTGAACTGACAATCTATGGGGCATCTTTTGCTCCTTCCAACATCATACCAGAAATAGTTTGGTGAAGTCAAAAAGAATGTCCCTTTTTTTTTTTTTTTTAGTGAAAATAGTCACAAAGACCAAGAAAATATGACAAACAAGAGTATGATCAATAATGCGCGTTTGAACAGTGCCAAATTGCTCTGTTTGACCTACATAAACTTCTTCATCTTCAAACACTGCATTGCCACTGCAGAATACAAGTGGTGTACGAGCTGAATCTTATAACATAGAGTAATTTATAGTCGACAAATAACAATCTAGTCCCAGCGGAAAACAATAAAATCTTTGTTAAATGCCACACCTTAGGCGAAAAGGCCATCTGAGCAAGCATACAATAAGCTTTTGTGATGAAAGCCAAGAAAATATTGATGCATAAAAATAAATAAGTGATGTATCACTTCAATACTAAAAATATTGATACATAAAAGAAAAAAGGCAAGATTGGTCCAACCCCATATAGCTGGTCCCTTCGTGGACTTGTAAGGTCAACTCCATTTCTAATGTCATCAATTATATGCTTATCAAAAAAATTGAGTCAGTTTGACTAATCCTCTTATAGCCATGGTTAAAACACTAGTATAAAATATATATATATATAACATGATTATATGACTAATGGTATGTAATATTCTTGATTTGGTCCAATATAATTTTTTTAGAGCTCATTTTTACAAATGAACTGATTTAGTCCAAATTCTATAAAAATGAAAAAATAGATCAATATAAAATATCTGCTATGAATAAAATTGGTATACTTAAAAATTGCATTTGTAAAAAGTTCATACCTATTCCTAAAAAATTTGAATGGAAGAGGTTGTGGGATGGGGTAAACCATTCCGATAATACATCTAAACTCATTGCTCCCTGAACAAAAGAGTCAAGGGGCCACCTGGATTACTTCCATGCAAGCCAAAAACTAAATTAACAGATTGGTTAGATGGCTTGAAGTAATATATATCTATTTCCCCCCATGTAGCCTTCATCCTCTAGTCTTAATTCTTGGAAATGTTGACGATTCCACTTTTACTTTTCCTGAGGTATCTAATTAGAGGTAGTAATTTGCGAGCCAACCCATCCTGATCTTCAAACAATCTACTTTAAATGGATTTGAGTTCGATATAAATTTATTTGGATCATAAATGAGTTGACCGATCTAAATATATTTATTAAATGGATCGGATTTATATTTAGACTTTTGATTCCTTTAACTTAATTTGATCTGTTTAATAATTAGATCAGATTATGACCTGACCTATTTAAACCATTTAAAACATGTGTAACATGTTTAAAACTTATTTAACTTATTTTTATTCTATTTAACTAATCAGTCTAACTTGTTAAACACATTTAAATTTATTTAATCTGTTAAAATCTATTTAGACCCGCTTTGCTTGTTAAACTCATTTAAATTTATTTAATCAATTAATCCATTTAATCTGACTCCACTTGTTTAATAAGGCCCTATCTGGGGTTGTTATTAGTAGTAGAATTTTTGGAGTTTTTAGAAGTAGAATTTTTATAAAACACTGTTTGTTATTTGGTAACCATATTTATAAAGTACTTTAGAACTTTAACATATATTTGATAACTAAAATATAAAAATATTTTTGGTATGATAAAATGACAATAAAGAACCTTGCATGGTATTGTATAGTAAAGAATAATATAATATTATATTATATATTATAATATTATAATATTATATAATATTATTATCATATAATATAACATAATGTTATAATATAATATATAATTATTATAATAATTATAATATAATTTATATGTAATATAATATATTGGTTATAATCTAATCTAATAATAGATTATAATATATAATATAATATAATATAATTATTATTAAAATATTATATTATTATAATATAATAATATTATAATATATATTATATTATATATTTATAATGTAAATATTATTATATTTTAAGATATTATTTTATTGTATAATATTATTATCATATAATGTAATTATATAATATCATATTATACTATATTATAATATTATTATATTATTATTAAATATTATTATATTAAATTAAATTGTTAGAATATAATAATACTATAATAGATTATGTTATATGTTTATAATATATCACAATATTAATTTATTATTATATTATATTATATTTATAGTATAATAATATAATATGATATAAGATGTAATTTTGAGATTTGTTAGTGGGTATTTGAATCGTTAAAAAATTTATTTAAATTAAAATAGCTTCTCGATATTCGTCGAAAAGTATTTCTAGGATCTCAAATAAATTTTTTCAATTTTCTGGCAAAGTCAAAGCAGTTTTTTAATTTTTTACCAAATATTACTATATCATCCAAAAGTACTTTTGGAGAGTCGGAAAGTATTTTCTGATACTCTAAAAGCTTAGCTAAACATGGCCTAAATAGATTATGGCTCAGATTTAGGGGTGAAAGTAGCATGAATAATATCTATCCAAATTTGTTATTATATATGAATTAATCCAGATATGAATAGAAATTTAAAAATCCGACTAATACCTATATCCGTATCTATATCTGCAAAAAAAAAAATAGATATGAATATGGACAGATAATTATCCGATCTATATTCGAATATCTGAATCTATCTATAACTCTATATAATTTTATATAATATTTATTATTTTAAAAAATATATAATAATATAAATCTATTATTAATTTAATTTATCATCTATTTAGTAATATTTTTGATTTTGTAATCATAAAGTTTAATTATCCAACTTATATGCATAATTATATTTATACTTTCAGTATCTGAATAATATCCATATCTATATTTATATTGGTCAACAAAATAAATATGGATATGAATACGTTAGATCTGATATCCATATCCATTTTTGTATGGGTCAATAAAATAAATATGGATATAGATACCTGGTATATTCATTTTTGATTCTATTTGGATTGAATTATTTATTTAATAAATAGGATGATATGTGGGAAAAAAAAAAACAAAGGGGAAAAATCACGGCCTTCCATCTCTCACGCGCATCGGACGCCGGCTCAGACGATCAAGCCGTGGAGGAACAATGTAGCAGCGCTACGGGGTATATAAATAATTCCCCGTAGCCCTACGGGCAAACTGCGGAAGGAAGATTGGAGTCGCACGCAAAGAGAGCCGCGGAGGCATAGTCTCGCTACGCCTCGCCATCTCCACTCGGACCAGTGCTCTACGTCCCACGCCCCTCTTTCCGTCCCTCCCGTCCGCCCCATGGCTTCCGCCAAGGTGAGCTCTCTCTCTCTCTCTCTCTCTCTCTCTCTCTCTCTCTCTCTCTCTCTCTTCCCCTCTCTCTCTATCTCTCTCGACCCCGGGGCGAAACTAGGGTTTAAGCAGCCGTCTGCACCGATTCTTTTTGCAAGATTTATTAAAAAAAAAAAAATTTCCTTCAGAAGTTTCCTCCTAACATTTGTTCTATTTTTGCGTAGTTTTATTAGCCGAGTAATGTTGTCGCAATGTTCTTTATGTGACATTTTTCATCATGTAGGTGGATAATCGCGGCTCGTTCGGATCCAAACGGTCACGTAATGAAGGTAGCTTAAGTGATTTTAATTCATTCAGATGGTATTTTTATGTTTACAGACCTGAAAATTTGATCAATTAATCAGAGATTTTCACTCTCTTTGGTAATCGTAGGTTTTTGCACTAGTATCAGTTTAATCTCACAGCTTTTATAATCATAGATACTGCAATTAGATGACTGTTAACTTTTGTACGTTCTTTTTCTGATTAGTTCCATCTAATCGACTTGAAATTGTTGCGGGTATGATCGCTCTGATCAGGAGGCAGCTGGCTATGTAATGCTTGATTTATGGTCTTGAAAATTTAACCCAAGGGATTCTTGTGACCAGTTGGTCTGGCAATAGAAGTCTCTCTGCCGTTTTGAGGGCCTGGGAATTCAAATATTGGAATTCTTTGGTTTGGTGGAACCAATACAGCTATGTCTTGCTGCCAATGAAACAAGAAAACAAAAAGAAAGATCGAATGAGATCTTCCAATCCAGTTACAGTCACCTCCTTGCATAAGGATGATTTTTCAGCTGGTTTTGACTCGTGTTTGAGATGAGAAAAAAACTGGTTGATTGTTTGTTCATTGTTAGCTGATGTCGGTTATAGGGAAACTGCTATTTTTTTCAATTGCTATTAATGATGGAACAATGAAGAGGAAAGAAATTCTTCAGCAAGATAGTTAGTGTATCCCACATGGATAACTGATGGTGGAGAATTATTAGCTGTTGAGTTGTGAAGTCCATATTTGTGAGGTTCAAGTACTGATGCCTTTTGAGGTTGATATGTAGTTGTGTCATATGCATCTGCATCTTCTATCCTTTCTTGTTTCCTACGTAAAAAGTATATTATCAAGTGGAAACAAAGAAGAAGCTAGAGACTCAGAACTCTAACTGTTGCAATATTGGAGTGATCTAAGACCCTGTGCTCTCTCTGCTATGTGCATGGTATGCAAACGAAAATGAAATAAAATTAATTTATAGATCTGTTAAGTGCTTCAGTACAAATGGGATATAAGGATACAGTAGGTGATAGTGTTATTATTGTTTTTAAAGAGATTGTAATATTATACATTATTAAAGTGAGTCTCGTTTAGCTTGATTCTCAAAGAAATGTAGTAGGAGAGATAATGTGGGCTTAGTGACCTTTTGTCATAGAGCAATAATAGAGTATGGTTGTTTTTTTGGTTATTTTATCCTTGTTGGGGAGGGGGTGGGGGGTTTGAAGTGTGTGAGAGCGATATGAATGACATAAGGGTAGGCACCCTTTTTTTGTGGATATATACAATAAGAGCTGCTGTGAAATATGTTATACCATAATGTTTGCTTTCAAAAGCTAATTCCTTCTTGGGAACAAACATGATGGATGGAATTCCCAAATCTTCTTATAAGTTTATTCCACAAATTACATGTGAACAATATGTTCAAAACTTTTGGCAGTATTTGTTGAGGGAACATGGTTCTAAGTGGTCTATTTCTTCTCCCATTTGATTAGAAATTAGCAAGTGATAATTCTCACGAGGTTTTCTTCTATAATCCAGAGCGCGCTGAAATGTTGTGAGCAATGGCATATTGTCAAAAGGAAGGATACTGAGTATGAAGTGTATGTTGTAACTTTTTAGAAGATTTGGCTTTGAAGAACAGAGCTGAGAAGTATCTCTAATACTGATCACTTCATTCATCAGTGCATGTTCTCCCTACATGGTTTCATTCCATTGGGTAAAACACATATGGTGCTGCTATATTAGGCCAGTCTAGCAATGATCAGGGGATGTTGTCAATCATCAGAAGAAAGATGTGGAGCTACATTTGTGCTTTTAATCTTAAACCATCATAGTATTATTATCGTACTGTACTGTATGTCTTGGTTATCACTGCCAAATTGCATGGAATTTGCCTTTGTTATGCAAGGTTATTGTGAAATGCCAGAATATTGATGTTATCCATGTCATTTTCATATAATGCTGCAAGATAACTGTTTTGTGTCTAAAAAGAAATTTTTAACGATCATCAGCTTCTCGGAGTGACGGAGATTGGACATGCCCTCAATGTGGTAACATGAACTTCAGTTTTAGAACCGTATGCAATCGTGGAAAATGTGGTGCTCCCCGACCATCAGCTAGTGCAAGTCCAGTAAGTTATCATTGCTTCTGTGATTTTAGTCTACTGTGGTTTCCAATGAAAGAATTGTTATGTCTTCTGCTACTTCAATAAAGTTTTGTACACCAGTATATGCACCTTTTATAAACTTCAGTGCATGTGAATTGTGATTATTTTACTTGTTATCTGCAAGTTGTTGTCAGGATTCTAGATTCCATAGCCTGAGCGGATAGGATTATATAACCTTGCAAAATTAAAAGGCAACAAAAATAAGAACAAGAGGAAGATAAAGAGAAGTGGAAGCAATAACCATGCCAATTGCTTTGGCCCATGATGATCCTTATATCACTAATGAGCTAACCACTTATGGTAAGGGAAAAGGATAAGCATACTCCTTATTAAGTGTTTGTTTACATTGTGAAACGTATGTTTCTAATGAGCCTTATATATCTAGTTTGATTGCAAGATAATGACCTAGAGGTAACTATCCGCAAACATATCAAGTTCTTATCACAGAAATATGAAAGAAAATTCTATTGGACGACAGATTATACGTGCCCAGAGTAAGACCAGAAGCTGGCGTATCCTAGCAGACAAAAATTCTTGAATTGATAAAAAAACAAGTGCCTGTAAATATGTGAACTAAATATTAATATGCTTACTAAATCACATTAACCAAAAAAAAACTTTTGGTGTGCTTTGGACAACAATTATCCACTTGATTTTGAAGGTCAAAAAAAATATTGGGCATTAAAATAAATCACTCTAGCAGTGAGAGAGATTTTTTGGCAGGCAGTAACTAGTGGTGCAAGCAGAAGAAAGTTCAACAGCTTTCAAATGTCATAGCGCTAGCAAGAACAAGATTTGAGATTGTGACTGCGAATGTTTTTTCCCCCTACTTCTAGCAATTGTGCATCAGACAACAGCATCTGATGTAGTATAAACCAAAGCATGCTAATTATTGTTTAAATCTAAATTCAAATGCCATGAATAATTCTAAGTCTATTTAAAAGTGCAAATCCTGGCATCATCTGGAGGAGGAGGCATTAGAGCTTCTTCGTCTGTCTTCAACTTGTAGAAGATGTTCTTTAAGATGAAAATGGGAGAACAACTGAGAATAAAGAAAGCGAAAGGTAAATAAACAGACATAATAAGAGGAGGATTAACAGAATGAGGACAAGTGTTTTAGCTGATTTTCTCCTAATTTGATCTTATTATACTAACAAGCCTGCAAACTAGTGCTATATTGCCAACTTTCCCCATACTGTGATTGCCATAATACATTACATATTAGGTTTTCTGGGTTCAGTTGTAGGTCCAAACACATGCTTCAATATTCAATTTAACCTTCAGGGCTGAATGAACATCAAACCAAATCATTCCTCAATTGTTTTGTTGAAAGAGATCAAACTATGAATTAGATGGTTCAATCATCATAAATATATGCAAATTGAAACTCATCAACAGTCTTGCCCTCAATTTGGACTACAACAGCATAGAAGTCTTGGAGGCTGATCTAGCATCCTTGATGGAATATGTGGTAGGTGTGAGTGATTTCTTGAGAGTCAGCATAATTACTGCTACTGTTGTAGCTTATACAATGCCTTGCCTGTTGCATGTCAGTATAGGTTGCGATTGATTTGCATTACCACACATCCATGTTGTAGATGTCAGTACTGGAATGCTACAATTATTTTTTCCCATATGACATTATTATAACATTAAGATAGTGCTGTTAGACCTACAGGGTTGATTCATTTGCAGCATTCTTTTGTAGAATTGTCAAAAGTTATATGCCATATTAGTTTTTCCCTAGAGTTTTAATTAATTATTGTTATGATATGAGATGCTTGTGCAAATGTAGTTTACATAGTTTACACTGTGTCAAAGTGCATTCTATTATAACAACACTTTCTTTTTAGTGATTATTAGCAATTTTAAAATGGAAAAATAAAACTACCCTAGCATATGGAATGATAAGTAGAATGATGATGGTCGAATCAACACCATCAAATCTTCAAATATATATGTTGCTAAGCTTTGAACTAGAATTAGTTTATATATAACTAGGCACCAATTTGTATCAAGGTTTGCAATCTGGGTACTGGACCTGTATTATTTTCCCAATTGGTACACCTCATACTGAGTGTCGATATGGTATGTATCTCGATATTGACACCCTATACAGGGGATATACTGAATCTGGGTACCCTATCGGTATGATACAGTGTCCCATACCCGGCGGTATGATCTGAGATTGCAGACCTTTGTAATGATAGCTTTGTAACATTAATTGCATCCTAAATAGTGGTTGCTGTTTTCATGGTAGACAACACGAGGAAAAGAGTTTTTACTTTTCTGCCCTTGTCTTTTTTTGTTTCAATTTGGTATTCATGTAGAATATGTTCATCTAATCAAAGCTTGATGATTGATTTAGATTAAACTTCAGATGCTAACATATTGTTGTTTCACCAGAGAATAGGGCCAACACCCATCCCTGGAGCTTTTGATCATGCAGCACCTCTTTACTATGGAGGTGTTGGGGCACCACCACCCATGCCACTTGGGATTTCCGGTGGCTATGGTGCCCTGCTTCCACATGTGGGCATGCGTTATGACTATGGGCTACAGAGTAGTGCTTCTGGACCATATGGTCTTTTATCTCCATATGGTCCACCTGGACCAATGGGAGGTTCTCTCTCTCTCTCTCTAATTCTTTTTCATTTTGATGTATGAGCAATTGGCTATTACAATACCTGTTTGATGTATCTTTCATGTATCTGATTTTGTTCTTTTGCCAATGCTTGTGGGTGTTGCAGGCATGGGTTATGGTCCTGGCCCTAGTATGGACCAGTATGGATATGGGTACCGAGGTTCACCAGTACCGGTATGCTTTTATTTTCTAAATATGGATGCAATATTTTATATACTTACTCTTCTATAGATTCTATAGATCTCTTCAAGGTTGTCTAATTATCTAGTCCATTTGGATTTCGAAGTTTCCAAGTCCATGGTCTGAAGGAGCTCTACCTGATAGCAATGCTTCACGAAAACGCCGTGGAGGTAAAAAAAAAAAAAAACATATAGATTAATCTTGTTTAGCTCAGTGCAGTTGCCATGAATGGTAATTTATTTGCCATAAGCAATTTGACTTCTTGTCCTTGCACACTTGTTCTCTACGTCTGTATTATTATATCATATGTTACCGGTTCTTTCTGACCGTCATATGTGGAGTTCTTTTTTTGTTATTACTGTTCACTCTATGCTTATCATTAATGTGATATTCTTCTCTGTTGGTTACGGTCATTACGGGAGGGAGGGGGGATGGAAGGGGAAACAGATTAAAGGAGAGTGGATGGTGATTTTTGTTTTGTTTTTCAGTTAGGAATTTGTATGTATGTATATATTTACATTTGTGTATATGCACAATATGTACATGCATACATATTTCTTGTATATATTTGTGCTTCCCCTACGCCTAATGATATTGTTGTGATCGCTGCCTGGAGAAGACTCTTAAAACAACAATTACAGAGTTGAAATAATTGTTAGAAGGTTTTCCATTGCATTGTGTTCCCTCAAGCTGTGCATCCTATGCTCATAATTCATCTATTTATCTCCATTTTCATGTGGGGCATGACTTTTTTTTTTTTTTTTTTAAGGTCCTGATGGGTTATCAGAAGGTGATTGGATCTGTCCCAAATGTGACAATGTCAACTTTGCCTTCAGAACCACTTGCAACATGAAGAAATGTGGAGCTCCCAGGCCTACTTCTGTACGTAACTCATATTTTCTGTCATCATTTTCACTTTTCTGTTTCAACATGTTTATTCCACCCACACACCCGCACCCTCCTCTCCTCCATCTGGCGTCACACACACACACACACACACACACACGATATTAGATGTTTTGCTCATATAAGTTTAAAAAAATACTTTAGCTCAACATATAGGTTGCTGGTGTCTAGTGGGCAATAAGTTTAGCTATATTTTCTGTATTTGATTTTACATCTTGATTGTCTTAATTTGGGCCCTAGCTAGAGTAGATTAGATTAATTTTAATAAATTTCCACACCCTCCTTTCCCCCATCTGGCATCACATGCACACACGCACGCACACGTGATATTCGATGTTTTGCTCATATAAGTTTAAAAAATACTTTAGCTCAACATAAAGGTTGCTGGTGTCTAGTGGGCAATAAGTTTAGCTATATTTTCTGTATTTGATTTTACATCCTGATTGTCTTAATTTGGGCCCTAGCTAGAGTAGATTAATTTTAATAAATTTCCACCTAAAAATTATTGTGTTTGCCTTGTGTAGTTTGGATAAAAGGTAGGATAGATTAGCAGGATAGATGTTGATACATTCGACAAGCTGGAAGTGTAAATTGGAAGTAACAATTAAATATCTTAACAAACAACAAAAATATGGCTAAACACCATGTTCTTAAGTGCCTCATGCTTTTTTTTTTTCTTTTCTTTCTGGTAAGAATTGTCTTTTATGCTTTAAATGAAGTTATTTTTTCAGGCAGTCAAGGTGATTAATGCATGGTTACATACAATACTTACAAAAAATGTAACAAGAATGATTGAACTCAATGCTTCAAACTTGCCATGATCAAAGGGTTTATCAATACCTTTTCTTCATTGGCTTGTGGTTATCGTTACATTTTTCATTATTGTTAACTTTTTGGAATGTTCTATTTTGATCAAGTTTTTGTGGTATATAGTTCTGCTCTCACTTGGAGGAGCAAATATAAAACTATTTGTACGAGTAAACAAACAGCTTGTCCTAAATTAACTGCTTTTAACGCTTCATAACTATCTAGCTGTCAAAACAAACAGATATACTGCTGGCTGCGAGTGGTGCATTTTTTTATCTCTTGGGCTTGTGTTGGTCACCAACCAGCTCAAGTTGTCTAAGTTGCACCTCTAGTCAAAATATGGATTATCCTTGTGAGCTTTCATGCCATGAATATGCATTAGATGAATGAGCATGAATAATGTGATCCTATCTTTCGTTTCTAATGGAAACGATCTGGGACGAAAAAATTCGAACCTCCGAGTAATGGGACCAAAACCCACTGCCTTACCGCTTGGCCGTGCCCCATTTCGAATTTCTATTCAACACTAATAAACATTAATATT
Source organism: Elaeis guineensis (assembly GCF_000442705.2). Classification (NCBI taxonomy): domain Eukaryota; kingdom Viridiplantae; phylum Streptophyta; class Magnoliopsida; order Arecales; family Arecaceae; genus Elaeis; species Elaeis guineensis. The sequence goes on along the minus strand of NC_026003.2, from coordinate 116,794,637 downwards.
GGTATTGGTTATTCATCAATTCCAACCCAATAAATACATTGGGGATATATTGTTGCTAGAATTCAACACATGTAGATATAGAATCAACAAGCAGCTTAATGTACCTCATACTAGTAGATGAGGGGCCTGTGTTGCCACACGCGCACACATTTGTTTGTAAGCTATGCATTAAGCTTGTCAGTTATGGGTGAATGCAAACAAACTTGGCCTTTGTTAAATAGTTTTCATTGGTTATTAGGCAATATATTTTTTAGTATATGATTGGTTATAGTTTTGACATCCACCAGATACTTTAGTCATTGCAACAGGCATATGCATCTCGTTAAATGCAGGCTTTGCACTTCTTGATGCTTGGTTCCACTACCAAGGATCTTGTTTGGGTAACAGTGACTATAAGCATGTAACTGAAAGAAAAAAGAATTTCACTTGTTTTTGATGATAATTTTCATGCTTTTATTTGACTCTATCTACTCCTTTATTGAAAAATAATAATTCCGGCAGCATTTATAATCTTTTGTTTATTTCTGACAGGCTTCTAGTCACGGGGCATCTGGTAATAAGGATTATGCGGATGCACCGGAAGGTAGCTGGACCTGTAACAAATGCAATAATCTTAACTATCCCTTCCGAACCGTCTGCAACAGGAAAGGATGTGGAAATGAGAAGCCTTCAACGAGCAAGTAGACATTTAACCAGATGGTGCGATTAAATATTGTTCGAGAATGAAATGAGAACAGGGATTTTGATTTAGATGAGATAGTTATTGTGAAATCTCAGATTGCGGTTCCATAAGATGATCAATGGTTGCTTATGCTGAGTTTGGACCATTTTGGGACCTGTACTGCAAGAATTTTAGAAGCTATTGTTGGCATTTTGTGTTGGTTTGGTGTTGTTGGAGCATATGATGAATATGATGCTTCTTCTCTGTGATAGGAATTGTGTGGCTTTCGCCAGGGAAGTTTCTACACTTTGTACCTCTTCTATGTGCAAATTATCTGAAAGAAGAAAAATAAAATCTTAAATTATCTTGGATCCGCTAGGAATATCTAGAGGTAAAAGGGTCCAGACAACTACGGTTCGCTTTTTAACTCGAGTTCAAGGCTCCCATAAGCGTTCCGACATTGAGTAAATTGAGGGCCCGAAATTCTTTTTGGTGGCACGCCCAAGTCCTTGGCTGCTTCGGAAAAGTTTCAAGAAATTTTATGCCACGAGGATAGAGCCGTTCAAAAGGAAAAAAACAAATCGAGATTTCTCATGGTTGGATCCAGTGAAATCAAAATCCATGTAATTTGTAGGTCCAACTTTATGTGCTTCTTAACGGAGTAATTTACGTTTTCTACCTTGCCTGGGCTTCTGTTCTGACAAATTACTGTGATTCAAAAAAAAAAAAAGGAAATTATTGATACATCATAACTTTGGTATCATCGATAAGAAACATTTGGTTAGCACCACCAAACTCTTAAAAAAAAAAGGGGTAAAAATTAGGGATGGTAATAGGTAAGATTTGGATCAGATATTATACTATTTATTTTCAAATTTAAATTTAATATTTTATATTTAAATTATATCTGATATTCGATCGGATAAAAAAAGAGATATCTATTCTCATATCTAATGGATTCGGAGATATTCATGAATAATCTATTTTTTCATATCCAATCCATATCCACATCATATCCATCTCATATCTAAAAAAATAAATAATTAAAATAATTTTATACATATTATCAATTAAAATAAAATTATCAATTCAACATCGAACATAATTTATAAGTTCAGATTTATAGAAATCAAACATAGAAATAAAATTACAATTCAAAATTGAACATATAAACAATCAAAATAATTTTATACATATTATCAATCAAAACAGAATTACTAAAACAGAATTATAAATATATATATTTGGATATGGATTCGAGTATTACCCATATCTGTAAGTTCGGATTCGGATTTGAATAGAAAATAGCACTATCTATACTCTATCCATATCCGTGCTATAGTTTTTGGATTTTATCCAAATCTGAATTCAATCAAATTTTATTTTTTTGAATTTGATCGAATTTAGATATGATGCATATCCATCGGGTCAGATCGATTTTGTCATTTTTAGTAAAAACATCCTGCCACCAGCTTTCTTTATGTTTTGCTGGTTAAGTTGAAACGTTGTTGGGTAGAATAGATTGATATAACCTCTACAAGCTACTAGTTTGTCTTTGCTTTATTTGTTGACCTATACACATTTATCTTATGTTTGTTTTTTTAAAACAGCAATTTACACCAAATGGCTTTCAATCATATGTTAGCGTTGGGAATTGTAGTGAAGACTGATACGCCTGATCTGAAATCGATCAAGACTACCGGACTAAACATGAGGATTCAAGCAAAAACCAAACCATATTGCTGAATTGAAATGACTTACTGAACGCAACCTGGAATTAATCGGCAGACAACTCTGATTCCCTTTTTGTTCCCTGGCTAATCAAGAACATAGAGCGATTAGCCAACTAAGATTGTTTAGTGACTCATGAGTTCGAATTACAGGCTCCTGACATACCACACAAACGTTCATCCTCCGAGCTAACATCAAAATATATCACTTTGATGAAGACTAGCAAATCGACACTTACAATGTGTATGGAATAAAAATATTAAGAAAAAAAATACAAAAATAGATATAAACATTAAAAATAATATGAAAAGTGAAAGAATAGATCGACGATATATTAAAAATAGATTTTAAGAATGGGAATGACAAATTCTACACAAAAATTTTACATGAAATTCCTTTTTAAATGGAGACCTCATCTTCAATCCCATGGGCTCGTGGTCAAATTTGGAAAATTATTTTTTTTTAAAAAATCTGAGATGGCCAAAATGACCCTTGTAGTTAATTGAAGCATACGAGAGAGAAGATGAATACTGGCACTTTCTCAGTCAGTCCCACTTACAGAACGAATCAAAGGAATATCTTCACAGCTTGCCCCACCAAGGCATAAGGAAGGCTCTTTCAATGGTGCATTGGTGTTGCAGAAAATGATGAAATGTTTTGTATAACTGAACTTGTTGAGAGATAATTAGAGATGGGCAAGAGACCGTGCGTAAACCTATTGGGCCGAAGGTTTAACAAGCCACACCATTTTTAAATTTTTATAATTTTAAACCCCCAATAGTCATAAAATAGTTAGTTTTAGGAGTAATTTAGAAAAATAAAAATATTTAAATTTCTATAAAGACCCTTCCTTTTTCATTCTTACCACACCAAACTAATTCTCCTCTCTCTCTCTACTACTACTATTACTTTTTTTTTCTTCTAACAATATTTAGTAAGTGTTCAATATTTAATAATTAATAATTAATAATTTAATTTTTAATTTATATTTATTATATATTCAAGTACTATATAAGAAAATGATTAGTCCATCTATTGGAGGTCCTTGTTGAGGAGTACAAGAGGAAGCTCACAAATCTCCGCTCTATTTCTATTCAATTTCTCCTTGTGGTTAGTTTTTATTTTTTACATTCATCATTTTTAGATACGGCAAAAGTTAGTTTTTATTATTTGCATTCATCATTTTTAGATATGGCATTTTTTAATGAGAGTTATTTTGACATTTCCTCTGTTTTTGAGGTAGAAAAAACTAATGCTCCTAATTCCTCTGAAACCAATATCGAAGGTCAAATCCCTTCCCTGTAAGAAGATTAGTATTGTATGGAATAATTTTGATAGAGTTATGATCGATAGAGTTTTAAAAGTAAAATATAAAAAATATGTCAAATTATATAGTTGTGCTAGTAGAGAGAGAACTGACTATTCGAAGAGACGTCAAGAAAATCATAGGATGAGTAATTTTCGTCTTCAAAGCACTCTTAATACACAAGAGGATAATCTTATAGGTAATTTTGCATATAACCATGAAAATCAAAAAAAAAACTCATAAAATAGATAGTTAAGGATGAATTACCTTTTAGCTTATATGAGCCTTTTAATTTTAAAAAATATATTCAATTGACCCTACAATTTACTCACAAAAGAACTAGTAGATGTACATTCAAAAGAGTCGCTATGACTAATTATTTAGCAATGAAACAAAATTTGATTGGAACTCTCTCTGCCTTAAATGCAAAAGTGTTATTAAATTCGGATGATTGGTCCGCATCTATTAGTAGTAATTATTTTATTGTTATTACTACTCATTACATTACTAGTGATTGGCAATTAAATAAATATATTCATGCTTTTCATCTTTTAGATTTTTCATATTTTGGATAACAAATCTCTAATACTATTTATCAAACTGTATGTTCATATAGCATTAATGACCAAATTATGTCTGTTACTTTAGACAATACATCTAATAATAATTCTACTATTGAATTATTGAAAGATTCATTGCATTCCATTCTCAATAAAAATTTATTGCATATTAGATGTACATATCATATCTTAAATCTTTTTGTTCAAATTGGCATAGATATAGTTCAAAATATCATTACAAAAATTAAAAATATATTTTTTTATTCATACTTCAAAAGTAAGAATTCAAAAATTTAAGCAACAGTGTGTGGATCATAATAAATATTTTAAAAAATTTAGACTTGATACAATTATTCATTAGAACTCAACATATACCATGATACATAATGCATATCCATATTATGTATTATGATACATGATACATAATACATAATTATTTGCCATCTCTATCATAAAGCTCCACCTCTTCTTATAATAGTTCTTGTTTACTATCTATTTTCTCATTTATTGCACATAAAAAATATACGCATACTTCAAGTTCATCTATATCTTCATCTTTAACCAGTGAACCTGAAATTTATTTATGACATGATTTTCAATTTGCATATGATGAAAATCAAATAGAGAGTCTTGATGTTTTAGCCGGATGGAAGAGTGCTAAAAATAAATATCCTATTATATTTATTATTGCATGCAATATCTTAGCTATGTCGATGTCTACAGTAGCATTAGAATCTGCTTTTAGTGCAATTCGATGCGTTCTTGATGAAAAGAGAAGTAGGATGACCAGCAACATAATTGAGATACTTCTCTGCTTCAAAGATTAATTGCATGTCGAGGGAAGACTTCAAAATAAATGTAAACATAATACAACATCCGATGATGACGACACAAACACTATCGACAATCAGTAAAATTTTTATCATTTATTTTTAATTCTTAATTTTTTATAATTATATTTTTTTATTTTTTAATTATTAAGATGAGTCACCTCTATTTCTTTTCGTCATTATTGTATTCTGGAGGTCAGGCCTAGCCCCTTTCCTCTTTTATACTATTTTGATTTTTATTAATAAATTACCAGGGCTCCACACCAAATGCCCCATCATTACAAAGTGACCTTTTATTTTTACAAAAAAAATATCCAACATCTCCCATCTTTTTTATATTTACTCCCTAACCTTTTTTTTACTTTATTAAAAAATTATTTTTTAAAATTAAAAAAAAATTGTTATGGGTCATGCCAGTCATGGTCCATAAAAAATATAAACGAACCATGCCTTAGCACGACCCATCTTAGGGGGGCCGGACTAGCATGTGAGCTAGGGTGTGCCTGATCAGCGGATCGTGCCAGCCCAGACTCTTATCGACCATGCCGAGTCTAGGCCGTAGGCCACAACACCTCCAACCTAACCTGGCTCCCTTATATGTATCATACCTGATACAGTCTGTTACTATAGCAAGTAGGCCACATCAATTCGTATCAGACTGGGCTGTATAATGGGCGGCTTGGTCCGGTGCCCACGTTTGGATACTCACGGGCCATTTGGCCTCCTCAAGCTGAAGGTCTTAGGTACTACGGAGTCCAGGAGAGCTGAAGTTTTGTAACATTTATTTTATTTTTTATACCAAATGGTTAATCGAATATGAAGATATGTATTCCCTACAATTTTTTTTTTCACGAAAACACCAAAAGTACTTGCAATTTTGCCTGTCACTACCTGGAATCGGCAGTACTTATCCCATGATTGGTCAGATGAGATAAATTTTAATATATGGCATCCATAAAGAGTATCACCTTAAAAACATCATGGTCCATCAGGCTACTCAGTTACATGCTGATCTTTCTATGCCTATGGTTCTTAATGCACGCTATCATGACCGAGCAAGCGTTGCATAGATATAGGAATATAGTTCAGAAACATCAGCACATATCACATTAAAGTCGTCTTCCTCATACGATCAAAGTTTGCTTCCCTTGCTTTCATAGGTTCCCTGTTTTGGGTGAAACTACTGCTTGTAATGTTCTCTTTTCAATGTTTCCCTCCGCAAGGCATAGCTCACGTTTGTTTCTCATCATAAAACCTCAGAACCAAACAACTGGTCTAGAAGGCTCAAATCAAGTTACAGAATTCTAAAGAGAAATAGATTGCAAGAAATATAACATGTAGACAGAGTTGGCTTTCCGAATTCTTCTTGAAATCTATAATGAAACAGATATCACATTATTTCAGTTTGGCATTTCAAATACTATAGCAAAGTTCCTCCACTAATAGGACAAACCTCATTCCAACTCGTCGATGACCTGGATGCTCCTTGGGTGGAACCATCAACACGGCCCTTTATTTCCCTTCTCAGGTATTTTGTAACTTAAGATTGGTCATTTATACTGTCTTATCAAGTGATCTCCTAAACAAATCCAGCATGGAATCAAATCATAATGAATCTTGTATCTGATTTATCTATCTGCAGAATAATCATTAGTTCTTTCATTAAGTCAAAACACTTTTTCATTCTTCTATTGCATATCCTAAAAAGCATAATATGTCATTCTTCTGTGAATGTGTTTCACATTTTAATCTTTCTAGACATACATCTCTTGTTTATGCTATAACATCTTTTAAACTTTTCCCAAAAATCCCATATCGAATTTTAGTTCACCAGTACCACTCCTTTGGTCTTCTTCCTCCAACTCAAAATTATGGGACAACAACTAAAATCTGCATAAGAAGAAGAACCATGAATTATTACTTAAGCTATAAAGCCACATATTCTACATATCCAAATTCTGGAATATTACCCAAGGCTGACTTTCATGTTGGATGGTATCCATTCTTACAGGTACCATCCAAATCTCATTTCACATTCAGAAGTAACTATTGTGCTTTTTGTGCATTTGTGATGCTAAAAGGCTTCTCTCTCCCTCTCTCATATATTTCAGCAGATGACAGGAGATCTAGGAGAAGTGTCCTGCGAGAATAAATGCAGACAGGTGGACACATGAACCAAGTTGTGCTTTGCAAAAGAAAGGAAAATTAGGTAAGCATCATTTTCAGATGCCTGCACTGATCTTGAAACATATATGGTTGATAATATACAGTCATACACCATGATCAGAACAAGTTCAGTTTTAATACTGGTACGAAGCCCCATATGATTTTTCCATTGGCACAGGTATTGTATTGGTACAATACCAGTACTTACTGTGTATCAAAACTGAAAATATTAAAAAGAATGAAAAACTGCCAGTATTGGCCGCTACAGCTGGTATGGTAAGTACCATGGTTTGGACCAGTATAGCTGCACGTACCAGTATGACGATTTCAGTATCCCAGGACCTATGGTTTCGCATCAGAACAGTATAGTATCATCCAATTCTGGTGGTTTTTGAATCCATGGTAAGGACCAGCAAAAAGGAATGACAAATCCTGAAGATGAGGCACTATTTTGCAATCATCAGTGCCAAGTGCCACTCGGTCATGCACATGAGAATGAAGTGTTGAGGTCTTGAGGACTTAAACCTAACCTACTCATCCAAGACATCTTTCAACAACTATTCATGCATAAACCAAGAGAGCCTTAAATACCAAGGGTTTGCTTGGTTGCTAGGAAGCCGATGCAAAAGGGAAAATAGAATTTTACCATGGAAAAGAAAAGTTTTCTAGAGATACAAGCTTTCCAGCTGTCAGTTCTTGGTCGAAACAAATGAAAATCTAGACTTCTATCAGCCAATAAGTTTTTAAAATTTTTGTTACAGCCAACCAGATCCTAAAATAATCTGAATGTGAATTCCAAAAAACCCTCATGCTTCAGTATCATGGTGCTAAAATGCAACTAAGTTCCGCCAAAATATTCATCATGAGCAAAATCTAACATCTACTACCACCTTAAAAAGGACGGGGTGGAAATCCGTTAAAGCTCATCAATTCAAAAGGTGTCGCAAAATCAATACCATTGGAATCAAACGGGCTGACTGTTTTAGTGGGTTTCTAAATTACAAGGAATAAGAGAACCCAGAAGAAACCAGCAAACGATGACTTTTAGTGCATCCAAATGCAAGCTAAAGCTATGTATCCCCATCCATGTAACAAACCAACATCTGTTTTAACCTGTTTAGAAGCTAAAAACTATTTTGACCTGTTTAGCCGAATGTCAATGTAGAAAATCAGAAGAGTCACAATAGCCTAGGTGGTAAGTCAAGTTCATCATTATAGATTATGAACTGCAAAAAAGCTATGTTCTTTAAGTTGGAATGCTCAACACTCCTTTTCCAATAGCATGGATATTTTCTTATTTTCATTGAATAGAGCAAGCTATCAAACCAACCATGCCTCCCTTAAACTTTCCATACATGTATCCTATCATCCACCTCCCTGGTAGCTAATGGCAATAGAACATGAATAGGGCGTTAGGATTAACTAAGCCAATGACCGGAGCATAATAAAATGAGACAATCATCCAATCATTCCACAATCATCATCAGGAAAAACGTAAAATCAAGACAAATTCGTTACCCAATGTCCAATGCTAATCATCAATTATAAAACGAGATATCCCATTTGTTCCACAAGATGATTTATTTATGCCAAAATTAATACCCATTCCATTTCAGTACTTCTCCTAAATTTCCACGCAGAAAGTAACATGGAAAGAAAGAAAGATCCCACCTTTACCCTAAGCCGTCGATGCTGAAGCGATCATCCCGGTCTTCCTCGCGTAGGCGAAGATTCCCCCAGCCTCAATCACCGGCCCCGCGTCTCCGATCGGCTTCAACCGGTACTCCTTCCCCGTGGTGTGGTTGGTCAGCCAGCGCTCGTCGAGATCTACGGTCACGATATCCCCGGTTGTGCATTCCTTCCATATAACCGTCTTCTCGGACTCCAAGGGGAACATCTCGCCGGTGGAGACGGAGTTCCGGAAAAAAATCCGGGCGTAGTACTCCGCGACGACGGCCCAGACACCGGCGGCCCCGAGAGCGACGGGGGCGTGCTCGCGGGAGGAGCCGCAGCCGAAGTTGGCGCCGGCGATGACGATCGGGAAGGGGGTGGAAGCGGCGCCGGAGAGAACGAAGGGGATTGGGTAGGCGGAGGAGGGGAGGCCACAGAGGGCGAGAGAGCCGAGCTTTTGGTACTCGTCCGGCTTGGAGGGGACGAGGGTCAGGTGCTCCGCTGGGATGATCTGGTCGGTGTCGATGTTGTCACCGATGACGTAGCAGGGGCCGTGGAAGGTCGTTGGCGAGGGGGACGAGGGGGTGACGGCAGCACGGGGAGCGGTGGAGAGGAGGGGCTCGGGGGGAGATCGGGAAAAGGAGGGGCATTTCGGGAAGGAGGGGCGGCTTGGGAATCGGAGATTGAAGGTGGAGGAGAGAGGGGAGCGGGTTTCCTGGGAGTAGATGGAAGTCTTGGAGGTCCTCGCGGCCACTGCCGGTATCCCCGCCGCCGCCGCCGCCGCCATGGATATGGTAACGGAGTGCTTTACATAAATAATTTTTTTTAAAAATTATTTATAAAAATAAATTATTTTTTAATTTATTTATCAAAATAATATAAACCTTACAAATCATCATTTTGAACGACGATTTCTGATCATCTTTTTTTTCACGTAAACTATGAAAAATAAAATAAAATAAAATAAAATTATTATTTTAAATAATATTTTTTAAAATATTATTTGAAATGGTGTTTTCAAAAAAATAATTTCAAATATCAAATTTAATTATTAATTTATTAAAAAAATAAAAATAAAAATTTTAAATTTTTAAAAAATAAAAATTATAATTTTGATTCAAATAAAAATCATCATTTCAAATTAGAATCCTCGTTTCAAATTATTTTTTTTAAAAAATATTAAAAAAAATTGATGTAAAAAAATAAAAAATATCATAAAAAAAATTGAAAAAAAAATAACATTTTTAATTTAATTCAAATAAAAATAATCATTTCAAATTACAATCCCTTTTCAAATTAATTTTTTTAAAAAAATACTATAAAAGAAAAAAATAAAAATTATAATTTTAAATTTAAAAAAATAAAAATTTTAATTCAAATAAAAAACATCATTTCAAATTATTTTTTCCATTGAAATTAATTTTTTAAAAAAATATCATAAAAAAATTTAAAAATAAAAAAATAAAAAAAACCATAAAAAAATGAGAAAAAAATAAGAAAAAAAAATAAAAATTATAATTTTAAATTTAAAAAAATAAAAAAATTAATTTTAATTCAAATAAAAAACATCATATCAAATTACTTTCTCCATTTCAAATTAATTTTTTTAAAAAAATATCTTAAAAAATTTAAAAAATAAAAAATATCAAAAAAATAAAAAAATAAAAAAATAAAAAAAATAAAAATTATAATTTTAAATTTAAAAAATATAAAAATTTTAATTTTAATTCAAATAAAAAATATCATTTCAAATTACTTTTCATATTTCAAATTAATTTTTTTAAAAAAATATCTCAAAAAAATCTTAAAAAATTTAAAAAATTAAAAATATCATAAAAAAGAAAAAATGAGAAAAAATATGAAAAAAATTGGAATTATAATTTTAAATTATAAGAAAAATAAAAATTTTAATTTGAATTAAAAAAGAAATTAAAAAAATAAAAAATACCATAAAAAAAGTGAAAAAAGGAAAAAAAAATAAAATTTGTAATTTTAAATTAAAAAAATAAAAATTTTAACTTTAGTTCAAATAAAAATTATCATTTCAAATTACTATCTCCATTTTAAATTAATTTTTTTATTAAAAAATCACATAAAAATAATTCAAAAAAATAATATGTAATATATAATATAATATATCATAATAATAATATAATATAATATATAATAATATTTATATTAGTTATTACAATATAATGTAGTATATTATATTTTAATATAATATATTATAAAATAAAATATTATATTATATTATATTATTATAAAAATTATTATAAGATATTAAAATATAATAATATAATAATATATATTTTATTATAAAATATAAGATATTAATAAAATATAATATATTATATTATTATAATAATATATAACAATATAATTATATCATAATATTTGTATAATACTATAACCCTATCTCATCGAGCGGTTGATAAAAGCACCCTATCATACCGATGCCTTACCGACTTATACTGGTCCATACCGCACTGTATGTAACGATTCGTGCCCTACCGATTTATCTGATTTAACTTATTTTTGAATATTTTAAAAAATATAATTAAATTATCCAATATATTATTATTATTTACATTATAATTTCTATAATCCTTTTAGTATAATTTTTTCTCTCCTAATCTTTCGAGACACATGAGACAATATGTATCCATGTTCACAAAGCATAACATCCGTTCACTTGAAATTAAAATAATCTTTGATAAAAATAATAATTAATGATATAAAATAGAAGAAAAAATATCAAGTGTAAAAAGAATAGTACAATAAAAGTCTCAAAAATACTAAATACAAATCTAAAAAATACTAAGTCCCATAAAGACGTCGTGGTGCCCATAGTCGCTTGGACCTTCTCAGAAAGATCCTCAACGGTCGCTCCTGCTCCTATATTTGCTGTGATGGCTCCTCCCCCACAGCAGTAGAGGTCTACTGGTCATGCTGCTCAGGAATAACCTCCTCAATCCCCTCAGGAATGGTCTGCTGTGCTGTCGGAGTATCTGCGGACTGAGTGACACCCTCAATCTCCTCATCTGGATATACGGATGGTCCTGAAAAGAAAGTATCATACTTATGTGGCCAACTGGTACCCGATGATGTCATCTGCGACATGTAGGAAGAAGAAAGTCCTGCCATCTGTGGATCAAGTGATGACATCTGCGGCATATGCGGTGATGGCATATGTGAAACATATGGTGACGACGTATATCTCATATATGGCACATCGGCTGCTCCATATTAAGGCGCATAGCTATCTGGATCAACGCCAATTGCCACTAATATTCTCGAACTTGTTCTTTCTATCTCACGCAGTATGCGAATCCGCTCGTCCTCATCAGCCGTAGATAAAGCACGACGAGCGTCGAACATAAGACCTGACATAGAATCAGTCTACATAATAAAAATAAAATTAGTAATATATTATAAAATAAAAAATAAAAAAATAACAGAAGTACATAAAATATTTTTTAATTTTAATTATTAAAAATAAAAATATTGATATAAAATATAATATTCATGGTCTTACCAAAAGATGTACAGCAGAACTCTCACCCTCATAACCTGAAACTACATACCAAGGCTGTCCAATGACTCGCACTGTAATGCTAAAAAATCAAGCCATGTAGTCCTCGGTATGTACATGGTCTCTCAAAATGGGATCATCATGAACTACGTAATCTCGACGTGCATCCCAAATGGCGATGTACTCTACATATCTGATACGCCAGTCAATACGAGCTCTCCTTCGTCGATCAATACGATGAAATCTCTGGTTGGTATCAAACTGCTCTAGGATGCTCTGAATCTGGCAAAACTGCCGCATGACACGATCGGAAAGATGCCACTCCACTACATCAAAACAAATAAGTGGCACCCTAGCAGTCCATATATTATGTCCAACTGTACACATCTACGACAATATAGTCCATATCTTTTCTGTACATAGCTCCAACAAAAACTGATAGAGTTAAAATAAAAAAAAATTAGTAAGCTAAAATTTTAATAGATTATAAATACTGTAAAATGATATTTATAAAAAAATCAAATTTATCGATGTATATGTATCAACTAATATATCCAACTGGTACCTATAAACTCATGCCACTCTCGTCGATACGTGATGAACGTTGAATGCAACGTTCCATCTATTTCACAATCTACTCATGTTAAATAATTTTTTATTTTTTTATGATATTTTTAATTTTTAATTTTTATAGTTATTTTTATGTGATTTTTTAATAAAAAATTTAATTTAAAATGGAGATAGTAATTTGAAATGATAATTTTTATTTGAATTAAAGTTAAAATTTTATTTTTTTAATTTATAATTATAATTTTTTTCTTTTTTTTTCTTTTTTCACTTTTTTTAATATTTTTTATTTTTTTAATTTTTTTGGAATTCAAATTAAAATTTAATTTTTTTTATAATGTAAAATTAAAATTTTATACTTTTTGGTATTTTTTTAGATATTTTTTTCTTTGTTTGGAATACTTTTTTAAAAAATTAATTTTATATGGAGAAAGTAATTTGAAATGATGTTTTTTATTTGAATTAAAATTAAAATTTTAATTTTTTAAATTTAAAATTATAATTTTTATTTTTTTCTCTTTTTTTCTTTTTTTGGTATTTTTTATTTTTTAATTTTTAAAGATTTTTTTGGGATATTTTAAAAAAAAATTAATTTGAAATGGAGAAAATAATTTGAAATAATGTTGTTTATTTGAATTAAAATTAAAATTTTTATTTTTTTAAATTCAAAATTATAATTTTTATTTTTTCTCATTTTTTCTTCTTTTATGGTTTTTTTTAAAAAATTAATTTGAAAGGGGATTGTAATTTGAAATGATGATTTTTATTTGAATTAAAATTAAAATTATTATTTTCTTAAAATTTAAAATTATAATTTTTATTTTTTCAATTTTTTTTTGGTATTTTTTATTTTTTTTATACCAATTTTTTTCAGATATTTTTTTTTAAAAAGATAATTTGAAATGAGGACACTAATTTAAAATGATGATTTTTATTTGAATCAAAATTATAATTTTTATTTTTTTAAAATTTAAAATTATAATTTTTATAATTTTTATTTTTTTTTGAAGAATTAATAATTAAACTTGTCACTTAAAAAGGCGTTTTCAAAAACATCATTTCAAATGATGTTTTAAAAAATATCATTTGAAATAGTGATTTTATTTTTTATTTTTTTCATCGTCTACGTGAAAAAAAGGTAGAAAAGGAGTGGTAAGGTGGACATCAGAAAACGTCATTCAAAATTATATTTTATAGGATTTGTATTATTTTGATAAATAAATTAAAAATTAAATTATTTTTATAAATATTTTTTTTAATTATTTAGATAAAGCACTCTATGGTAACGAGTTGATTACGGAAGGAATGCGGCTTGTCTATGTAATCCAAAGGAATATTAAAGACACTACTTCAAATTAAGGAGTTACGTTACTGTTTTTAGTTTGCGTTCATTACAATAACTGATCTTTTTCCACAATATAACACCCCCTATTTTCAATTTTTTTTTGAAAAAAAACAAAAATCCTTCAAATTAGAGTGAGAAATCTTAAATTTAAAAAAAAAATAATTAATTTTCTAATTTATTCTTCCAATTCTGTCACCCATTTATGTTAAAAAATTATTATTACCTTATCATCACGTGCCAACAAAATAAATCTATAATTTTGAAAATACGTTTCTACTAAATTAGTAGTAAATTTTTAATAATTTTTTAAACTGAACTGAGAGCAGTGGAGACAAAGATAAAGAGACTTATGTTGGACAAAGAGGGTCATTTTAGTGAATTATGTGCCATGAGATCTCATTCGGCCATTTCATCTTAAAATTAAAATCGAAATAGGATTCTCAATCAAACAATTGGGACGAGAGTCGTCTATTTCCATTCCAGATTCCAATTCTCTCTGCCAAACATCTTGTAGTTGTAGATGAGAAAGATTTTGCCATAAATTGAGACTATCTTCATTGTACGTTGACCATGAGGTGAAGGCCTTGCTGGATGGCTCTTACCCCTGTCAACACTTGAAGCTTGCATGATCTGCGAAGCATGTAAAATAACTCTAATTTGGCTTATCTCAATCCATTTTAAGCAGCATTGGCGGCTTGTGAAGACTTTTATTATGAACGGCTAGAGAATCCAATCGATGGTTGCTTACACGTAGGTGTTTCTAATGGAGAGGAAACAAATTCATCTGACTTCAATGGAGTCCAAGGGAAATAGATTGTCCAAATCCACTAAAACCATAGAGAGCATCTTTGTGAAAAGGAATTTGATATTTTTTATAAGAAAAGATATGGAAAAACGGGGTTGTCAATGGGTCAGACTTCCTGAGCGGCCAGATGACCCGGCCCGATAAACAAGTTGCTCAGGTCTGGCTTTCTAACCCAAAAGCCTGGCTCAGGCTTTTGGAAGATATGTAGAGGCCTAACTTAGGCTCAGCCTGGCCCGAAATATTTCTTGCAGCTGGCCGGGCCTGGTACTGGTGCCCATGGCTTGATTCGGGTCAGGCAAAGCTTGAGCACAAACTCTAAGCTTCGTTTGGTTCATGAAAAAATTAATTTTATTGAAATATTTTTTTTTTTTAAAAGATGATATCTAGATATATTATATTTAAGAAAGTGAATATCGTATATTTGATTGGTCATAAAAAAATAATATAAAAAATATATTTTTGAAAATTATTTATACTTGATTGAGCATCTATTTTATTGAAAAAATTACATAAAATATCTTTTTATATAATTAATAAACTAATTTTAAGACTGTTAAAATTAAAAGTAATTTTAAGAAAATAAAATGATTTTATCTTGGTTATTATTATATGGAAAAGTGGATTTTCATAACGCAACCTATTCAGATGAGAGACGGAAACGTAAAAAGAGATAAATTTTTACCTTTAATTTTGAACCAAACGAAAATCTTTTTGATGCACTTTTTTTTTTTTTTATCTTCATCGTGTGAAGAAATTATTATCTAAACCACGCCTAGATAAACCACCCAAATCTATCTTTATATTTCATGAATTTTCAATTGTGCGTTATCCATCATGCACATGCTTCAAGATTTGTGCTGGTCTACCCAGGTGTGGCAATAATTTCTCCTTCCTGTGCGCCAAACGAGACCAATCTGGCCCACCGACTTGCGCCGATCTGAACGCTGCACATGAGCCAAAATTTATGCACCGACCGCTTTCCACCTAGGTGAACGGTCAAGATTTACCGAGCGGCATCTCACCGGAAAAGAACGACCGATTTGCTTGGCTGTCGCAGCATTAGATCAACCTCAACCACGTCACCAAACTCATTATAAATCGTGTGGCACGAGGTTATTGAAGCTAACACACGTGGTACCACCAATCCGATCGTGCCACGTGGACTTTAACCAGTGAAGCCAACGCACGCTGGTACCGAGGTTGGGTTGCTCCATCACTCCTCTAACGTACGGTCTCACCAAACCATGAAATAGGCTACTTCCCGACACCCAATTTACTGAAACCCCAAATCAGCACCCTCTGTCCGAATAGCGGGCCCCACTTTGGTTCCCTCACCGTACTGCCTAGGTGTCCGCTGCGTCTCTTTACCCCGAGTGCGTTAAGCACTATCAGCAATAAATCAGCAATCTAACTGGACGGGAGATCATATCAATGCGTACCACGTGTATTCCGACTGCGGGGACTCGGTGTTCTCGGACGTGTCGACCACTAAAATCCGAACCACCATCTCCAGCCACGACAAGACCCGGACCCCCTGCGCAAGCCACCGAAAAGGATTTCAAGTATCTCCACCTTTCCCCCGAAATCCTCAGCCAATCGTCCCTTTCCTCCCACCCCGAGAATCACGTGCTCTCATCTCATCCATCCACTTCTTTATCAGGGAAAAAACCAAACAACTCACAGAATCACAGGATGTGCCTTCTTTTTCCCCATCATTCCATATATGATGAAGAGGTTGGAAGACTATTCCTCCTTCGAATCCGTCAATCAATGCCTACATTAATGCCCGTTGCCTTGGAAGGACTCGTCATTGACAAGCCACCACACACTCAGCCACAGGCACCACCAAGAACCACTTGATAAATATTTGCTAAATATTGCCATGTTGCTTCCTTGCATGGATTTTGGGAAGTATTCTATTTGGTTGTGCTCATTTTGTCTGGCCTTATAATCTTATAATTGGCATTGTTGTGTTGGTTTCGGAGAACCTTAGCTTGCTCCGATGGGCGATGCATCCTATGTTTCAGCTTTGTTGCTTCCGATAATGGTTTGATGGGAGATATGGGTTGGGGTTGTAGATTTTTCTGGACTGTGTGTGGCTTATCGGTGGAAGTGATTCTTTAGATTTCTTGGGGTTATATAAATGTAAATGCGAGATTGATTTTGTGTTTGAGGTTTGTTGTTAGTGAGAAGGAGCTGTTGGAGAGTTTGTTGGGGTGATGGAGAAGCTATTGTTTGATTCGAAGTTGGGGGTGGTGTTCTTAGGGACGACATGCTCAAAACCGCCGATCGGTCAGAGGAGCGGCCGAAGATTCTCGCGACAAGTGTGTTCCTGTCGAGAGATAGGTAGCTTCTTGCGTCGGTATTACTTTTATAGTTTATTTAGTATTCCTTCTAAATTTTCTGGGTGTCAATTGACAGATTCGATGTTTTATGGCTTGTTATGTTCCATGGTGCTTGTGAGTACTGCATTGCTTTGGTCAGCTTTATGGGTCATTCTTATGGAAAAGCTTTCTTGGTTTGAGGTCATGAAGTTGAGTTCTTTACATTATCATCGGAATAAAACTTTGCATACAAGGGCATTCATTTCATAACATCTTGATTCCTCTGGCTGAAGAAGGTCACAAAGCAAAGTTTTGATTATGTTCTCCTTTGCTTTTTTTTTTTTTTTTTTAAATTAGTCTATGAACCAATGATTGATGGTGCATCCCAGCTGGAGTATACTTTTCATATATATGAAAAAATCAACTGCTTGGTGCCCTTGAAGATCTATACTTGTGTTGATTATCCCAATGATGCTACCTAATTGCGCTACTCACAGGGCCTGGACTCTTTTCCAATTAAACATGCTTTTCTTTTGCAATATGTGCGACATGTCCATTGTATAGTCACATTGAACTGGCGGGTTATGGATGTTGTTTATTCCTCCCTGTGTTTGCTTCAAAATGCAAAATGTAGGGCACTGTTTTATATGCATTTCATTTGCCAGATGACCATGGTCCAGAATTCTTTAATCTGATCATTTTTCCATTTCCGATTTAATTGTTTTATTTGCTTTTCTGATTTAGGCTTCCGGATGAAGGTTTCCTATTCAATTTCTAGATCATCAAGTGAAGATATTGACTCCACAGCCCGTGGAAAATTTTTAAAAAGCGATTCTTCGATTATAAATGGATCCGAGGTCGCAGCTTGTTTGTGGCCACCTGCCAGAGGGAATTATATACTTGATGCTTATGAAGATGAGTATGGAGGAATCATCATCAAATCAGAGAGCTTGCCTTGGAATGCAAATGACTTTGCTTCTTCCCTGCGAGCATCTCTTTCCCAGTGGAAAGTTGAGGTATTTGAAAGCACTAGATCATCAATCTATACATTAGCATCTATACAATCTATGTCACTTTATTTTGGATTTTGATGATTTGAAACCATGGTCTTCAAGTAGACTTGCTTCTATAATGCACAAAATATCTTCAATTTCTAATGAGTGTTGTGTGGTGGCTGCATTTATATCTGCCGTCCAGTTAATAGTGGCTGTGGTTGAGCATATAAAGCGAAAATTAATGTAATGGAAGGAAGGCAAAGTTGTACTCTTTTAACAAGCTTGCATCCTAGTTACTTAGTAATAGCAGAGCATGCATTTGCATTGCGATTGGAGTGTCATCAGTGCTGAAGAAGAAATGTTCTAACAATCTATACAACTTACCATATGATTAGCTTTCTGTATTGTCTTCATGGTTTTGTGTTGATTAATTTATTTCTCCACAATTTCACTGAGCATGATTCTTAAGTGTGTTCTTGTGTGAGTTTCTTGCAGGGAAAGAAAGGGGTATGGCTAAAGTTGCCACTTGATCACTCTGAGTTTGTCCCTATTGCAGTTAAGGTACAAAGCCATGTTTGTAATAATCTGGTTTTTAATCTCATACCTTCAAAGTGAAGATGCTGTTGCATTATTGATTGAAATTGGGGCCTTTAAAGCAGGGAATTTAGTGAAAATATATATTATTCATGTGTTCATTGAGTTTCCTTTTCATTTTTAAATGATTACTGATCTACCTGAAGTCTGAGTGCTGCATTTTTGTCCTCTTCCAAATTTTGTTTGATCAATTTGTATCACAGTTTTTCACCTTCATCTAACCTAGTGGGCTCTGTGCCACATCATGGTGCATATTGCTAAAAAGAATAAATATCAGAAGAATATAACAACTTAATTTCTGGGGAAACTTTGTCATATTGGGTGTCAATATCATGGTAGGGATCATGTAATATTTATCTTTCAGATAGTTATCAAGATATACTTGATCCATGTTAAATAACCATAGTAGATTATTGGTTTTAATGGAAATATCTTCAGTAAGTGTGAAAAATTGTGAAAGCATTATTTTTATAATCAATGATAATACCAGCATATTGTGCAGGAAGGATTCAAGTACCACCATGCAGAGCCAAAGCATGTAATGCTAACATATTGGATTCCTGAAGGACCATGCCTGCTTCCTGCCAATGCATCACATCAAGTTGGGGTGGGGGGTTTTGTAATGAATGATAAAAATGAGGTACACTTGGAATAAGGACGGATAGGAGATTTCTAATTGCAAAAATATGTAACCTTAGTTTCTTTCATCTAAATAGTTAAAGACTATGGAGTTGCATGTTTAACATGTCGTCTGCTAATTTATTCTTTGATTCATTATATTCGAGATCTAAATACCACACAGTCTGCACAAAGGCTTGCATACGCATACTTGTTGGGTCTATTTATAGGGTGGAGATACTCCAAACTGTCCATATCTGGCCTGCACAGGCCATTTTAAGAGGTAGCTGAAGTATCCCAGTTTTGTCCATGGAGCTTCTGCGGTAATTGCTGGCATGGCAATTCATATTCTAACCATTGGCTACTATCATCCACCAAATCCTAGATATCCCCTTGCTGTTACTTTTGCTGGTCGGCCATAGCATGGCCAGTATTCTTCCTTGCAGCTTTTGGTATTCATAATTTTTACGATTTAGTTCCAGAATTCATATATAAAATATTTCATTACTGGATGTTATAGTGCACCTTTTCATTCCATTGATAAACAAAAGGATTATACACACAACTTTTGAACACTAGCTAATTTCTAAAGCTTGAATGTCTGCTTTGTTAATAAAGGTTTCATAGAAAAAAATGGTTCAAGAACTAGGTAAACAACTAAAAGTACCATGTCCTAAAAGGCAACCATCTCCTTGCGCTTATTTTTTTTCCTATTGTGATTTGAATTTATGTTAAATGTACATTTAAAATATGATTCTGTTTGATGTTTTTATCAGGTATCAGCATCCAAAATTTATATTTTGCTAAATAAATTTTCAACATTTGCAGAATTAGATTGACTTACAAGCATTTTGTTATGATAGCTCTGCTTCACATGCATCCCAAGTCACAGTGTTTTAGTTTGCTCCAATGTATATGAGGTGATTAAATTCAACAAAGAAATAACATCACTGAACTTTTTGAAGTTAATCTAGATTTCATCTTTTAAGGATAACTGGTGGCGTCCTTCATATTTAAGAACGAGCATTTATAAGTGCTATGCTGCCACCTGTCTTCTCATTTGGTCCATGTATCTGTTCCATGTGACCCTTCCTGGCCAAATTAACAATTATTCTTATTGTTTACTTATCAGTTAACATAAAGAGTTGGACAACCTCCAACCATAAAATAAAAGAAAAAAAAAAGGAAAAGGAAAATTCCAAAGTCTATTTCTTTAACGTTTTCTGCAAACATCAACTACATGCAGTTTTTCAGAGTGCAGTCTTGAATGTAGAATGCACCCATAATTTTCCACGTACTTCTCTAATGGCATCCTAGATTTTCCTTGAAGAATTTCTTCAAGTATGAAATAGAAAATTATAAACAGTTCAACTTCCCGTCAAGTGGCATGCCGAAAATATTAACTCTTTCACAGATAAGCTTATGCTTGTCCTTACTGTAAACCAACTTGATCTTACATTTTATAAGTGGCTTCTATGAGGCGACATTATGATAATTATCATGATATGCATGCTTATGCTTGTTTTTAGTGTAACAAAACTTTTATACTTTATCGAATGGTTTTGATACTAATGAACATTAATTACCTGTTCTTCATTTATGTTACACCATTGAACCTCCACAGGTGCTTGTGGTGCAAGAGAAGTATTGTGCTTCAACATTTGCAGGTCTCTGGAAATTACCCACAGGATTCATTCTTGAGGTATTTCTTCTAGCAATAGTTGGAAAAGAAAAAAAAAACCTTCTTACTCTTCTCGAATGAAGTTTTTCTTTTTATTTTCTTGTTTGGCAGTCTGAGGAGATCTTTTCTGGAGCTGTAAGAGAGGTCAAGGAGGAAACTGGAGTAAGAAGAAAAGACATCATTCATTTTTGTTTGCCGAACAACTTTTATATTCCTTCTCTTTTCCATTTTCCAGCAATCAGAACAAGCGGTTCCTGCATATTGACGTTATTTCCTAACTATTTTACAGATTGATACAGAATTTGTGGAAGTGATAGCTTTTAGGTAATAATATATTTTGATGTCTTCTTATTCCCACATGCTTTTGAGTCAAAAGAACTTCCTGATACTTAAGCAATTTATTTTAAATTATTGTTAGAGTTATACCTTTATTAACTAAATGAATTGCAGCTGAGAAATGCAAACTCTATTCACTAAATGTGTTGTTACAGTTATTCATTTATCAAAGAAATGCTGAAGCTGGTAATTGCTCTTATACAAACATTCTTTAGTTCCACACTT
This sequence comes from Elaeis guineensis, assembly GCF_000442705.2. Classification (NCBI taxonomy): domain Eukaryota; kingdom Viridiplantae; phylum Streptophyta; class Magnoliopsida; order Arecales; family Arecaceae; genus Elaeis; species Elaeis guineensis. The sequence goes on along the minus strand of NC_026003.2, from coordinate 116,772,690 downwards.
ATTTGTTCTATCATTCCAGTATCTTTACTCTGCCATTGTGCCTTACCCTTCTCTGCACAAAGATGCACATTATCTCTTATGTTTCCTTGAGTTTGAGGAGCATACTGTAATTCTTATTCTTAATTACCACATTGACATACATATTCACTTCAACACTTGCTTCTCAATATTCGAACCAAGAACCTGGAAATTGTAGAATACATCGTATGAAACACTTTTGGCTAAACATAAAGCTAAAGGGATTTTAAATTGCAACACATAACTCAGTGTGTTTTGCTTCCTACTGCAATGAATCTATTAAGATCTTGTGTAACAAAATTAGCCTGACATGTCCCTCAAAGCCATTTTGATTCCAAGTTTTCAGTGTCCCTTCCAATAGATGGTGTATCAGGATCAATCTGAATTCAGAAGAAACAATGACACCTCTGGGGATGAAGCTGTCATTGCCTTATTTCTTGAATGACAAGGATCTTTGAGGCCGATTTTAGATAAACTGGTTTAACCAGTAGGTAGAATCACAAGCACCAATCATATCTATACTGTTTACTGCCATGCATGGTTTATAAACTATTCAGTCACATTTGCTCGAACCATTTATGCATGTTTTTTTCACAGATTTGTTGTACACTAATACTAGTTAGGAATTATCAACATATAGAAGGTGTTTTTATTCAACTAAAAATGTGTATACCTTAGCCTGTGCCTTCATAGCACAGGTGCTTGCAAAGTGCAATGAATAGCTTTTTTTTTTTTTTTCTGAAGAACTTTAGTGAATTGTAATTTCCGAGAGCATTGGGAAAGCAAAAGTTTGATATCTGACAACATTAATTTAACTGATTTATAGTTGCAGATAACAAATATAACCCACTGATTCCTCCTTAAATTTGTGTTCTTGTCTGATGGCCTAATATCTTTTGTAGAAATGAACAGAAGAAATTATATAAAAGGAATATAATTTTATCTTTTTGTGCAAAATATAAGAATTTTCTCTTAGATGTTAATTTTTTCTATAATTTATCTTGTACCAGGCATGCACACCATGTGGCATTTGGAAAATCAGACCTCTTTTTCATCTGCATGCTGAGACCTTTGTCAAGTCAGATTAAGATAGATGAGCTGGAAGTACAAGCAGCTAAGGTAACTATTATACTGGTAATCAAAGTACCTATGAGTTTCTCAAAGACTTAAAGTTTAAAACTATGATGGGTTTCTATAAGATCATTATGTAGTTTTCTTTATCTCTGGTAAGTAATTGCTGTCATGCCTAAATACCTCTTGAAAAACTATATGAAACAAACAAGTATATAACCATAACCATAGATATCAAGCATTATCCAGGACATTTGGGAGATCATTATGTTGGCATTTTATCTATAATAAGTTGATTGCCATCATGCCTTATTGCCGGTTGAGAAATCATCTAAAACAAACAAGTATATGAACATAATCATAGATATCAAACATTATCAAGGACATCAGGCAATCCTTCTCTACCATTATTCCTTCTAGTGGTTACATCCTATCCAGAATATTAGTAAGATGCCTTTGTTTAATAAATAATGATATATACTTGACTGTAAGGCTGGAAATGGGCTCGGACCGATCCGACTATGGGCTGGGCTTCGGGCTAGGCCCGAATAAAATTAAGCTAGATCTGGGCTCAGAAATATAGCCCATTTCATTTTCGGGCTGGGCTCGGGCTCGCTATTGGCTCAGCCCGAGCCTAAGCCCGACTACAAGGTATAGTTCTTCCGTTCTTCATTTCTCTGGAGGGAGCGCATCGCCGGATTGGCTTCGTCGGGTGGTGAAGCTCTGCAGGGGGACCAAGAAAGGCACGGCGGACTGAAGAAAGGCACCTGTGGGCGGCAATTTTTCTCCGAGAGACTTCACCAGAAGAGGGGGAAAAATCAAGAAGAACGAGGAACCAAGAAGGGATTGGATCCGAAGGGTGGGTAGGGAGAGAAGAGATTGATTTCTTGCTTGCCTTGAGGTGGACGTCGTCGAAGGGTTTGCGGGGCAGATGGGATTGGTCGTTCTTGCTATAGTACAAGCGGCGCATCGACTCTTCCCTGATGACCTTGGACCCCTTCTCGGTCTCACAGCTGATCTCGATCCGATCGGGCCCGTGGATCTTGTAATAGGAGAGGACACCATCCTGGAGGACAAACCACTAGGGCTGCCACACCTTGCCGTAATTGACCCATTTATGGAGGATCCCGACAATCCCATTGCCGACGATATCATTAATCTTCACCTCTCGGCAGTTCCTATTGCAAAGGAGGCCGGCATCTCGTAGCGACGGTGGCAAAGCCGTCATGGACATGGAGGAGGTGAAGGAGTTGGCAGAGACGGAGGCGCCGAAGACGGAACTAGAATTTTAATGTTGAGGGGGCCAGACTACATTAAAAACAAATTACATATAATATTTTTCAAACTAAATAATCAAATCATATTAAATTTTTTTAACAAAGATTAATAAAAATAATCAAAGAGTGATAATAAAAAATTATCAATATCTTCTATTATTTCAATTGAACACGTCGATTTTTCATATCATAGAAGTCATCTATGATATTATCTACAGTAATTATTTCAGAAATTTCTTTTTCTATGTGAACAACCAATGAGTCTGTAAGAAAATCATCTTCCATTTTGTTTCTAAGTCTTGTTTTCGTGAGGTTCATGGCTGAAAAAGCTCGTTTAGTTGTTGCTGTTGAAACTGGAAGGTTAAAACAAGTCTAACTAATCTATCAATCAAATGATAGATTTTTTATTTTTTCATCTCCATTAATTTTTGACATAAGTCAGCAACTGTAGACAAATTCTGCATATCTGGATGACATGGCACATCAAGAATATAATGTTGCAACTAATATTTTAGATGAATCCTTTCTTGCTCTGTAAAATCCAAAGGATAAAACTTTTCAGCTAATTTGTATATAGAATCAATGTCAAACGACTTATAGTTATTTGTTGCGATGAGATCTAGCTTTGCTCATAGTAAATGGGGTATTAAGATCAGAAACTTCTATCTTATAGTAAATGGCGCTTTTAGGCTCTGGTAATTTTTGACAATAGCACCTTTCTTACTTTTCTTTTTATTAGTTTAATAATATTTATATTATATTTTTATAATCATATTAATCAATTCCCACATTCTCAGCTGTATTCCCACAACATATTTAAGTTTGGAGGAGCCACTAAAATGAGCCGAGTCTTATATCCGGGCGTGGGCTCGGGCCTAGCTCGAGTTAGGTTTTTTATGCATTTATTGGGCTTAAGCCCGGTCCGAAACCTGAAAATAAATTTCAGACCGGGCTCGGGCAGAAGTAGGGCCCGGCCCAGCGAGGCCTAGTTCCACCCCTACTTGATTGGCATTACTAAAGTGACTCTTCGTTCCTTTTTCTTTAACCTTTTTCTGAAGTCTTGATGGTTAGCAATGATTACAGTTTGTAATCTCTTCATTTTCGGAACGGCAAACTATATTGTACAGGAGAGGTGTCCAGTTCTGCTTCCTGTCCTCATAATTCATGTCGTGCACTATATGTTGACATTGGAGAATAACATGTAAAGATTTGGCAACAATAGCCATAGCCGCAATTGACTCTAATAAGTGCATTGCTCCACCCATGGGCTGCTCCTATTTAAAAAATTTGACACCTGCTTCAAGATGTTTTGAGATATGTGAACACCGGCATCTTATAGTGTCATTAGTTTCCTATATCTGAAGCATTGGTTTCAAATTTTTTTCTTAGAAACCGTATTTGTTTTCTTTTTAAATGGTAACAGTGTTAGTTTTTTAAGTTATAATTATAACAAGCATGTTGTCAGTGATAGCAACATACTTGCATCCAACCTAAAAGCATAACAATAGTCAAAAACATGTTAAGTTGTAATTTCAACTTTGTATTGTTATTTTCCTGATAAATAGCTCATATATTTCTGGTAATTTCGGACTTTTATTAAACAGAATCAAAACTCTGGCTTAAGCATTTGATTTTATCAAACATGAATTTAGAGATATGTGGACTAGTCTTCCTCTCCTAACAAAAACACTATCCTGAGCATTCACAATGAGTTTTTACAAAAGAAATAAGCTAGATTGGATCACCCTTCTTGCTGATTTCATGGCAAATCTCTCTCTCTCTCTCTCTCTCTCTCTGACATGTTCATTCTGATCCCAGTGGATGCCTCTCTCTGAATTTGTGGAGCAACCAAGCATTCAAGATGACAACATGTTCAAGAAAATCATCGACATTTGCATCGCACGGCTTGGTAAGCGTTATTGTGGATTAGCTTCTCACCAGATGATCTCAAAATTTGACGGGAGATCATCTTCATTGTACTATAATGTGGTGGAGCCTCAGGATTTCAATTGCCAGGGAACTTGAAAGGCATGAATTTTCGACTTTGTTGATGCTAGTTTGCTCTAACTTGTACCCATGTATGGAGTAAGCTGGGCCGAAGCCGACCAAATCAAAATCCCGTAGCTCTTTGCCTGACTAGTAGCATTGGTGTTCAACCCCAGAAGTAGTGCAATTTGGGGTCTCTGTGTACATACGTATATGAATGATATAATAAAATAAACTCTTCTACTCAATCAAGTGTCATGGTCTCACAGTCATCAAAATGGAATTATGCCATCGATAGAAGGATTCCTTGGCCGTGATAAATTGCCTCAAACAATGGAAATAAGAACATGGCATGCTCCTGTGAAGAGTGAGAACTGTTTAGCATGAGTGGTCATGAGTGATTTTGTTATCATTTCCTTGAAATGATGCTGTCCACCCACCACCATCATTCAAGAAAGAAGAAAATGTAGATTGAGATTGATCAACAGTTAGGAAATCAACAATGCTTCATGATTTTGAAGATTTTGAAGGAGAATGCTTATATACTCAAACCAAATCTCGGAACAATTCACAATCTCTACCTCTTTCATGAAGAAACATTGAATTGTGATGGGTCTTTTGTAGCTAACATAGCTTAAAGTAGCACGGTTGCCTCACTGCACGCCATTTGACACAATAGCACTTGTTGTTATAATGAGATTTAATTTTGCCACTCGGTTTCATTATGACAAAGTAAAACTTTATTTGCGGACGTGCCAACCAAATTCCTGTTTGTATTGATTAGTGGAGTTTGCATGCCATGTTGGATGAATCATATTAAAACACAGATTGCAAGCACGTGGTTCACCAAGGTACGTGGGGTATCTCTCATGTGAAAGAAGGATTTCCCTCCATGCAAATCCACCGTTGGATCATCTGCCGGTCCGATTTGCACAGGCGGATGAATGATAGAGTTCGGATCGCTTTGAGAGTTGTGCAAGGGAAGAAAAATCTTTTGCTTATAATATATTTTTTTGATACATGCGGACGTAACATCATTCTGGTATTAGAGAAGTTCATAAAATCAAAGTATAAAAGGTCGTGCAGGACACATCTGTCATTCAATTTTCGAAATGCTCCGCCCGATGAGATCTACGGTATGCTTGTAGGATCGTCCAGACCCCTCCATTCGGTGACACGGACCCAAGTGGAAAAGAAGGGTACGCTGGTAATAAGAAGCATGGTAGGGGGCATTCTTTTGCCAATTAATATTAATTAAGAATTCAAAAGGGGTTGCGTTCCCCGTCCTGCGCTTGATGAAGGGGCGAAGCTCTCCTTTCCTGAAAGAAGGAAAGGAGAACGAAAAATAGAATTAAGAAAATTATATTATTTCAAATAATCCCCCCTCAAAAGATTCTAAGAAACCCACCCCAAGATCTCTCTTTCCCCCTTTTTGCTACCATTCTTTCCAAAGGTTCCTTCGATTCTAGGGTTCCCCATTCAAAATGCGGTCCCTTCGCTGGATTCTTGAATTCGAGCTCGAATCCCGGCCTCGGTGATGAGGAAATTGACCCGGACTTAGGGATTCTGAGGGATCTTTGAAGGTGATTCTGGGGTCGCAGTAACATGCGGTCGCTTCTGCCGGGATGTGCGTCTCCGAAGGTGCAGAAGAATGGCAGGAGCGACGGTAACGGCAGGACGCATCTCTATTTGAACGTCTACGATCTTACTCCCATGAACAATTATCTCTATCTATTTGGCCTCGGGGTCTTCCACTCCGGGATCCAAGGTGCGTTTCCTCGACTCCCTTTTGTTTTATCTACTTTTCTTGAGAAATCTGGGTGGAATTTTGGCTTTGAATTAAATTGTTTTGATCGTTCCCGTCGCACCGGTATAGTTAGAATCTCTTTAGACTGCCAAAAGAGTTAGGATTTGGTATTATAACTTGTAAAGTGCGTTTTGTTGAGTCATGATCACCAGACTTAAAAAGGTTGAAAAATTTACCTTTGTGTGGTCAGATTAATGCTTAGAGAGGGTGAAAAAGAGAGGTTTGTGCATGCTGATCAAGTTGCTTTGGACTAGAATGAACGGCAACTTGTTTGAGAACATAACCATATTCTTTCCACACACGCACCAAACCACCAACCCCCTCGAAAGAGAGGAAGAGGGGGCAGAGAGGCGTACCCGGTCACAGAACCTTAACCCTAGCCTCAGGAACTGTCATCCGCACAAAGAGGCCAGGAATGGAGAGATCGAGAGATCTGGGGAGAGGGAGGAGAGAAAGAGGGAGAGGAAGAGGGGGAGACGGTATGAGAGATCGGGATAGAGGGAGTGAACTCGAAAGAATCGACAGAGGTAGAGGGTGGAGAGTTTTTACAATAATAAAAAAAAAAATCAGCTTTCCGAACCAATCAACCAAACCGTCCAGGCAACCATTCAATCTAGTTCGGTACACCCCAAATATCCTGGTTCAGGACGGTTCATCAGTCACTTCTTCATGGTTGGAGGACCATGAATCTTTATGTAATATGTAAAAAGTTATCTTTCTAATTGCTGAAACCAAGGTGTTAATTTACATGATGGACACCGCATGCACAAGAAGCAACGTAAGTCATGGTAGTTTAAACCAAGTTTTTGTCATCTATATACCAGACCCCGTATGGGTGCCACACTGGTGCAATATCAGTATGCCTGATATGAGTATCAGTTCAGCGTATTGAGACTTGGTATGCGCCTCATGAGTCTTGGTTCAGTACCAGTATGGCATGCCTAGTATGGTATGTATGGGTATGGCGAACCGTGCCTTTAGACATTAAAGCGAGTCATAACCCCATGACTATATCTTGCACATGAATACACAAAATTGATTGAGATTGAGCTTGAGAAAATTTATGTGAACAAAGACAGGATAACAGAGGATGGAAAAGCATACCTATAAGGATAAGAAAATGATAAAGGCAGTCAGAATCAGAGGCATAAAACAAATTTAACAAAAGGCTTGATCTTTCTGTTTGTGGAAGATCGTGGAAGAGCTACCAAAATAGATTTTGAGGGTAATATTTCACAGATTCTGATTTTTTCTAGTTCTGGATGATATTAGTAGTTACAATGCAATTCTCTTTTCTTTAATTTCCTAAAATGAGATTTGGAAGAGATTTAAGGTATATGATGTATTCATTTTTTTTTCTTTTCTTTTCTTTTTTTTTTGCATGCATGTGTGTGTGTTGGGGCGGGGGAAGGGGGTCCAATCTTATCTGCTTTTTGGAGTTGTTTTTATTATGTGGTCTGCTCTGCTGTCCAGCATAATGGAGCTAGCTATCATGCAAGCAAGTATGAAATTGGAATAATGTTTTTTTTTTCCTTTTCTTTTGCCCTTTTTAAGTGAAGGATTTTGTTTGTTACCTCTTTGGTTTTCCTCTTCTTATCCAGTTTATATTCTTCTTCTTTTCTTAGCCCTTACATCTTGCTTGCTGCTCTTATTTTTAGAATGTATCCCCTGCACCTACACGATAGTCCATAGTATTCTGATCTCTTTAAAACCTAATTTTTTTCTACTCATTCATCAAACATAAGTAAAAATTTGTCAAACCAGACATCTGGCCTAAGTGCAACATGTTCACAAATCTTGGCCTGGGGCAGCATTTGGCATGTGATAATTTATTATCTTTTGAACCGAAAGCCAGAATCCAATTTTACTTAAGAAATCCTGCCTTTATCAAAAAAAAAAACCCATGGGGAAAATTTATGTAGACCTTCTGAGTGGTACATAGCCACCTAGAGTCCTGTACGTGCATTTGGGTTCTTATAGTGGTTGGGTAGAGTTGAATCCATGGTTTGCCATCCTAACCAGTACTGTACTGGTCTCGTGCCATATTGACACATGGGATGCTGTCTCATACCATAGCGAACCATGTACCAACACTGTAACAGGATGGTATCAGTATGGGGTCTGATATCGAGACGTCGAACCTTGGTTGAAATTGTTGAATGTCTGCTCACTTCTGAATTTTAATTGAAAGCCTTCTTATTTGTATGTTTAATCATTAATCTCATTCTATTGATAGAGAAGATGTCCGTATTAGCATGACTATATGTCCTCAATTAGATGGTGCACTAACAATATAAGAAGTTTTAAGTAGGCCGCTTAGTTGATGAGTTGGGTAAAATTATTACTCTCAAAAGAGGTGAAGGCCGATACCAAAATAAGCATGCAAGAAAAATCCTGGTTTCAAGTAAACCATCATTTCAAAGTCCATAATGTTTGGGTATAAATGCCTTATAAAATAAAAATGACACTTGAGATTGTTAATTTTAAGTTCGAGGCATATTTGATGTAAGTTAAAGTGGGTTGTACTTAATAATTCTTATCAATATGTCTGATAATGAATGAATAATATTTGTTGACAAATTTATGTTGCCATTGTTTATTATTTGATTTATAGGATGCCTAGAAAATGCTCTTGCTTGTGAGTGATTAATGGGAATGTTAAGGTTGACAGATAAAGAATATCTTATCTCATGTATTTATAAGTTCCCAGATCAGATTCACTTCCCATGTTGATCAGGGAAAGGAAAGAGGGATTCCTTTCTTTTTTTCCTTTATTTTTTTGGGTTGGGGGTGGTTTGGGGGGGGGGGGGAGTTGACTCTAACCCGACCAAGTAAAGGCTGTTCCGAAGTACAAGGGTAGTATGAAAGTATAAACTGTTATCTTGAATTTTGGAATCTGCTAGGATGCAGCGAGGTCAACTTTGTGCACTAGTGGTTCCTGATTTCTGCTTTGGCATTCACCTATCCTTACTTTTATGGTGAAATTTTTTTCTTAAAGATATTTATATGCTTTTGTTTTTCTTTGATTGTTCTGAAAATTTCCTGGGTCAAAAACTATACCTAATATTTAGGCACCAAGTAATTTCTTTTCACCAGCTGGTGCGTAGCTTTTTTCTGACATTTGAGTTTGGTGTTTGTAAATTGATTGTATATTAGTTTTTGTAATTTGTATACACATGCTGTTCATTTTCATTGACATGCTCATTTTTGTGCCAGTCCTGAAATCATGTCTGCATGCAAACAGGCCTCATACTTTGGTGAAAAACTTATTCCAATGCTTGCTCTTCAAGTTTCACTAGAAAAACTTATAATGAAGAGCATGGGGTTGCTCAAGGGGATCTGAGGATGATGGATAAAGAAATTTGTTGACCAGGTCCAAACAGATTGATGCACGAACAATAGCAATATTGATGATCTAACATAAAAAGAATTGAATGCAAGAAAACAGATCAACATTTTTGTATGAAAGTTGGATCTTGATATATTATTGTATGGATTCTCGGCCCACTGGTTGACCCTTTCAATTGGTTTTGTGTAGAACTGTTGCTGACATATAATTGGTTCATATGTAAATCTGTCATTTTCCAATTCTCTATGCATCTATTACAATTCTTTGTTGCATGAGGTTGATATTACGAGAGTTCATTCATTTATTTACGTTTTAAACAAGCGTCACTATGAGAGTAAGGTGTATTTTGTGCTTGGGAAGTTGTTATCTCAGTCATTGCAACTAAAATTTTTATCAATTACCACTAATCCTATTGTTGAATTTGAATATGAGACAACTATACACTCCAGTAAGGAGGAGGGATGGGTGGGGCTGTGGGGGAGGGAGAGAGAGAGAGTCTCTCAAGTCTCAATTGTCATCTAGTGCTATTATAGTATAGAAATGACAAAGATGTCCAAAAACTTCAAGCTAACAAGACTTCAATTGGTCAATTACCCATCATTATTGATCTAGAATGTAAAGTGCCTAAAAAGATGCACCAGTAATTTTTTTCTTTCATTTTCTTTGTTTTCTTCTTTTGGGGGGGGGGGGGGTTTCATCGTTTGAAGGGATGTAATTTTGTGTACTCGAAAAATGAAACAAGAGGAGATTTTCTCCCAGGTCACTGCACATATAACCTGCTTATTATTAATCTTGTTTCTTACCTTTTTATTTTCTTGGTTCTTGTGGTATAATTTCTTCTTTTTTTTTTTTTGAATATTTTCAAGTACTAATTTTTTACTTGACAAACAGTACATGGCATGGAGTATGGATTTGGAGCACATGAGTACCCAACTAGTGGAGTATTTGAGGTGGAACCAAGATGCTGTCCTGGTTTTGTCTTCCGGCGTTCTGTGTGGCTGGGCACCACTGACATGTCTTATTCAGAGTTCCGCATGTTTATTGAAAACCTTGCTGGAAAATATCATGGCGATACCTACCATTTGATTGTCAAGAACTGCAATCATTTCACAGACGATGTTTGTATGCATTTGACTGGAAAACCAATTCCAGGATGGGTAAATCGGCTTGCGAAATTTGGTCGGTATCTTGTCTGATAATCTTGCTGGCCTCCATTAGGATGGTGGGTACTAATAAGTATGAACTTTTGTGAAGTTTCAGGTTCTTTCTGCAACTGTCTTCTACCAGAAAATATTCAGGTTACAGCAGTTGGAAATTTACCAGCTCAACCAACACTCTCTGGTTAGTTTGTATTATATTAGTGCAATAGTTACAGTTTAGTAGCTTCCATCTAGACGTATAAGTTGCAACCAAACCAGTTTGGGTTGATCTTCTCGTCCGATCGCTGGAATATATTTGTGCAAATCTTTTAAAGATCTGGTAACTTCACTAGATGGGTCAAGTCTCCCACCCAGACTTACACTCTTCCTATGCAAGCTTGGCTCCCTGGGAAAAAAAGCTGGTAGCATTTGATATTCAGGGAATGTTTCATCTTCCAAAAATCAGGATGGCTTGCAATGTTGCCTGACTTCATTAACCATGGCACTTTGTTTTACTGTGGGACATGGCATCCCAACGTCTCAGTTGGGAAGTAGAACAATAAAAGTTACCACAGAAATTAAAGCCTTAAACATTGCCTAAGTTAATGTTATCCAATTTTACACAGATTTGATGCTTTCATGTTTTATCATGTAGTAGATGGGATTGCTAACTATCGACTTTTTTTGATGGGGTTGAGAACATTTCAGAAGATGAGTCCGTGCCAATTACTTCATCAGCTGAGGAGAGTGACGAGGATGATCCAGATCATCAGCTACTACTGACATCAAACAATGACCCAGCACATTCAAGAGCAATTGAGTCTTGTTAAAGATGCTCCGTGAATTTTTCCTGTCCGTCTGTCATCTCTGTTTTCTTTGATGGACCTTATTGATTTCACTTGTGTAATTATATCTGCTTCGTAATCCTTGTCTTTGTGCATCATTGCCCAAGCCTTACTCCTGTAAGTGGCCTACAATGCTGTATTATTAATATTTTATTTTTTTCCCAAATTTGAAGCAGAGTGCATAGCCTGATTTCAGTGAAGGTAAAATTGTCCATAAATTCTCTGAATTTGGTTATTGGACTTTTCTTTCTTTTCATGTTAATTTTGTCTTTGTGAGTATACTTTCCCCCCTTTTTTCTTTGTTATTGTATCATGCATTTTCATATTAGCAGGTTATTGATAGCTTAGAAAACACAATTAAGCAACTTTTATGATTCGAGTCATTTTTTTCTAGGCAGAGCCATCTTTAGAGGCCAATGTATGTGTCTAATCGCATGATTACTTCCTCATGGTTCAAAGTGACTCTGACTCTCTGAGACATGTCTAAAGTGCTCTATGGAAATCAAATGAGTATTCTGTCTTGGAAAAATAAAACAAGATCGATCATCAAGTTGAAGTTGGATAAACAGTAATTGTTTATGCAATAGGATATTATGGTCATCATGCAGACAATAAATGGTTCTTGCTTAGGAAGTAAATGTAGTAAGCTGTTTGTGAGTGATTTCAGATGAATCTTCAGTGGTGCACCAAAATACTTTATTAAGGAGATATTCCCAATTCTTGCATGTGAAAGGGATTCATCTAGTTAACAATATTATATGATGTCGCACCTACTTTGAGATCTTGCACTTATTCCTACACCTATTTTTTAGGTTCTTCCACCTATCTCTTCCAACAACCATAATCATGGTTACTTAATTCTACCAAAGGCAATATATTACCAACCATTATCTTAATTTCTTATTTCTTAGCTGTATATCACACTTGTTTTGAACTCAGCTGTCAGAATAATTTAATAAATGTAGTAACAGTTCATTGTAACGTATAGTTTGGCGCTATAAGAGAGCCAGTAGAAAATGTGTGCATCCCTTACTCATTATCAGGAGATTTTGTAGTTGTGACATGGTAAGGATCTAATTGTTAACTCTTCATGCAAAAGAGAAACATCTGAATAAAAGATCTCTTATGTAATTTAAAATATCAACTTATTATGGATGGATTTTTAAGTTTTACATGTAATATCATTTATATTTTTTGTTTAATAATAAACATGGTGAATGGGGATGGAAATGTTTGATCAAGATCTGTAGAATTGGTACCGGGATCTATACCGGTTGGTGGCCGGGTCGGCTCGGTATGGGGTGAATCGGGCGATTTTGGTCCGGTTCAGCAAACTGAGTTAAATCTTCTTTTTTTTTTTCAATTTTTATCTCAGTACAAGTTGGTATACTTTAGTTTGATATGGTATGGGGGCGGTATGCTTTGGTACAGATGGTTTAGGGGTGATTTCGAAAAATAGGGCCGAATCAATCCGGCCCCACACCGGTTCGGCTCAGTACGGGCCGAACCGGGCGGTTCGGCCTGGTTCAGCAAACCATGGCCGTTTGATCAAACCATGGCCATTTGTTAGCTGTATATCAATATCCAAATTGATGGGTTTGAGGATTAAGTTTGGTTTTTGGAAGTGTATCTAGATGTTCGTGTTGACTCAGAGTTCAGAGTGATTCCACATAAATTTCAGTTCTTGACTTAAATCACTAAACTTTAAGAAGCTTAAATCAGAATGTATCATTGAAAGTCAAGTTCCATATTGAAGACATGGAAGGCTTCATATCATGAGTTGAATGATAGGTTTTACATGACAATTAATGTATGTCTATGGACATAATTAACCCATGATTCCTTTATTAGAGAGTACGTATGCAAATTGATGGTTGAATCTCCTGACCCAAGTATACGGACTGAGGGAAATGTACCATGGTGAATGGAAAGAGCTATAAAGATTCTGCAACATTAACCAACATATATCTTGCAAGGGAGATTGTAAGTAAACATTTTTTCCCCAATAGATTTGTTTGTCTCAGTCAAAGAGCGTAGAAAAGAATGATGGACAAGTAGCAACTGAAATGTCCATAAGCTATCTAATATTCTTTTCCTCTTACAGAGAGATTCTCAAATTGCTTTGGAATTTTAGAAGTTATCTTGGCTTGCTAACCAAATGTCATCTTATATGCACCTTAGTCAGGCCTTAGTTTTATAAACTTTGCAAGCAGATACTCCCATTTGAAAAACATGATTCTGCATTTTTCATTAATGGACTCATTGTATTATGAGACCGTGGACCTTTGTGCATGCTGCCTACTTCTCATGGTGTATTGACCTCAAAGCACATCCCTTGCAAAGATTTCTGCTAGTTTTGAAATTTCTTTCCATAACTAGTAGATCTGAAAAGAGACTGAAGGGGAGTGATTTCTTGTTTATCCTTGTTACTGATGATTTACTTCTGCTTCTTTATCTCAGTGACAGAATCTTTCAGATTACAAATCATACAGACATATAAATTTCAACTTTTCTGATAACCTAATAGGAAGTTTTATTAAAGATTTTGTTGGCTTGCTCTTTTTTTTAAATAAAATTGGTGCATTTTAAACAACATATTATCATGTTTTTATATCTTTTGCACATGTTACAAATTGCAATCCATGGCAACATTTACTTTTAATTATCAAATGTTCGAAAAGACTCACTGTAGTTACATAGCCATGTTTTTCTCCATCCTTATTTATAACTACTTCTAAAAACTTGCTTCAAGGATTTATTTTAGAATTTTACTTCATGGTATTCCAGTGTTTGTCATGCAATTTTTAACATGTGGTTGTCTAAAATGGAAAAAAAAAGTAAAGGATCTGGAGATAAGTAGTGGCCTTTTTGACATCCTTGGTGCCAATGATGATTTAGCATATACTTTTTTTAAACAAATGGTTTTTTTTTTTTTTTGGTTTTTGTTTTGGTGGGGGGTGGAAGTTGGGGGGGCGGGAATATTGTCCCGAAGAATTTAATATCTTTTCAGATCCTTTTTATGGATAACCATGGTTTCTGATCTTGGTGATTATCTTTTTGTATATGGAAAATGAGCTTTCTTGACATCAATTTCCTTTGTGCACCCTCAGAGAGATTGGAAGTGGAACACCGGACTCTTGGGTTATGCCCCTTCATGGATGGGTTGCTGTTGCTTGCCCGTAACTTTGGGTTCTATTGGGATCCTTTGGGTATATTATAGTTCTAACTGATATTTCTTGCATGTTTACACACTGATATTGTTTGTCAGAAGGTGGTACAGGTGTTTGGGTTTTTTTTTTTTTGTCCTTTTATTGTTTTTCTGATTGCAATTAAACTTTATTACATTAAATTTTTCAAGTATATTCTGCATTAACAAGTAAAAGAAATGAAAGAAGGTTACAGCGTAGCTGGTCTCTCTCAGGTGATTTACAATTAGTGAATATTTTTCAGCTGTTAACATCACCAGTTCAATGCACCCCTACTTCATTAATGCCGGTGCTTGTTCCTATATATGCTATATGAGTATCTGTTTATGTATGGATATTTTTATTTTTGAAACATGTTTGAAACTGCAATATCATGCAATTCTTTAGAGATTCTGCTTCATATCTTGTTGCTGTAAACCTACATATGTGTTGAACCGTGCCTCCTCACCCGAACCCCCCGCCCCCCTCCTCTGTGTTGTTTATTCGTTTTAGCTGGACTGACTATGGATTTTGGTGGACATGCAGGCAGGCATTTGGGTGGTCTTGTTGGCATGTTATTTATGGATTATGTATTGTTATATAATATAGGAGCATGGATGAAGGCTTTGGTAGGATGGCAGTTTAAATACTGTCAGAGCAAGATATCATGGCATAGGATTTTACTGAAAATATAGGGGCAGGCGGGCAGGCATTTTTCTCTGGTAGGTGGTCTTGTTGGCGTGTTATTTGTGGACAAGGTATTTTTATATAATATAGGAACATGGATGAAGGCCTTGGGAGGATGGCAGTCTAAATTCTATCAGACCAAGATATCATACATGGCATATGATTTTACTGAAAATATAGAGCATCCATACATGTCATAAATAATCAAGAGACTGTTCCGGCTGTTATACTCATCATGATAGAGACTTCAAACTGTCAAACTGGGTTCAAAGAGATTTCAAGATACCTTCATGAAAATCAGACAACTTGTATGCTAAGGAGGTGCATTTGAGTGTTATGTGATCTTTTGGTGACTGATGAGGCAGAATATATTAAGGCAATAGCAAGAGATGGACCTGCATTGCTGTATATATTTAGAGCTTTGGGCAATGTAAAATGTTGTTTATTGGTAAAAGAATATTGAGGTATAGCAGTGGCAAAATATTAGGAAGAAACTCATAAAAGATAGGGATATATCAGAGAGCCCTTGCAAGTCGTGCATCCATAGAAAATAAAGTGACAAGAATCTGTTGAGATGGTATATTTATCTGGAAAGGAGACCATAAGAAGAGCTAATTTTTGTGTGAAAGCTCACAGAAGATGAGTTGACTTAAATCCGATTGATGAAATTTTTAAGAGAAGATCAATATAATGTAGAGTTGATGGATGTACTTATCATGTATGAATCTGCCATACAAAGGGTGAGTGGGTCTCCTTCCATGGCATTAGGTAACCATGCATGGAGGGGGAATTGTGCAGATTTAGCAACTGCACCGACAAATAATAAAGAGGTGCACAAAGTAGCAAATAAGGAGCTGACCCCATTATTATGGATCAAGTTATTAGCTATTTCGAACAAATCCAGAAATTCCAAACTTCCTGTTATGTAAAGCTGACATCAATTCAATGGAATGCATATTTTTGGTTGTGGCTTTGTTAGTTTTGAAACATAACTCCTGATAATTTGTTCTAGATAATCTAATAGTCTTGCAGATGTTATTAGAAAGTGTTGGGTATAAAATAACCCCAACCGAAGTTCGTAAGAAGCCGACCCTCCCAGGGTTCTTCCGGCTTCCGACCTTGTGCGGCATCTTTCTGAACTCCTCCGGCCGTCCGAGCTTCCATAATACCATCTGGACTCCTCCAGCAGTCGACCTTCCACAGTGTTCTCCAGATTCCTCCAACGGACGAACTCCTATCGTGCCATCCGGGTTTCTCCAATAATGAGCTCTTTCGTTCATCTATCGGGCTGCTCCAAATGCTCTCTGGGCTTCATTATCAATCGATTTTCTACAGTGATCAACTACTCTCTGAATCTCTTCCAGACTTCCTCCTGTCACAATCGATTTCACTCCGAGCTTCTTTCGGACTTCGTCAATGTCCGAGCTTCTCCAGCAGCAGGACTTCTACAGTAACCAGACTCTATCCAAGTTTCTACGGTGATCAACCGCCTTCCGAATTTCGTCCGAGCTCCTATAAGAGTCGGACTCCGTCCGAACTTCTACAGCGGATGGATTCCAGACGAACTTCTACAGCGGACCGGCTCCAGCAGTCGGATTTCTACTCCGAACTTCTACTGCAAGCAGGCTTCATCCGAGCTTCTACAGTAAGCGGTCTCCATCCGGACTTCCACGGCAATCGGTCTCCATCCGAGCTTCTACAGTAAGCGGCATCCTTTCGGACTCCTACAAGGATCGGACTCCGTCCGAACTTCTACAACAGAATTTGGCCGACTGTCTCCGATGTCTTTCGTATCTCTCCGAGCCGTCCACCTTCAACAGCGCCAACCGGACTTCCACAGTGTCCTCCAGACTCCTCCAGTGGACGAACTTCCACAATGCCTTCCGAATTTCGCTATCAAGTCGACCTTCTGCCGGATTCCTCATGCAACCGGACCTCTCCAGTGGATAGCCCTCAGATAAGCTTTTACATCATACAAATTCCAGACAGACCTCCAGCAATCGGACTTTTATCAGACTTCTCCAACAGGCAGTTCCCGTCCGAACCTCTACAGCAGATGACTTCCGTCTGCAGCACCAACAGCATCCAACCACAGTTAACCTGTCAGCAACCTCGAAAACATCCGAGCTTCTCTTAGATTGCTGAGACAGAGAGCTATTCCGCTCCACCAGACGTCCCAACCGAGCTTCAGCCGTCCGGTCCGAACTCTCCGGCAAGTCGCGACAACGGACACCACTCCACTATCTGTAACAAACTCCACGTGGCCCCGCCACTCTCCGGCAAGTCGCGACAACGGACACCACTCCACTCTCTGTAACAGACTCCACGTGGTCCCACTACACTCTCCGTAACAAACTCTACGTGGCCCTGAACGGTCCACTACCAGGCAGTTACGGACGTCGCTGTCAAGCGGTTACGTTCCCCTGTCTATAAAAGAGACCCCCCAGATACGTTCTCCTAGAGGCTTTAAACTCTATCTCGAAATTTTGTTAAAATCCCATTCGAGTACTCCATTTCTGTTGAGGCAGAGTACTGACTTGAGCGTCGGAGGGTCTTGCCGGAACACCCCAAACTCCGGTTTAGACTTCCCTTGCAGATTCCGACGGCGGCCGCGATCCCTTCGACTCCAGCTTCTCCGACATCGACGGAATTCTGCACCAACAGAAAGGTAAGTTGATTCCTCTTTTGCGGTTTTCGTGTTTCAACTTTTAACAGTTTGCAGATATATTTACTAGTTTGCATTCCTTGCATCTGCATCTGCAATATATTTGCCTTCTGTTTCAGTGGTTCACTCGTGCAATCTCTCTCTCTCTCTCTCTCTCTAAGTTATTGTAAAAAGGGTGCCCTTCAAAGTCAGTTTGATAATCATGTGCAGCAAAGAACATAGGAGGGCTTTGATTTGTTTGGTGGGGTCCAATATTTTAAAAGGCACCTGCAGTATGCAGGCGTTCAAAGGAACACACAGAATTTGCAGTATGCTGTATGCAGGCTGCATACATAGTAAGTATTTTTTTTTAATATGTAAAAATAAATAAGATATGTTAAATATAATGATGATGATGATAGTAACATTTTGTAGTGGTATTATTAACAATAACAACTAATGATTAATACTTCATACATAGCACTCGATTCCTAAAAGAAATATTTATAATATAATTAACATATTATTATGGTTCTCAATATCTATATATAATCCACCTAAAACCCACTTCTAACTTGTCTATCAACTCAAACCTGCTTCATCTGCATGGATCCAAATAAAAGTGCGCCGAATATGTGGCTTTACAATGCTAAGCAGGCTGCATATGCAGCTGTCGGTCCTTATGTATGACCACATATATGGCTGCGTGCACCACATTCTAAAACATTGGTGGGGTCAGGAAAAGAACCTAAGAATACATGGATGGAGTTGTGATAGGCAGTTTGATATAGTTACCATTGATGCACGTATCATCATTGATGGGAAAGAGTTGCAAAAAATTGCAGTAAAGCTGAAGCCTCCCTGAAACTCTTAAAGTTCCTCCATTAACTGTCAAAGACTCCCACTAGCAATTCATAAAACATAGGAGTAGAAGCTATCAAGCATTCAGTCTCTATCTGAAAAATGTTGATACATCAACCACTTTTGGAGTTCCAGACAAAAATATCTTTAGCATCTGAACAAAAATCCGAAGAGCATTTCTTTGAGCTGTCCATGAACCCTTTCTTTTCTTTTCTTTTGCGTAGTTGAGTTCTGTGATGGTGGACCTCCTGTAATACTTGAATATATTTTACTTGCAAGCATTTTTTTTCTTCCTTTATTGTTGTGCGCACAATAGGTCAAAGATTGGTGGAGTATTTACCCATAGACTATCATTTAAAGGTATGATACGTTAATCTAATCCACGGCAGTTCTATGTTAAATTAAAACTGATATTATAAAACATAGAAATAGCAAGCAAGAGTAAACATTTTATGTGCAAATTCTTGCTTTCATTCAATTCAGTATTTGACTATATGAATGCTAGCTTAAATTGTTGAGCACAAGACGTGTGTATTTCTGATGTGCAGTGAGATGGAAGTTTTGTGTATATAATGCAGTTAACTTATCAATTATATGCATACACTCATGCATGCATGCATATATGGATATTATGAGCAGGTGCCTCATGAGAGAGAGGAGTTTTATTGAAACCATAGTTTCTGCTCGAGCTTGTGGGAAAAAATGTCCATGGATTCCTGCAGAGCCTAAAGATGGTTGTGAAGAGTGGTAGTTTGATTCTTATATCAGGACAGGTTAAGAGAGGTGTTCCTAACATTGGGTAATTTAAAGTTGCAACAACTTTGTGGTGCGAATGGTACTCTTTATGATTAGTTTGGATAATGGAGACTATCACTAGAACTGATGTAAAAGATAAGGAGACAGTCCTACACATTATAGATCATAAGAATTAAGAAGCAAGCGAAACAGCTAGAAACGCTCACTTCGCTGCGCCCAACATTTCTTATTCACGGGAAAGCCAATAGAAAGATTTGATTTGGACTTCATAGGGAAAGGAATTAAGGATGACAATATTATATGTCGTGCTAATGCCAATCATGGGTTGGATCATGCATATGGTGCCATCTTGTGCTCTACCACGCTGCACCAGTCTTGTCCCCTGCCATAAACCAGAGCTCTAGCACAGCCAGATATGGGCTGTGGATCAATACCTCTGTAAAGTGTCCATGTCTTACTGGTTGGACGTGTGCCATATGTAACGGCCCAGCAGGGCAAGATACTTTTATTGTGAAAGGAACACATTAACTACACTTTGTACTTATTTATTTATGCTATTTGTGATGATCAAGGATTAAGGTACTGCCCTACTGGTCGATACCGCTTGCTATATGTCGTATCAGCTGGAGATCAGCTCATAGTATCCTTCAGGATAGTTTTGTAGGTTAATGGACCTCATACCAGCATACTGCTCCATACGTGCCATACCAGCTGGGGACCAGTACATAATACACCTCATTTGAACCAGGAGGTGCCAGCTCATGCCGACCTCATACCGCCTGCATGCCATGCTATAGGTCCATACATGTGTCCCAAAACCCTTGATATATATATATATATATATATATATATATTTGTGCAGAAAAATGTCCCTAAGTAATTGTTGCTTTTGCAAGAAGAATCACTCACTATCTGATGTACATATGCTGTAGGGCTACTGCATGAGTTATGTTATAAGCAATAGATGATTTACATTCTACTATCAAATTGCTGAATTTACTTGAAGCATCATTTTTTTATATGGGTTATTTTAGTTGATTTCACATCCCCTAAATGGTAATTTAAATATTCTACCACGTAGATATAGACCTTTATTTGAACTTTTTTATCTCTTTGTTACTAATTACACTTCCATTTACCATGAGTTAACGATAAATGTGACAATTTTCCATTACAGAATCTAATTTTAATATGAAGAACTGCAGACAGGTTAAAAATTTCATCTCATTGGGAGGTCCTCATGCTTGCACTGCCGTGCCACTTTGTGGGGCAAGCATTTCCAAAGCAATTCTCTTATTTATTTGATTCATAATGTATTATGTTTTTGTAAATTCCATTTCACCCATAGCAAACTTAGTTTTTTACCTGAAACAGATGTAGATACTGACGATGGTAGCATCAGATTTCTGCATTGCTATGATGATTTTATTGATTAGGTTATTAAAGGTGAGAACTATGATGTATCCATTTAATTTGAGAACCAATGTGGTCTAGTTCTCAAGTACATCAATAAAGAGAAGGTAAGGGTCACCTCTTGGTATCCTGTACAGCTGCTCTGTGAGAGACATGGCCGCTTCCTTGGTACTATCAGTCTGTAGCTTATTTCTGATTCTGTAACATGAGATATGTACTGAAATGTGTTGGTGACAGATTGGTAATTTTGGTTGTGTTCCTGGTTTTGCACTTGTCTCTGATGTTTGATCTTCTTTTACAAAGTTTCAAATCTGCTTCCATATTTTGCTTGAAAGTGTGAAATGCAGTAAGTTGTTATTTAACCTTATAAGCCAATTCGTGCATGTTGTGTCATGACAGTCTGGAATCATATGCATGCTTGTGAATGATCTCATTGAATCAGAAATCTTTGATTACATTCAGATTAGTATTTCTGGAACGGATTATAGTGGCTGTTGTTTGCAAACAAGTTCTGTATATCTTCTTTCTCGGGAATAAGATTATCAGTTGTCAGCTCTTCAAACTAGTATGTCCTTGCATGGTTTTGTGCGTAAGTATTAGATTACTCTGACTATTGGATTAATGAATTACAGGCACCCGCAGCTTCTAGTGGTTATCTAAAGATTCCAACAGTGAGTATCGCATATTTTTTAATTGCAGTGCAACATGCCATCTGATCTTCATTATCTTCTTCTAGCATTAATTCATATCGAATTATTCTGTTATTTTGTTGCACAAGGCTACTAATGTGGAACCTTTGTGAAGTTAATGTCAAGCAAATGACCAAGAACATCAGATGTAACCAACAGATCCGCTTAAATCAAACTAGTGAAAAATGCAACTAGTTCTTCTTGTGAAGAAAGGTAGCGACATCATTCAGTTGAGTTCATTCGTAGTATTACAGCTCGTTGAGTAATGCATTGCTAATTCACTGTCCCCTTAGTGGTGGCTGACCCCTCAGTAAACCTTAATTAGGTCAACTTTATCAACTGCCATGAATGCTGACACCAAACGTGCTGACTGGCTGAATCATTTAACTGTAGGGGTATCTATGGGAGGGGCCTGGCCTAGGGCCAAAGCAAGCCCAGGGTTTGAACTTCCGGCCAAAGTTGGCCCTGCTCGGATTTGGCCTGAAGGCATCAGGCCTGAGCCCTGTCCGATGCAGTGTATGCTTTGGGGCGGAGCCAGGCTTGGAGCTGGATCACATGAAACTTTTAACATTTCTTTATCCCGGGCTTGGCCTGAAAATTGAGTGGGCAACAATTTGCCCGAGCCCAACCCACTGTCCTAAAAAGCTGAAACTTAGCTTGGTTTTTCCCAGTTTAGGTCTTTGGGCTGTTTAGGCAACCCATCCCATGGACAGATCAATTTAACTAACTGTATATTGAAGAAAACAGCTACAGGTTTTGGTTATTGTGTTGCAGCATGTGGAATGACCTTTCTTTTCTCCTTTTCCCAGGGCCTTTATTATATTAGTTATACATTATAATAGGAAAGCCTAGGAGGTCAGCTTCATGTGGTCAGCTCCAAAGCCTAAAACCTCATGCCCTATATATTTGTCTTCTGCATGCTGTTGTTTATTGGACACTGGATGCTACATTATTGGCATACAATTGATTATGCTTGCAAGATGCTGACGAGCATTTCCTTTTCTCCTAGGATATCTCTGCCTATTTGGAAGGATGCAGGTTTCTCCCAAAGCTTAATAATGAAACCCCAATGAAAGTAATTTGACCTACAAAGAATGGTTCAGTAGCTTATGGATGTTGGTTCTTATCATTGTTAGTTCTGGAAAGCTTGTGATGCTTCTTTTATGTTCCATTTTTTATATATCTAATACTCTCTGCACGATGAAGAACATGCATTGCCAGGAATATTTTGATGTTCCTACTCCTTGATTACAATTGAGTTTTTTTTCCTGTTTCATCCTGTACAAGAGACTGACATTTTTTTCCTGTTACTTCCCAAATTTCTCGATAGTTTGAGGAGGATAGTCTTGATTCCTTGGGAGACAACTTGGTTTGGGTATTGTCCTGATGGCATCTTTAGCCCAGTCCTGCCCCGCCAAGAGGTGACTCCTCTTTTTTTTTTTTTTTTTTTTTCTTTTTTTTCATTTGAATATCTACTCTATTACTTTATAAGTAGCCAGCAATTTATATGAATTTTGTTAATGAAATTTGATAGAGTACTTATCTGATCTTTAGGCAATAGTATTGTCTTTGAATGGGTTCTTGATGATTTTTTGACATGATATTGACACCAAATACTTGGCTGACTTGGAAACCTGTATTGTGCTACTATATAGGTGTTGAGCTTCAGATAGTTATTGAAGTTGATTGATCAGTAAATGCTCTCAGTTTTGCAATTCTTGATATTTAGATGAACGGATTAAAGTATGTTGCAGAACTCTCCTGGAACATTTCCTATAGAACTTAAAGCGTGATCGAGATAATTGAGTCAGATGACACTAATTCTTGTGCTTGAGGTTGAAGCTTTAGTTACTCGATACTGGCCAAGGAAATGGCTATTACCAGGCTGAAGGATCCAAAAGGTATCATCTCTTTGTAAATCCGGCGTCACATGCAACAAGGCATGGCAAACCCCATCTCTTCTGCTACTAATTGGGGTTGTTCTGACAGAGTTGATCCAGTATATCAGGACATCTGGTTTTAAGCTGTAGACCAACAGGAAGGTTTAGCCTAGCTTCCCAAAGCGGAAAGCCAGAATCAAATGTGAAAATGGGTTAACCCTTTGTTAGATTGGTTGGACCCATACCTATCACGTATTCCCTGGTGAAAGCACTGCCAAGATAAAGGAGCATTTTGTTATATATATATTTTCCAAACTAGCCATACAATTAAGTGAATAGGGTCCCCATTAGTCCCACAGACAAGATGCAAATGGTTTTGACCTTTAACCACATCCTGTTATCAGACAGAAAAGATTAGGCAAATCTCCATACATCAATGAATGGTGTTGTATGCATATGATCACAGGCACATGGAATCAGGCTTCATGGGCTAACTGAAAGTATATATTTGATGGGTACATGAATAAAAATCTCACCCAAATTAAAGAGATTATTATTGATCCTATTATGGATAAGTTTGGGTATTATCCACATCATTTACACATATTCATTTCAACTTTACCGTGCGCTCATGCATGCATGGATGTACTTTTATATATTCAATTAAGACATGTAATCATTCATTTCATTTGTTTTTTCATGTTGAGTTTTATAATAATCTCTAAATTTTGTTGATGCATGAGCTATATAAAGCCAGAGGTTCGCATAAAATGCATTAGCACAGAGCATCATATTTATCATGGCTGACGAATCTAAAATGTCTGGGATCTGTCTCTTTATTAGCCTTGTATTTTTCCCTCTTAATGTGCTTTTATTAATTAAAGCATCTACCAACCTTGTAGAGCCCCTCTGTATTGAAGATTGGATTGGTCTGAGAGCGTTGGATGAGGCTGGACAAGTCAAATTCATCAGCGTGCAAGGTAACCTCAGAATCTCCAAGTGACATGCAGAAGTGTATTGTGCTATCCTTGGAAGACAAGCCACCTACCCAAAATTGTTCTTATCCCGTTGGTTCTTATCATCTTAGGATGCTATGAAGGATAGAGTGCGATCTGAATAAAACACTCCTTTGCTATCCAATTTCAGGAGCGATCTGTCCATTAGACTTGCTAATCTCTATTATTATTAGCACAATTGGTTCAATTGTGCTAAAACAAACAATATTCGAATGCCGTAAAAACAACTTTCTGCATGAACTTTGAGCTGTGCAACGATCCATGCAGAATTGGACTCGCCAAGTCATCACTGACCAAGAACTTTTCTTTTAGACAACAAAGGTGGTGCTATGTGGAAACGAGCAGCAGCAGCAAGGAGCAATAAATTTATTAGGCGGCAAGATACGTCCGGATACTTGCATGTGCATTGTGCAAGAGGAAATAAGGAAATTACCAAAAGAGCTTAAGATGAAATTTCTTGTTAAATCTGAATTGTTCTGACGGTAGATCCTGCTCTTTGGTTTAGGAATGCAGTCGCTGTGTAGAGGTGTGCTCATGGACAACACTTCGAAACATCGGCCGCTTCACAGGCGGGAGCGAGGAGACGGATGGTGATATATTATGACGGACGTCAAGATGCCGGGATAATTTTAAAAAATATTATTTTTTTTATTATTTAATTTTAAAAATATCTTTCATGTGAATTTATTTTTCGATCCATCATTTCGTATGTACTATGTGTGAAATCGGATAATTCGGCTGATGATGTGGTACCTCGGTGAAATGTGGAGGTGAAATGTGGAATCAAACCACGACATCAGAAATCGTTGAACCAAGTCACAATTTTATCACTTTTTTAGAAAAAAAATAGGCGCGCAGGGTGGGGGGTGGGAAAGGACCGCAGGCGGGAGGCGGTGCTGACAAGAGTAGGCACAGGGGTGGAGGAACCGTGGATGGAGGATCTATAGGGATTAGGGTAGGGGAGTGGGGGAGCGGTGCGGGGCACACCGTAGAGGAGTAGTGGGGGAATGGGGGGCAAGGGGTAGAAGAGCCGTGGGTGTTGGGCAGGGGTCCTCCATGAGCACCGTGAGAGAGCTTGGGGGGTCATGGAGGAGCAACAGGTGGGCGATCGCGGGGGCTGTGGCGTGGATGGTGGCAGGCAGCGGTGGCCTGTATGTCGTGAGGGGAGAGGATGTCGCGAGCAGGGAGGGAGGCAGTGAGGAGGGGAGGTCTATGGTAGCGGCATGGATGGCGATTTCACGAAGAAGTTCTGTAATAGCCCCACAGCATCACAAAAAAAAAAAACTCTCGATCGCGAAGAAGTCATGGGGGATCGGGGTGTGGGTGCCGGGGTGAAGGAGCTCATCAGGGAGGGGGGGCAGGCGCAAGGGGATATGAGCACGGCAGAAGTGAGAGCATCGTGGGGGAGAGACACAAAGGGTGGGATGTATTGAGATTTGATGCTTCGAGATTCGGTTCATATTGAGCCCACAACGAAGTACAGGATGACAAGTGGAGTCCAACGAGCTCAAAAATAGTTCAAACGAAGTCCAGACAGCGAAGATACGTACGAAAGAAGTTCAAAACAGATGGCACAGTGCACGAGACGGTGGAAGCTGGTGGCTGTGCGGTTGGGCTTGGCGGAGACGCACGCATGCAGACGCATGCAGCCTAGTGCACGGGCAAGCCCAGCACGAGCGTGCGCTCGAGCGCCTAGGTCTAGCACCTGTCGCGGTCTACCATGGATCGAGAGGTGTTGCGCGGTCCATGGAAGTCATGTGGACCGATCACACGGTCCAGGCCTTTTGTGCGCGATCCAATGGTTTAGATCGCATGCGATTGCGATCGGATAGTTGGAACTCAATCTGGGTGTGATCAGGCATGATCAAAGGCTATTTTGCACGATCGGACGGCTATGGTGCGAGTCAGTCACAATCGAACAGCCACGGATGGTTCTAGGGTTGATTGGGACTCTGTATTTCTATTGTAACAGTAGTTTTGAGATTCTGAAGTCTATATAATTCCAATTGACGAGCCATTTATTGCGTTGGAGAGCTAGTGACATCTTGAAGGTGCAGAAAGACTTCAAGAGAGATTTCAGAGAGCTTTTGTTAGGATTTTGGGACTTCTTATTGAGACTCTTGTACAAGGGTTAAGTGGTGAGTTCTTCTTATATTAGTTTTTTTTTATTCTCTCATAATGAAGCTTGTACGCCCCGCGGAGATAGGTTTGAGGCCGATCCATATATTTGTATTATATTTCTTATTTTGTTTCTTCTTTCTTCCTGTTGTACTGTGTGGTATCGGATCCTGCGCAACAATTGGTATCAGAGCAAGGTGGTGCCAAAGCATAGGTTGACGCAGTGGTGATCGAGATAGAAGATGGAGAAGACAAGCACAATCAAGATAGAGATCAATATGTTTGATAAAAAGAGCAATTTCTCTTTGTGGCAAGCAAGGGTGAAGGATGTGCTCATCCAGCAAAGATTGATCGATACTCTCTTGTGCGAGGAGAAGGCGACTACCATGGAGGTACAGGATTGGAGGCGGCTTCAGATGCAGGCGGTGAGTACGATCCGCTTGTATCTAGCAGATAAGGTGGTGATCCATGTGCTTGGCCAGACTTCTCCAACGATGCTGTCGTCGAAGCTCGAGGAGTTGTACATGGCGAAGTCTCTCACCAACACCCTCTTCCTCTGAAGGCAGTTCTATCAGCTGCGGATGACTGAGGGACAGAGTATGCATGAGCATCTCAGCCACTTTCAGAAAATTCTCACCGACCTCTTTAGTATTGATAAAAAAGTTGAGGAGAAGACTAAGGTGCTGGTTTTGCTAGCATCGCTTTCCTCTTCGTATGAGTCCTTGATGACTGCTCTTCTAGTGGAAAAGAGCACCATCAAGATAGATGAGGTTACCACGGCGATTCTCCAGAACGAGGTTCTCAGGAGGGAGAATCCAGCTTCAAACTCAGGTAACGACAGCTCAGCTTTGGTGGTTTCTAGAGGAGCAGGAGGCGGCAGACGAAGCGACAGGAGATCGCGACGAAGACAGTTCAAATCTAGGATAAGTGATCCAAGCAAGATTAGATATTATCGATGTGACAAGTTGGAATATCTAGCCAGAGATTGTCCTCCACTCCAAGATCAGACTAGGGCTACTGCAGTAACGGCCAGTAGCGACTCAGAGGATGATGTCTTGGAGATATCTGACAAGGTATCTACTTCTTTCCAGTAGTAAATTTTAGATTCTGCATGTACCTATCATGTATGTTGCAGAGAGAAGCAGTTTAACTCCCTAGAGAACAGTGAGGGCACTATTTATCTGCCGGATAGATCGAGCTGTGCGATCAGAGGCATCAAGACGGTCAGCTACAGGACACATGATGGTGCAGTGAGCAGATTGGGGAAAGTCCAATACATATCCAATTTCAGATGGAATCTTATCTCACCGAGCAGATTGGATTCGAGAGACTACAGGACGGTAGCTGGTGGAGGAATCCTGAAAGTGTTGCGCAGCGATAGGATTATTCTGGAGGGAAAGAAGAGGATAAGAGGACATTACTACCTCGCCGGGAGTCCAGTGCGAGATGGAGCTTCAGGAGTCAAGAGGAGTCCAAAACGAGATGGAGCTCTAGGTGGAGGTGGATCGGATAAGAGACGGAAGACTAAGGAGGACGAGAGGCGACATCGTAGAGTGAGATTTCTATTATCGTTGGAGACTTCCTCGAGCAAGTCTTTGGACAGAGTGGACACAGCCCATGATGGAGGTGGGATCGAGCGGCCTAGCTTGACTCCCACATTTATCCATCCATGAGACTGCAAGCATGCCCCAAGGTGTGGGGGTGAGACGGATGACAGCCTCTCAGAGACAGATGGAGGTCGAATATTGAGTCGAAGTGGAGATTGTTGAGATTTAATACCTCAAAATTTGATTCATATTGAGCCCACAGCGAGGTCCAGGATGACGAACAAAATCCAATGAGCTCAAGAACAGCCCAAACAGAGTCCAGACGACGAAGATATACGCGAAATAAGCTCGAAACAAGTGGCATGGTGCACAAGGCGACGGAGGCCGGCAGTGGTGCGGCTGGGCCCGACGAAGATGCATGCATGCGGGCACCCAGGCCTAGCGCCTGTCGCAGTCCACCATAGACTGAGGGGTGTTGCACGGTCCATGGAAGCCACGTGGATCGATCACACCGTCCATGCACGGTCCAGGGGCTTTTGTGCACAATTCGACGGTTCAGATCGTATGCAATCATGATCAGATGGTCGGAACTTAATTCAGACGTGATCAGACGTGATCAGAGGCTGTTTTGCATGATCGAATAGCTCTGGTGCGAGCCGATCACAATCGGACGGCCATAGGTGATTTTAGGGTTGATTGGAACTCTGTATTCCTACTGTAATAGTATTTTTGAGATTCTGGAGCGTATATAGCTCCGATTGATAAGCCGTTTGTTGCGTTGGAGAGCTGGCGACGTCCTGAAGGTGTAGAAAGATTTTGAGAGAGATTTCATAGAGCTTTTATGAGAATTTTGAAGCTTCTTGTTGAGAGACTCTTGTACAAGGATTGAGTGATGAATTCTTCTTATATTGATTTTGTTTTATTATCATAGTAAAGCTTCCATGCCTCGTAGAGGTAGGCTTGAGACCGATCCACGTATTTGTTCTTGTTTTATTTTTTTTTTCTTCCTACTGCATCGTGTGGTACCGAATACCGTGCGGTACCGGATACCGTGCAATAAGATGGGGTGCGAGCATTGAGATGAGGGGTACGCATGGCCATCAAGGTGGAGGGGCTAGCTGGGGAGTTGTTGGGGGCAAGGGGATGTGAGCGCAGCGACGTGTGCGAGGAATGGGGGAAGGGGGGGACGTGAGCAAGGCAGCATGCATGTGGCCGCAAGGAAGTCGCAGGGGTCGGGGTGTGGGCACCTGGATGGAGGAGCTCACAAGAGAGTGGAAGGGCGGAAAGGGGGCGTCGGAAAGCATGGAAGAGCTTGCAAAAGATCGAGATGTAGATGTCTAAAAGTGTGGAGGAGCTCGTCGAGAGGGTGGGATGTGGGCACCAAGGCTGGGAGGGAGAGAGGGGGTGGTTTGCGCTCGCTGGGAGGTGGGGTGCCAACATCGAAATGGGGAGGAAAGGGAGGGATACAGGTGGGGGCATCCGAGCCGGAAGGATGGGGTGCAGGCATTAAGATGCCAAACACACACACACATGCACATGCATGCAAGCACAGGGCACCCAAAAAGAAAGAAAGAAAGAAAAAAAATTTCAACCCATGATTTTATAATTTAAATCTGATAGCATTACAAGTTTTGAGTTCAACCCTTAAATTTTAACCATCTATACTCCAAATTATAAGTTGAACCCACGATTTTAGCTTAAGTAGCACCCATACCGTGAATCCAAAAATAAATTTCATTTGGAGATATTTTTAAAATAAAATATTAAAAAATAATATTTTGAAAAAAAAATCCTAAGATACCGACATGAGCTCTTAGAACTATATTCCCTGGCAAAGGTCCAACGCATCTCAGGGCTGAGGTTGGATACCCAAAAATAATGTTATGGATACAAACGGTTGTAACTCAAGGCAGTATAAATTACAATTCCCGGGCTCAATAGAAAGAATACGAAAATCTATATGACATCTACCTTCTTGCCTGGAGCAACAAATGGATTTACAACTCGACTGCCCTGGAACTGCAGGCTATTATATGCTGCCTTAGGTAAGGAAGTGATCGATCATGTGATGTATAACATCTGCACCTTCTGAGTGAACGAAGGAATCCTTGACCTGTCATAAACTCCAGTTACAGAACATGCCACCATAAGCATTGCAGTAAAAAGCTTAGCAGCCACAGGGGAAAGAGTGGATGCGAGAGAGAGAGAGAGAGACCTGAATGACACTGTGTGCAGCAAACCTCTGTTTGCTGCTATGAAAGCTGACATCTACTCTTTCCCATGACAATCGTGTGAGGCCTGTAACCAGCTTTTCTGCAACACATGATGCAAAAGAAAAATATTAAACAGAAGGCAGTATCTCATGATGTCGAATCAACCACCAAGCCACACAAGCATCAATAACACAGTAACGATAGCATTCTTATGGTTGGTATATATAGTTAGTGTAAACTGTATAAATATCCACGCACGGTTTACAAATTGGACTGAAATGTTATGTATTGGATTATCTCCAGCATGATTTGTAGCATTTTCCCAACTTCACATGGGATCAAAGGTGAAAACCATCTTTGGGGTTTTCACTATAGCTCCAGAGGCCAACTGAAAGAGACTCGCTGATTCCTTTCCAACCTCACATGTCAGACGGCTTCCTCTTATATCCGTAATACCACAATGGCATTGTTGCTGGCTGGGTTTCTGGACTGTTGTCAGAATTCAGTACCCAATGGCTGCCAGCTGCCGGAGAAGATGCTAAGCTCCAACAGAACAAAATGACACAGCACATTTAATATAAATGACTTGCACAAATAGAGTAGACAGATTGGTATATGGATAGAAAAAGAATAACAACAAGAGTATATAACAACAAGAGTATATAAAACTTGTTAACTTGTGTTTCAAATTACTTGTTGATATTGTGACATGCACGGAAAAAAAAAAAAAAAACAATTTATCCCTATAAATCTTTAAATTAATCTGCTCCTTGCTTGTTTAGGGCCACATTCTCTACATCTTTCAGAATGTGAGACCCTAAACAGAGTAGAATGGAGGAAAATGATTCATGCAGCCGACCTCTAGTTTGGGATTAACACTTAGCTGAGCTGAGTTCTTACTTGTAGCAACAACTTGAAGTTACAGAGACAGATTGAAATGGTTATGGAACAAGTTCCTAAGGAAACACATCAGCCGACATCAGACATTCCCTGGCAGCTATGAAAAAATAATGAGAGTCTGATCAAGGCATGTAACAGAGTGCACACATGATCAGAAACCTACAAAATTACTTAAGAACAAGACAAGGACAACATCATCCAACCTCCAAAGTATACTTAAAAATTCAGCTGATAAATATATTTACCTTCTAACATATCACAATCAGCATCTATGGGAGAACCATTTGTACACTCTCCTTTTGATCGCTCTTCATATACAATGTGTGGATACTTCTGACTTAAAGAATCCTCCCACTGGAAAATAAGAGCACATATAATTGTTCGGATGTTATGAAGTGGAATACAAGATTAAAGCAGATTTTTGGATAATCATGGGGATTTTGTTATACTGGAAGGACAAAAGAAATAAACAAAGAAGTGATTACCTTAGGCAATTCAGAGTTGCGTCTGATAGATGATGTCCTCCATCCAACAATATCTTAAAACATATTTAGTTTAGGAGAACAATAGTAATTTCTGCCCTGCCACAATGCTAGTTATATGTCTTGTGTTACAGTTAACAGAACAACCAACAGAACCCCAAGAAAATAACCAAAAGGATACGATCATAGCCAACATTTGAATATGCCACCCGACGTTTAAATGCTTCCAGGGCAGACCTATATTAGTAAATTTTCACAACATGATTATGCAATCCAAACTTTTGAAAGTATTTCTCACAGGTTCACACAGAGGCAAAGAAGAAAGTACATAAAGTAGAGGTCATCCCAATCATCCACCATGCGCTGCAACAGAGGAGGATTTCCATCATCATTGTCAGTGAGAAAAAGATGTCTTCCAGTTCTTCTAAATATCCAGTGAATTACAAGAGAAGCAACTTTTTCAATAGCTATGACGCCAAAAAGAAATGGAACCTGTGGATAAATAAGACCTCATCAAATGATAGGATGCATTAAATAAAGCAGATGATGCTATTTCATGTACATAAAAACAACAAAATGTAAAGGACCACTGTTTAAGTAATAGTAAGTATCTGTATCATCCTTCCACGAGACAGAAATTCAAGGAAAAAGTGGAGGTAAGAGAGTAATTGTGATTTTAGCTCTTTTAAGTAGGCGGTCGTGGATACTGTAGCTCTTTTAGGTAGCTGGCTGTGGATGCTAGTTGACCAGCATCCAGATTTGCAGAAGATTATGAGAAATGGCCATTCTCAGTAGGCACAGAAATGGGATGTCATTTCAATAACATTCATCGTAACTCTCCTTTTAGGGGGAAGTTCTAAACCATAATGACTTCCCACAAAAAAAAATATAAAAACGTTGTGATTAGTTAGATCAGTTAGGCTAGTTAAGCATCTAAAATTTGAAACAACCTTAGAAAGGCAGCCGATTAGATTGGCAATATGAAGCTTTTCTAGACCCAACTTCACACAAAGGTTTAGAACAATGTTAGAAAATAGATGTGTATCAGTGTCCATAGTAGGTTTCATTCTTTGACAATTTTAGAATTGATAATTTTGTTTAGGTCCCATAACTATTTTAAGTTGCCAGACCTATCTGATCACTTGCATTTGTTAGTTCCCCTGTAGATCCAGGTATTGAAATTTTGCTAATTCCCCTTGTAAATCCAGATATTGAAATCCCTTTGGACCTTCAAGCAACAATAGTAAGTGCAATTTGTTGGTTCTGCATGAAGTTAACCATTCCTCTACTACTTTATTTTTTTTTTAAAAAAATCATAGACTCAATCCTCTAGCAAATATTTTTTTTTCCTTTGCCTTCATTACGTACATTCCCTAAATATTTAGTCCCACTGCATGCTAGCCTGATACTAGCATGGTACATCCACAATATGCCATGCCAATCTGTGCCAATCATTGTTGTCAAAGAATCCTGCGGTCCATGTCAGGATCTTGATGGTCCTAAATGATCTGGTTCTTATCGTGGAGCTGTGATGAATTAGGATATTGAGATCTAGATCCATATTATGGATCTGACAATGCCTTGAATCATTAAATCCTGCTTGATCATGTTATCTATGAATTAAACCATATGGACTCCATTTATTACAATTAATTTGACCAAGCTGCTTTCAGGGTTACTTATTTATCACTAATAATCCTCAAGCACAAGTTTTGGTGATCCAAATATGGTTTTTAAATTTTTTTTTTTTTTAAAGAGATTTTGAAGGTCATGGAAAGCAAAGCAAGAGGCAAGGTCTGTATAACCACTTGTTGAAATCTGATTTCCTTTTCTAAAACATTCTACTAGAAAGGATAATCAAATTAATGTATTTGGAGTGGTAGTATATATTACTTGGAAATGGACTCTTGCCCCCCAATTAGACATGCTATACATGGGCTTACATTTATATGTATGCCTTTTTATTCTTCATTAATATACTTTATAGTTGACAGAAAAGTTAATCACATTAATATTTTTTGGAGTGATAGTATATAAACATCTTGAATAACTGGAAATGGTGTTTTTCCCCTTCCCGTTAGACATGCTATATATAGGCTTGTGCTAGTCAAAACTGACTTATTATATGCAAGATTCCTTATTCCTCACTAATATACTTTATAGTTGACTCATATTTATAAAGTTATAATTTTTTTAGAAGTACTGTGATTTGATCCACTAATATCCACGACCCGATTTGATCTTCACAAAATTGGTGCCAATGTTTAGCAGGCACCAGCACAACAACCCTGCCAAGTACTAATATCCAGCCCATACCATGCCAGTTCAACACTGACTTCGTACTTACCACGCCATGCTGTGCCAATCCCGAGGTATACTGCTTATATCTGAAGGATCTGAAATATGTTCCAGTTTTTTAATCTTATTGATGATCAAGCAGACTCTTCAGATTGAATTCTCAACTGGTAAGAAACCTCAACATCCTCTCCATCGTTTCAAAGGGAGTCGCCCCACTTAACACCCAACTGTCAAGGTAACCCTTATATGCAGGCCTATCACCTAGTTGGTTCCTATGCAGCCCAGGAGTAGTACAAATTATTAGGCAAGTTCCAAAGAGTTGATTTCAATCAGGTCCAGCAGTTGCATTTCGAATTTTAGTCTCCCTAAATGCCTCCCTACACACACATATGCATACAATAAAAGACTCAAATATATCAGCATAGAAACAAGTCCAAAAATACAATCAACTTTACAGCAAATTGTATAATTCGGAATCTTTTGGTGTATGGTATGCATTGCTGTAGGATGCAACTATTTATTTGCTTTGAAGTATAAATATGTCATTCCATACTTCCAAACTTCCCAATTCTAACCATAACTTCAATAAAAGCACTTTCCAATATTTCCCATTCTACATGAAATATGGCCCCATAAACCAGTTTCAGTGGAAACTCCAACTCAATCTTGCAGCAACTCCAAGCGAAATCAAAACATTTGGTTTTCAGTTCTCTAAAAGTATACAAAATTTGAAATAATGGCTGGCCCAAAGATTCACTAAAGTTGTTTATTTTTAACTCTGCATTGATTATTCATAATTTGAGAACATTGATTGTTGCATGAACCGAAACTTGAACAATCAAGCTTTTTTTCTGAATGATCAATTAATACCATTGCATGATTTTTTTTATGGGAAGTGTGTAATTTTAATAGTTAAAATGTCATGATACACAATAGTAAACGTAAACATTGTGTCCTTTTCAATGCCTTCTAAACTATTTTACTCTCTAAAGATATGAACAAATCTAGAAATTCTAACTGATTTTCAATGCAAAATGCCTGGACATCCACTTAAATGCCAGCCTTTCATCTAACCGCTCCACATCCCCTCCCCCTCCAAACCACGCAACCACCTTTTAGAAAACCGGTCCTCTCTTCTCAGCAACAAAAAAAAAAAAGGGTAAAACCACGAAATTCTTAATCAAACTCTAACATTTGTCACCCTGATCAAATCACTAATATCAAGGCATCAAACCATGTGTTAAAGAGGAGAGATGAGAAAGAGAAAGGAGAAAAACCATGGGGGGCGGGGGGAGGGGGGGGAACTGTAAAACTCTATCTTGTTTAATGTAGTGGAAAATCAAAATCCATTTAACTAGGATAATCCCCACTCAAAAATAATACATATCATTACTTTACAAAATGAGAGCTTATGCTCAAAACATATGCAGTTACCATCAGAATTTCTGGAGAAATATAAACTCCCAAAATTGTTGATAGATTAGACAAATTTAAACACCTCAATGACAGAAAATTCAAACCGTGTTCCATCTAAATTCTTGATTAATTCACCCAACAAACCACATAGCATAGACCTAAAATCTACTTTTTCATAGACATAAGCCCATATGGAAGATCATCTTGTTATTCCTTTTTCAAGATCATCCTAGTATTCTTTCTTAACTTTTATCTGCTGTGTAATGCCTTCTCTGTAGGTGTTTGACATAAATCTGGACATAAAGACTTGCTAGAACTCAAGATTGGAAGAAAATAATATTATGTACAATGAGATTTTACTTCAAAATTCTGAATTTGTGAAGCTAGATCAAGAACAATGGACTTTAATGGATGAAATCTTGTAGCACTTATCAATGATATCCTATCAATTGAATCACAAAGAAGCAACCTGTGATGACATGAAAGTTGAAAGAAAATGCAATTCCTTTTCATGTCCTAAGGACCTTTGGGAGACTCAGTGGCCATAAGTGCTGAGGTCAAACAAACAGGACAAGCCTAGGTTTGAAAGCTCCTATAGAAGCTAAATTAAAGATGAAGTGGACATCGCAACCTAAGCCCAAAATAGAAAACCCAGTGAAGTTGAAAACTATTTAAACAAGTACTGTTCAAATGAATCTCGCATTCTATTCCATATTTGGGCACTCAAATACCTTATGCTTATAATAGTCTCGAACAAAAAAGGTGATGGCTGCAGCTCTCCAATTTTAAATTAGTTTCCTCCATTGATTTTCACGAGGCATATAAAAGCATAAAAATTTACCCGAGTTAATTATAAAATAAGAAAGTACCTGTTTGTTCCCCCTAGAACCAAGATGAGGCGTAGCAACAGTTATAAAATTCATAGCTTCTAGACCACCTATGGTACCTCTTAAATTGTCATCAGAAGTATCATTTGGAAGATCTTCTAGGGGCTTTTTTCGAAGCCTGTACAGTCTCCCAATTGCATATCTTGCAACTAATCCTCCCACAGAGTGTGCAATAAAAGAAATCTTCCGAATTTCTGGTCTTCTGTCAATGACTTCAAGGACCTAATTTACCAAGTTTTGTCAAATACTGAGAAAACAATAACTAACACAGCAAAACACCTAGTCTTTGGAGAAAAAATTACTTAATTATGTAAGCAAATCAGCAATTAGAAGATGCAAACATCAACATGGTACATTTATGTTGTTTAGAAAAGACACTAACCTCTGCTGCTAAACGCTCCCCCATAATATCCACACCATCTAATGTAAGCTTATGCATGTTCCGTTCACTGCCTGCAAAGAAACTACACAAGTCAATGGCTCAAACAATATGACATAAATAATTTGGACAAATTTTACTTAACCATAATTTTTATGATTATTTCAAAAATATAGTAGTGCATCCACACAACAAAAAATCTTCACAAAGAATAATTACCATTCTAAGTACCTATGAGCAATATAAATGATAAGTAACCTAAGAGAATTCTCAAACCTTAGGTATAAAAATGTATTCTAAGAGAATTCTCAAAATTTTGATATAAAAATGTATTCTATGTCAGAGAACCATCAGAATCAAATGAAGTCACTTAATAACCTTTGCAGTTAAAACACAATCAAAATATGGTGCAACCCGCAACAGTCACTGATGAGTAGGATGGTGCAGGAACAAGGGCATGAATGACATTAGACTAATTAATGTTGCCAAGGGAGGTGTAGAATGTCATCTAAAGGCAGGTAGAAAGACATTCTTTTCCACCAATCTACCATGCAGCTAATCACTCTAAGACAACAGATAATCACAGAGGAAAAGCTAACAGGCTTACAGAACTTTTTAGCAGTAAGTGGAAGGAGGATAAAAAGAGTGCTGATACAGATATTCATGCATAATTGGCATAATTGTCCAGACCAATATTTTGAATATGGCATTTAGATGATTTTCATCAACATGGCATGTGGACATTGGCTGACGTAGGTGTTTAAAGGAAACAGCAGGAAATAATACATTATCTTGAACTGCCAATTACTGTTGTATTTCTTAATATGTAACCAGCATTCTGACTGACTTGAAACAAAGCGAATTAAAAAGAGGAAGAAAAAGAAGCAGAAGAAGCAAATGTTCTAATAGCTGTGTTAAACAATACATTGAGACAATTGTGACTGTTATTTTAAAAGAAAAACTTACAATGAACTATTACTTTGTCTGGAAGCATCCTAACAAACTGATCGGCTGCAAATTTCCAGTCAGTGGTGCTGCAAAGACAGAAGGCTAGAATTAAATAAAATAAGCAGCATAGAAAGAAGACAAGCATTAAAAACTTTTCATCAACAAAGAAACAAAAAAAGAAGAAACACAGAACACAAGAAGCAAAGAATGAGAATGCAAAAATGTATACTGCACAAAGGCCTGCAAAGTTCAAGGATTGATATGCATATGAAGTGTTTGAAATTTTGAAAGCATACATCATATTACGCATAGGCATATAGGAGAAAACTGAAATGAATCTTATCCATGATTTCCAGGAACATTGTCCCAGAAACACACTAACAAGCCCGGTCCCAAAAAGATGCACATTGTTCGGAAAAATTTCGACCTTTTCTTCCCCTATAATTAGTATTCTTATTGATCGAAAAGAGTGCCATTTTCTCAATCAATTTCCATCACAGGATTCGTTGAAGCCCAAGAAATAACATATCCTCAACCCAATCGTGGAGACTGGAGCCAGTGAAGCAGCAATAAGCGGTTACCCCACTGCTCAACCTCCCTTCAGAACTTGTCACCCGAGCTGAGACTATTAGCAAATGCACGACCAGCACAATTAATCAACTAGGCTGCTCCTTTAATTAAATTTTATTTGATTTTATTTTTAGAAAAAAGGTATTATTTTCTTCTTCAACAATATTCTTGCGTCAAGATAACTTTTGAAAACTTTCTAAGCCTCGAAGAAGGAACCAACAGATAAGGAATCTACCGCACAGCTTCCTCCAACAAATGACTAGTAATCGAACATCAACCCTTGCTTTAAAGAGAAATTCCATGAAAACAAACAAAACTCGAAAAAAAAAAATAGATGTATTATACCGATACACAAAGTAATGATCCTAGGTTAGATGGAGGAAGAAAACGCGAGAAACAAAGAACAAGTAAACCCCTAAATCCATGATTTCGGATTAAACACCCAATCAAATCGAGAATCTTGTCTCGCAGAAACGAAAAGGCAAAGCAATCACCGGTGACAAAAGGCATCAAAAAAAACAAAAAAAAACAAAAACAAAAGAAATCATTCAAATTTCCTCCAAACGTCAGAGAGATCGCAAATCATACACCAGGATGATCCTAGACCAAGATATACCATACCTCCCAAGAATTCCATGAACCATCACCACGAGATGATCCGCAGTGGAGGCGGCGGCGTCGGAGGCACTCCAGACGTCCGTCCCTCCAACGCTCTCCTCGGTGCACACTCCTTCCAGGCCCCCCATGGCCCCTTCCCCTCACCAACGCATCACCGGCAAGGAATATCGGAAGCGACCGGCCTCGAAAAGGAGAGAGTAGAATGGAAGCGTAGAAATCTGCCAAGAAATCGAACCAAAAAAAGAATGAAAGAGTGGGGAAACAAGACGAGGGTAGGACGTATTTATAGCCTTGGTTAGAGAGCCGGGAAGGAGGAGGCGATCGACGTTCAAGAAGAAGCAATGGAACCTTTTGGTCGGGAAACGGAAGCGTCGACGCGTCACCTAAAAGTCGGTTCGCCCGTTCGCATGACGCGGGTGGGCGCATCCAAATTAAATTAATAAAATAAATAAATAAATAAACCTTTTTTTGTTTTGAGGGTCGGTGTCTGATGTTGGTACGTGTCAATAATCCAAGCAGCAAATTGGGATGCAACATTCTAGGGCCATACGTTACAAATATTTCAATTCCTTGTGTTCCAGGGGTTGGGTTCCATAGGCGGCTCCAACAGAGGACTTACATGACTATGTCATGAAGCAACAAATGAATAAATAAGTAAATAAAGGGGGCCTATGGATGTCCTTGGTGATTCCATGAGGAAATAAAATAACTACCACATGGATTTCCTGTTCGCAGAAGGAATGGACCATGCGTTCGTTGGCCTTTCAGTTAAAGGGACAATGATTTGTTCCAACGTGCACGGAGAAATTTGTGAATGGATGTCTGATCACTGATTTCAGAATTTTTTTAACTTCTTGAAACCGCTAAATTTCACTCTCTTGCTGCTCAACAAAAGTTGATTTCGCAATACATGCATGAGTAGATTTGGATTTTGGAGTCTCATGATACCGCTGGAATATGAAGTTTTCCATCTTTAGCACCATCTAATGATCTGATCATACAGCTCGCTTTTGCGAGAAATATGATGTTGAGCACTGCAAGCAAAGGATCCCAGGATCCAGGAACGTGAAAGGACTCGATACATTTTTGTAATCTCAGTTTATTATAGTTGGGGTAGGTGTTGATTTAATTGAAGAGAATGTTCACGCAAGCAATAATTCTCTCTACTTATACAGCGTTAATAATGGAAGACAGAGAGGCTCCAGCTGAGAATCATGGTAGGCCCTTGTTGGTCCAGCCAAAGATCTTTCAACCGATAGCATGAGCATAAGAGAATTTCGAACCCCAGATCGTTATTCATATTTGAGTGTGATTCCTACCTCTCAAATGATAGGGCTTGTTTCTGCTACGACTGGCTACCATGCCATTAAAAAGGTCAGCTAGCTATAAGCAAGCTCGGTATCCATTTCCATGCAAGAACATCTGCAAATAAAAGTTTAGGCACAAAAGCCACATCTGTTGGTTTCTTTACTTTGGTCACTCCACCTAGTGAAGATCTGGTCAGCATTGTCTGTCTGCTATACAAATAAGCATGTTTAATGTTGGCATAATAGAAGGCAGTCACATTCCAAGCAGGCTCTTCCTATTTTACCCATCTAGCTTTGTATACATGGAGATCTTGCTCAACTATTATTTTATTGTTTGCAACTGGCCAGCTCTATCGCTTGTGAGGGCCACATCCTAGTCCCTATTATAGAGAAATTATATATTTATACCTCATGTACCAACTCAGCAGTAGCATCGATGGCAAAGATGACATTATGCAAGGTCTAAATACTATTATTCCTCTCTTCCTTTTTCCATTATATTTGTACTCTTCGTAAAGGAAGGGGACATAATTAAATCCTGAACCATGCCTTGTCCACCACCTATTGATAATAATCAATCGAAGTGTCGTAATTGCAATGGAAAAGAGGTGATCATTATCGTGGCAGTGGAGTTGAAGCACTGACTAGAGTTCGCGTCATTATTGCAAATTTCTATTGCGGGTGAACGATCGTTAGTAAAATATTGTAGGAAAAATTAACAGCGAGGTGGACCAAGCAGTCGAGGCCCCAAGAAGACGATGGGAAGGGCCGGTAGTTAGCTACCTAGCATTAAAACTTGGGGCATGATGTCAAAACATTCAATCATACACAGTTAATCGTGATGTTCTTTCGGTAAAAAATAAATAAGTAAATAAAATTATAAGCCAGCGGGTCACGTATTCTGAATTGTAAACTTTTGGCAATGATCAACGAGTTTGGATATTTCGTTAAATCACCTACATAAAAATCAGTTTGTTTGCATGCCTAAACCTTATCATGCGACATCTTTTTGTGTCAAATTTATTAAAAATATATCATAATGAAAGAGCTACCCGCCCGTTAAAAAGCATCGAGCATGCACTGACGCTCGTATAAGCTTACTCGCAAACGACATAATGAGAGGGCTACTGCCTACCGGCCTGTTAAAGAAGTTGGTTATTTCCAACTCAACCTTTTAACACGTACTAGTATCCCCTGAATCCTAGCACAAGACGTGGTTATTTCTATTTGATTAATAATGATAACATTTTCCATCTTTCATGAAAGATTTAAAACTGAGGGAGCAAAATAAGCTGAACACCTCTCCCTTCTGGACCTCAATTTCCGTGAGAGCGTGGGTTGGGCGTTTATTGAAAAGGTGGGTTGATCGAATATTGCTCCAATCTTCATTTTTCACAATAATAACTGACCAAGTATTCCTGTAACCCCAGCAATCGTAAAGAAATACTACTCTTGGACCAATTGTTCATATTACAATTGTGAATGCCCACATTATCAACAGGGAGTAACAGTAACTTGCAACCTACAGCCTCCACCAGACCAAACCAGGTAAACCGGTAATCAACTACACCCAGCATCAGCACAAGCAAATCAGAACAGCAATAATCTAGGCCAAAGAAAACGAACAAAAAGAATAAAGCTTCCACTTTTCCAGTAACCAGTCATGGAAGACAGTCAGTCTAGGAAACAAGCACATGGACCAGAGATTTCCTTGCTCACTTGTATAAAAAGTTCGGTGAAATAAATCAGTAACAAGCGAGCTTGCAATCCCAGCAACGAAAGCCATCTCAGGAAAGAATGAAATGTTACCCAAATGTGCCATAAACATATTAGTAGCATTTACAGTTAACATATGAAGACAGAACGTGTCCATAAACCTGCGTTTCATATAGTTTAATAAAATTATAACAAACATGCTGTCATTAATGTTAGATACGTAAGTACAAAATTTACAGATACTGGTTTTCTTGAACATCCAGCACCTTCTTTTACACTCCAAATAAATAGAAAAAATGCATCCACACTCTAATAATCACAGAAAAGCCAAGTCAAGCCAATTTAATAAATACCTGACTAACAAGAGCAAGCCAGCCCCTCCTCAATTCAGTTTATCAAAAACCAAGTTCTCAGGATATGAACCAAAAACGAAAGCTCCATCAAGGAACAGAAGCTTCAGTAACCAAGGATTCTGCATTTTTCATAGAGCAGGATTCATATGCAGGCATTGCTTCAGGCTGATGCATGGGCAAAAGGAAGTGTTCAACTTCTGATTCTAAATGCTGAAGAACAAATTCCTTATTTCAGCTTTATATTGAAGCTTCCAGCTGGTGGTGTTCAAGATTCCTGAGCACAATCCTCGCAAAAATTTTTGCTTCAATAGGAGCTGTTGCAGCTGCAGCTGCAGCACGTAGGACCCGTGCAGCCCCAGCTTTCTGCAAAAGGCCTGCATGGTGCATCGCATGCCTGCCTCCTGGAATGGTGAACTGCATTTACGAGTAAATGGGAAACAAGATGGTGATACAATTCTTGTCAGGGAAAAAAGTAGGACCAATTGTGTATTCAGTTGAAATAAGAATGGATATGAGCTACCCCAAAATATGATCTTCATAAAAGACACTAAATGAATGGAAACTCTGTA
Source organism: Elaeis guineensis (assembly GCF_000442705.2). Lineage (NCBI taxonomy): Eukaryota > Viridiplantae > Streptophyta > Magnoliopsida > Arecales > Arecaceae > Elaeis > Elaeis guineensis. The sequence goes on along the minus strand of NC_026003.2, from coordinate 116,729,746 downwards.
CAAACTTTCTTATAACAAATCAAGACATCCGGAGAGAAAATTTTTTTTAAAAAAAATGTAAAATTCCAAGAATAGAATATACTGTGTCTCATGCACGGCATGACAGGGAATTTCACTTGATATTTCAAATTTCAAACTTTGATTTCTGTATAATTTATGTAAAGAATATTGCATCAAACGATGGCAAAGAATCAGCAAGCAATAGCAATCTTGTTGCTGTCACGTTTTACCCAGAAATGACTTAAGAAGGATCAAGTCACCATAAATAGATAATATTCCATGCGAAAAAAGAACTTTCGAGCAATGGTAGCATTGATATCTGATTGCATTGATAACTTGACCTTAGATATTTTCAATTCTAATATATCTTAAAATATAAAGAGATAATTACACGTGTTTATCATGACATAACATGGAGCAAGGAGGAAAATTTTAAATGGGAGGTTTGTTTATCTGCAGAAAAAAGCAAAATCACAAGCTGCTATATGACATAAATAGGTGACAAGTATGACAGGCAAATTTACCTGAAGAAGAGCAAAAGCTGCACAGGCTCGAAGAATGGATAATGGGTTTCGAAGCATGGTAACAAATCTCCCAATCTCGGCACCACTGAAAAGCAGGTTAAGCAAAATTTTATGTTACATTAGGAAAAGTCTCTTTCTTCTTCACAAATATTAATATCATCCATAAGAGGATCAAATAAAAAAAAAAAAATGCAAATCAAGGTGGCACCTAATATAGAGTACACAGAGACAGTTCGATGAAACAGCCCACAAATATCATCACTTGAAACTCTAGGTTCACAATAGATTATGTCAAAGCAACTTTGAAAAATGTTCCAACTATTGACAAGATAAAGAACTCGAAAAGGGTAAACCATTGAGCTCATCATGTCTATGTATGATTGACTTTATGGATCAACCAAAGTACAACCATTCAAAATTTGTGAATAAATAATGATATGTGCTAGTCTTGAATCCCAAGTCTATGAAGTTGTCAATTTTTTAAGACAAGCCTATTAAGAGATGGAAAGGCCCCGTATCAGGCAAGGAAAACTACCTTTCTCATTACCCATTTTAAGTTCATGCAACCAGGAGCAACCCATCAAGGTTCCTTAACATAATTCTAGAGGGGAATTTTGTACAAGATAAATTTATATGATATGCTTATGTTACAAAAGATGGCATATCATTTCAGGAAAGGCAGCTTTCAAATATACAATCTCTATACCAACCAGTGGCAACCTATAATCACATCACATGAACTGAATATTATTCATTCAGACTTCATTAAAACTTTGCACTTAGTAACAGAAAGAAGATGTAATAAACCTGCATCTCAGATGTCCTGCTTCTTGTATGCGTGCTGCTTCAGCTATTTGTGCCAAGGCTGCAGGAGCCGAAGAAGCTGCAGCCATGGAGAAGAGTTGTGGCTCTGAAAAAGTCAGTACAAAAGCTTCTATATGCTTCAATGCCATCCTTCTAGCACCATCAAAGTTAACACTCTTTGAAGCACCTTCTGATGAAGACCCAACCAATGCAACCTCATCCATTCTGTGAATAAAAAGTGAAATTTTAGAGAACAAGACAGCAACATCAAATAGTTCCATCAGAACTTCAGCGACGCAAAGTATTAATGTGATACTATATTTGTACCAAAACAAGCTCATAGAAAGAACTAAGTTCACTTGGGACACCGTTCAAACATCAGGAAAGAGGGGCACAATACTATTATCTTTCCTTTTTGATTTTTATTTTCATTCTTCTTAGCTTGGTCCACAGCAACCTGTCGCATTAAAATTGTTTTTCTGTTCCAGCAAGTCACACTAAATGAGATGCTTAATGCCGGCATTTCCTCATTCTACAGATCTATTCAAGAAAACCATACGGCAAAAAATGCTCTATCAACTTCACTGGAAAGGATAATGATTGCACTAAATGGGATGTTCAAACATGTCACATTTCTGTTCACATGAAGGCTTTTGGAGAATCAAGAATGAAATATGAAGTAATTATGACAATTATTTAAAAGAAAACAAGAAACAAATACACCATAACCCAGTGCTAGTCTCTATCCAGTTTGTGCACTGCATCCCTTAATGCACAGTTCTGAATTTCATATTGAACCACACCTATTCAGGCATGGGAAAATCTAGCAAGATTGCGAACATCAAGAATAGATCTATTCAAGGTGTAGTAGGGCTACCATCTTGTCATAGTATGATTAGTATCAACTCCAACCTTTGAGCATACCTTTCACCTCAAGATTATTGAAGTTGACATGGTTTTTGAATTTCCCCTTGGACCACCCTATTTAGGCATGGAAGAGTAGCAACATTGAGAACATCAAGATTAAATCTATTTGAGGAATCAGAAGCATTCATCTTATCATACTATAATTAGTGACATCTCCAGCCTTCCAACGGCCCTTCATCTCATCTCAAGATTATTGAAGATTTTTTTTTCTTTTTTGAAGGTCCTGAACTGCACTACAATTATGCAACTGAACTGCAGCTAGCAATGGAATACATCATGGCTCAAAACTGCCTTTGACCTCGAGTTTCCTCGAGTTTGATATTCTATTCAGCAAGATTTGCCGTCTCGGTACCGGATCCCATACCAGTAAAATCCTATTATAGTATTGGCATGCGGTTCAGTACAGCACAATAGTATCAGTATGAGGTGGTATGGCATATACCAGTACGGTATGGTATGCCCTATACTGTTCGGTATGGGGTGGTACAGCAAACCAAACGACCTAGTGACTTCCCAAATCCAGCTTATTGAATATTATAATTTCACAATTTTGATAATTTAAACAGCGGTTCCTCCTTTGATGTTCATATCATTTAAGTATTTAAACTTAATCATGAAAACAAAAATGGTGTATCCAATTCCAATCATTGCCACTTTGATCTACCACTTAGAAGCAAAGTTCCAGCATTTCTAGTTCTCAAAGTGTATCTTGTGCTACATTTCCCGCTTCCTATTTTATAAGGCAATGGCCAAAGGTCAATTTAGAAAGAACATGTCGCAGCCTGAGAAAGTAATCCCAATGACAAAAAACCAGTGGAATCACCAAGGATAGGACAAATTTGGGATATCACCAAGGGAAAGATAATTTTGAGTGAACAAACAAAAGTTAAACATCCCTCAAGGGAGTGATAGCAACCCCCCAATAAGTTGCAAAGGCTACGCACTCATTGAATATTAGCAAGTATTATAACATACTATAGCAAGTTTTGTTCCTGATCAATCAAGAAGAGACATAACCTTCCGACCAATGGAAACATGAGGGTGAATTTATAGAGCACTCAACTGCCTATAAAACAAGGGTATCCACAATGAACACAAAATGGAAGTTCCATGCTTAAGTAAAGGTTCATTCCAAAGAAGAACCTAATTAAGTCCTACATAAACCAATAAACGAGACAATTCTACACCAACCACCCTCCAAGCTCAGAGCCATGACTTGTTTTTAGGCAGCATTGTGGTAGATCTATAGTCTGAAGCACTCCCTGCTAATATGAGACCTTCACAAGAATACTAGAACTGGTGGGTAGATAGAAGATCCAAATAAAAAGAGGGGTTTCCATTAGTGTATTTTGAAATCTGTCTAATTTTAAACAGCAACCCAATCTAAGGCCTGGAAGAACACGGTAGACTAAAATCCGGACCAACACAGTGACCCAAATTCATCAAAACATTGCAAAAGAGAATTAGTTATGTCCACTGGCTGAAGATTATTGACAAAAAGTTACCATTTGCCTAAACTTGAGAGTGAAGTTGGCCAGAAAATAGACATAAGGAACAAGTTGACACCAAGTACTTGATACATGTGATTTCAGGCATATGGTGTGATGTCCCTAAAGATGGCAAGAAACTGCAGATTGTCATCAATTCCCACAAGTTATTTTCTTGTGCAGAGTTATGATAAGAAACCTGAGTCAACTGACCCCCGAGTACTTGCTTGGATGGTATCATCCCTGACACCTGGGCAAGGGGGCAGGGGTTTGATTCCCATAGCAGTCAGCACTCTAGGGTGGGCTCGCTATATGATACAAAAGGAGGGATAAAACCCTCCTAGTCCCAAAAAGAAAAAAGAGAAAAAGAAGAAAAAATGAACCTGATTCAACTGCTACAAAGAACACACTCAGCTTGCCTTCAATCACTGTCACATGGTAGCATGACAATTACCTCAATTGGAATATTAATGAAACAATGTCTTTATTTCTGAACAAAATGTTCCACATAAAGCAACATCCCTCTATCCTCCCAATCACGTGATAAATGATCATCCTAGTCAAGAACAACAGACTCAAGGGACAGCAAGACAGATGCTACAATCTTACATTGCACATTTCATATGCACGAAATGTGACTTACCTTAGCACTTATATTATTTTCACATCAGAATTCAGTATATCCAATCAAGAAGAAGAAAATTGAGTGCTCTAGGAACATGCAAGTTTTACTTAAATACGTAATATCCATACCCCAAACAAGATTCTATCCATGGACTGTTGTACCACCCCAAACCACCAGATTTGGGGCATACAATACTATACTGGGTTGGACCGATACAAAACTCATATTCGGGTTGGTATGGGACCTGTATTGCCCAGTACTAAGACGTGCCAAGGTACATACCGACCCATACGGAGGCATATCAAGATAAAAAGTGAGAAAATGATTTGAGAGATATTTTGGTACAGAGCGTGCACCATACCTTATCGACTTGTATTATACCGAACTGCTAAGTTACAGGTACGGCACACAGAACCGAGATTGTAAACCTTGGTTCTACCTACTAGTCATTTCTTGACAGTATATGGTTACAATAGATCATCACACTGAAGCAACAAAGTGGAGTCTTTTAAGTATTAATTCCATGCCTAACAAAATCAATGATGAAGCAACCTCTAATGTGAATATGTTGCATCAGAATCAATACTAGCAAGTTATATCAAAAAATACTGGCTTAAATGATGGCCTAAATGAAATTGACACTCAAAAGTACACCCCACTAGAAGCCCGCAAACAAGCTGTGCTTAGGATAAATTACACAATTTTGTACCTTCCATCAAACATGTAAGCAAGTGCCAATGCAGCCATAAAACGAGCCATTTTTGATCCTGATGATGCACAGAGGTGTACGAGGGCTGGAACCCCCCCTTCTTCAACTATGCGAAGAGCATTGCCAGAATTAAAAGCAAGATTCCAAAGTGCACCAGCAGCAGTTTCATGAACATCCTGTACAATAACAAAGTACAAAACTCATCAATATGATCAATACTGTTGAAACACTCTATATTGTTACATATATAGATTCTGCATGCAAGCCTCAATTGATAAAGCTAAAAGCAGTTCCAGGGAAAGGCAATATATGAATACTCCATAGGTGTTCCTATTCGGTTTACACTCAGAAATAGGATGGGTCAAAAGTTGTCCACCAGCAGTTAGCATGTAGAAAAATCAATTGCATAAACAATGGTCCCTCTTCTATTTATAGTTCAGCATTCAAAAATCAAAAATGTCTTCACATGGGACCATCTGCAATTTTAAGAGCCATTACAAAGGAATAAACATCTGCACAGATTATGTTTGCAGTACAATGTAAAGACAGGCATGAAGCCGGGTGCATTCCAACAGATAGTCAAGACGTTCCTTCCTTGGATAAGCGAACATGATTGGCATAAATTCCCACCTGCTCCATTACACCTACTCTAATGTGTGACAATCCATTACAACCGCACACCAGACATGACTTTCCAAAGTTTATGCTCACAGAACAAGCCATAGTAACATTTCAAGGTTTATACTAGAAATGATGCAATTTAGTTGTCATACAAGTACATATGTACAGGCATGGTTTGCCGTAATGCCCATTACTGTCCGGTATGGGGCATATCGTACCATATCGGTACCAACACCATACCGGTATAGTGTCTCATACCGTACTGACACTCGGTATGCTGTCTCATACTGTACCGAACCATGTAAAGATGCTAATAGGATGGTACTAGTATGGGGTCCAGTACCAAAAGTGAACCTTATGTACAGACATATGAAGTCATGTGACTAATAGATTTGTCCATTTGTATCTCAATAGTAATGCAGAACCAATAATCTGGTGTGATTTCTATGGTTTATGGGTTGTCAATATAGAAAAATTATGTTGATCAACAAGTAGTACTGCTCTATATCCATAGATATAAGAGAGAATTAGCAGCATATAAACATCAGTAACTCACTGAACCACGCAAAGTGCACATTTATTAAGATGTAAAGCAACCACTGAACTTTACCAGATTAATTGCCCCACAACTTGTATGGACATCTGCAATATGGAATTGAAGGGAAAGAAGCAGAAACTAATTTTCAAATTCTAAGCAACAAGAAGCAAGTAGTAATGATGGAGGACCAACATATATGACTTACTGTATGCAATGAATCGCCAACAACAACACTAATGAATATTTATACACGGGACTAATGCTTAAATGACAAACTAGATTTTTGTTTATGCTCACCACCATACTATCATGCTGATTATGTAGCTTGTATTTCTTCTCAACATAAACAAGTGATAAGGTTTCAGCTGCATGCAAATATGGCACTTCCAGATGTAGCAACTGGCTTCATGAATTTTAGATATCTTAAACCATCATTATCATGCATTTTCCCAGCTATTTTGGATCATTTTTATGTGCTAAGATGCAAGTTTTCTGGATACCCTAAGGAATATTTGGAACCATTAAGCTTCATCCCAGCTTCAAGGCCCAGTTTGGGATTGCTATTGGGAGTAGAGCTTTTAGAACTTTTGAAAATAGAGCTTTTAAGAAGTAGAGCTTTTGAAAGTAGAGTTTTTACAAAAAGCTATTTGCTGTTTGGTAACCACATTTATAAAGTGCTTTGAAATTTTAACATATGTTTGGTAACTAAAACAAAAAAGTAATTTTGATATGATAAAATGACAAATAAAAACATTGCACGATATTGTATAGTGGAGATAATACAATATAATATTATATATTATTATGTATTAAGATATTATTATGATATAATGTAACATAATAATATCAAATATTATTATTATATTATAATATAATTTATAATATAATATAATATATTGTTATAATCTAATCTAATAATAGATTATAATATAATATAACAAATTATTATATTATTATATTATTAAAATATTATTATATTGTATTATTATAATAATATAATACTATTATAATAGATTATATTATATGTTTATAATGTAAATATTATTATATTTTAAAATATTATTATCATATAACGTAATATAATATTATAACATAATATACTATAATATAATATTATTATAATTATGATGTAATATATAATGTAATATAATATAATGGATTATAATCTAATCTAATAATAAATTATAATATAACATATTATATTATATTATGCTATTATAATATAATAATATTATATTATCATTAAGTATTATTATATCAAATTATATTTTTATAATAAAATAATACTATAATAGAATATATTATATGTTTATAATATATCATAATATTAATTTAATATGATATTATATTATATATATAATATAATAATATGATATGATATAATATGATATGATATAAGATGTAATTATGGAGATAATACAATATAATATTATATATTATTATGTATTAAGATATTATTATGATATAATGTAACATAATAATATCAAATATTATTATTATATTATAATATAATTTATAATATAATATATTGTTATAATCTAATCTAATAATAGATTATAATATAATATAACAAATTATTATATTATTATATTATCAAAATATTATTATATTGTATTATTATAATATAATACTATTATAATAGATTATATTATATGTTTATAATGTAAATATTATTATATTTTAAAATATTATTATCATATAACGTAATATAATATTATAATATAATATACTATAATATAATATTATTTTAATTATGATGTAATATATAACATAATATAATATAATAGATTATAATCTAATCTAATAATAAATTATAATATAACATATTATATTATATTATGCTATTATAATATAATAATATTATATTATCATTAAGTATTATTATACCAAATTGTATTTTTATAATAAAATAATACTATAATAGAATATGTTATATGTTTATAATATATCATAATATTAATTTAATATGATATTATATTATATTTATAATATAATAATACGATATGATATGATATGATATAAGATGTAATTATGATATTTGTTAGTACATATTTCGATCATTAAAAAAATTTCATTTAAATCAAAACAGCTTCCCGACATTGGTTAAAAGTTAAAAAGCACTTTTGGAAAAAACTTCAAAATTGAGCTTTTCCTAAGAAGACCTTTTCAATTTTCTGATAAGACCAAAAGAACTTTTCAATTTTTTATTAAACATCACTGTACCATCTAAAAGTACATTTGGAAGGCCAGAAAGTGCTTTCTGACACTCTAAAAGTTTAGCCAAACAAGGCCCAAGTATCCTTTGCCAAGCAGTCTTGTAAATGTTAACTCTAGTTCAGATATTTGAGATATCGAACTAAATAATTATGCATATAATCTGAAGCTCGAAAGTAGAAAAGATTAAAGGAATCTAGATATCAAATATGTTAACTTTTAGAATCCTACCTTGGTATCCTAGTGAGGTGAAGTGAAGCTTTATTTGTTGACACTTGAGAACAATTAAAAGCTTAAAAAAAAAAAATCAAGCTTTCATTGGCTTTACAACAAAACAAATCAAAACTTACTTCAGCATCCGACCGTGCCAATGCAATTAGAGGTGCCACACCACCTTCTCGTCCGATGGCAATGCTGAAAACCAAAAAAGTTGTGTATTAGTGATTAATCATATCAAAGAAAGAAATAATTAAACAATTAATATAAGAGATAGAAAATTCCAAATTTGCATTTATCATTATAGCTCAAATGCTCAATTAATAACCTATAGTAAGTATTTCTTTATGATTTATGAACTGCTTCCAATGAACACCAATCAATTTAGCACAAAATTATCAAATGCACTTATTTTAAAAAAAATAAAAAGCTTTAATTAGGTAAATCACTGTGGAAAGTATGGAGACATGGTCATGACATTTGTAACCTATAGAAAATAATTTTGAAATTTACCAGTTGTAAGCCAACATCCCTATGTACTGAAATCAAGGTTCACCGACTCGAAATTGAACCCCATGCCAGTTGACGGTATAAGTCGATGTACCCTCAGAGGCTGTATTAAGCCCGAACTAACACGGAAACGAGGGATGAATCGAAGAGGAAAAGAGGGAGGGGAGGAAGGGAAGGAATGGGAGGCCGACAGAGACGCCAACGGTAGCCACCAGAGGGCCACAGAGTTCTCCCAAGCCTTATGATCCTCTGCGAGAGGAAATGAGAGTAGAGAGAGAGAAAGAGAGAGAAGAGGAGTAGGGGGAAGGCAGCGGGGAGGCTACCAGAGGCTATCGGATGGCCCAAATCCGCCCCACATCGTCGTAGGTTCGAAACAGAGGCAATGCCCCTATTTCATTGCATTTTTTTTAAAAAAATTCATTGCCAGTTTCACTATTTATCGCATTTCTAAAAAAATACAATGAAATAGAGATGTCGCCCCTATTTTAAATCCGTGGCGACCACGGGGCTGATTTGGGCCATCCGACGGCCATCTGACAGCCCTTCAGCAGCCTCTACGCCGTTTTCTCCTCGCTCCTCTTCTCTCCCTTCCTCTCTCTCTTTTCATATCTCGCGGAGCTTTGGAGGGCTCGATGAGCCACCGCCGGCCTTTCCCTCTCGTTCCCTCCCCTTCTCTATCTCTTCCTCTCTTTCCTTCTCCCTCACTCCATTTTCATCGGCATTCCGAATCGAACGCCTAAATCACCGATTTGCTGTCGGTATAATTCGATACGCCCCAAACCATCCAATTTGGGGTAGTTCAGGATAGTTTGACGAACCATGAACCATGACTGAAATCATTCCTCTAGGTTATTATTTGGCTAGTAGGTTTTTCAAATTCGTTCACAAACTTCTAAGTTGGTGATGATAAAGGTATCTTTTGTTTGCTTTATTGAAATCCAATGACTGAATTTGTCTATGTGATTATGCAAGATTGGTGTGGTAGCTTAAATCCAAAGATTGAATCTTTTTGGTAAAACTTCTTTGATACACCATGAAGTATAGAAGCTTACATGTCCAAAATGAGGACGAGTTGAGAAGTTCTCCAACATTCTTGGACAACTATGAGATATTAGAGTATTGAATTTTTACTTCCGGTCAAAACCTTACAGACTGTCATATGAAACAAATATGGCAATTACCTAGTACAATGTCAATTTATGTTTAATCTATTATTGAATGCAAGTGGCACAATTTTAGAAGTTTCTGGCTTTATCTTAGACCCACAAAGCATTTGATGCCCACAAGATTCAGTAGAGGCATGTTCCTGGTATTCATATCCTAAATACACTTTATTATCATTCGATCCTTTTATTTTAGAAAATGATATTAAGATCTAGAGAGTGTTGCATTTTATTTTGACCTATCCAGACTTCAGGTGCAAATGCAAGATTAAATGCTCTCATTAGGCATAGCACCAGATACATATACAAATAGTTGCATACAGAATATGCCACATAAGAAGACACCATAACAAAGGGTGCACATGCGGCTACCATTTACTACAATATACAAGGACTGTATAGAAATATACGAGTCCTGTATAGAAAATAGTAGATATATGCATGGAATAAAAGAATAATGTAGATTGTCAACATGGCTTCCTTTAAAATTTCAACCAAGCTGGATCATAGGAATGAAAAAGAATGAACGACCATGCAATGCACAAATCCATTGGGCATGGAGGAATAATGTCAATAAGCTAAAACAGCAACATTGGTGCGAGTATGCATGTAGAAGTGCCAAATGGTGTAAAGGAGGAGCCAGGTGATGCTTCAGATATCTGGTAACCAAAGACAGTTAAAAACCACAGCATCAGCATAGCTGATGAATACAAAGTAGATGACAATCCATGTCTGCCTAGAAGTAATCAACTAGGGCTCACAATGGGAATTTAGAACAGGTAGCGCCAAAGCAACCGTAATAGCAAGTTCAACCATAGAACCAGTAAACTGAAATTTCTGCACCTTAAGTTCAATACTCCAAGGGAATTATATATACTTGAACTCTGAAGATGATTTTCCACATTCATCCAGCATAGCATTGGTCAAAAACTTAATCAAATCCCCATGCCTTTCACCTTCAAATGTGAAAGTTTTGAATCACCCAAAGGTGGAGTAATCAGCATGCTAAAACACTGTTGACCTATTTTAAAAGTTTATTAAAATTCATTTGTTTCACTTGTTAATATTGTCCCTACAATTTAATAAACCTCAGCAAAACAAATACTTTCACCCAATTAATGCATCCTTTCCCATCATCCATTGAAGCGAACTCCAAGACATCAGGAAGTTTGAAGAAACATCTCCAAGCTAATGAATATATGTTTAAAAGACATGGTTATCTTATATACTTGCCTTGCAGTGAAAATCACTTTTTTTCTTAGTCATTTCAAAAGCTCCCCATTCTTGTTATTTAAATTTGCACCTCATATGTTGTGGAGCTATTTCACTCACAGAGTTAGTATGAAAATGTTTCATGATCTATCATCAATGCAAAGAATAAGATCAGTTCTCAATATTCTTACAATATTCACTAGAGAGCTGAAGCAGCTATTGCAATAAGCATGATGATAACGATTACCTATTAGCCTCTGATACCGACAATCCCCACAAAGCACCTGCAGCCCTCTCTTGGAGTCCTTGAGAAGCATTTGAACATCCTTGTGCAAGAGCTACCTACATAATCAAGCAAGACATTGATATTTTACTGAAAAAAAAAAAGGTTTAAACAGTAAAAGAAAAAACCAAGGGATTGACAATCTTTAGAGAGACAAAGACATATCAGATAAAGGTATAGGCTTTAAACCACACTCTACCACGTAATTTTACCTCAGCAAGCCAATCAGTCAAGTTCCTAGCTAATGTATAAAAACAACTAACATGTCATATTAAATAAAACCAAAACCTCGAGTTTCTCTAGCCATTTTTATAAATTGATGAAATCAACCAAAAAAAAAAGAGCAGAGGAATCATCCTGCACCAGTTCTTTATGCTAATATATACATACATACGTACCTACCTACCTACCTACCTACATATGTATGTACGTACATATATACATATATACACGTGTATACATATATACCTAGATTCATATAAATATAGGACTGTTACATGAAAAAGGGTGAGAGTTGAATTAAGTTCAAAAGTTAGCACGTAAATATCCTTATAAAAAAAAAACACTCAGGAATACCACAAAAGGGCAAGGCTTAAAGCCCTTATCCCACAGGGTTTGTGCCTCATCCAACCACACTAGTCAGGCCAAAGGCTTTTCAAAACGCTCTCAGGATTATATAATTTCAGGACTCTGGAATACCACAAAAAGGGCTCACGTGAGTCACATAGCACATGCCTCACATGATACCAGCTAAGAGAGGCACATGCACTAGTCAACTATTTTCAATACCATCAAGAAGGAAGGAAATGGTACCTATTTCTTTTTAGAATGACACGACCAAAAAAACTCAAGCAAAAAATTAGCTATGTTAGACTATCCTATTATGTCCTTCAAGCTCTCCAGGGTCACAAACACTGTTAAATAGAAGCAATGTACCCTTCAAGCTCTGTGCAACACAGAAGAAATCTACAAGATTTCATATAGAAATATTGGATGTGCCTAGGTGTTTTAGGATCTTATGCAGCCTTCTTGGTTTGGACACACTGCTCAAGGGAGTGCCTGTATGGTTAGGGTCCCCGCCTACTTGGCTTAAGGCTATGGCAGATCAAGTATGAATTAATGGGCTTGCTTAGGGCTGAAAATGGGTAGCATACAGATTGCATATCAGGATAGCCATATCCATGTCCCTTTTTATTTGGTGAATTCAGATAGAGATACAGATATAATGGGATGCTAAAATTCATATATTTGTTTTAAACAGATAAATACAGATTGGATATCGTAAGTATGGATATAATTGGGGATAGAAATGCAGATATAAATCAGATAGTTAAAGTTTATGAACCACCAAATGAAAGCTATCTCTATGTGGAAGGTAAATTTAGTTAATGATATGTTAATGTTGCCAGTTATTTCCTTAAAAGTTTATAAAAGCTATACAAAATTAAGAAGGATTGCAAACAAAATTGGATAATTTGATACAGATTAGATAATTATCTATGCATATTTCTGTTCATTTTTCTTTGATAGATATGGATATGATGGATATAGACATGGATATTAGTCAGATGCTCAAATTTGTATCCAAGGCTAGATAGATATGGATAAAAAAAATGCATTGGGCCGGATATAATATACTCCACTTTCGCCCCTACGTTTGCTCCATTATTAGGTCTGGTCAAGGTGTTATGGAAAGGAAGGTCAAGGCATCATTCTACCTTTCTTCTTGTATTCATGGAGAGAAGACAAATTACTACATACACATGCATATATATGTGATATGTAGAGAGAGAGAGAAATTAATGAAAGAACAATTAGCACCAAGTCTTAAAGTCTCAGTGCTAATACCTACCCTGGCTCTAGGGGAGGCAAAACATGACCCAACCTACTGATCCAACCCATGTTCGACCCACCAACACGACCCAAGTTCGACCCGCCATATGTAGCTTTGGGTTTGGGCTAAACAGATTCGAATCATAAACAGATCAACCCGTTTAACCTGTTCAATATTTCGATCAAGTTCAGATTTCAAGAATTTGACCCATCTAACATGTTTAATATTTGGATTGGGTCAAATCAGATTAATGGGCCCATTTAAATAGGCTGAGAGTGTTAATGGCGAAAAGGAATCCCAAATTTCCGATTCCAAAATTTAAATTAGCAATTCCCATTTTCCATGGTCCCATCCGCATACCCACCTCCCCCCGTAATCCATTGCAATAATGAATAGGGTTTTTCCACTTCCTTTCTCCTCTTGCATGCACCGCATTCACCCCTCCAGCACCAACAGTCTGGCTCCCCTCCCCGATCGCCCTCTCCGCCACCTCAGCCGTCACTAGCGGCGTCATGACAACGAGGCCATGGCCTTCGATCCCAAGACTTGACCATCGTCTTGCTCCTCCTCCAGCTTCCCCATCACCAACTTCGGTAGCCACTGCCGCACCACTGGTCCACCGCATCCTCCTCATCCTCCTCTCCGCCAACTCCAAGGCCTCCTCTCCCGCATTCCTCACTGCCCTCCGTAACTCCCTCCCAGAGATCCCCACACTCTACCCCTTCTCCTCTTGCCTGCACCACATTCACCTGTCTCTGACACTGGTAGTCCGGCTCCTCTCCCGGACCATCCTCTCCTCCACCTCGATCGTCGCTGGCAACGACATGACAATGAGGTCGTGGCCTCCGATCCCAAGCCTCAGCCATCATCTCGCTCCTCCAACTTCCCCATCACCAAACTCCAATAGCCACCGCCGCACCACTGCATCCTTCTCATCCTCCTCGTGGACCATCTCTGTGAACTCCAAGGCCTCCTCTAGTGGTTGACCTTCATCGGGCAGCACCAGATCCCTTGTAGAAGCGACAAGAGGGGAAAAAAAAGAAAACAGGTCAGTTAAATGGATCGGGTCGGATTGGGTCGGTGGATTAAGAGATTATCCATTTGTCAAATAGGTTAAATAAGTAGGGTCGGATTACCTGTTTATTAAACGTGGCAAGTTCAGGTTATAGATTCTGACCCATTTAATAAATAGGTCGGATTCAGGTTTATCATTTTTTGAGCCAATCCGTATCAGACCCGACCCATTTATGACAGACCCGACTCGATTGCCACCCCTAATTGGTACCTCATAAGTTCAATAAGGTAGCGCACCATATCACAGTATACCAACATAGTACAAATATTGGTGCCAGCACGACAAACGAGAGCTGACAGATCATAAATCTTTACAAGTTAGTGTCAAGGAGCATATCATGACCAGCACCTTATCAATATGGTACAGTATGGCCAATACAGACCCATATGCGTAGGTCCTCAACTCATTGTGTAGTGCTATCATATAGGGTAATGCATTAGCAATAGATCACAACCAACATTTTCCCTTTTCTCCCTTTTCCTTTTTCTTCAAGTTTTTCCACTTTTTTATCCTAAAGAGTTTTTTTCTTCTTTTGTTTTTTAACAATAGATCACCACCAAGATGCAAGATGCATTGCTTTATAAACAAATGCTATAACGAAGCACAAGTTATTATTTTTTCAAAGCTCAGTATGAAATCACATTCATATAATGTATATAAACTTTCACAAAAGCAAGACTGCATAGGACATAAAAAATGGATATTGAACAACTGGTTATGTCCAAAAAAAAAAGGTAAACGAAATAAAAAGGAAGTACCAAGGCTTCAACCCCACCAGCTGCAGCAATTGCTTCTCGGTTTCTATCATCGAAAGATAAGTTCCACAGAGCACCAGCTGCTTCTTGTCTGGTTAATTTTATGCATGGAAGTGGAGATTGACTTAATTTCTTTACAGGCATAAATAATATGCAAGGGTAAAAAAATGAAAATGAAGTTTAAGCATGAAGCAAACTGAATTGAGCTACCTGACAGCATGTGTTATTCAACAACATTAATAAACAAATTATCTTAAAGTAAGAGAAGTTTCAATTTCTATCTAATGGTGATGAAAATTGCCATGACTATTTAGTGTCCAAAAGTAAAGGCACAAGAAAAGAAGTTGCCCTTCAGATTTAATGTTCTTGTGATGGCAAATCAAGCCAGTCTTCCACATTAAACAAGATTTAGCATAAAAGCAAAATGCATTAGTTTGTTGGAGCTGAAAAATTCTTAATCAAAAAAGGAAAGTAATATATCACAATAACTCCCCAAAAGAACAATTACCTTACACCTTCATTTTGAGAACAAGTTAGCTGCACCAATGCCTCAAGTGCACCTGCCTCTTGACCCACAGCAGCATTATTACTGTTGCTATCTCCATGAGCAGCCAGATTAGCCAAAGCTCGAGCAGCCTGGAGAGTAGAGAGGAGAATGAGGAAAAGACAAATAAGCAGCAGCATTCTATTTGAAACAGGATATTACCTCCGAAAGACTCACATACTACAAAAACAGATAGAGTTCACACAAAGTGGGAAGGAGAGGATACTTGCAGACAAAGTAAGCTTGCAAGAATTTTTGGGAAAACATATAAAGAGCATCTAAATCATTAACCTAATGTCATCCACTCCCAACATTAAATTGCCAAATTGCTGCAAAAACTCCAACTCTGATGACTGATGTTGATCATATTCTAAGGATGCGAGCACAAAGAGACTTGGAGGACAATTTCTAATAGAATGTAATTTCAGAATAACATTTCTGGTTGAATGTAATCTGATAGAAACATGAATTAGTTACAAGCTCCGCTCTCCATACACCTGTGCTTGAACAGGAACCCGAGTGAATCACTCCAACAGTGAATGAATAAAGGTTTTATTCTCAGTTGATATCTCAGCCAAGATATCAGTTTGTATCGTTCTCTGGCAGTCATCATATGATACAACCTATATCTCACTCCCCATTATATTAGCCAATATGAATCGATATGAATTTTCCTACACTGCTTTTATTTTCAGAATTGTAAATTACATTTTTAAAATATTGAATATTAAAATAAATGACACTAAATCAGCCAAGATACCGATATCTCAGTTCCTACAATTTGATCTCACAAATCTCAGATCTTTCTCAGTTTCCCTAATATTCCATCTCAGCCAAGATAATGAGATCTTGGTCCATCTTAGAGTATCAGCATCCCACCAACATACCTGAGATCTCCATAATTAAATAGCTTGGATAAATATAATAATCAAGAGAGACAAAAGTAACATTGTAATAGAAAAAAGGACCATAAAGGTGAAAAAGCATGCTCTTTCTTTATGTGCATACATGTGTAAAGCGGTTGTCAGCACACAAGTTTAAAAAAAAAAAGGTGCAATTCAAAAAAAAAAATGGGAAGGGGAAGTGAGGAGATGGGCACAGACACCTAATAATTATCAAGGAGATAAATATGAATATGAAGCAAAAATTACAAAAGGTTGCAATAGTAAAAATTTCACAGTGCTCTAGAGCGCATTTGCCAACAATGATCGAAATCCAAACTGCAGAGTGGGCATAAAAGAATCAGCCTAACTAAGCTCAACAACTATAAAATTCTTCATATTCTTTCTAATGTAAACTTTGTAACAAACAAAATGTGAAAAAGACACCAAAGAACTATATATTTCTTGCAATGCAAATGACATGATGTAGCTAGGAGCTCCCTCCCGCAAAATGTTTTAAAACAATGAAGTAAAAGAGGAACCGATAATGCACCACATCAGGCACAATTGTCCATTGTCTGGAGAAGGTCATCCATATCACCAAGAGACACCATGTCAAAGAGGAAACTGCTTGATTGCCAAATAAAGTACAAATTGGTTACACACAACCAACAAACAAAGGATTGACTTGCCAAATAAAGTACTTGATTACCCAATGAGCCAAAGAAATTCCATTAACAAGATTTCCAGCTGCCCTAGGATTCATGAACCAAAGTTAAGAAGAAGAAATGATGATCATTGTTGCTGAAGAACCATCAATAATGTCAGGAATTACAGCTTTGCCATTTTGCATATGCAAATGATGTTCCTTGGCAAAAGTTTGGCTCTCAAGTTTTTCGTAATTTATTTTGGAATTTAAAGGCCTCCAAGAACTCCAAGGTTGGCATGGGTAAAATAAAATAAAATAAGATAAAGGAAGCTGTATAATCACCTCCTTTTCTACATGGTTGAATAGGACACCAAGTCCAGAGTGCTCAGTTCTCAGCCTTCTCTTTTTTCATCCTGATGTAACCTGAGGTTCTTTTCCAAGGGCATGATGCACTAAGAGCTTTATGTCAAGACAGGAAAAGGACATTGGTGCAAATAAGGACACCCTAAAGACTATGAAAATTTAAAAAAGAGAGAAAAAAAAAAAGCAGAAAGAAGGGACCTGCTCTCTGAAGCAACCACTCCATTTCCATTTCCACTTGTCCCACCAAAAACTGATCTATATGTTTCATTTTAACTTCCAATTTTTTCCACATTTAGAAGCTAAAAAACTTCCAGTGATAAACCATTTCAGCATCAAACCTCGTACCATATCAGCAAAAAAAATTGTCTCATCTACAAATAAGCTACACCAAAAGTTCTCTAGTTGCATATTGAATATCAGCTCATCAGCAAAAAGGTCTATGACATGAATAATTTAGAGGAAAGCTAGGGAGCCACACCGAGCGTTCCCACACCTATAACCACACGACAGAAAACCAGACTCTCCAGTCTCACAAGCAAACAAGAATTGTTATCCCAAATATACTTCTATGTCTATCCTGCAACTTCCCTCTACCATCTCTATACCATCTTTCAGATGAAACCACCCGATCCAGCAAGCCTTCCTGCAATATCCCTTTCCTCTCCTCTCCACTAATGCTCCTTCCATCCCCACAAACAGCAAAGCCATGCTGACCCAAGCCTTCCTACCAGGGTTTCCCATATCGGTCCGAACCGACCGGCACGGGACGTACCGAACCGAACCAGAGGGGCAGTACGGTTCATCCCCTTTTTCGGTAAATTACAAAAACCGCACCGAACCAAGCCGGTTCGGTGCGGTTCGCCTGCAAATCGAGAGAAACCGACCGATTTCTCTCGGTTCAGGTCGGTACGGCTCGGGGCCGGGGGGATGGGGTTGCCTTTGTCTCCTTTGATTATGAGAGTCTGAGACTCTCAAAAACCCGAGAGCCTCTCTCAAGAGCGAACGACGCAGCGACGGTCTTTCAAAAAAAAAAAAAAAATTCAAGAAAAATTCCATAACTCCTTCGACATGGCCCGATGTTTGAGCGAGAAATGCTGAGACGATGCTGGTCACAGAGGGGCACTGAGAGAGCTCAAAAAGATAAAAAAAAAGAACGGCAGTTGCAGCACCCTCAAAAGTGCAGTAGTTGACTCAAATTCAGAGACCAGCGGCAGTGAGAGTGATAGTAGCAGTCATGGATCTGATGATCAAAGAGGGACTGGAGGATCTGATAATCAGAGAGGGACTAGACGATACGAGACCACTATTCATGAGATAAAGCCGCAGGATGGTACTCGATTCATCGGTGAGTCTCAATTTACACATGCCACACAAGATAGGGACCACAGACGACCTGATAAACCCCATGAGGAGACGATCTCATACAGGTGATGACCTCCCAGAGGTCATGCAGCGCATGATACAGCTGCAGATGATCTTGCACATGAAGTAGGATCTATGGATGTATCTGCATCATCCTCGTACTATGGATCCTATCATTCGCAGACAACTTATGATCCATATGGATATGGTGTATCTGAGACATTGGCTTCTAGTGGCTACTATCCCATGCAATCCGGAGCACCTTATGGATTGAATTTTGCTATTGGCATATTTGGATGGACCCTTCCACAGCCATACCATCATCCCGAGGATACCTCTCAGAATCAGATGAGCAAGAGATCTAATATGTCTTACAATCCAGAGAGGATACCTTATAGAATGAATATTCAGGATTACAATGCCACTTGATTAGAGGGATGGACTGATGTTCCTCCAGAGTATGCAGATGATTCGGATATCTATGAGCGACACAGACATTCGATGAGATATTAGATCAGCAGAGATCCTGAGGTTAGCATATTATTCTTTGTAATTTGTACTTTAGATATATTTATTGCATCGTTTTAGACTTTTAGTGTTTTAGACTTCTTTAATTTTTTTTAGATGGTAGAATTGTTATATGACTTAAATAAACATTAATTTGGATATAAAGTAGTCTAAAAAATAATAAAAATAATTTAAAATCAAATTCAACTAAAAAATCAAAAAAAAATGATGGCATATCGATACCGAACCGGTGCGCTACACCGTACCGACACTCGATACGATACGGTATACGGTACCATATCGTACCGCATCAGAACCGATACGAGGCTCGATACCGATTCCGAAATCCTTGCTTCCTACAATATCCCTTTCCTCTTCTCTCCTCTCCACTAATGCTCCTTCCATCCCGACAAGCAGCAAAGCCATACTGACCTGGCTCGATCCCTCCCTCCGTCCCTGAGTGAGCAAACCCATCTCAACCCTATCCTGACCACCCCCTCTATCCTGCACTATTATTTCTTAACCCCTCTCTCTACAGAACTCCTTAGATCCTTATACTCTATCCCCCTCCCTATCTTCACATATATTTCTAAAAGGTTTCAGACAGGCATCCATTGGTGCTGTGAAAGTGATTCATGGAGTCCATGAAGAAAGATGAACAGGAGGGGCAACATAGAAAGATGGACAAGAAAAGCGGACAAATGGCAACCACTATGGGCTACCACCACAAGATAAAAGTATGTTGCGCATCGAATAGCATAGAGCAATGGCGAATTTAAGATTGCCACGAAATTCATAGCAGAATGATCAGAAAAGAGACTGAGCATCACTATTGATTCAGCTACATATCACTGAATATGTTAGATTTATATACAAGGTTTTCCTCTTTTATGATTCAAGCTACCACTATTATCCTTCCTCAAGAAGTAGAAACATTTTAAAAATGAAATCAAAAATAATAATTTCTCTACCATGCTTGCTGCTCTACTTACAATATTGAAAACAAAATCTCTTTTTCCATGAAAGACATAACAAGAGGGGCACAATAGACATACAATGATATCGAGATATAAAGGTAAAGGGGATAGAGAAAGAAACAATTAGATGGGCAATTGAGATCGACATAGATGGAAAGCAAGTACAAGAGGGTAGAAGCAAACTTCAGTTACCCCAAGATATGGTTGAAATTGGACCTTAGCCCCATGAATTCCAACCTAAAAATAGCCAATCCACAGGTGTGGCAATAGGCATGGGAAAGCTAGGATGTGGCTCCCTAGCTTTCCTTGATAGTTTATTGATTTTCGTCAACCACCATATTACCTTCGGTGTTGTCTTTTTTAGAAAGTGTTGTGGGAGGATGGCATTATTAGTCCCACATCAGTTATGAGTCAAGAGGGAGTCTGACTTATATGAAATGGAATATTCTCTCTCTCGTGAGGTATCTTTTAAAAGACAAAATTGTGAGGCCCCGTGCCATGGGCCAGAGGCTGAAGTGGACAGTACCTCAAGCATGGACCCATCTGACCCACGAGCCCTTGACCACAACAGGAAGTAATGTGGTAACCATCAGCAACTTACCACAAGATGAGAATAAGACAAAAAGAACACTTAAATAGACGTCTTTCCTATTCTCACAAATATGAGTCAGCTAAAATATTCCCTAAAACCACAAATGATTAACTTAACAGCTTATCCAACAAACTTCAAAAGAAGAAAAATTTGCACATACTAGTCTACTAGGCTCAAGACATTTAGTAATAACAACCCAAAAATCTAAATCCATGTTTCTTATATAAACCATCCATGAATGAAAGTATTAACAACTTCTAACTTATCTCCTTGACTGACCTTGTTTTACATCTACAGATATGAGCATTCCTTTTCAAAATTATACGCCCAAACGATGACATTCTTCGATCTCTCCAGAGAGAACAACCATTTCTCACTCTTGCTAGAAAGCAAGTTCCCATATTTGTAAGTCATTTACTGCATGAAGTTGAAGTATCATGTGATGGCATTCTGTTAGCCTCGCACTAGCAAGATATGTGAGTACTGTTATTTGTTTAAGGCTTAAGCCTAACGCATATCTAACACCTAGGCATTTTTGGTATGGTGGTTAGGATCATATCATCCAGTGTTAGAGCCAACTCCACAACCGGATGGAGGACAGGAGTGGAGTTGTGCTAAAGGGAGTTGCCCATATAAAGGATACCTAGTGACTAGAGTGCAACTACCATACTGAAGGGCAACCAGATTCTGCTAGAGTGAAAGCTATCACATGGAAAAGGATTATTTAGATCTGATTGAGAACTGTCAAAGAGTGGGCCACCAAAGACATTTATGGAGAGCATGGTGGCCTGTATGCACCTCCTGAAGACCCAAGTCTAATGTATCTCCAATGCCTAAGCATTTTTGGTGTAATGGTTGGGTTGCCATGTTGTGCTCATACTTGACACGTATAGACATGCAAATAGCACTACATGCAGAGCAGTGGCACACAGTTGTGCTTCATGCTAGTAAGGCAGTGGTATGCTAGTTTGTGCCAACCAGCATGGTAGACATTTAATCTATGTCCTGAAGTCCTTTTTCCAATGAAATTTGGACAAAAAGCAACCAATTTTCAAGTGTTTTAGACATAACTTGTTTTTAACAAGCAATGGCACTGATGAAGCACATTATATACATGCTAAACATGGCTGATTTCTATGTTAAGAGGCATCAAGATTCCAAAATGCTTTGCTAGTTTAATTTATGATACAACTTCAAAGCAACATATAAAGTAATTGATCAAAAAAAAAAAAAAACTCTCCCCTTTTCAACTGTTGTTATCTTCTTGGTCCACTTTGATCTCCATCCCTAGATGCATTTTAATAGCTATCTAGCTTCCAAAATGTCAAGTATCATAGCTAATCTACAACTTTAAGCTCCATGACACTCTCTTCTCATCTCTTGTGATGTGCACAAGGACTTGCATGCCGACCACCATATAAAAGAGTTCAAAATTTCACTTAAAAGGAATCTCATAGTAAAATAGTGAAAACTTTGTCCTCAATAAGACGAGTAGGATCTTGAAAACCTTGTCACTTTGTCTTAATATAATTCCACTATTGTTGAAAGGATTGCCTAGAGACAAGTCACAATCTAAGCCTACTGGTTCTTTTCCATTCTTTGAGGCATAGTCCTTTAACATATTAACACCAAGTTCCTCTGTTGTCAAGTTACTTGTGTTAAGAAACAACTTGCCAGTTTTTGACTAAACACACGATGTCATTTGAACCATATATCATCATAATGGGCATGATGTTCAATTTTCCCTCCTTTAATAGTTGTAAGGACTTCTCATTGTCAAAAATTTAAAGATTTTCACACTTAAATTGGTTCCAAGATCTGATGTATGGTTACAAGCTCAGTATATAGCATATTTTTGAAGTAAACACACTCCGACACCCCACAGTCATTTACCTAATCAAAGCATGGAGCTGCCATGCGATAATCAAATTGACAAGAATATTATGTTAAATTTCAAGTAATTTATCACAAGAATGACAACTGTCTACATGCCAAATATTAAGTACTACAAACACCAAATTAGTTTGCGTTCATGTTGTTGCCAATACCGGTTAGTTATTGCCTAATTTATGGAATAAATATCAAATATAAAATAGTGCACTAAATTATAAGACAATGAGAAGATCATGAATGACATATAAAGAGGATGGAACATCAAATATATGAAACAGTTAAATATAAAGATTTTGACCCTTATTGTCATAGTCATAAATGAAAGGAGAATTTCTCGTTGTCAAAAAATGTAAAGATTTTGACTTTTACATTGGAGCTACAATATGCAGTTCCTAAGGTCATCAGTTCGATATAGAGCATATTTTCCAAGTAAGGACAACTCTAACATCCCAGAGACATTTGCCTTAAAGCCACGGCACAACAATTAAATTAATAAGCAACATATGTTAAATTTAAAGCAATAAATGAGAATAAAACAACTGTATATAGAAATCTATATTCCCAATATTGATTGTTAGAACTACCAAATTAATTTGGATTGGTGTTTTTGCCAATACCTGCTAGTTTATTGCTCATTTTACAGGCCAGATGTCAAAAAAAAAAAAAGAACAGTGCACTAAATTGTGGGACAAGGAGAAAAATCACTGCTAGCATATAAATACGATGAAACAGATTGAATATATGAATCAATTGACCCAAAAGAAATTTAGATTTTTTTAGATCTTCCACATTTTGCCTACCTTTATCATGTGGACACAAGCCTCAAAGATGCAGTATAAGACTGTTTATTGAAAAAATAGGGATAAAGTGGGCCACTAAGACTAAGGAATAAGGATAAAGTCAGTGATACCTGTTCTTGTACTCCCTCAATCTTGCACAACCGAGCAAGCATCACCAAAGCTTGGACACCACCAGCCACTGCAACCTCCAGACTGCATTTGTCATCGGCAGCCAAATTTGCAAGGGCACCAGCAGCACGTTCCTGTTTAAGAAGAAATACATGAAGGCAGGAACTGAGAACATTATCTTCTGCTTCCAGATAAACCATCACATAAGCATGGGTCATACCAGAACTCCATCTATTCCAGAGCGCCATTTGAAAATAAGATCCACTAAAGCTTTTACGCCACCAGCCTCAGCAATGGCCGCCTGAAACAAATCCAATAAATTAGTAACACATATACCAAGAATAAAAGGTAGTCATTGCAGCAGAACGGACAAAATGTAAACCTTGTGCTCTTCTCCCACAGAAAGGTTCCAGAGACCTCCAGCAGCCTCTTCAGCAACCAACCTGTTCATGGATCTCGCCAGATCAGCAAGAATACTGATGCCCCCTTCGTCAGCAACTGCTTTGGCAACTTTGGCATTTACTGACAAGTTTGCAATGGCCTGGACATTGAAAAGGACCTTTATACGCATCTGATAATCAATCTACAGTAACTGCTATTAATGAGACGGATCAACACAAAATCCAACCTTTGCAGCTTCAGACTGTATACCCTCCCGACAAGACTTTGCAAGCTCCAAAAGCAGAGGTATCCCACCATTCCGCATCACCGCCTCTGCTCTCGCTGGGTCAACTGCTGCATTATCATCATCAATGACCACAAATGTAGCAAGCCCAGTAGCTGCTCTCTCTTGCACATCCTCCTGTGAACTCTTCACCAAGCTCAGCAACAAAGCAGCACCTTGCCTTAACCAAAACTCATCAATATCATGTGGGTTAGTCTCTGCTATTCGAAGCAGTGATTGCGACAGGATCCACTCAATCCAGGTCATGATATCATTCAGGTTCTTGTCCTTGTTTTCCCAACTCCTCCATTCCCCAAAGAATCCTCGCTCCTTAACCACCGTGCCCTTGAACAAAGAAGCAATCCCTATGAATATATCACTGAAAAGGGCAAGCAGCACCTTCCCCTTGGTATTGCTAAATGCCGTGGGGTTGTGATTCCCTTCCTCTTCGAGTGCGACACAGTTGAGAGCGCACAACACCTTCACGCTTTTGGACGTGGAAAGAAGCCTCGATACGGCAGCCGGGGAGACGTCCGTCCTTGAAACATCCACGCCGATCAAGTTTGGGAGCCTGCTCCAGGCAAGAGAGGCCGTAGTCCACTTCAAGTTCCGTGACCCTGCCACCGACAAGAATCTTAGAGGCAGCACCTTTCCAAGAGCACTCTCATCGATGCTCCCACAATCCAAGAAGGCTATCTCCTCCAACTGGGGGCAGTGCCGCGCGAGGGCCCCAACTGCCTCTCCGTCAACCTCCCGGATGCCGGAGAGGCGCAGCCTCCTTAACCTCGTGCAGCACATGGCGACATGACGGATAGCATCACTGGTGATTCTCTCGCACGGGTCGGGGCCGATCTGGAGGCTTTCAAGCGCTTCGTGGCGGGCAGCAATCACCGACAGGGTGGCGTCGGTGATCTCGCGGCAGTAGTCCCCTGCGATCTCCCGCAGGCCGCGGGCCTGGAGATTCATGACGATGGCAGCAGCATCAGCGCCCCGGAAGCGAAGGCGGCGGAGGTGGGCGCACCGGCCGGCGAGGGCGGCGGCGGTATCAGATTCGCAGCGGTGGGCGCGGAGGTCGAGAGCGGTCCAAAGGCAGGGGGAGGAGCCGAGGAGGCGCCAGGTGCGACAGGTGGAGGCGAGGCTGGCGCGGTCCCGGTAGTTGAGGCAGGAGAAGAGCTGGACAACGTTGTCGTCGGGGAGGCAAGTCCAGTCCACGGCAGCCACCCCAGCGCCGTCGCCTCCGCCGCCGCCGCCGGGGCGAGGGATCACGCAATCCTCGGAGGCCTCAGGGAAGACCGGGGAGATGACGACCTTCTCCTTGTCCTTGGACTGCGCGCCGCGCCTCCTCACCCTCCGGCTCATGGCAGCAAAACCCTACTTCGGGAACAAGAAGCGGAAAGAAGATTCGGCGCGCTCGAACGATCTCTAATTCAAGAATTCGACAGATTTCTACGGAAACCTTTGGGGGATTTCGTTTGTTTGTACACGTAAACTCTCTAGGGTTTGTTGGGAGATCGATGGAGGGAAAAAGGAATGGAAGAAACGAGGGCTTTTTGAGGAAATTGGAGATGGCGTTCTTGAGCTGAGGGATTGGGAAGGGCGCTTCGATTTATTTTTGTTTGTATTTTTATCGTTTGGTTTTAAAACGATCGAGAAGGGGGAGTCGTCGACTCCTATAAGGAAAAGGAGGGTGGGGAGGCGGTGAGGGTGAGGGATAGAGAGGGTGGGAGGGATTGGGGTGGGGTGGCGAGGGGATGGAGACGGAACCGATCCGCCTCTCTTCTCTCCCTCTTGGGTTACTCTTCTTCAAGAGGAGGGAGAGAAAATATATATATATATATATATATATATATATATATATATATATATATATATATATATGCGCGCGCGCTCTTGTGTGCGCGTGTGTTAGATTGGTTTCTCTCATGTGTGGGCAACATCTTGGCCCTAAAATTTGTTTGAGATGGTTCCAGATGGAGGTAATTTGTGTGTGATGAAAAGACTAACAATGGTATATTTGCCTTCTAGTGTTCTCAAGATGATGGAGCTTTTAGGTGACCAAGAGAGCTTCAAGGTAAGGATGGTCATGGATCTTCGTAAGTGGATCCAAAAACATGGAATTTGTAACCTAATCATATAACATCTGGAACACAGAAAAATGGATATAGGACCAATAATTCAAACTTGGTAGTATTCAACTAAATTATTAGTTGAGTACTGCTACATGCATGATGCATGTGAATATTTGTATGCTATGATATTATGAGATTAATATCTAAATAAGATGAATTTTTATTATGTGTTTAAAAATCGATAAATACATATAAGATAGAGTCGAAATTAAGTTTTGTATATCTGTAAAGTATAATTCGGTTTAGTTTCATTATTTACGTCCTGGATGGTATGAACTTCATGTACATGAAGTTTTATAACCAATAATTATGTCATGTACCATAAATTCTAACCGGTGCTAACACATGCTTAAAAATACTCTATCGGCAATTGCTGTATTTATTTTTATTATTATTATCCATAATAAATAAAAAATATATCTATTTTATTTTTTTTCATAAGAATTTTATTTTTCACTTTTAGTTATGATACTTATTATATGCATGCACTCTTCCACGATACATACAACTCACCCCAATCCCCTATCATTTCTTTTTTGGACCAAAAATGCTTAAGGATTGCATGCCAAGGATCACAGTCAATGGAGAAAAGGTATTTTCGAGAAGAAAAAAATTGAGTTTTGAGTTGCATAAGGTTTGCCCTTTACACAAAAAAATGTTCCATGCTTTGGAGAAACTCCAACACTTATGCTCTTGTTTTATCTAGATGTACCATTCTTTATTCTAATTTTATTTTATTGGTAAAGTTGTAAAATAGTGGTTAATTTATGAATTCTATATTTTAGAAATACAATAATCATGAATATTTTATTGTATGATGATATCGTAATCACAAATTGTTCATAAACTAGATATCATCTTATATGTCAAATTGTTAATAAAATTATGACAATCTAATTTCTAGCATTCTATTGATAGAATGATTGCAATAATTATCCAAATTTACTTCTTTTGAATCCGTTATGTGTGCTATATATGCCAAAGAAATCATACCGAAGAAAGAAATCTAATCACACAAAAATCTAATCCTATATAATTATCATTGGAAATGATTTTAACTAACCATCATGCATTCGTTTCTTCTAATAAAGTGTGTACATTGTATATGCATGGGTATTAGTTGGTGATTCTAATAGAATATTTTAATATTTTATTTATAACAATCATGTGAAATCTATCCATCAGTCGAAGATACATTTTAAATTGGTACTACACATTGTACATAATACATAAATGGGGATTGGTTTCGATTTGATATTTACTATATTATATTAAAAAAATATTATTGTAATATATAAAAATAATATGACTGTAAGTACATACACTTCCTGGCTCATTATACTTATTTTTTTCATTGGCACGCTTTCTTTAATAATTCATGATGCAAGTAGATATTCTTATTTGCATACAGGATATTACATGAATATGATGGTTAGAAATCGAATACGCTTGGGATGCAAGATATTAGCTAAACGGATATAATGTTGTAAATTTGGACAATTGTGTGCTTACAAATGACCTTTTATAGGTATGAAAGGAGCATTCACACAAAATCTTTAAACAAAGAGATTACTTTTGGAGTTAGTGACTTGGACTTCATTGGAGGCATAATAGAATCGTAATAATTGAAATACAAATCAAATCTCAATAAAAGAAGTTTATTAGTTTTAAATCATGCACTATAAAAGAATTTATATTCTTAGCACCATGAAAATAATAGGATGGAGAAGTTTATTATTCTTTAGTATACCTAGCAATTTTTAACTAGCAGTTGAACAAATATGTGCAATTGATAGCTGAAGTTTCTATGTATTGTAAGCAACCTTCTATTTACTTCAATATTAATATTTTGCATCAATGATGACTCTATTCTTGGTATGCTCAGCTCATGTCTTGAATTATATTACATTTACAAGAGCTTCTGATGACAATTCAAACTAGTTTGTAGGAAACAGTAAAGTATTGGTGCTTATAGATAAAACATTTTTTCTAGTTTTTAATCAAATTGTCAAGGCTTTATTCCATAAAAACATATTTGGAAGTTCTTTGTAAATCCATTCTTGCATAAACATAAAATTAGAAATCTGCTTTTTTTACTTGCCCATGGCATGTCATTCTCTTGATTGAGAAATCAAAGCAGACTCATTCCAAGGGCAACTCCTTTGATGGTGATTGCTTTGATGTTAGGATAGAAAATATCAATCTGCTTTATATAGAAAAAATCTTCCAAATTCACATGTATAATCTTAGCTTAACTTCTCTTTTCATCTCTCTTAAATCCCTTCTCAGGCGGCCAAGTAAAGTCTAAGTGAAAGCTAGATTTTTAGTATGAAAAGAATTGTATGTAAATCTTTTGTGACCTCATTTTTTTAAAAAAGAAAATGGTTTATCGACTCTAATCCCTATCTTGCCATGTATTGCATGAAAACTCCCTTCACTGTTAATGAAAAGAGATGCAATATAAATAGGTGGATTAAATTTTTCTTTAATCCATGAAAAGTTCTTCTGAAGAAGTTAGTGCCTTTTTTTGATAAGAAAGTTAGTGCCTTTAGTGAGAAAGTTTTCTCGTCCCTGACACATATCACTTTTATTGATTTATTTTGATACTTTTTCTCTAACACCGAAAGTGAGTGTCATGGTGTAAAAATAAATAGAATGAATTATGAATTGTAACATAGAAAATATGAACGATGTAGAAACGTTGCGGACTAAATTAATTATGATGGACTGGCAAGCACCTGATCACAGCATTTTCTTATGCTTAATTCTTGAAATATCCCACCCAAATACAAAAAATATAAATAGTACTTTACCATTCTAGCAACCATATATTAAGAGGATATTTGATTCACAACCGAAATCAGAATAGAAATGAGAATCGAAATGGCTTGAAATCGGAATTGGAATGGTCAAATCTTTCAAAACATTTGGTTCATGATCGAAATTTAAATCGAAATAGAAATTAAAATTAGAATGAAAAATTGAATCCATAAAAAAATAGTAGGAATTGAGTTCTATATAGATTGAGTCATTTTCATTTCATTTCGGAATCGAAATCGAAATGAAATTTTTTTCAATCAAATGGTTGGAATGAGAGCCACCTATTTCGATTCCAAATCTTCTTTTTTTTCAACCAAATATCTCTTAATATTTTTAAATTTCTCTCTCATTAAACTAAATGTTGGCAAAGTTTCATGAGGAATGATGTGTCTCGTAAGTCTGCAGTCCATATCCCAGCCATTAACTCCCGGGGAGCCAACTATACTTCTTGAAGGTACGGTACGCAAGGGCATTAAAACATGCATAATTATGAATTTAGAAATTTTACTCTAACAAGGTATTTCTAATATCATGATTTTCTGAACCATTATAAAATATCTATTGCGCATCACAACAACCATTCTTAGAAAATCATTAATTTTTTTTTTTGTTGGAAACTACATGAAGTAATGAAATGTTCTGATTTTGTAGTATATTTAACGTACCTAAAAACAAAAAAATAAATCTAACGCTTCTTTTTAGAGTTTAAATTTAGACCATACTCCACCATAGATGTAACATTTCTATTATTGTTAATATAGCATTATTATTGGGTGCTAGGGCTGCTTGTTGGTAGAGTCTCACTGAAACCGCATTCAAATCTAACTATCGAAGTATTGAAAGGGTTTGGCTTTCTCTCGTGGTAAATTGTGCCCGAATCACCTTTGCTTGGAAGAACACAAACATGAAGAGCCCCACCTGTTTTAATTGAGCCACTGGTAACCAACTTGCATCGCAACGAAGTTCCACCTCCGCCTCAAAAACAACATTCTAAGCAGTATATATTGTAAGTTTGTAACAGGTCAGCTAGAAAAACTAGTCGGCCTCAAGATATAACCACATATCATTGTATGAAAATAAAACCTTCAAAACTAAAATAAAGCAAACCAAGCTGAAAATCGATCTGTTTGGATGGTTGGGCAAAGATGGCTCTGGATATTTGATAACGTTTGCGGAGCCAGTTTTAAGCTAATATTTTTAGTGGTTGGACTATAAATTTTATAGAATTTTGGATCTAATCATCCAAACAGACCTTCAAAATTTTTTCTTTGAAGGAAAGAACAACAAAATACTGAGCCATGCTGAGATAGAGGATTAATGGGGCATAAGTTTCTCAAAGAACCCAATCCAAGCAGCAAAATAGTAGAGATATTTTGTATTTAAATTAGCACTGGTCACAGAGATAATAATAGCCTTTCTAGCTTGTTGGACGGAGCATAATATAGATATGGATCCAATTCGATTCTGATTATATCTCGGTGCATTTGTTTTGACGAGATATATTTTCTTAGAGACGTAAATGCTTGTTTAGGTTTTTTTTTTTTTTTTTTTTTATACTCTGTAATCTTCATGATTAAAAGATAGTAAAAATTTTCATCCTTCTTCATCCATGATTTTTTTTTTGATATAAAAATTTTTTACATAAATCTTATATATTTACATGATTTTTTTTATCTTTTTAATTTTTTATTTATCATCGTCTTGCTGCAACAAAAACGATGAAGAATTCAAGATTACCATGGCCAAAGCGTGGCTTCCTATGTTGATGAGTTGAAGGAGGTTAAAGAGGATAGATGGTGGGAAAACATGAAGTACTCGAGACTTGAGTGTACCATAACCATACGCCTACTCTAATCTTTAATCCCAATGAAAAATACGGTTATTTAGCTTTCATAAACTTCAAGTTATGCTCTTTGCATTTAAAAAAAAAAAAAAAAATTTAAGTGCCGGATATTGCGTGTGTTATTATTCCCCGGGGATGCGTTTGGCCTGCGAGCGAAATCAGTGGGATATTGCTATGGGTTGCTCGTCTAGTGCAGACGAAAAGCTTTCTCATGCCAGTGCCACGAAGGATTGCTGGCAAAAACTCGTTTGATATATCAAGATAGTTTTAACACGCGGTATTTAGAGTGCTTTAAAAATATTTAGAAGTGTTTAATTGAGGAGAGTAGAGGTTTGAAATCAGAATCAACTTTCATTCCAATCATTTGGTTGGGTAAAATTTCATTTCGATTTGGAGATGGAATGAAAATGGCTCAATCTATATAGAACTCAATCCCTATACTCCTCTATAAATTTAATTTTTCATTCCCATTCTGATTTCAATTTTGATTCTGATCATGAATCAAATGCTTCAAAAAATTTAATCATTTCGATTCCGATTTCAAACCATTCCGATTTTTCTTTCTATTTTGATTCCAAACCAAACATCCCTTTATATTTATCATCGGGTGGTGCAAGCATTTCTTTTGGAACTTAGTGGCGATTCCTTCGTTGCCGTTTAACGTTTATTATTTACAGAATATATAATATTTGGTCTTGTACGCATGATCTTCTTTTTGATGTCACAATAATATTTATGGTTTCCGGAAAGAGATTCAGAACAGCTGCTTGGATGGCAAATTTGGAGTTTCAGAATACTGAAAGAAAAAAACAAAAACTGTGGAGAGGCGTTTGGAGTACTTTTAAACTTCATTCAGAGAAGAATACTATAGAATTCCAGTATTTATCGCTTCGTTTCATTCACAACTTAAAACCTCATACTTGATTTTTCTATTTATAATATAAAAAAAAAAACTCAACCAAACATAAATTACTCTAAAAAATATATTTTCCATATCACTTTTTATGATAAATCAAACACACAAAAAATATTTTTCCTGAAATCATATATCCAGATATTAGCTTTAGAAAAAATATTCTAGTAAGATAAGCAAAATTTTTCCCATAAACCAATCAAATCCTTGGCGAGTGAAATGAAGATTCTTATTCTCTATACTGCAGACCCAGTATCTCCAGTAGCACCTGATGCCCCCTCTTTTTTTTTTTTTTTTTTTTCAAAATAAATTTTCTTTTACATACTCCCTTCTATCTGATCTCTCTTCTAGCCTCTCCACAACGCCCATCAACCGCTGTGTTGCTGCTGTGTTGGATACCAAAATACATTTTTAACTGCAATTAAGCTTTATTTGTAGAAATTTTCTTCTGCAAGAATATATATCTGCTTTAGTAAGTTATCAGCAATGTCTCCGATAAGAATTGTGATAACCCAGCCCACTAAGCCCCGTAAAAACCCGGCCCACTAAGCCCAGTAAACAAAAAAACAAAAAAAATAGAGCAGGGAGGAAGACTCCCGATCGGAGTCTTCCTCTTCCCCGATTTCGATCAAGAATCGGAGTCCTAGGGCCATTAAAAGACCCTAGAACGAGCTCTATAAGAACCCCCTCCTCTCCTCTAAGGGTAGATCCATCAGTCACCGACGATTGCCGGAGTTTTTCTCCGATTTTTCCATTTGAAGCCGCGACTCCTCGACCTGTGTTCGCCGCGATTTCACGTCGGTGGGGGTCACCGGAGGTTGTGGTAAGGTCTCCTTCCTCTTCCTCTCTTCTCTCCCTTCTTTCTAGTGCCTGTGGACACGATTGCCGGCGACGGGAGTCGCCGGATTTTGTTGGAAAAGAGAACCTCTGTCCGGCCTCTTCTTTTCTCCGATTTTCCGGCATCGACGGCCACCATCGACCGCCGGTACGGACCCTCCGAACTCGGGGGAAGGCTGACCTTGCCGCCGGCCACCGCCGGACAAGGTGTGGCCGTGAACGGCCGACATAAGGGAACGGGGACCTCTAGGTCCCCTGTTTCGGCCAAAGAAGGCCACTGGGGGAAAAAGAAAAAGAAAAGAAAAGGAAAAGAAAAGAAAAAGGAAAAGGAAAAAGAAAAAGAAAAGAAAAAAAAAAGAAAAGGAAAATATATAATCATATAATAATAATAATAATTATAATAATAAAAAAGAAAAGAAAAGAAGAAAAAGAAAAGAAAAGAAAAATATATATATATAAAAAAATTTCTCTCATCCCTCTCTAAAATCTTTCTCTCTCTAGAATTGAATTTGTTCTCTCTCTACTTTCTCTCTCTCAAAAAAAAAAATTTTTTTCTCTCTCCAAGAAATCCTATGAATCCCTTATTAGGCTATCTTCTACACTCTTAGGGACCTATGACTTTAAATCAGTTTAGAGCCGAAGGGAGAGATTTATTGGACTGATCATCAAATCGGTCATTTCTTTATATTATGTAATTTTATTAAATATATGAAATAAAATTTATTGATGATTTAATATTTTAAATAAGACTGTTCGATTCTTTTAAGGAAGATTAAAAGGTCTCGGACGATCGAGGTAAGTGGATTTTATGCTCTTTATTTATTTTTAAATGGTCATACTTTTATTTAAAGAATTGCTATTGATAAAATCATAATTTTTCATAAAATAAGGATCGGCATATGTGATATGAAAAAGCATGTTTTATTATGAGTATTGATTTCATGAATATGTCTTATAAAAAAATGACATGATTATGAAGCATGAATTTCATTGTTTTTCTATTTATGTATATGTATGTTTTAAGAAAAAGATAAAATGATTTCAAAGGCTCTCAGATAGCTATGAATGAATCTCTTCGGGAAAGTCGACATCCGGAGCTAGCATCCATACGAAACATGGCCCTGCCAGCGGGTATAAAGTTGGCACATGAATTAAGAACTCTATCGATTAAGAAACATGGCCCTGCCACGGATATAATAGTGACCTTAGCACGAATGTCTGTGAGCAATGTTTTGAAACATGACATGAATACATGATGAAAATGATTTACGATTCATAATTATGAAATATACATGATTTATGCATGCATGATGAGCTTATAACTTATTTTATTATATACTCTATGAAATATTTATTTTTACAATAATTGTTATTTACTAAATGATGCATTATCATAGAAAACTTATGCTTGATCCGGTAAGGAAGCGGAAGTCTACTTACTGAGCTAGTGTAGCTCATATTCTTTTTATTTTCTTTTTCATGTACTGAGAAATAAGGTTAGGACCGAAGGAAAGGAAATCCAGATTTGGAAATTAGCAAAGCAACTTTAAAAATTTTGCTCTAGAAATTCAGTTTATGTTTATGAATTATAGTCATTATGAATTTTAAGACTTAGATTATTTTATCTTTGAATTTAGATGTTCTGAACCAGTTTTGATTTAATCAAATATTTAAATTAAACTTTATTATTACATTTATTTGTGATACACCTGTTATTATATTTAAGAAGATGAATTTTGGCTTCGTGTTATCGTGGATCTATCCTTCGATAGCATGGCCATGTTATGTTCCAGGTTTGAAACGTGACAAGAATTATGCCAACAGACAAAATTCCAGTTTGTGAGGTCTTATCTGCACAAAGAAATTTAAAAGGCGTGACAAGAATTATGCCAACAGACAAAATTCCAGTTTGTGAGGTCTTATCTGCACAAAGAAATTTAAAAAATTATTTGTAAAGAAGTACAATAGTTGCTTTTTCCTTTTAAATTATGAAAACCGCAACCCACTAGCAACCGTCTGATATTACATTAATGATAATCAATCCAATTGTTTTATACAAATTTGGCAATACAATGTTAATCAAAAGGTGCAGACAAAGTTCCGAACATGGAAGCAACAGCAGTGTAGTATAAAATTAAGCGTGTATCCTCTATCCCTTCTCAGCTTCCGTATGTAAAGATAAATGGAAAAGTGTAAATAAAATGAAAAATAGCCCCCTGAACAAAATTGTCTAATAGAATGATGCTACAATATAGCAACAACGATGCTGCAAATGCATGATCAATGCCTTAGGTTTGACATAATATTGAATTATGAACCAACACATTTAGCCCACCCGAAGAAGCGCCCTATTTTTTCCGGCAACAAGTAGGGTCCAAGAAAAGATGGATCCACGTCTGGTCTACTAGAATCTGACCAGATATAGACCCCTCTCTCTTGCCTGCTACCAGGAACTGTGTTGTCAAGCACGAAGGCCACGAGGAGTGCCACCACCATGTTAAGTGATAAAAGAGCATTCAACGCGAAATTTAGCTGCACGTAGCATAGAACCAGTCAGAAAAAACAGTATTGATAAGATCCAGAATAAACTACATGGTCTTAACAAGATGCACCAGTTCATGCTCAGTTTATGGCAGTTCGAGCTTCATTTTTCATCTGTCACAAAAGTCATAAACATAATCCATGTAGGATGCTTCCGTCCTGGCATTAGATCATTAATGTGATCCATAATGGTAATACTAGATCATCAAGAAACTAGTTAGCCTCACGTTGCATTATACATTTTACTGGATGAATGAACACTTTTCACAAGTCTTAAAAGCATGGCTAAAAGCATGCTACACAAATTATTCCTCTCTAAGTGTTTGCACTTGATGCTTGATTGAACCTCCTATTAATTATTGGTTCCCTCATTTGTGGGTCACGAAGTTTTCTCATAAAGAATAGGGTGCTCGGCAAGTCCTATCAGATCCATGTTACAGTATCAATTTGCATAAATTAGGGGACAATGTTGATGAGGCACATGTCAGCAGCAAAGATTGGAGGGCATCTCAGAAGGCTAGACAAGTCATGCATTTGTAATTTTAGGTAACTATGCAAATTGATGCTTGTATTTATTATTTCATGAATGTGCTTGAAGGTTTTAATGTAAAAGCTCACCCCTTTGCTGCCCGTATGGACTGGTCCATTTGATCCTGCCGTGTAAGGCACCAAATAACTGGGAAGAATGAGTCTGGAAGTGGGTTCATACTGTTGAAAATATGCAGGAATCGAAAGAGAGATGAACAAGGTAAACCCAACAATGATGATGTTCCTGGAGCTTGCAGTTTGAGTATATTGCATAGTTGATAGGCCAAGTGTTACAATCAGAGCCCATGTGAAGCAAAGAACAGAAGCAGCCAAAGCAAGTGGGATAGAAGCAAGAAGCGCACCAATTTTTCCTGTTGAAAAGAAAAGATAGATGTACCTCCAAAAAAAGAGAAAAAAAAAAAGGCAGAAAGAGAGAAAGTTGTAACCAAAATATGATGTAATTCTTGTCCTGTTGCCTAATAAGCAATTTGTGCAAGTCCTGATAATTATTATATTTATATTGCATAAGTAAACTTTGGCTCTTAGTATTCTACTTGTAAAGAATGACTGCATAAATCATTTAAAGATGCCTAAGCACCATGCATAATCTTACCTACAAAAGAAAAGAGGATCAATAAGGCTGCTCCAAGTTGCAAAGCTTTTCTGCTTGCCATTCTAGTAACATCAATGGTGTGTATATTTTCAGTCAGTGTAGTTGATCCAGTTCCTGTACCCCAGAGTCCAGCCAGAATACTTGAAACCCCTTCCATGGCTATTCCCCTGCTAACAATTCCAGGTGTCGGGGGCCTTAAGTTGACTAGTATGGATGTAGCATGATATGACCCAACCTGGAGGATTTTCAGTTAGTATAACTATATTCAAGCAGGAATTCAGTTCTTATACTGTGAATGCCGTCAGATTGAGGCAAATGCCACCTTAAAAGAATGAGAATGCAAAACCAAAAGCACATCTATCATAACAATTGTTTTTCTCCCATCAGTATCATAAGCACAACACTTCCAGTAAATATCTGTCAATCCAAGATAACAAAAAGGTCATGCTGATACCTCACCTTGTACAAACAAGGTGATAAGATCTTAAGAGAAAATAATTGAGGTCAGAAATAGCTGCTCTAAAATTTCTTGGCAGATAAAAACCTAGATATGTTTGTCTAACCACCTACTTTAATCTATGAAGTGATCTTCATAGATGAGGCAACTAGTACTTTAAATATAGACTACATAAACCCCATAATCAGGACCAAAACACAACTCAAATTATATTGAAAAAACAGTAATGATAAGTATATAGGTGTATGTTTGCAGAAGTTCCCTGCCAACTTATTTCAAATATGCAGTTTTCCCTCTTTGTTTGGACTTGCTATTAAGTTCTCTACATGGAAATTATATGAAACTGTAAAGTGCAGAACTAATATAATCAAAAGTCACATGAAGAAAATAAAGATGAATTTTGATGGGATCTATAATCAGCCTACAGCAGAAGAGAAGTTTATATCACTACTCCCCTTATAATAGTTAACACACAAATTCAAGTTGTCATAGATATGTTGTTAGCTGCTAAGAAAAAATAATTAAAGGATCGGGAATTTAAAAATTGTTGAAATCCAGATATTGCAGGTCATAGGGATCGCTTATGGCAAAAAAGAATTAATGTCATGATCTTATAATGAAAGCCTTCAATGATATACCACAGCTTGACGTTGGCTGGCATTATTTTTCAATTGCTCAGCTCAACAATTCTCAGCCTTCAGGTCTACATCTGTGTGTTCTCACCATATGTTTTATACAAAAAAGTGTGCAAGGCCAGAATTGGTGTATTCTGTGTATCCTCAACTGAAAAACAAATTAATGAATTTATATGCTGGCCTAGTCCATAGCTACCTGGATAAAAGCCATGAAAGAAATGAGAGCATGCATTCTTGTGACAGTTTGTGACCTTGGAAAAACCACGGTATAAAGCTCGTAGACCATAAAAATAACAATCACACCTCATTGCAACAACTTAAGATATGCTTTATGGATCCTCATTTGCCAGTTACTTCTACCTAGGATGTCGGGATCAGGCCTCTGGTGACAGTTTCAGAACCAAGTTACTGGAATATGCTTGTCGATCAATTCCACGGTACAACAAAATGATTCTCTATCTATGCTTTCAAATAACATCTACATGACGGAGATCTAATTTCTATGGCATCGACGTGTGCAGTGAAGATATGAGGAGGCCTCGTAATTGGTAAAGAGGGATGATCTAGTTTGGATGAGGGACCACATGCTGAGATTTGTAAAGGATTAGCAAAGGAGGGGAAAATCTGAGCCAGCATGGCAGGAGTGATGAGAGACAGTCCAAGAAAAGTTTGCAGAAACACCACAGGCAGATTTTAACAGCCTTGATTGGAAAACAGTGACTTATAAAGCAAACCCCATGTATTTGGCATAAGGTTTGTTGGTTATGGTTACTGTTATGTGCATGATGACTTGCATCACAACAAAGTAGAAATTCTAGACATCTTGCTAGAAAATCAGACCAACATCTGATCCCTCCAACTTTCAATTCAACAATAAGCTATTTGATAGTGCATATAACTCACATGGGCGACTTAAGGCACACTTCAGATTCAAGCATTATAGGTGCCTAAGGGCCATCACAAGATAAATATGTTTTCCATGAGTCAAAATGCTCTTACCCTTTTTATGGTTGCATCTTCAATGTTTAACAAGCAACAATCATGTAAAACCTAATACCACCTACCCAATTCAAAGGGTGAGAATAAATTTGAAAATGAAAAATAAAATGTCAAAGCTTGATTTAATTATTTTGTCACCTTAAACAAGTTAATATATAAAACAAGGGGCAAAAGCAAGTCTTAAATGGAATGTACTACATCCCTAACCTGAAATGGCACCCCTTGCTTGTTCAAAAATTTTGATGTTTGCAGTGAATTTGCTAAAGACACTACAGGAATGGAAACAAATCTATCATATGCCTAGTTTGGTCTGGAAAACATTCCAAAAGTAACCTAAAAAAAGCAAATCATAAATCATAAGTTCTTCATTGTAGGATAAAAATTACCAATCAAAAGCTTCTCATCATAAATAATATTTTCAGCATCAGTTGCAACTGAATACTGTCATCATGCAAGTGCTT
The DNA here is from genome assembly GCF_000442705.2 of Elaeis guineensis. Lineage (NCBI taxonomy): Eukaryota > Viridiplantae > Streptophyta > Magnoliopsida > Arecales > Arecaceae > Elaeis > Elaeis guineensis. Next base: position 116,690,133 of record NC_026003.2, on the reverse strand, counting down.
ACCAATGTGCATTCATGTGAATATATCTACTTAATGCAATTAATGTTTTAAATGATACTTACTGAATCAACTGATGCAACCAATGCTACAATGATCATAATGAAAGATGTCTTGAAACTCAAAGTTGGGGAACCCCACTGGAATGGATAAGGAACCCTAACCCAAGCAGCAGTTTTCCATGCATTAGAAACATCAGTCCGGCAATGCTTCATAGTATCTGCATGTCTCCTGCAAGCATCCAATAAGATGTTTGAACTAGGTATATTTGAGCTGCAGCTTTTAAAGTTGTAAGCCCCACCAGCTGTCAAAAAGAAGGCATATGCCCATACAATCACAACACTTAGGGGAACCTGCCAGTGTATAATGTGAAAAGATGATAAGCATCACTTCCAAGAAAGCTCCACTATAGTTGAATTCTATAAAATGTATTAATAAAAGCAATCAATCTATTTAGATGGCCTGCAAGAGAAGGTCAGATATATAGTGTTTAGCCAGAAGCCTCAAGATAGGGAAAATGTGTCCCCTGGATGCTGTTTATGATTTAAAAGTTCAGCAAACAGACAAACGAAAAGGTTGAGGAAGATACCGCATAAATAAGGAATACACGATTCCCAAAAAAAGAAATTCTTCGAAGGTACTGCAATTAGGCAAGAGTATTGAAATGGTCATTATTGAGCATTATCTGAATTTCATCATATTATACAAAAGCAAAGTAACAAAGAACACTCACAAAGTTGCAACATATGAATCAGTATAACAAGGTTACTTATCCTTACCAGAGTGAAAATAAGAATTAATAAAATCAGGGGAATGCTGATCTCCACACAAGCTCCAGCTTGAGGAAATCCATAGCTGAAAAATGCCAAACCAATTGTGGCAACAGTGGGTGCAACTACCACTGGATTTATTAACCTGTAATATAACCAAAAAAAATAAACACAAAGCTTGAAGTACCAGATAGTCATAATCAACTTATATGCCACTCTTGCAGCAACAGTCTATCCAGAAGGAGACAAAGTTCTGAAATATATATATATATCCTATTTGGAATCAATCAGAACAAATATAGCTGACTACAAAACATGGTGCCACTTCAGGAAATGGATGTACAATTTAATGCATGAAATAGAAACGAAACAGGAGTTTAAAAACAAAAATGATGAGGAAATGGAATGAGAAATATGAATGATATATTAATTTATTTTCTCATAATTTTTAAGGCATTTCCCATATGGCCATATGTTCTCCCATTTTTTAGGGAAAGCTGGCCCAAATTCATTTGTCAGATTCGTTACCAAGGGAATGACAGGTTCCATAGCAAACATTTCTAAGGAGAATAAATGAAAAAACTAGTGTTCACACCTAACACGGACCAAAATAGCAAGCATTATCTTTAAAGTGCAGCCAGTATTTTACTATTCTTATTATCACCATATTTTTTAGCTTCGCACCAGACTTTTGTTGCTGTAAAGCTAGATGAAGATAGGAAAAAGAGGACTAATTGAGTTAGTACCCAGGATTTGAACCCTCAATCTCCTCCAAGGTCAAGCCCTCATGGGAGAGGTTCCAACCTAGCTAACAGTTATTGACAGCAATGGGTTCTATTTGAACAATACTGCCTGTCAATTATCACTGAACTGATGTATCACATGTATTTTATGAAACAAAAAAACCAAAAAATATTTGTAAATAAGCATTTACATTGTATGGCTTCATAGGCAATGGCTACTAGATACTCCTGCTTCCTAAACTTACTGAGCTTTGGTGACCCACCTAAACTATGAAAAACAGCAAGAACGACCAATCACTAAGAGCTGTTTGCATCAAAAAAAAAAAAAAGGCATTGTAGATATAACATACTTTCAATTCAAGAGTAAATAATTATGAAAAGTTTCTGAAAAAAAACACTTCAGCTTTACCTTAGAAGAAGTGACATAAGGCCACTGTATCCCAAGATTGTCTGAAAAATTGAACCAACAATTATGGCCCCTTGTAGTTCCCTCATAATGTGCTTAAACTTCTGCATTTGACCAAACAAAAGCACACGATCTCATCTACTAAAAGAACAGCAGAACTGTTGTCCAATGCAAGTTTTGTAATTTTTTGGAATGCTAAAAGTTGGATACTTCATTAGCAACTGAATTTCAGAGTCAACCAGCAAGTCACTATTAACACTTAGTTACACATTGTACAAGTACAAAATAACAGCTGAAGTGCATGGATCGCGAGAAAATACAAAGATGTAAGAAATCTAATTTATTTAGGTCTCACATAGCAAAGAGGCTTCAGCAGGCTTATGTGCGCTGGAAAGGAAATGCTAAGATGATCATTTGCTCATTACCAAGGTTATGGATTATTCTTCTAGCATAACAGTGGCAAATACAGTGCAGTTTGATTATGAAAGTAAAGCTAGATTCAGTTAGAGACACTATGCAAGACTTGATGATTGTTGGTTTGTTTGAATTAGGACACCCAAAATTCTTAAATTGGGTTCATGTTAAAGTAGAGCTTGGCCTTGTCTCAGTGTGACTACCTGATTGCTTGTCTGGTTTGAGTAAAATTAATTAAGTTTGGGCTAAGTTGAAGTAGCATCTAGTACTAGTTGAATGAGGAAAATTGGTCATTTGCCAAAAAGTTAGATACTTGAATGAGCCCAAGAATGCATCTATTGTGGCGAAGCAAATGTTGATGATTAATATCAAGGTTGATAATTCAATTACGTAAAACTGATGTGATTAATACTTTAAGCGTAAACTTGATTCACAAGTTCATGAATACTAGTTTGTGGTTAAACGAATCCATATAAGCCAACCAGTCAAGGCAAACCTATAACCATTTCTGAATGTTTTGGGGCTTTCACAAGGGAGAGTTTTGTTTTAGGATGGACAATATACGAGGACTTCACATTTCTTGAGTCTCTTGGCAATTCTAGAGTGATTGAGAAATTACTTACCCTCTATTGATGATGCAGATACATCTTATTGCACATGGATGAACATGGAAAGGGCAAGTTACCCATCCTTATGATAGGGTTGATCAACCATGATCTGGACCTTACCAAGCAACTAATTTAGTAAAGTTACCCATGATGGAGAACTGTACTAGTACATACCCATTCAGTATGGTACAGTTGGTATCGTACGGTGCATCCTATATGAGATAGGCTTCCAACACTTTTTCCCAGTCTCTGCAATGATACCACCCAAAACTGATTTGTTGTATGGATGGTACCAAGCAGTATGGGGCAATGCCACTCGTTCAGATTAGTACAGACTGGTTGGGCTTGTATGCTGAACCAAACCTCGGTACTGCACCTATACCCTATTGGTATGGTACAGTAGGGTATGTTTGGTACAAAGCAGCATGGATTGATATGAAAGACCTTGCAATCAGAAGCTCATCAAAGCATAGGCATGACTATATTCATCTTTAGGTGTGACTGTAACCACTTGGTGGTAGGATCATATTGAAATCTTGCTTAAGAGTAAGGTTGGACTCCAAGTTGAAGGAAAAAGGTGATCACCTGATCACTTTGCCCAAATTAATTTGCAATAATGGACCATTTTTGTATTAGGAAATTAATTATACCACTTTCCTATGCTTGGAAAGGGGTTCTCGTTATCTGTCTTATGTTGGTTTTATTGTTTCTTTTTGTGTTATTAGTAGCAATTTGGAGGAAAAAAATCAAGAGAAACATATATCATAATGCATATAATGCATGTGCATCATCAAACTATTCTGCACGTGTGTATGGAAATGGTATATGCAAACAAATTATTTACAGCAGTAAGGTTTCTAGATGACTGGCAAAATGGCCTTGACATAAAAAGTTAGCATCCGGTAACAATAGATTGAGATGGTAAATGACATTATATGAACTAAAGACTTACATTTTGACTGAGATTTCGAAACTCTTCAGAGTTTATGATTACCAAAGCAGGAGCCAGATACACAAAGGAGCTTCCTTGAACCAATGGAAGCCTGGTACCAAAAAAGGAATGCATTATTGTCGTAACACCAGAAACTAGTAGCATTGTAGAAATGACATAAGCAGTCTCCTCCTGTCATCACAGAAGACAAATAAATCAATCTTCAAGATTCATTATGTTGCTTAAGTTGGAAGAACAGTAAGGGAAGAGCCTTACATCAGTACCACCCATAGCTGGTACCATGATCAAAGGAATGAACACAAGCGAACCAGCCAATGATAAATAATGCTGCATACCATAAAAGATGAGGGCAGCTGCAACAGGAAGCATGACCAGTAATACTCAGTTAATAAATAAATAAATAAACAAATAAGCAGTTGTCTATACTATCAATACAAGACCCTTATCAGCATTTAAACAACAACTGCCTCCTGTGAATATTCACTGAAGAAGGAAGCGAATACATTTAAACTTGGAAAAAAAGGTTTAGTAATAGTTGTATAAGAGAAATAACACTATCAAAATTACTGAAAAATGTGAAGGGAGAGGCATCCTTTTATGTCTTTTTCTTTAAGAAGCAGAAAAAAGTTCATTTCAAGCAGTTGAAAAGGCTGATGTCAGCATTTTTATAACAACCCAGGATCTCATCCAAAAAAACTAGCTAGAAGATATTATTTGGATTTCTCAGATCCTGCATAAATATCAAAGATTTATATAGTGCATAGCCGATGTAAGATAAAACACATGCCCATACGGATCCTTATATACTCTCCCTATTTAAACCCCATCATCCTCGCCGACTAAGGGTCCAAATCCATGCAAACTATTCATAAATACTACAAATCCAACCATGAACATCATGATCAGCCCATGATTAGCTTTAATGGACCCACACTACAGTATCCCCCGAATCTGGGCCATAGGCCAGATTTGCTTTGATACCATTTATAACAACTCAAGGCCTCACCTAAAAAGATTTGCTGGAAAGTATTATCTGGATTTCTGGTCCTGCATAAGCACCCATGATATACCCAGTGATGTGAGACTAAATATGCCTGCACGGGTCCTCATAATTTTAACATCCACAATGAGCATTTGCTGGATTATATATTAAAATGGGAAAAAAATCTGGAACTGAAAGCTCTTGTTTCACACCGTTGAAATTTCCAGATTTAGATCATCGCTTCCACAAGTTTACCAATGCATGCTTGTAAACCATGAAAATATTCAACAAAAACAAGTAAAGAAGTGGAGGGGGAATAAAAGAATCCACTTGGAGTCTAAACTTAGTGAATTAATAGCTAGACGGCTGCTTGAGTTCTTGTGAAATGGTTCTCCAGTTTCAGCGACTAACATTGCATGCATGAAGAAAAGCAACGACATAGAATAGGGTAATGCACTAACCGACACCCGGATTCTCTGTAATGCCACACTTAAGCCCTCCAGGTCTATATGTCGATGGTTGATCTGGCTTGGGAGATTCAGGAAACATGTCAATCTCCACTTCCCTTTCGCCTTTCCTCTCATCCTTCTTCCAATCTTCGTCAATTGACACCGGAGCAACTGCCGGTCCCCCATTTCCACGGCCATTACCATTCAACCCATCATTCTTAGCTCTCACCGGAGGCTCCTCCTCTATACCCCTCACCTCATCCTTCAATCTCATCACCGGTTCAACCTTAATCCTCTTCTTCTCCTTCTCAACCCTCCCTTCGCCATCCTTAAAACCCAAACTCTCGGGATCACCGTTAGTTCTCGGCACCGGATTGATCTCGACCCCCCTGTTCTCAATCCCGGTCCTTCTCCTGCCCAATATCGCCCCGATCTCCGCTCTTTTACTCAACGCTTCTCCCCGGCGACCGAGACCCTTCTCCAAATCCCACCGACCGCCACCAGCGGCGGCGGAGGCGGCCACCGGAGCTTCGTTCCTCTCCACAGGATCCCTCTCGTCGATGCTACTCACCGTCGTCTCGCCGGAGACATTGGGGTTGAAGCCGGTCCTTCTGGCCCAGGATTTCAGCTCTTTGGGGTTGTGATCAGTGCGAGGCACGAAGGGCTCGATCAGCGGCGGCCATGGCCCCAGCTTCTGCCGCCCCTTCGGCCTCTCCTCTCTCTTCCCGAAGCCTTCCGAGCTCGACCCAGACTCCATTGACGAGGGCGAGTGAGATCAAGCTCAGAAAGGAGAACGGAGGAATCGCGGAGGGGAGAGTGGGAGAAGAGTAGAAGAGAAGGAAGCGAGGATTCGAGGGATTTTTTTGGTTTTTCTGGTGGTAGTGGTAGTGGGAAGTGGGGCGTCATTTCGCTCGGTGCCGTTGTGGGATAATTTTTGACTTCTTGTTCGAAAAAGAGTAAGAGTGAAGCCCGATGTCGACACGTGGCATCGGGTGCTGGTGGGTCCCCGGCGGATATATGCCGGGCATGGGTTTGTAGGCTTGGTTGATGTAAAGTACCGAGGATGGATGCAAATGTACCGTAAAAGTACATTTGTTTCCTGGTTTTTTGTTAGGAGTTCATGTAACGTGGGACATGAGAATGATTAATCCAGGAAAAATGATTATGATAATTACAATGGACAAATCATGATTTTACGGTTTAATAAGGGGAAAAAAAAAAAATATAGCCAGCTTTATTTAAAGTGGAGTTTAAAATAATTATTCCCGTATCGGGTCTAGTAATCTTCTCTGGGTGTGATCATGAGAGTCGTTATCGAGTGTCTCCTCCTCGTCACAGGCAATAACTATATCATACCAGCTCCACCGAAGTTCAATAGATCAGAACCCCTTTTAACTCCTGCGCCCGGACCACTTAAGACCCAACTAGATTACTTGGGTGGAAGCTTAAGTCCGTTCCAACTAGACTACTGCTTTGCAGTCGCGATGTGTGACTTTTAAAAGATTATCTGTAGTAGTACATTTGATGAGAACACACTCCCATTTCTTCATGAGTGTTATAGAAGTTATTCGATCCTACCTCTCTTCCTCGAAATATAGTTAAGCACTCACTAATGACCCAGCAGGACTACCTCGGATGTCTGAGGCAGATCCAAAAATTTGAGGTGAAGCGGTGCCACATCATCGGCCTCTACTCAATCTTCAGCTCGGTCAGTTATCAATCCTGAGATCAGGACCTGACCAGCAACAAGGAACAACATTCAAAGGCTTGCACGAGCATTAATGCATCTAGGACAAAGCCTCGATCGTACTCCAACCTCAGGCTGTTGTCTTATTCGATCATGCGAGTGATCCTTGGAATCTTTCAAAAAATTTTAAAATGTTAGCACAACTTGCTACTGACATCCATAACTAACAAATTTAATTTGCAAGTACGATCTACCATTGACACCGATAACTAACAATTTTGGTTTATAAGTTGGTGGATGGATTCCGACGACTTATCAGGTCGTGGTTCCATTGGCCTTAATGGCCCATCAAATTCTGATGTACCAGCCTATGATTCAATTTCTATATAAAAAGTTTAAAAATGGGATCCTCAGGTAAAACTTGACTCCAGAGCTAATGCTCTACTCCTGCTCTCCTCTTTTTTCTTTTAACTATTCTTTAAACTTCGACTGACTTAAGCATCGGAGGATCTTTCGTTGGACACACTCTGGTGTGTGGACTTTCTTTGTAGATTTACTGGTTGTTGCAGGCGGCCTACACCCTCTGAAACATCTGACCAACTTCCAGATGCATTGTCTCTAGGGTTTAGCAGCAACAATAAATTTTTTTTTTTGGGTAAAATGAGGAGTTATCACTTAAATATCAAAAGCCAAAGTGTACAAATGTTTGAAAGGTACATTAGGTGTTGGGATATACCGACCGACCCTATTGCCGACTCATCAGCACCGACCCGTCCTCGACGCCGACTCGACTACAGGTCCCGATCCCGACTATCCATGAGAATGGCCTGATCGACTTCGTCTGACCGACTTCGCTCGACCGACGGTGGGCAACACTGACAGTGACTACCGATCGTACCCGACCGAAGCGGATCGACCTAACGGGCCAACGTCGCCTCTGATCACCTGAGAGCCGACCTCCCGTCACCAACTTCCTATCGGGTGGGACACCGCCGACTCACCATCGGTTTGGATAACTGACGTCCCACCTCTACAGGTCTTTCTAGACGCCGAATGAGCGGCATGGGCTGCAGTCCTATCAAGCAAACGCCGTACAAATGCCAGGGGGCATTGTCCTGCCAGAAAACCTGGGGCGCTGTCCTGCCAAGGACGCAAATTAATTCCTAGGACCTGTTAGCTTTGTCAACGACGTGACAACCTCCGGCGATTTGACAACTCTCCAGTTGTCTACATCACCGACGGCGGGGCCATACCGCCTCCTACTATAAATCGGAGAAGGCAACAGTGCTAAAGAGGTCCCTTCGAGAACTCTCAAGCTCTCCCTCTCTCTCTCTCGTTGAGCTCCTTGTTTCTTTTTCACTGTTGCATAGTCTTCTCTCTGACTTGACCGTCGGAGGGTCCCCGCCGGAGCCGCCTCCGGTCAATGCGGACTTTCTTTTGCAGGCGCTCGTTCCCGGCGACCAGGCGATGAGGGGATTGGCCGCAACACTAGGTATGACATAGCTGAACCAAACAATTCTGTGAAGAAAAGAACAGCAATGTGAGTTAAAACATAATCAATATAAAGTGTGCAGCAATCAATTCCCTATGCTAGAGCTATTGGAAGATAGATCTAATTGTCCTATAGCACTGGGATGAAGCAATCAGACGATAACACTGCTCGACAAAAAAAAATTGAGGCGATCGTAAAAGAGCCTGGAGATGTATTTGTTAGAACTTTGAAATATACATAGAAGTTTATGATCAATTGAAATCAAATACTCATTATAGCAAACCGAACAATTTGAAAGCATTGCCATATTAGTAGATGGTTGTAGCAATAGAAGTCTGTGCAACAGTTTGTTTTGAAGATTAATCTTGAAATAAAACAATGCCCTTGTAGACCTGCACATAAGATAATAAATTTCGTGTCCTTTCTGCAGTTGTTTTCACATACTAACATATATATATATATATATATATATATATATATATATATATATATATATATATATATATATATATATGTATGTATGTATGTATGTATGTATGTATGTATGTATGTATGTATATTATAATGGTCAAGCTTCATCTTCCCGTAACATGGTTTCATGCAGAGATATAACAGACAAAGCATACCATCCACACCAAATAAGAGAATATTGTTGTTAATATTCAAGGCATGAGTAATAGAGATATGAACATGAAGCATACTGGCATCTGATAAACATGTAATGGCAGTAGTAAGCAAATATAAGGAACACTTGAACAGTGCCTTATGTCCATAATTAAAAACTCTGCAACTGGATTTCTGAAGCAGAGAAGCATGTTTTGATTGCTTCTCATTTCCTTTCTTAGAATAAGCCCCGCTGCTTGAGTGATTAAATGCTCTAACCTGATACTCACTCCTCCAGGTGATCACATATAGTAATATCCTGCATCCAACAAAGCCACATATATTGCGTTGGCTCCTGGGCCTTCAATAGTGTTAATATTCTAACAGTTCCTACAGGGGCCACACTGATTTCAGTACCAAGAGCCAATTTAATAAGAGACTATCGTTCAAAAAACTGCATTAAGATGATAGAATATAAGCCTTGTGAACATTGCCATCTCATCACATGATGTGCTTTCTTCTGCAGTTGATCATAAACAACATGAAGAATACCGCATGACCAAATTAATCCATGACTCCAGCCAACCATGAAACAATCAATAACTAACCAGAGCTGGGCATTCCAATGAAACAAAATTGATGTTGAACACCAATCCAATGTGCATTCCAGATTATTAAAAATTGAGTTAATACCTTCAGTATATCCCATATGATATGTTGAACATGATCGACGGCGGGGAATATTAAATTCAGACCAAATATATATAGATGCAGTGAAAATGTAGCATGCAATTGATCTTCTTTCTTTCCTCTGGCACCATGACTTAGAGCTGTGCCATTCATACCTGTGATACATAGATTGATGGCAACAATAAGTATTTGCTAGGTAGATCCATGAAAGGATACAATGCAAGCCTCAACCATCATTAAATATTTGCAAATATATGCACCTGTCAAAGCTAAGAGCATCAGATGGTTCTACAATCTAGAATTTCATTGTTGCACACAAGCAAGATGAAAATTACAGTTGATGTTATTCCTTTTTCAGCAAACTATGTATGTTTTGATGATCTAGTGATAACACATTAATTATTAGACGAAATGAAAGCTAAATGAAGAGAAAGTGTTATCTAAAAATGGATTGTATTAATGAACATCCTATGAGACGCATGTTGCTAACATCAAAACGCTCTCTTATGGCACGTAAAATGTCAGCATCATGTTTGTCTTACTCGCCCAAAAATATTAGACTTCGAATGACCCGCTTGATTATATTGGTGATGCAAAAAACAAATAAATAAATAATAATCTCTTTTGGAATGAAGTTCCAGCCAAAACATCTGTTAGTTACCAAAACCCTACTCTTTTGTTGTTCATTACGGGCAGAAATATTGTCAACAGTTGCATTCTTGAATCACCTCTATATCAACTGTAACATACAATGTGTAGTGCAATATTCATGAAACTAGATTGATTTAAAATTCACTTAATAAGATAAACTCCTGGGGAAAATGATTAAAGCATACCATTAAATTTCAACTTGTATATCCTCTTTAGCTGCATTTTAATTTCCTTTTCTCATCTCCTATGCCTTTTTAGATTTTCTTTCCTTTTATAGATATACTTTAAATTAATTAAATTGAGTGAAGGAAGTACCTGACTTTCTCTGTATTCCATTAAAAAAAAAAAAATTAATAAGATAAGATTTTTAACTACCATGAAAATTACAAAGGTTGCTCCCTTGGAATAGTTCTATATCAAATCTTCAAATTTGTTTTGTTCTCTAAAAGATCCAACCTGTAATAAAAACTATAATCATCAGCATTTTAACTAATATTAACATCTATATCAAAGCTTCAAATTTGTTTTGCACTGGAGAATATAGAAATCCAACCTATAATGAAAAGTAAAATCATCAGCATTTTTTACTGATATTAACATAATAGATGATGACCAGTAAAGTTAGTTGAGCAAGATTTTTCTTTTTGATGAAATAAAATACGAATATAAAAAATTTGGCGTCGCCCGGACTCGAACCGGAGACCTTCAGTGTGTTAGACTGACGTGATAACCAACTACACCACGATACCTGCATTCACCTTCCTTCATAAATTATATTTCACCCATTACTTTGGCTGTAGAAAACATAGAATTTCATGAATTTAGAATCTTCGGGAGATTTCCCTGCACACTCAAACACTCAGAATTGAAAAATCCTATAGTCATTTAGAATCAAGATTTGGTTCTACATCCGAATGCACCCAAGTTATTCTTCACAATGTTCTAACAGCAGAGTTACTCAAGGGATCGAATTCAATATAAAAGCTTCAGAGAGCTGGCACAGCACAGGAGGAAGGAACATGGTTGCAGCTTCCACCCAAGCTGGCAATCATAGAACTACTGCAACAATTGTTAATTCATTACGGCTAGGAAACCAAGAAATTGTTGGTGGGCATGGGAACTAGGTTTCTAATATTACAATAACTCATAGCTCTCGGGTCTTCGGAGCCCTGCCTGATATCTCCATCTCATCAGCATTATTCTTGTGCAACTTGGGAGTGGTCAACTGACTATTTTCTTTAAAGACTAGCTTATAACTAGTAATCTGTCCACTATAATAAAAAAGGCTATCAAACCGACCAAATTATGTGAACCCAGCATCCAGTTGGCAAAGTTTTTGAAGATGGTTTGGGACATGTAACTACTGAAACGTGAGCTACTACCTACTACATGCATTGAGGTATATAAAAAGACCCCTAGATATAGTTATAACATTTATTAGAGCTTTTGAGTGTGTAGTACGCACTTCTTCCACCATAGCATCCAATAAAGCCATTAACAACAGTACATTCTTTTATGCAACCATGAGGGCAAAGTCATGATTTTTGTAAATTTAACAGGGAATCTTTGAAACTTCACCCATCCTTTCAAACATGCATGTGGCTATGAGAGCATATGGTTAGTGCATCTCCCCACCCCCCCCCCCCCCCAACCCACCCAAACAAAAAAAAAAAAGAAAAAAAAAAAAAGAAAAAGGGGGAAAAAAAAGCAGAGTTGAAAGACCATAGCTTGACAATGCATGCACCATTTCCATTTAATTTTTTTGTTCCTCTAAACAACAGATTTCTTTTTGATGAGACTCCGAACAACAGATTTCGCTGCCCCTTGTTGTGCAATAGAGAGATGAAGCCTCCAAGGGCAGCCTGCATCAAAACAAAAGGAATTCCTACCATGTGTTTTAGATCTGTTTGTACTCCTCAGCAACACTTGGTTTACTTTGTAAGAAAAGATAGCAGGTTGAGGGGCTTCATTGATAAGTAAACCTATGGTGCTGGTAAGGTTGGAACTGTGGTCATCCGTCTCTAGTTTGCCGGCCGATAAGATCAGTGAGATTGACCAGCCAGCTGAGTTGGTTTGGCTATTCCTTTCTATTGAAAAGGAGCCAGCTGTTCCAAATAACTCTCCAGTGAAGGACATAAATCCTCTGATTCAGGCCGAGCCAGCTCGGCTAGCAAGAGTAGTTCTCTGTCACATGGTTCCTCTTTAACATGTGAAACATTAAAGTGGTCAGAAAAGTGAACTTGGAATCTGAGATAAAAGATGAAAGTAAACTGATGTCAAAGCTCAAGCTATTTCTCAATGGAGCCCAAAGGGCCATCCAGAAGAGTTCCACAATAAAGTTCTTCCAGCACCAAAAGTTCTGTAGCTGTTTTACACCCTGGTTGTTGTGTGCTCTTCCTCATTTTGATCTGTAAAAAAACTATGCATGTCAGTGGTTCAACTGGTATGCTGCACTGTCAGTTCCACTGCAACAAACAAACCCAACCCAACCACCACATGGACTACTGAGAAATCAACCACTCTCATCCAGCTGCTGAGACCACTGATTCAAAGGTCACGAGGCATGTAGGGATAGCAAAATCGATCCGATGGATATGCATCCTACTCAAATCATGTCAAATCTGAAAAATAGAGTTTGATCGGATTTAGGTAAAACCCAAAAACTATAGCACGGATATGAATAGGATATGAGTAGTGTTGTTTTCTAGCCAAATCCAAATCCGATCTGAATCTACGGATATGGATAATATCCGAAATCATACCCGAATATATATGTTTATAATTTTATTTTGATAATTCTGTTTTGGTTGATAATATGCATAAAATTATTTTGGTTATTTATATGTTCTATGTTAAATTATAATTCTATTTCTATGTTTGATTTTTATAAATCTGTACTTATAAATTATATTTTATATTGAATTGGTAATTTTGTTTTGATTGATAATATGCATAAAATTATTTTGGTTGTTTATTTTTTTGGGTATGGGATAGGCATGGGGTGGATATGGATTGGATATGGAAAAATAGATTATCCATAGATATCCTTGAATCCATTAGGTATGGGGATGGGTATCTCTTTTCTTATTCGATTGGATATCGGATAGGATTTGGATATAAGATATTAAGTTAAGATTTGAGAATGAATAGTACAATACCCGATTCAAATCTTACTTATTGTCATCTTTAGAGGCATGCCATTTTGGTAAGCCATATGGAGATAAAAGATGAAAGTAAACTGATGTCAAAGCTCAAGCTATTTCTCAATGGAGCCCAAAGGGCCATCCAGAAGAGTTCCACAATAAAGTTCTTTGAGCACCAAAAGTTCTGTAGCTGTTTTACACCCTGGTTGTTTTGTGCTCTTCCTCATTTTGATCCGTAAAAAAGCTATGCACGTCAGTGGTTCAACTGGTATGCTGCACTGTCAGTTCCTCAGCAACAAACAAACCCAACCCAACCACCACATGGACTAAGACCACTGATTCAAAGGTCACGAGGCATGTAGGATGGCAAAATCGATCCGATCCGATGGGTATGCATCATACTCAAATTCTGTCAAATCTGAAAAATAGAGTTTGACCGAATTTAAGTAAAACCCAAAAACTATAGCACGGATATGGATAGGATATGAGTAGTGTTGTTTTCTAGCCAAATCCAAATCCGACCTGAATCTACGGATATGGATAATATCCGAAACCATACTCGAATATATATGTTTATAATTTTATTTTGATAATTCTGTTTTGGTTGATAATATGCATAAAATTATTTTGATTATTTATATATTTTATGTTGAATTATAATTCTATTTCTATGTTTGATTTTTATAAATCTGTACTTATAAATTATGTTTTATATTGAATTGGTAATTTTGTTTTGATTGATAATATGCATAAAATTATTTTGGTTGTTTATTTTTTTTTGGATATGGGATAGGCATGGGGTGGATATGGGTTGGATATAGAAAAATAGGTTATCCATAGATATCTCTGAATCCATTAGGTATGGGGATGTATATCTCTTTTCTTACTCGATTGGATATCGGATAGGATTTGGATATAAGATATTAAGTTAAGATTTGAAGATGGATAGTACAATATCCGATTCAAATCTTACCTATTGCCACCTTTAGAGGCATATCATTTTGGTAAGCCATATGTAGATAAGGTTGCTCGGAAGAAAGATTTAATTAGTTAGTCCCCATTGTTCCTGTCAACCTCCTCGTGGTTATCGACATCTTCATCAACAAAACATCATCAAATTCCAATTCCTACAATGACAAGTTGTTGCTTCCGCTTCTGCCAACACAAGGTTGGCAATTGTCACTGTCCAATTTCTTCGAGCCTTCTGACAATGTACTTGATATCCGGTCTCAGGGCAGGTGTGGGAGAGCAACAAGCCATCGCCAGTTGAAAGAACATCAACAAACTGTCCTCATTACTGGAATTTTGCTTCTTACTTCGATTGATGAGCTCGGAGCTGAACATGTCAGAAACTTTGTGCTCAAGAACCAAGTTTCTCAACGAGGTGGGCGGATGAAGATCTTGAGAACGCAAGAATTTGTTGTTCATAATTTCCTTCTGAGTAAGCATCTCGAGTAAGACGACCCCCAAGCTGTACACATCGCTCTCGGTGCTGGCGTCCTTCATCTTAACCAGTTCTGGGGCTTTGTAGCCCTGAGCTGCAGAGGCTTCGAGCATTTTTTGTCCTGCTGTTGGATTCAAGAGGAGGTGCAGGCCAAAATCTGAGAGGTGAGGCTGCAAATCATGGTCCAGCAAAATGTTGTTCGACTTGAGGTTGCCATGGACAACAGGCCTCTGCAGGCCTGTGTGAAGGTGATCAAGTCCCTTGACAATACCCAGAGAAAGCTTATAAATGACTCCCCATCTGTGGGATTCAGCAACTCCATCTGTAGAGAAAATCAGGAAACAAACAGGAGATCGAGATATGAAGACAAACACAAAAAAACAAACTGTTAACTTTTTGAAATCAAAGGGTAAGAAAATTTGTGCCACATGACTAGCATTGCAGCCAGATATCTAACGACATAAAGTGAACAAAAACATCACCACAGAAAGCAAATATTAACGGTTTAACTAAAACCAAGAACATTTTTATATCCCAAAGATAAATCAAACTAAGAAAAAAGTGATAATGAAACTCCAAGGAAGATATAACTCATCCAAACATACTTGGCAACAGAAGAAGAAATCCAAAATGATCCTACTCCGAACAACAGCTTGAGAAAATCGAAATCTAGCTTAATTTAATCATCATGTCCGTAAGAATCAAAAGAATACCAAATCATCAGAAGATTATAGTTCCAGACACTTCCAGTTCATCCATTTCTTTTTGCAAAAGCAAGTTTTTTTTCCCCCTTTTCTTCTCTCTCATGGCAAAGCTATAGCTCAAAAACCCAAATGATTATTCCCTTCCTGGAACTTTCAAAATAAGTTACGGAAGTTATTCTCTAAATTCACAGAAAGGAGCATTGTAATCTTCTAAATAGAAAGACAATGAATTGCTATTCAGTGAGATTGCAAATAAAAGAAGAGACATTAAAACCATACAGTACGAATAAACGAATCAAAAGAAGAATAAAACGGCATTGCGAACAAAGAAAGAGAAAGTGAAATCATATAGTCCAGACAAACAAATCAAACACAGTACATAGAAAGCCCATTCAATAATTCCGAAGAAATTTTTTTCTTTTTTTCTTCCGATACAAATGCTCAATTTCTCCAAAAGTTACAAACTTTGCATCAAAATCAGCCAAAAATATAAACTTTAGAGCACTAACGAATCAAGCAACTCACCCCGAAGGAACTGCGACAGAGTCCCGGCGGCGTAGAAGGGGTGGACGAAAAGCATCTCCCCTCTTGGCCCCGCATAGAGCGCTGTCATGGGTACCAGATTTGGGTGGCGGACGGGGCCCAGTTTCTGGACCGCGAGGAGGACGTCCTGGGTCCGGCCGACGCAGGCCGGGCGGACGAACCGGAGCAGCACCACCGAGCCGCTCCGCTCGAGGCTGGCTCTGTAGAGCGTCGCGTAGCTGGACTTCCCCACCACCTCCCCCGGCGCTTCCAGGATGTCGTGGACGGTCAGATGCTCCCCTCCGGCGAACCTGGTCAGCTCCTCCTCCGCTTCCTTTTCACCCTCCTCCTCGCCGTACCCACATCCCCCGTCCTCCAACGACTCCCTCTCCCTGCTCCAACGGAATCTCCTCCGAAAGCAGCAGCACATTGCGTAGAGGAGTAGCAGAACAAGAAATGGAGAGGTTATTCCGAGAATTATCCGGATTTTTCGGAGCTTCTCCATTTCTTCGCCCTTGGAGTGGCGTCTTCTCAGAAAAATTCCATTTTTCGTTGAGGAATTGCAGAAAATGTGATACAATCGAGGGGACTGGAAGCTTCAGGGAGAAACACGGCGGAGGAGACCAAGAGGAGAAGAAAGTCGACACCTTTCCGGCTTGTGAAGATGCATGGATGAATCAATAACTGAGAACCCAAGAGATTATTCGGAGTTCCTTGAGAGGAGTGAAGAAAAGCTTCCATTATTTTATACAGAGAAGAATAGAGAGAGAGGGAAAGGAGTTAGTTTGGTTCGCTTCCGTAAGTTGAAGGATTAGTAACGAGTATTGGATGGCGGCAGTTTTTTTCTTTTTTTCCTTCCCTAGGTAAGCATGTCACCAATAGCTTAGATTATGAGAACTCTTGCACTTGTAACAGAAGTAATACTCCTTATTTCTCTAGTTGAGCCTAGCCGATGCAGTTGTCATCGTACTGAATAGAACAGTGATTTCAGCAACATGTGATTGGGACATGCACCGTGTTCAGGGGGAACTGATACAGTGGTCAGTAGTAAATCCGGGACCTGCCACTCAGCTAGCAGGAGAAATGGTCCCTGTTGTTTGCTGCTGTTGATGTATGGTAGAGCTTCGTGGGGACCAAGAGAAATGGCTGGAGGCTTTAATGGACTGTTCGTGAGGCAGTAGGGGAGCATGGATGCTTTACGGTACATATCGTTGTAAATATTATGCAATATTTGATGTATAAAATGGATAGCTATTAAATAAGATAGTTTTGCGTGTTGTACACGGCACATTAATGTTGATAGCCATCGATCTTTTGACATGGTTATTGAGTAATTATCGAAATGATGTGGAAACTGGAATGATATACAAATACTGAGATGATGTATGATCACTGTATTTGATATATCATTGAAATATTATTAAAAATTAAATTTCACTGTATTTGATATATCACCAAGTAGTGATAGTGATAATGTATAAAATATCATAAATAATCTTACATATTAATATATAATAATTATTTTATAATTTTATTAAACATTCTACATTCACAACTCCTTACAAAAATATGTAATAGTAGTAGTAATAATAATATTTATTATTATTATTATAAATATTTATTTTGATTATGCTATTAAAATGATATAATAATAACATTATATATAATCGGGCTTTGATAGGTTTAGCCAATTTTGACCATCAATATCAGGATTGTCCATTAGGAATAATTTAGTCCATCAAAAGAAAATGAGAAAAGAAAAACATTAAGAGTTTAGAATGATTCATCCATACCAATTAATCATATATGTTTATAAAAATAAAATAGACCTCTAATAAATAAATAAAAGACATCTATGCTACTTAACTAAATCTGTCAATAAAAATAAAATAGGCATCCAGTAGATAGGCATTTATAGAAAGAGATCGAAAATTTTTTTCTCCCTTATTTATTAACTAGGGATATTTTTATCTCAAAATAACTTCAGCACGTTATCAATATTTGATGATATACTATCATCTAGAATATGTGTGGTGATAGTATCATTACACAATACGGTGATGCTATCGTCGAATTTATCATTGGATCTTTCGGATGAGATTTTGTAATGTCAAATAAGATGATTACATCATCTAACTCGCATCACCTTCTATCAAATAGCATCTTTATGATGTAAAAATCGTACAACTTCGAGCATTCTAGGTTGGGGAAAAAAAATGAAGGGGATTAAGAGGGGAAGGCGGTGGTTCATTCTTTCGGCTTGTGGGGAGAGGGAATCAGTAGACAAATTTCGAGAAGGTGGTAGGGTGGGTTTGGAGGGCTTAAAATTGTTCATCATAAGTTTGGGGTGGCCCCTCCCAGCATAAGTAATAGTACTGATGGTTGAAAGGAGAAGCCAAGAGCTGTAAACTAACATGCATCCAAGGCAATGTATCATGTCATTTCCACCTGTTACTCTATGTTATAATGTACTCGCATGACCAGTTGCCACTGTGATGCTGTTAGCCAGTCGCAGTTGACGGTTGCATTTCATTAATGCGGAAAACGAGGCAGGACTCCGGGTAAAACAGAAGTGAATGGGATCATTCTGGTGGTATATCGTACATTATGGGTGAATTCTGCTAATTTTTCTCTCCGATATCATAATATTTTATTTTCTAATTAGTTCGTTGAATGTATTCACAGATGGGTATGAGCCATCCATCTCATCAAAAAAAGAAGTAAATGGATATACAAGTAAAATCAGAATGGATGGTTAAGCGCTAAGCTGTGTTGTATATAACAAACAAGCATCGACACTTACTCTACAATTTAAACTAAGCAACAGTTTAGGGATCACGTCAAGTTAAATTAGTTCAAAGTTATGTCTTTTTTCTTGATAAGGAGTTCAAAGTTATATCTATCTTTTTTCTTTTATTAATTGTTGCCATAACATCTGAACCTAACAGTGGACCAACGATAACATATCACTGGTTACGTACATGCATTTTCCGGCAAGGCAAGAGCACCATTCTTTACCAAAAAAAAAAAAAAAGAGGCATGAGCACCATCAGATGTATGTTGAGACAGACTTTTCTTTTTGGGCTACAGGGAAGTGAGATCACTCATTACGTACGAATGAAGGATATGCCCCTCCTGCATTTGCTCCAATATAATAAAATAACATAGGAGGAAAATCTTCAAACTAAATACTTTCAAATTTCTCCAAGCTTGCAATGCTTAATATTTCTCAATGCTGGATGTCACGAACATTCCTTGCCATTAACCCATGTTACCATGGTCTTCAAATCTGCCTTCAAGATGATCTTAATCATTCTGAAACGTAGATGTCACTGTTTTAAGTCCATACCAAGACGCCACTAAATTAGCCATGGGAGCAGGGTCAGTCATGACCGGAATAGATGCAACACATAGTACCCGACCCATTTGATTGCGAAACAAACGCAACACCTGTAGTCTGTAGAACTAGGCCGAACAGATCCATTAAAATTCACTTTGAAAAAATCCGGTTGTGGGGGCTCCAAGGAGACACTGATTTGTGAAGAAAGATCCGCAAACTCACATGATATACCACTGCCCCAGATGCTAGAATCCTTCAGCTTTGTAGCCAAAGAATCTCTCCTATATTCTTCAAGTAGATCATAGTCTCTTTTTACAATCTATCTAAGCTCCACTCCAACGCTTTGAAGAATTTCCTCATTCCTTTCTTTCCATATTAGCCAAAGAGTGTAGAGCTTCGACCATCTGCACGGAATTCACCATTGAAAGCAAATGGTTCGTCCCTCTAATGACACTGTTGCATTGAAACAATAAATGGTCTAGAATTTCATGTTGGCTTCCACAAGATGAGCAAGTTGGCGATGTGGAAGAAATTCTGCTCGCCAGAACAGTCACGGTAAGAATCTTGGGTCCAAGGCAGTAAAAGAACTGGCTTCATATCCCGCGGCCACATAGTTTTTCTATATCAACTTGCAATGTTCCAAGCCTTCTCACTCAGGTGTCCGGATTAGGATTGAGAAGCAGGTGTCATCACCTCCAAATAGCTCTTAATGGACGACCTTAAATTTGAAATTTACAGGTCATTTATCACAAGCTATGCACATTTACACAAACTACCTTGATACGCCCATGCATCCTTCCAAGCAATGCAATAGAAGATTCAGAATACACTATTTGCCTTCATGTAAATTTGCAAGCCATTTTTGGGGCCTCTTATGAAGGCACAGCACAGAACATTGTCTATAAATAGATATAGACTTTCAGCGCATCTCTTCCTGAAATTTACTAAGGCAACCATATTAGTTTTATTCTGCATCATTTCCAGATAAAATAGAGCATGGTTGATATAAAAAACAAGAAATGGAAGACATTTCTAAAAACTAAAGCTTTCACAAGAATTTAACCTTTCTGCAGCAGCTGCAGTTTAACTTGGAGGCTGCTACCAAATTAGACAAGTGCCCTTTTATGTACACTACAAGTGATGTCCATTTCAAGCACTAAACTAAATCAAGCAGTGACATTATTAGAAAGTTGAAATGGTTATCTCAAACTCATCTACAGCTCAGTCATTCAGACAAGTTAAAAGTTAAAAGAGTATGTTTATGAACGCCCCAAACAAAATGTTAAACACGAACAGATTATTAGATCATTGGAAGAGGATGCAATATGAACAATGCCATTCATCATCTCTTTGCAGATTGTTGTATAATTTATTTCATATGTACAAATTATACTCATGTGCACAACAACAAGCTCTGTCTTTTTCATCTGCTTTCCCAGCTAATGCCAAAGCTTGTCATAAAAGCCTATGGAGATTTAGACACAGGAAAAAAAGGATTTAAAAAAGGACATGATTACAATTTCACCACCATTCCTTGCAATAAACAGGGATGCCCACTTCCTGGCTGATCGGCCTCCAAAGAGCAGCTTTCCCTCCCAATCTTGTCAGTCAACAGTGTCTCCTGAGGAGCATGGCACCGAAGCCAGAAACATGAGAACCTTGCAAAAACTGCTTGGCCAGCTAATGGCACCCTGTATACTAGGCTCAGCTCTGCCCATATGCTATTGCCTACATTTTTAGGTGCAACAGCCCCATCATATCCATCAAGGTCAGACTCAGATATCACCACAAAGGAGCTGTCATCGAAAGCCACAAGTTTTTGGGTGGTGACTAGTGCTGGTGACTTCACAACTGGATTATCCAAACAGCTAGACCTTCCAGTTTTCTTCACCCTCAGTCTATAGTACTCTTGGACAGCCTGCAAACCATATGGCAAAAGCAAGTCTGTCAAACTTAAAAGATCCTTGAATGTAAGTCATTTTAGTGTGAACAATCAGTAGAGATTTCACCGCACAATTTCAAAGGATCTATAGTTTTGCCTGAAACGAAAAGTTGACATCATGAAACCAATTCTAACACTTCAATGCTAGTTTCTTCTGATAAGCAGTATCTCAAAAAGTAATACGAGAATGAGTACATTTATGCAGCAATTACTTAAGTCCATGGCAGTCCTGAACTGGAATCATGTAATAGTGATGCATCAAATACAATGCAAATGGGTCAACCAATGTGTCAAAGGTTTAAAGAACAAACAACATATAGATAGACTAGGGTATAGTAATTCAAATATACCGAATACTTTATGCAGTATTTCACCATAAATATTTTACCATAAATTTGAATCCTCACTTAACCATCCACATCAAGTTTGTGAACAGTAAGCCCCGCATCCTTGATGCAGCAGCTTCAAGTAAGCTAGGTTGGCAGTTCCTTAAACCACTTTTGATGGATTATGGGTAGACTTTAATTTTGGAAAATGCTGAATTTGGAAAATGATACACATGCTAATAAGTATGAAGAGGCCATACGAAAACTCTCCAATAAAAGGTGCTTAACAGTTTAGAACATGGCCATGTATTGAAATATCGGTTAACCTTGCTGTACTCTAAAAGTGATTTCACCAAAAGCCTCATGGCTCAGGAATGAAATAATGTCTCAAAATATGAGAATAAAACAGGCACAATAAGACAATCTCCATGCAAGATGATAACAGTCCAAGGTTCTGCAACTTCTACAACACATCGAGTTCAATAATTTAACCAACTCCAGCAACTGCAAATTATTAGATACAACATACCCTGAAAATGGCCTAACCAAACTGTTAAGCTCTAAGTTTCCTATATTAAGACTAATGAGGCACTTAATCTAACTCCTGATAATGCTAGTGCACAACTTCGACAAAAACTAGCATTGTTTCAAACCCCTTCCGAGTTACTTCTCAATATTTCAAACCCTCATTGTGCTGATACTTAGAATTGTACATTTCCAACACTTAAACAATATGGTTAGCCTAACAAGTCTAAATGCCTATCTATCACTACTACCACCACCCTTCCCTAAGGGAAAAAAATAGTGGAGAGAGCAAAAAAAAGGTTTTTACAAAATACATGCTGATCAACCTATGTCTCAGTTCTGAACAGCCAAGCAAGTCAACTTGTATCTACCAATTAGATAAGTTATTTGTGCAATTAGAATTATTCTGAGAACCTGCAAAAATGCAAATTACTACACGAGGGGACAACAATCTGATTTGTTTAATCTGTTTAGTGATTTATCAAGGAAGGCTCGATCCACTAATCAAATAGCAAACAGTAATTTGATAAAGAAAAACCAATAAGATTTATCTTCATAATGGATAAAAGAGAGAAGACTAGAGTGGCTAAAATAACTGATGACGATAAAGATGACAGAAAAATAATGTTTATCAAGAGCCAGCAGAGGTTATGATGAGTGACCTGCCACTGTGAAGAAGCTAAAAGAACTCTTGGCCTGCTTAATCTGACATATGCATATGCTGCACTAGGTGACATCTGCCTATGTTGCACCTGAAAGATAAAATTCTATTAATGTAGATTGTAAATCACACATGTCACCATTAAAGAAAGGCTAATTGCATGACAAACCAGGTAACAGAGAACAATGGTTGTGCTGCGCCCTCGACCTGCTTTACAGTGAACATATGTTGTTTTCCCACTGGATGCATTCTCTTCATAGAGTTCACATACATAAATAAATAAGTTCAACTTTCAAAACAATATGAAGAAATCAACCAAAAAAAATGCAAAATTTTTTTCACATCTCAATCCCAAAGAATCTCAGCTAGTAAGAATGGGAAAATATGAAAAGGCCAAAAAAAGGTTTGATGGCACCATTGTGAAACATAAGCAGAAAAACTTATCATGTTATCTATATAGAAAAGTACGTTTTGGCTTTGGGGTCTCTAAACTTTTCTTCCAAATTTCTCATTGGTTTTCCGAACAAATCTTATTAAAAAAAAAAAAACCCTTCAATCAAGGTTTTAAGTACCAATCCAAACTGAGCTTTTTTTCTTTCTTTTCTTTTGTGTGGGAGTGGGTGGGGGAGCAAGGTTTTCTCAGTATACCACTAAATTGACACATGGTATGGGTGCTGTGCCAGCTCCAATAATGTACCATATGTTGACATAGGGAAATACCATACTGTACCAGGAAGATAGCAGTTTAATGTCTGATTTTGAGACTTAATTTTGGTTATAATGCTATGTGTTAGTAGTAATCAGGAACCAGGCCTATCCAAAAAAAAAAAAAAAAAATCAGGAACCAGGCACCCTTTTATCCCACACAAATCATAAATTACACATCAATAACTCTCCATAAAGGTAGAGACCTTACTGCTTATGCCTCTTCCATCCCTCACAAAACACCAATATCCTCTCCTACTTCCACCAGTCCATTCCTAACAAGCATCTCACCACAAATATCTCCACCTATTGTATGTTTAATCAGGAGTATAAAAGACTCAATGAGAAAAATGGCAATCTGTGCTTGCTATTTTTTTTATATTTTGTATCATATATTTCTGACATTTTATGTTTGTGAGATACACAACATTTATGTGAGGTCTTAGTTTTTCCTCCCAGATCATTTCATCATTTCTTTTTATTGCTGAATATGCATTATGCATGCATGCATATATGCTTCATTAAAAAGCAAAATGACATCTACTGGTTTAGGTTTAAATGCTGGTGCATAAGCATGGAGCAGGTGACAAAACGGAGCGTCAGCTTATATAATTGAAAAAATTAAACAATATGACAATAGGAGCTATAGTAATGTCATTAGCTTCTAAATGAAACAACACCATCAGGATTAATAAAAGAGACAATAGATGCTCAAAAATACCATTAATTTCTACATGTCAGGAATGACAAAATTAGTATTACATATTTTAACTTCTTCAAAAGGATTCTGAAATAGCTTTTTCATGCTAACAGATCTGTTAGCTATTAAATGTTGGTAAATCAGTGAACAGGACCTCACAAAGTCAGGTCTACATCCAAAAATACCACTACACTAAAGGACAATTACATCATAACTAAGGCAATACAGGAGATAAATTTATCTGATATCCATGTTAAAGTTGAACAAGGCAAATATCTACCATGGATGAAGTCTACGGCCCGACATATATCTCCAAATGATGGGGCAAAGAGGTAGTCTCTTGTTGGTATCACCATATGTTCAATCCCATGAGCCTACAATAATATTTAAAAGAACATACATACAAATAATGTATTACTAAATTCTTATGAAACAACAAATATAATGAACTGCCTTCTACATACTAGAGAAGAAAAATGTCCAAATTACTTTAGTCACTAAAGAAAACAGTCATAGCCACCAGTGGCGGATCCAGAAATTTTTTTTTGTGGGATCAATATAATAAAAGAAATGGAGGAGCTATGAAGGGAGAAAGAAGAAATAAAATAATAATAAAAATATTATTTTTTAAAAAACTAATAAAATACATAAAAAATAATAATGTGTAATATCTTGAATATCCTTTACAATAAAATATTATAAATAAGTATCGTAGCAAAATCCTAGATATTGTTAAATATTAAAATTGTAATGGATAACCAAAAATTATTCTAATTATATATATTTGATACAAGTGAGAAAAAAGAGAAGATAGAAAAAATTGAAAAAATGTTAACAAAAAAAGAAGATAAAAGA
This sequence comes from Elaeis guineensis, assembly GCF_000442705.2. Classification (NCBI taxonomy): domain Eukaryota; kingdom Viridiplantae; phylum Streptophyta; class Magnoliopsida; order Arecales; family Arecaceae; genus Elaeis; species Elaeis guineensis. The sequence continues at coordinate 116,664,822 of NC_026003.2, read as the reverse complement.
GACATATCTAATTCAGATTGAGAAAAAGGATAAGAAGGATATATGATTTTTTATTATATTTGGATTGATTAGGATATAAAAAATAAATTGATGTGGATTTTAAATGTAAGGGATGGACGGATGGGGACCATGGGGTTGGGGTGGGGCATTAAAAGTTAAATAGAAAAATCATGAATAAAGAAAGAAAAAGAATGTGAGAGAAAAGAAGAGAGGTCAAAATGGCATGAGAGGGAAAGAGATGGGATTTGTGAGTCATTAAAGAGAGAAAATATAGGTCATAATTCTCCTTTCATCTTTTGATGTGATTCTTGTAGGATATAAAAAATAAATTGATATAGGATTTAAATATAAGAGGTGGACGGATGGGGTTGGGGTAGAATATTAAAAGACAAATAAAGGAGTAATTAATAAAGAATGAAAAAGAAGAAGATAGAAGGGGAGAGGCCAAAGTGGTGTGAGGGAAGGAGAGAGAAAAAAAGAGGTAGGACATGCGAGTCATTAAAAAGAGAGAATATAGATCATATTTACTCTTTTTATGTAGTTGTTTTTATTTTTTATTTCTTCAAAATTTTACATGAGATGTAGAGTCAATTCATAAAATTAGTGGGGTCAATTTTGACTTTTTCTACTAATATATATATTTATGTCTAATATTGTGGGGTCAATTTTAACTTTTTTCACTAATCAATATGACTTTTTATACTAATAGTTTAGTATATGTATACATGGGGCCCATTTGTTTTTGTGGGGTCAATTGACCCCACAATTTCCTACTTGCATCCGCCAATGATAGCCACTAAGGGTGAAAATAACACTACCAAGAAACAAGATGAAATACCACAAAACTGGAAGCAAATTTCAAGAGAAATGGAAACAACAAAAGCTTGGCAAGTGAATAATTTTGATCACTTGGATTAAATTTCCCACACTAAAATACCACAAAATCATATGCAAGAATTTGATGAAAGAAAGAATCTATGCAGCAATAATAACGCAAATTGGAGTAAGTATTTATTCAGCAAGCTAATAGTCTTTGCATTTTCAAATCACTATAAGGGCAAGGTCCAAGGAAGATTTACATGGATGATGCCATTCAATAAAAAACTGCAGAGTACAGTATATTTTAAAGTCATAATTGAAAAATGGCAATAAGTAATAACAACGGAGATTCAAAAGCAATATTAGTGGTGGCAGTTTCAGCAGAGGCATTAAAGTGGAACTGATCTTTCTGATTTTGGACCAAAACTGTGAAAATTGAAGTTTTAGGAAATGTTGAAAAATCTAACATAACGAAAATCAAGAAAAATAAGAATAACAAAACATTAGCACTAGATTGTTAACATTTCTATCTGTTTCTATTTGCGAATTAATGCATTACAAGATTTTTAACAATAACAAGCATGAGAATATACATAGACAGACATTGCCTAAGCTAATAGTCACAGCAATATTCCACCAGGAACAAGGTGGTTTCCCTTCACAGAGATATTTGATCGTTCGGAGATTTTGAGTGGAATAAAGCAGCTGCATTTCTACCAGTTTAAAATCCATTTATATAACTTATCCGTAGTTTGAGTTGGTCGAACAAAACTATTGCAGCTTATATTGAAATTTATGGAAATCTAATATTATCTTCTTTTTTTTTTGAAAAAGAAAACTTTAATTTCTGCTAGAATTGTAGTTGCCAACAGTGCTTTAAAATCAGACCAGACTAGCCAATTGAACCTTCAACCAATCAGGCCTCTGGTCTGGACAGTCAATTAAAACTGGACTTCTTTGAAACTTGTTCTACTTAACAAAAAAGGGGATTAGAATTCAAAGAGAATGATCAATTGAAGCCTCCTCCCCAGCCACCAACCAGCACAAGTATACATTAAATCCCTCTATCTTCCTTTCTTCTCTCCTTCACTCTCTCCATGTCACTCATCAGAGCATGGTGGCAGGTTTGCGGGCAACAGCAACACCTCATCATCTCTCCCTCCCTCTCTCCCTCCCAAATTGTTCACTGGAGCATGATGGGAACAACAGGCAATAGCTTCACCCCCTCACCCACTCTTAGGTAGCAGGCTAGCATGCAGCGGCAACACACCCATCCCCTGCTCTTTCTCTCTCTCCCCATTCTCTAACCCTTCTTGATGGCAGGGAATAGCATTTTGCTCCACCAATCTGATTTCATCCTAGGGATATCCGATCCCTTGGATTCAACCAACCCACCACTTCCATGGGCATCCTCTTCACCTGGATTCTCTCTTCCCTCTTCAGAAATTAAGAGGCTTGGCTCCTTGTCCTCAACCTCTATAATGCCCAAAAAAACACATCCTCTATATCTTTCTCGTTCCCCTTTTTCTTTCTTGAATTCCTTTTTTGTTTTGGATCTATAAGCATTATCTGTTTCCTTTTTTCTGTTTCAAGTTGGCTGTAAATAGGGAAAGCAGTCTCCAAAATCCCAAGTGTGTCTCCAAAATTCTTGAGATTTCTACTTTGGTGATTGGTAGATTCTCTTCTTTTTTGCTCTGATTCAATAAAATAGTGCAGCACAACAATATCAAGCTCAAAGTTTTGCTCTAGGTACCTCAATCTGCCCTTATTTACTTATTCTCGTTTTGCCCCACATTCTTTTTAATGATCTGATCAGGGTTAAACTAATGGGTATTTTATGATAAATCTGGCCCAGGTTGATATGATACTGGGTAGTGATACATAGAAGCTCAGCTATGCTATCGTTATACTGGTTTGTTAGTGACCAGTAGATTGTGGTAATGAGTTCAACATGAATCTGAAGTCTAAACAGTTGTGATTTATTTGTTGAAGCTTAACCTTGAAAATGTAATGCTGAATTTTATCCATTTTATTATTCTTTGTCTTTTGTTTGCATGGAATTCTTTCACTTTCTCATAAAACACTTTAATCTATTTTCATATATAACTAATTAATAACTAATAATATTTATTGCATCCTCATGATATCATGATTCGATTCCAGTCAATCCAACAGTTGAACCAGTAACCCATGACCTGGTCCTTTTTCTGGTTTGATGAACAGCACGGTTTCTAAAACATCAGTTGCCAAAGGCAGGACATTAAATGTCACATTAAATTCAAGTTCATATAACTTCAGATTGTGATCAATATAGTAAGCTGTAGTAGCTCCTCTTGAGGGCAGTGATTCCTCTATGTATTGCTGATTTCAAGGGCCTGGAGGTACATACAGAACCAATTTAACCAAATCATCCTTTTTCCTTTGTGTTACCTTTCTCAAACAATGTAAAATTTACTCTTTGTCGCATAACAAAAGGTCAACAAATAAGGAAAATAACAAGATGCCTTACAAATAAACTTATATCATGCACATAAATTGACGCCAACAGAAAATAAAGTACTGACCAGATATAGTGATGTGGGGACCAAGGTCTCATATGGTTCATTTAATGTGATAACTCCACAAACACCAAGTTGCTTTAAGAGAGGAACATCGCTAGGGAATGGAACAGCACCTAACAGTAAAAACTGATGGCAGATACATTAGTCTAAATAAAAATTAAAAAAATTCCATAAAATGACAAAGCACATGTGGAGGAACAAAGGAAAACCATATTCACTAGTGATTCTTTAATGCCCAAAAGAAACCATGTATGAACTAAGTAGAAGAGACAGTTTCTTTACTTTCATACATTGCAAATCAACTGCCGAAATTCTATGATTCTGTTGGTTCATTGATGGTAAGGATATTATTATATCCATCAAATGACATCCATTAGTCAATTTTGTCAAAAGCATGGATGATGCAAGAGAAAATGGTCCATCAATGTGACCACTTTTCCCAAGATTACATGCCTATGCAGCATAGCTGTTATGGGCACCTGCCTAGGTGCTTAGGTGCCCAGGTTGAGAGCTCCTAGCCAAGGTTTGCCTCATGGATGGTCGCCTAACTTTTTGGGAACCCACCTAGGCAACTGGGCATCACCCACGTCACCAATCTCAATGGGCTATCACCAAGCACAGCCCAAGTGGACCAAGTTTAACATGAGTCAATTGATCTGGTCAAGATTGGTTTAGGTCAAAATAGAAGAGAGATTTTTTCCCCTTTTTTTGTTTTTTGTTTTTTTTTTTTTTTGGTGTGGGGAGGGGGGGCGGTGGTGTGGGGGAGGAGAGCTGGGGAGAGGGGTGATCCAATGTGACACTGCCACACTATTTTCCAAGATCCAACCTAGGCTGGCTCATCAAACCTCTTGGTCTCCACTCTCCACTCCCATACAACCTCAATTAGTGCTCAACTATGGCCAACAAGGCCTGCATGGTGGTTGACAATGAGAGCTCCACTCTTATTCTCTCACCAATCAAGGTATCTCCCTCTATCATCTATGTAGTCACCTAATCACCATGGCTATTGCAAAATCCAACAGAGCATCTATCGCATGGGGTCACCTACGCTATTTGATAACCATGCTGCGTATTTAAAATTGAGTGTATTTTAGGTGTTTAGCTAATGATCCATGTTCTTCCAACCTTAATCATTTGGCTGAATTATATTGAGGATGAACCTTGATGCAATGGTAAGGTTGCTCTATTACCTGGAGATCACTAGTTCGAAACACGGAAACGGTCTCTTTGCACGTGGGAACAAGGTTGCCTTCCTTGAACCTTGCAATGGTGAGAGTCCTCGCATATTGACCCATCCCTTTGATCATTTGGTTTAACCATTCTATATCGGTTTAACCATTACATAGTTTAAGTATATAAATAAAAGAGTACAAGGTGAGTAGAATAATTCCAACTAGGGAAAAGACAATATTTACGTTGGTTAATCAAAAGGGAATGAAAATTAGAGATTGGCATACTTGTTTAATAAGCTTTACCGCAAACCTATTTTGTGAAAAGACATAAGACTGAGAAGGTCCCATACATAACTGACCACTTCTACTTGATGTTCTATTAATTGCAATAAACAAGAGAGAGAAAGAAAGAGAGAGAGAAATTACAGTATTGCCTATAGAGGCAAATCTAAGGCTTGCCACACCTCATGCTTCAAGATAAGGCTCTCCAAAAGTGCCATAAGACTCAAAGGTAAGGCTATATATAAACTATAAAGTGCAGGGGACTCATCTGATATGCATATGTTCCACCTTATATTAGGCTGTTCAATGTTCATGGGTTAAATACATAATCATCCTATTATTTTAGCTACCAATGATAGAGAAGGGAAAATCTCATTTTAAAAAAAAAAAAGATAACATGTGGGTTCTCAAATATTATAAGTATGGTAGGATATATTATTATGCATTTTGCACCATTTAGAAAACAAATATATTAAACCACATTTCAGAACTTTATCAAGTATATTAAGCTAACAAAGTACAAACTCATCTAGGCAAATGGGCTAGGCTGGATTGGATTTTGGCATGCTCCGGCTGATCCATATTTGAAGGGTCAAAATTTGGAATATGATCCCAATTCATTTACATTCTGGTAGGTTTGATTGACTTTCAAATTTATTTTGCAGCCCAAGTGGCATTTTCTGGGTTGTATCGGGTAAAAAAAAAAAAGAAAAAGAAAAAGAAACAAATAGAGTACCAAAAACACATATATTGCTAAAGAAATCAACAACCATAAAAACCTGCAGCATTGTCAAAAACCCATCCCACGGAAGAGAAATTACAAGCACACATAAAAATCATCATTAACAACACAAATCCATGAAGAACTGTAAAGTTAAAGATAACAGCACATACTTCTTAAAACCATATCTCATCCACATTTGAAACAGGTAAAAACTGAACCTGATCTAAATAACTTCACTTTGGATTGAATAGGTCATGTTCGGTTGATTCCACATCATACAGTTACAACTCCAATCATAACAATGATATCTTTTGACCTAGTTTTCACATGATTTTTTCCCTCTAGTGTTCATTTATGTATAAAGATTAATTCACAAAGCTTTTGTTTCGCATTTAAAGGTTTACCAATCAGCCTCTTTTTTAACCCTTTTTTTGAGGTTTGAGGAAAATAATAATTTACAGGTAACGGCCGACTCATGCCCCTAATTAACTTTTTTTTTCTGATTTTTTAAATAAAAATCAATTTGTTCCAACATCTAACTCAATGTTGAAACCTTATCCACAGACCATAAAATCAATCAACTAAAATATGATTGAATTGAATATTTTCCTGATTTTTGTTTCATATTGCTTACTGACTTCTACCCAGCATCCATCACTAGACATGCATTAAGACTGAAATCCGCATGCCTCCTCTAATTAAGAGCTCTAAAAAAGAGTACATGTCTTCCACCCCTACAGTTATTTGAACTCCCTCCATGTAGCAAACAAATTCAGAAAGAAGAGCGTACCTCTCACTTTTCCCAATGTAGCACCTCTGATAATCCTTCTAAATCTCATAAAGTACAATCCTAACTACTGAAACCTAAGATCTTTCCCTCAACAATTCTCTATTATATTTCTTTGCGCTAACAAATATGAATTTACCACCATAGCAACGACACATTAATCTTCAATTTTATGCGTTGCCAAATACATACGTGGGTTCTAATAAAACAATGTGGATTCAAATTGTTTTTCGAATTAAGTATTTTGTCAACAATAAATTTCTCAACGAGAAATAAAAGGACATTTCGAGCTTGATGCATCTATAACAAAATCATAGATTTATTGCATCTACAATACAACAACTCTTGATAGGCAAACAGAAGATGATTATATCTATACAAATAGCTACCATCGAGGGAGGGGAAAAACCGATATAAGAAAATTAACCAAGAAAAAAAATGCAGCATGAGAAGGAGCTAAAGAGAGAATTATACAAACCGGGTCGACCTCATCCCACCAACGAAACTCGGACTGGATCTTATTCCGAAGAACATTATACAAAAGAGTTGGATAGAAGAGAACCCGAGCCCCAACCCCAACCATAGCCCTCTTCGCATCCGATAATCCAACCTTCTTGCCATTAACCCCAACAATCGATAATTCACCTTCCCCTCCTCGTCGCCGTCCTCCTCCTCCTCCTCCACCACAGCTCCCCGAATCACCCTCGGCTAATTCCTCAATATACATCCCTGAAATCCCCCGATTTCCCCGATCCAATCTCAAATCCCAACATACAAACACGAATTCCCCAATTCCAACAGCCAAATCCTTCACATCTTACAGAATCCACAGGATTCTACCGCAACTCATCGAGAGAGAAATGATTGAAGAATCCAAGTTTCCAATCAAAGAGATATCGCATCAAAAGGCGACGATGGCAAGAAATAGAAGGAGAAAAGAAAGGGGAACGAGAGAGAGAGAGAGAGAGCTAGGGAGGAGGAAGAGAGGAATCCTCGGCCGCACGCTATTCTCCACTTCTCGGTCTCAAATGGAGGAAGCCATCTCACTCTCTCTCGATCCTCCAAACGGAAAGGCCGGTCGCTCTGCAACAACTTACCAGCTGTCCCCGTCGCCCTCCACCGAATCAAAATGGAAGGTTAGGTGTTCCCATCGCTTCCTTACCTGTGTCGCAGATCCTTCGATGGAGGCCCCGGTTCGATCTAACGGCTGACGAGTTGAACGGAAGGTCCGAGTTCGCGTTGATCGTTTGATTTTGTAACGGAGGGGTGGGACGGAGGCTCCTGGTGACGGGGCAGGTGGGGCTCACCGGGAGGGCACGTGTTTGTCAAGTGGAATCTAAGCATTCCCGTGGGCCGCTGGCCCCACCATCGCCTATTATTTTTTTTTTGGTAGCTAGTTAGCTACCACTTACCATCGCCTACCATTGAAGCCCTCCGTATTGCATGCACCAGGTGCAAGTGGACCGAGTCAGATCCCACGGTGGATAACACGCCACGCCACGCTAGCTACCGTGCATAAGCTCCGGGATTTGCCCTGTTCACTTACTGCATGCAATAATTTCTCCCATTGAAAGGAGGTGATTGATTGATTGTTTCAGTGGGACGCCATGTGATGCGGTGTCCGGATCTGAATCCGCGTTCCTCGCTGTTTGGTGGTGGGCCCGAGCCGGGGCGTTGCTGCGATGCACGTACGGTGCACGTGATACGCCCTTTGATGTGCACGAAATTTAAGATCAGGTGGATTATGATAATGCCAATCATTCAACGGTCCAAACAGCCGGTCCTAAGATGCCTTATTATTATTATTATTATTATTTAATTTAATTGTAAAATGATCAATTATTTTTTTGATAAAAAATATAATATACACATGGACCAAGTAAGTTGACTACTTTGACAGCAAAATAACAGCCTACTGTAAGTAGCTGTAATATACGAGCAGCAAAAAAAATAAAAAATATATAAATTTAATTGATAAATGATCAATTAGATTTGTTACATATCAGCATGCCCATTGTTCTGCCTCATGCCCATTTTGAAATGAAGATTTGGGTTTGTAGGTATAAATAGATGTTATCATGATTAAAAAAATAATTTTAGTTATACAATAAATTATTTAAATTTTTGTCTAGTTACAATTTTTTTGAATAATTTTGTATAAAAATTTTACATAAAAATAAAATATAGGCATAAATCTTTATACCAAAAAATAGTTCATTATATCATTCTAAAATTGTTATATTTATCAGATGATTATTAAATTTTGCTTACCTATCAAAAGGTTATTTGATCGCCATAAAACTTATTTTAAAACCATATAAAAGTTTTGTACCTGCACAAAATATTATTTTTAATATTTATAATTATTTTTTACTCCTCACCTAACAGTGTACAATAATTTAATATAAAAGAAACCTCCCACTGTACTCCAAAAAAAAAATAAATATAAAAATAATGATAATTTTAAAAACTTATTTTGTATAGATTTTTAATTGAAAAACTTTAAAGCAACCTGGGAACTTGTGTCTGACTCATGTTAATATAAATGTCAGTGAAGTTTATAGAGTTTTTTTCAGAATAATACAAAAAAAAAACTTAAATATCAAAATATATCAAAACGAAATTTATTTACCAAACTAATGCAAAAGGGAAAAATGTCATTTTGAATGACGTTTTTTCCCCATCCACATCACCCCCCATTTCCACGGTGGCATCGTCCCAAAAAAAAAAAAAAAAAAAAAAAAAACGCCATTTGGAATGGCGTCTTTAAAAACGCCATTTTGAATGGCGTTTCTAAAAACGCCATTCAAAATGGCGTTTTCAAATTTTCCCACAAAAAAAAAGAGAAAAATCATGAAAAAATGAGAAAATTGATTTTTTAAAATTTGAAATTAATTAATAAATTAAAATTATAATTTTGATTGAAATTTAAAATATAAAGATTTGAATTTGTAATTCATTAAAAAAATTAATTTAGATTTTTTATTTAAAATATTTTTTAAAAATGTCAAAAAAAATCTTAAGAAATAAAAAAAAATTATCATAGAAAATAAAAAAAAGAGAAAAAAATATGAAAGAAATAAAATTTTGAAATTTAATTGAAAAACATCATTCGAAATAATTATCCTAAAAATTTTTTTAAAAAAAATTTAAATAATAAAAAAAATTATAATTTAAAATTTAAAAGAAATAAAATTTTAGAGATTAATTGAAATTAAAATATTATTTCAAATTACTTTGTCAAATTAAAATTAATTTATTTTAAAAATATTCAAAAAAATTTGAAAAATAGGCTAAAAAATTTTTATAAAAATATAAATAATTGAAAAAAAATAAAAATTATAATTGTAATTGAAGAATAAAGTTTATAATTTTTAATTTTAAGAAAAAATAATTATAATTTTAATTGAAATTAAAAATTACTTTTTAAATAACTAAATTAATTGAAATATAATTTTTTCAAAAATATTTTAAATAAAAGAAAAAAATACGTAATAGAATATCAAAAAGATAAAAATGGAAGAAAACTAAAATTAAAATTTAAAATTATAAAAATTATAAATTAGATTAGAAAAAATATATCATAAAAGAATAAAATTAAATTAAATTAAATATAATTTCATTTTTAGGGTATTTTATAAATGTGACTTAAAAAAATTAAATTTGAATTAAATTTTGATAAAAAAAGAAATACATTAATAAGTTAAAAAATGATGAAAAGTTAAAAAGTTAAAAAGTTAAAATTTTTAAAAAGTCATAAAAAATAAGAATTATAAATTTAAATTTTTTAAAAAATAAAATTTTAAAGATTAAGTGAAATAGAAATATTTTTTAAAATTAATTTCTCAAATTAAAATTAATTTAATTTAAAAAATTTCTAAATAAAATATAAAAATCACGTAAAAAAATTTCATAAAAAGATAAAGAATTGAAAAAAATAGAAATTCTAATTATAATTGAAGAACAAAGTTTATAATTTTTAATTTTAAGAAATAAAAATTAAAATTATAATTGAAATTAAAAATAATATTTTAAATAACTAAATTAATTTAAATATTAATATTTAAAAAATATTTTAAATAAAGAAAAAAATACGTAATAGAATGTCAAAAAGATAAAAGTGGAAGAAAATTAAAAATAAAAATTATAATTATAAAAATTATAAAAAAAATATTTCATAAAAGAATAAAATGTAATTAAATTAATTACAATTTATTTTTTTGGATATTTTATAAATGTGATTTAAAAAATTTTAATTTGAATTAAATTTTGATCAAAAAATAAATATATTAAAAAATTAAAAAATGAAGAAAAAAATCATAATTTTATCAGATATGATTCTGAAGTCTCAAAAGCAAGAACAAAAGATGTGTAATCTATTAGAGGCAATTTCAATATTTTTGGAAGCGTATTTTGTAAGAAAAATAGATTTATATTTTTTAGTCGACCCCATGAATCGACTCATGGCTAAAAGAGTTTAACGGCACGCAAAATTTTTGACTGCCACACTCTGTGAGTCAACCCCTTGACTTTCTTTCTGGTAATTTTCATTTTTTAAATTTTTTAAAAAGAGGGAGAGAGAGGAAGAGGAAGAGAGAGGAGGCAGCTCACCGCCGTGCTGTCGGAGAGACGCCGGAGAAGGGAGAAGAGGGAGAAAGGAGAAGAGGGAGAAGGAGAGAAGAAGGGGGGAAGGAGAAAACGCCGTTCCCTTCGGTGTTTTTTTATTCTTTTTTTTTTTAATTTTTTTAAAATTTTTACATAATTTGTTTAATTATTTTTTTTTAATTTATTAAATTTTTTAATGAGGATAGTAATTTGAATGATAATTTTTAATTTAAATTAAAGTTAATTTTTTGTTTTAAATTATAATTTCTATTTTATTACTATTTTTTCTCTTTTATTTACTATTTTTATGATATATTTTTTTTAATTTAATTTATAATTTTTATAATTTAAAAATATAATTTTAGTTTTCTTTCATTTTTATGATATATTACGTATTCTTTTCCTTTACTTAAATTTGTAAAGAAAGAAGGAGAAGAGACTCATGGCATTTTTTTTTTTAATTTATTTACTTATCTATTTGTAATCTTTTAATAAATAAATTTAATTAAATAATAAAAATAATAATTTAAATGATAATTTTTAATTTAAATTAAAATTAAATTTTTTTAAAATTTATAATTATAATTCCTATTTTATTATTATTTTATTATTTTTTTATGATATTTTTTTTAAAATTTATTTTAAAAATTTTATCATTTGAAATTATAATTTCAGTTTTCTTCCATTTTTATCTTTTTAGCATTCTATTACGTATTCCTTTCCTTTACTTAAAAAAATATTTATTTTTTCTAAAGTTCAATTCAAAGAGCAACATTTGATATATTATTATTTATGTTATAATTTTTATAGTCCTTTCAGCATAATGTTTTCTCTCCTAATGTTCTGAGACACGTTCGAGTATGTGTATCCATATGCACCAATCATAATATCCAATCATTTAAAATTAAATAATATAAAATAAAATCAATATTTAATATTATTCAATAGAATAAAAATGTCAAACGTATAAAAAAAAAATAGTACAACAAAAATGTAAAAATACTAAATACAAATACAACAAAGACTAAGTCCCACAAGGACGTCGCGGCGCCCGTGGTCGCTTGGACCTTCTCAGAAAGGTCCTCGCCGGTTGCTCCTGCTGTGATGGCTCCTCTCCTATATCAGTGGAGGAGATCTGCTGATCATGCTGCTCAGGAATAACTGATGCTGTCGGATCATCTACGGACTGAGAGACCCGTTCAACTCTGTCATCTGGATACACGGATGGACCTGAAAAAAAAGTATCATACTCATGTGGCCAACTGGTACCCGATGATGGCATCTGGGGGATGTAGGAAGAAGAAGATGCTGCCATCTGTGGATGAAAAGGCGGTGGCATCTGTGCAGCATCAAATGATGACATATGCGGAATATGCGGTGATGGCATATGTGAAGCATATGGTGACGGCGTATAACTCATATCTGGCGCCCGAACTGCTCCATACCAAGGCGCACAGGTATGTGGATCAACACCAATCGCCACCAATGTTCCGGAACCTGTTCTCTCCATCTCCCGCAGTATCTGAATCCGCTCGTCCTCATCAGTCGTAGATAAAGCACGACGAGCGTCCAATACGAGATCCGACATAGAATCAGTCTATAAAATAAAAATAGAACAGTTAGTATAAAACAATCAGTATAGTGTACAATATAAAACAAAATATAACACAAATAACATGAAGTAATTTTCGTAATCTTACCAAAAGACGTACAGTAGAACTCTCGCCCTCGTATCCAGAAACTGCATACTGAGACTGTCCAATGACTCGCACCGTAATGCTAAAAAACCAAGCTATGTAGTCATCAGTATATGAACGGCCTCTCAAAATAGGATCACCATGAACAATGTGATCTCGACGTGCATCCCAAATATCGATGTACTGTGCATGTCTGATACGCCAGTCGATACGAGCTCTCCCTCGTCGATCAATACGATGAAGTCCCTGACTGGTATCAAACTGCTCTGGGATGCCCTGAGTCTGACCAAACTGCCGCAGGACACGATCGATAAGATGCCACTCTACCACATCAAAACAAATAAGTGGCATCCTAGCAGTCCATATGTCGTGTCCAACTGTACACATCTGCGGCAGTATAGCCAATATCCCATCTGTATATGGCTCCCACAAAAACTGATATAATATAGTTAAATAAAAAAAATTAATAAAAAATTATAATAGATTATGAATACTGTAAATTGATATTTGTAAAAAATTTAAAATTTACCCGTCTAGATGTATCAACTAATGTATCCAACTGACACCTATAAACCCGTGCCACTCTTGTCGATACGTGATGAACGTTGAATGCAACGTTCCATCTGTTTCACAATGTACTAATATTAAATAAATTTAAAATAATAAAATTTAAATAAAAAAAAAATATTTTGATACCTGTATCCTAATGGTCCGTCTAGTCTGAATAGAACATCAGGATCCTGCTGCTCTGATGGCATCTCGAGCAACTGTCGTCGTAATGGACTGATAGTCGGCATACGCTCCCATACCCAAATCTGCAAAATTTAAAAATTAAATAAATGATATATCGAATGTAAAATATAATTAAATATTAAAAATTAAAAATTTTAATTCACGTACCTGTAATAATACAAGATAACCGCCAATCTCGCTCTGATCAGCATAGGAACCCCGACACATAGCTCGGTATAGACAAGCTAGTACTGCACTGCCCCAACTGAGTCGACGAGCGAAGTCTAAATCCTCTAATAATGGCAAAAATATCAACTTCATCTTATTCAATGAAGTATCAGGTAACAGGACACCACCTAACAATCGCAGCACCTGACCCCTAACATACTGCTGCACCATCTCCTCTGGTGCATCATCCGCAATATGAAAATGACGATAACGATCATCCAAACACTCAATCCTGAGTCGTGAATGATCAAAAAAATATACGTCGGGCTCAAACCCTAACAATCGCAAGCACAAAGCCTGCCACTCCGGAATGGTAAGTGTGGGATCAACTCCGGTAACTGGATCTCCATCAACTGGTAGTCCAGTAAGGATGCTGACATCCTGTAAACTGATGGTCGCCTCACCAAATGAAAGATGAAATGTGTGTGTCTCTGGACGCCATCTCTCAAGCAAAGCAGTAATAAGACCAACGTCCATCTGTATACGACCGATCCGATATACTCCATAAAATCTCAGATATCGTAAATAATCTAACACTCTATCTAGGATGTCCTTTGTCCTCCAGAAATCTGCATCGGATCGTCGTAGACGAAGATGTCTGGACTCCTGCAATAAAATATAATAATTAGATAACGTACATAATTTTTAAAATAAAAATTTAAAGAGTAAATAAGATTGTAATACTTACGCCGCCATCTAAAATAGTCTGTGATCGATGGTGCTCCTGCAATGTAAGAATGCTGCTGTCTCGGGGACCGGGATATCGTGGATCGTAAGTCATAATACGCTGTCTCAAGCAATATTATCACAGATGTATTAAAAAAATAAGACAATATATATATATATATTTTTTAATACAATATTATCACACAATACAACTTAAACACAAAATTCAGTTCATCCCAACATATTAAACACGAAAATTCAAATACAATCCCACAGTAATTCATAAAACAATGACAACAATAAATTGTCGAAGCTTTCAATTTCTTCCACTGCTTGAAGTTGAAGTATGTTGAAATATCCTAGGACAGCGACGACGATCATGACCCTGTTCCCTACAAATACCACAGTGGTTCTTATTTCTTATTTGCCTATCATCCATCTCATTTCGTAGTCTCGTTGACTTTGGTCTACCTTTCTGCTTCGATCTCAAATGATGATGATCAGGCATACATTTGAACATACGTGTATGCATCCAATAATCTTCATGTGGTAGTGGATTGAAATTACCACTCCAAGCATTCATGTATGCTGTAATTGTATATGCATCATCCATAAAAGCACTAAAATGTACAGCAATTTCTTGACACACAGCTAAAACATGTGAACATGGATATTTGTACGTGCTCCACTTTTCACAAGAATATTTTCTTTCAGCTAATGTAATAGTATGAGAATTTTCTTCACCTCGTAATCCTCCGCTTGCTCTTCTCGTAAGCACTTCATATATACCTCTTTGAAGGTTGAATGCTGTTACTCGGTGCTGGTTAGCCTTAACTTGATCTTCAGTAATTTTAATTGCAACATGAGGAGTAAAAAGATTATTTTGATTCTTCTCTACATATCTCAAGGCTTGAACATGCCTCGTATTGAAATATTTGACAAGACGATAAAATATCAGTTGAACACAAGCTGTAATTGGCACATTTCTAGCTCCACGTAAAACACTGTTAAAAACCTCCGACAAATTTGTAGTTAAAACACCATAGCGTAGGCCATCATCATGTGCCAATGTCCACTTCTCCTTTTCTATCTCGGACAACCAGCTCTAAGCTTCTTCATTCACTGTTCTAATCCTACCCATGATAAAATTGAATTTACGAACTTGATGAGCACTTCCTGCTTGCCATACTGCTCTTTTCAGCTGCACATTTTTAAAATGAGTGTTGAAATTACTGCAGATATGTCTTAAACAGTATCGATGATAAGCACGTGGTGGACTCCATCCAATAGACTCATCTGCGATGGCATTTAATATACCTGGATGTCTGTCAGAAATTAAGCATATTCCATTTCTATCTTTAACGATATGTGTTCTGAGCTGGAAAAGAAACCAACTTCAACTTGCAGTCATTTCCTCATCGACAATTGCATATGCTAATGGAAATATTCCATTCTCTGCATCAATGCCTGTTGCAATTAACATCTTACCTTTAAATTTTCCATACAAGTGCGTGCCATCAATGCTAATTACAGGACGGCAGTGCATAAAACCCTGAATAGATGGTTCGAAAGCCCAAAAAATATAATTTAAAATACGAACATTGGAATTCACAGCTTGAAAAAAATTCCATGAAATAACTGTACCAGGATTTGCATATTGAAGTGCAGCCATATAATAAGGTAATTTAGCATAAGATGGC
Source organism: Elaeis guineensis (assembly GCF_000442705.2). Lineage (NCBI taxonomy): Eukaryota > Viridiplantae > Streptophyta > Magnoliopsida > Arecales > Arecaceae > Elaeis > Elaeis guineensis. Next base: position 116,648,849 of record NC_026003.2, on the reverse strand, counting down.
TCCCATTCTCCATAAATATCAACCAATGCCTTATGCTTTCCACACCATGCTTTCCTGTATGATACTGTATATTGAAATTGATCATTAACGGCTGCCACTATAGCTTCAACTTTAACACCGGGATCTTTCTCAACAATATGTCTGACTAATGTGCTAATCATCTTTCCACTGACATGTTTGTGGTCTCGACTCAATCCCGTAAACAAACAAGTATGAGGACCCTCATATTTTGTGATTTGAAAATATCCATATTTTTTCAACAATGCAGCACGAAGCCTCCATTTACAATGCTGAACATTATCTGATGATGCGCATCGTACGGACCATAATTTCGAATGCGACTGAACTACATTGTATGTCCGATGCTTCATAATGTGATAAAAATCAACAGCTCTCCTTACATCATCTTTACTCTCAAACATTAAACCTTTAGAAAATTCAGTCATCGAAGAGTCCCAAAATTGATTGTCAGAATTCAATCTTCGACCAGCACTAACACAACCACCATCATCTAAATTTATATCATTAAAATATTATGGAGGTTCGTGCAAACGAGATTGAGATTCTTCCACATTAAGATTAGCTTGAACATCTTCATCATCATTCTCATCTTCATCATCATCATCATTACTACTACTGTCCTCATCCATCCAACTGTCTTCATCTTCATTTTCATCTGACTCAAAACCCAGACTATCAGAATTTATTCCACCGACATCCAATCATCATTTTCTATATGAGTGTCGTCTCCCGCACTTACCACTACTTGTACCAAAGGAGAAGTCACCATAACAGAAGACACAGGAGAAGTCACCACAGCACTTAGAATAATTGGACAGCTAGGACCGGCAGTAGTGGAATGTTGTTCTGCAAAACCGGCCTCAACACTATCGGTTTGTATCATAGGAGTTATGAAAGGTGAGGAAGGCCCAACATTATTATCCGCTTGAGTTAAAAACCGACTATGATATCCAAAGCTTGGTACATCTTCTTTTTCAATATATAATTCTAAAAATCGATATTCTGAATATTTCAAAGGAAAGGTCAGCATTTCTTCGACATCATCATCGTCATCAATTGAAACCAAGATATATTTACTCTGCATTAACTATCCCGACAGATTAGGAGATCTCCATTTCAATTTTATTTCATATTTTTCTTTGTCTACAGGAATACTGCTGTATAAATGATCCAATAATTCTTGACGTGATAATGATGAAGATATTCTAATCATCCGATTTGCAGGGTGACTATACTGCACACCAGTTTGATCATTCTGTATCATGCCATCATAATACAATAAAACACGAACTCGTGTACTGGCCATTTTCTCAAAAAAACCTACAATAAAATCAAGATTAAAATATTTAATATTATTAATTATTTTATCATTACAAAAGATTTACATGATACATGCATTATATCATCAATAAATAGGTACAGATAGATCCTATCCCATTCGGAAATTGCATTAATTCTATAGATTAATTACATTAGTCAAACGATATGCAAAAAGGACCGAAAGAAATTTCGACAGTATTTTCCTTTAGTTTTCCCCACACGACTCAAAATGTGTGAGGAGAACTAAAGAAAAATACTGTCCGAAATTTCTCTCGAACCCTCCGCATATCATTTGAATAATGTAATTATTTATAGAATTAAATGCAATTCCTAAACTATCCAAACTGGACAATCAATTGACCAATGTATGTATTTTATGATATCCATATAAAAATATATATTTCATATATATTTTATACGGATAACGTAGAATATTATACATTGATCAATTGACGGGTCTACGTTTTCATGAAATACAATATATTTAAAAATTTAAAATACAACTGGATCTAATTAGATAAAGATAAAAATAAAAATAAATTAATGAGATAAAAAAAATGAGCGTCAGAACCCGTGGGCCCCACCGTCATCGCAGCCCATCGCATCGGAGCCATCGCCACGCAGGGCCCATTCAAAATGGCGTTTTCAAATTTTCCCACAAAAAAAAGGGAAAAAATCGTGAAAAAATGGGAAAATTGGTTTTTTAAAATTTGAAATTAATTAATAAATTAAAATTGTAATTTTGATTGAAATTTAAAATATAAAGATTTGAATTTGTAATTCATTAAAAAAATTAATTTAGATTTTTTATTTAAAATATTTTTTAAAAAATGTCAAAAAAATCTTAAGAAATAAAAAAAAATATCATAGAAAATAAAAAAAAGAGAAAGAAATATGAAAGAAATAAAAATTTGAAATTTAATTGAAAAACATCATTCGAAATACTTGTCCTAAAAATTTTTAAAAAAATTATAAATTTTAAAATTTTTAAAAAATCAAAAAAAGAATTATAATGTAAAAATTAAAAAAAATAAAATTTTAAAGATTAATTGAAATTAAAATATTATTTCAAATTACTTTTTCAAATTAAAAATAATTAATTTAAAAAAGATTCAAAAAAATTTGAAAAATAGGCTAAAAAAATTTTATAAAAATATAAAGAATTGAAAAAAAATAGAAATTATAATTGTAATTGAATAACAAACTTTATAATTTTAATTTTAAGAAATAAGAATTATAATTGTAAATGAAATTAAAAATTATATTTTAAATAATTAAATTAATTTAAATATAAATTTTTAAAAAATATTATAAATAAAAGAAAAAAAATACGTAATAGAATATCAGAAAGATAAAAATGAAAAAAAACTAAAATTAAAATTTAAAATTATAAAAATTATAAATTAGATTAGAAAAAATATATCATAAAAGAATAAAATCAAATTAAATTAATTACAATTTCTTTTTTAGGGTATTTTATAAATGTGACTTAAAAAAATTTAATTTGAATTAAATTTTGATAAAAAAAGAAATACATTAAAAAGTTTAAAAAAATGAGGAAAAGTTAAAAAGTTAAAAAGTGAAAATTTTTAAAAAGTCACAAAAAATAAGAATTATAAATTAAAAATTAAAAAAAAATTTAAAGTTTAATTGAAATAAAAATATTTTTTAAATGTAATTTATAAAATTAAAATTAATTTAATTAAAAAAATTTTCAAATAAAATTTAAAAATATCTTAAAAAAATTTCATAAAAAGATAAAGAATTGAAAAAAAATAGAAATTGTAATTGTAATTGAAGAACAAAGTTTATAATTTTTAATTTTAAGAAATAAGAATTAAAATTGTAATTGAAATTTAAAATAATATTTTAAATAAGTAAATTAATTTAAACATTATTATTTAAAAAATATTTTAAATAAAGAAAAAAAATGGGAGGAAAATTTAAAATTTAATTTGAATTAAATTTTGATCAAAAAATAAATATAGTGTAAAGTTAAAAAATGAGGAAAAATATGAAAAAAAATTTTATAAATTAAACTTTAGAAAAAATAATATTTTTTTAATTAAAGGAAAAGAATACGTAATAGAATGCTAAAAAGAAAAAAATGGAAGAAAACTGAAATTATAATTTCAAATGATAACTATTTTAAAATAAATAAAAAAAAGTATCATAAAAAAATAATAAAATAGGAATTGTAATTATTAATTTTAAAAAAATTTAATTTTAATTTAAATTAAAAATTATCATTTAAATTATTATTTTCATTATTTAATTTAATTTATTTATTAAAAGATTACAAATACATAATTAAAGAAATTACAAATACATCGCCTCGAGGCCGCAGTCGGGGCCCACCGCTAGGGGGCCGCCGTGAACCACCACGGGGCCGCTGCCGAGGGCCGCCGTTGGGGGCCCGCTATCGGGGCCCGCCATCGGGGCTCCCGCTGGGGAGGGGCCACCGCCGGTGGAGATGGGGCGAGGCGGCCTGCCAAGGGAAGGGGAGGGGCGGGGCGGCCGCCACTGACCCACCGGCGGACCAATGAAATGGGGGGGCGCGTAGGACCGCCGTCGGTCGGCTGTCACCGGCGGGCCAAGGAAAAAGAAAAAGAGGGAAGGAAGAGGGGGAGAGAGAGAGAGAGGAAGAGGAAAGAGAGAGGGCGGCCGGCCAAGGGAAGGGGAGGGATGGGGTGGCCGCCGTCGGCCCACCGGCGGACCAACCACATGAGGGGGCGTGCGGGCCCGCCGCCGGCCGTCTGTCGCCGGCGGGCTAAGGAAAATGAGGGAGAGAGAGAGATGAAGAGGGAAGGAAGAGGGAGAGAGAGAGAGGAAGAGGAAAGAGAGAGGGCGGCCGACCAAGGGAAGGGGAGCGGTCGCCGTCGGCCCACCGACGGACCAACCACATGGGGGGGCGCACAGGCCCGTCGCCGGCCGTCTGTCGTCGGCGGGCCAAGGAAAAAGAGGGAGAGAGAGAGGAAGAGGGGAGGAAGAGGGAGAGAGAGAGGAAGAGGGAGAGAGAGAGGAAGAGGAAAGAGAGAGAGGGCGGTCGGCCAAGGGAAGTGGAGGGGCGGGGCGGCCGCCGCCGGCCCACCGACGGACCAACCACATGGGGGCGCGCGGGCTCGCCGCCGGCCGTCTGTTGCCGACGGGCCAAGGAAAAAGAGAGAGAGAGAGAGAAGAAGAGGGAGAGAAGAGGGAGAGAGAGAAGAAGAGGAAAGAGAGAAGAGGGAGCTCGCTGTCGTGCCGCTGGAGAGGAGAAGAAGATGCGGAGAAGAGGGAGACGTCGGAGAAGAGGGAGAAGAGAGAGGATTTTTTTTTGGGTCTTAACCTACAAAAATGCCAAAAAGATTGGTGTTTTCAAAAACGCCATTCCCTTTGACATTTTTATTTCAATTTATTATTTTTTTTTATTTTTTTTATTTTTTATAGTATTTTTAATTTTTTTTAATTTTTTAAATTATTTTTACGTAATTGTTTAATAAAAAAATTAATTTAAAATGGGGATAGTAATTTTGAAATGATAATTTTTATTTAAATTAAAATTATTTTTTTTAAATTTATAATTATAATTTTTATTTTTTTTCTCATTTTTTCCTTTTATTCACTTTTTATATGGTTTTTTTATTTTTTTTAATTTTTTTGAAATTCAAATTCAAATTTTAATTTTTTTATAATTTATAATTTTAATTTTAATTTTCTCTCATTTTTACCCTTTTTGGCATTTTTTTAGGTATTTTTTCCTTTATTTGAAATATTTTTTAAAAAATTAATTTTAAATTAATTTAGTAATTTGAAATGATGTTTTTTATTTGAATTAAAATTAAAATTTTTATTTTTTTAAATTTAAAATTATAATTTTTATTTTTTTCTCATTTCTTTCTCATTTTTCTTTTTTTTATGGTATTTTTTATTCTTTTAATTTTTTAAAATCTTTTTGGGATATTTTTTAAAAAAAATTAATTTTAAATGGAGAAAATAATTTGAAATGATATTTTTTATTTGAATTAAAATTAAAATTTTTATTTTTTAAAATTTAAAATTATAATTTTTATTTTTTTCTTATTTTTTTCTCATTTTTTCCTTCTTTTATGGTATTTTTTTTAAAAAAATTAATTTGAAAAGGGGATTTTAATTTGAAATGATGATTTTTATTTGAATTAAAATTATAATTTTTATTTTCTTAAAATTTAGAATTATAATTTCTATTTTTTTCAATTCTTTTTTTATGGTATTTTTTATTTTTTTTACACCAATTTTTTTTCAAATATATTTTTAAACAGATAATTTGAAATGGGGATACTAATTTGAAATGATGATTTTTATTTTAATCAAAATTATAAATTTTTTTAAATTTAAAATTATAATTTTTATTTTTTTATTTTTTTCTATTTTTTCTCTTTTTTGGGAAAAAAAATTAAAATCATCAAATCAAATGGTATTTTTGAAAATGCCATTTCAAATGGCGTTTTCAAAAATGCCATTTGATTTGACGATTTTAATTTTTTTTTTTTCCGTTCACGTGAAAAATGGGTGGAATAGGGTGGTGACGTGGCCATCATAAAACGTCAATTTGAATGACGTTTTATACTGTTTACATCATTTTGATAAATAAGTTAAAAATTAGATTATTTTTATAAATATATATTTTTTAAATTAATTAGGTAAAGCACTCCAAATTTCCTAGATGATCTTATTGGAAGTAAAAATGAAAAAAAAAACAAAATATTACAAAACATAATGCCCTAATCTATTTTTTTTTTTTTTTTTAAAAGAAACCTTTGAGTAATGTGTTGGCTATCGGGTCCTAGTGTTATCAATAGTAAATATGAAATTGTCTTAGCAATTACTAGATAAACTAGATAACATGATCTTGAAAAGTCATAGTGTAATTAAAATTCCTCCATAAATATGTTTAACACTTAGCCACTACAATGTCAGACACCATACTCAAATTTTGGTAATTCACCATAAAGCCCTACTTATCCAGCCTTTCATGGTTCTGAGATAGATAGCCCTTGGAGTGGCAGATGCTTCACCTGAAACTTAAATTAGCTTTTTTTTTTTCCTTCTTTTACTTTTGATTTTATTTTATTGGTTCATTTAGTTTTCTTTTGGGAGAATGAGGGGGGATGTGGGGCATCATGGACCAACTAATTACAGATCTAGTTCTTTCTTAGTCCTTACCTTTTTCTAGTGCTTAGAGACCATCCCTGGCAGAGCCTCTTCAGTCTTAAAATACTTTGACAATCCGTAGGATTACTTCATGTATGTAATGCCTATGTTATTGCGTGATTCTCACTACTGTAATGAATTTCAGTTCATAAGCTGTGACCATTTATCAGTAGATTTTAATTGTTAATAGACTATTTGTCAATAAACCAAATCCCTTAAGGTTATGTCATCACATTGGACCCTCTTCCTGTGTTCTCCACTGCTTACTTGTCAAAGAAACAGCGGTATGTACTAGAGAAATAACTAGGGGCAGTATGCATCCAATTTTCTCTTCTATATCATAATTGCTTTACTTTTCAAAGCAAAATAGCGGCAAGCCATCTCATATTTAATCAATGAAAGAAACGAGTAAGATACAAAGGAGGGCGAAGGGGGGAAAGAGAGGCAGGAGACTCTATCAAACCTATATATTAAAGCTTAGCCCAACTAGCACTAAACTAGCCAATCCTAATATGACAACATATCTCCCACCAATTCAAAATTCAAAAGCCTTCAAGGGAGTATATAAGTTGGCAGCCTTGACTCTTATCACCAACCTCTCTGCCTACGATGTCATCATGTCAGCACCAACTACTTCATCTAACTCTTTGCTATACCGACCAACCTCTTAAGCTTGTGTTTGGAGGCTCAGTAGTTAATCATCTCCTCAGTAACTTTAACCATTTAACCATTGGTTTTCACCATTTAACCAGCTATTCAACAAAAAAAGTTGTTTGCTACTTGGTTGGTCCTCACTAGCCACTGTTAATTCTGTCCTGTGAAAAGTGAAGGAAGGGTAATAAAGAAACGGTAAAACAATGTTATTCGAGAGTAAAAGCATTAGAGAAAATTTGAGTTAAAGGTTTAGTGTTATTTCATCCTCCTTCGGAGATAACTTTAATCTTATTGTCCATCTTTTTAGCCTGAACCTAACTATTTTAATTGCTAGGTGAATTCATCCCATTAATCTAATACAGATCATACAAAACCTGTATTAGTATAGATATTCATGATGTACTTGATTTCCATATATCAAGTTCAAAAAAATAATAATAATATTTTAGCTACCTTTATCTTTATTAAATTATGCAAAATGGCTTGAACACTCAACAACCTTCTGTGTTCGGCTGTGACTTGAATTAAAGGTTCTCTAATAGCAAAGAGTAAATAGGAGTACTCACAGTAAAGATCTTTTCTAAGAATAGACTTGTCCTTTCTTTCTCCCACAGTAATGCATGCAAGCACACGTGCACACTCATAAAAAGCCAGAGAATTCATTAAACTTCTCTATATTGAGTGGATGTCTGGTCAGGATACCACCTTTTAAAATTTTTTCAGTGCCATACAATGCAGCAGGAAGAAAAAAAAAATAAAACAAAAAATAATCAAAATACGTGAATCAGCCACAAAAGAACTCGTCTCTACGGGACATGCAAACTTCATTATGAAAAAAATTTTTACAAGAAGAGATCTCACTCTCAACCCTCGTATATCCAATTTCTCTCTCACAGGAAGTTCTCCCTCACAAAAGCTCTCTCTCTTAGAAGACCCCCTTGAACCCCTGAAACGACCGCTGTCCGCTGTCCAGGAGCCCTGCTCATTCTCTCCCAGCGTACGGCTCTCTCTCTTCTCTTTCGGGTTCCTGTTCTTCAGTTTTCGTGCGACCTCATGAAGAACCAAGACATGCACTGCCTTCTTTGTTGAGGCACAGGCCTTTTAAAGGCCTTAAACACAAACTAGATCATGATTAGGACTCCTAAACCAATTTAAATAACTCCCAAGCTGTTGGATCAAGACTGCAAGCCATCCATGCCCTTCGATCGTGTGCCGGTCTACAAAATAGTGCTGTGGACTGTACGAAATGCATGGAAAATGCCCACGTGGTCCACAGATCCGGTCGTGGATCATCCGGTCCATGATCGATCGAGAAAACCAGGCCCCAGCGGCGCCTGGGCTTGGGCCAGCCTGCGCGCACAGGCCTGGGCCATGCCCGCGTTGGGCGCCTGGGCCCGGGACGTGCCCTGCGCACGCGCCCGCACGTGGGCCGTGTGCCCCATGCTTGGGCCGGGCCATGCCCTGCGTTCCTAGCCCGTGTGCTACCGCGCGCTGGGCAGCATCCCGCCACCTACGGCCGCACCGTTGCCGCTCATCGGCCTGCCACCGATGGTCCTCCACCACCTCAGGTGCGTGCCGACTTCAAAAGTACATATCTTCTCCGTCCGAGCTCCGTTTGGAGTGTTCTTGATCTCGTTGGACTCCATTTTTCATCACGAACCTCGTTGTGGGCTCAATGTAGATTAAATCTTGAGACATCAAATCTTAACAATCTTCATCTCGACTTGATATTCAGCCTCCTAACTTCGAGAGCTTCTGGATCTCCTCGCCCCCATGCCTTGAAAAAATCACCTGCTAATCATGGATGGACAAACATGGGAGTCAAGCCAGGCTGCTCGATCTCATCTCCATTGTATGCTGTGCTCCTCCTAATCTGAGACCTACTCGGAGCATCATCCTGCGGCAATAGGAATCTCACCTTGCGACATCGCCTCTCGTCCTCCCGAGTCTCCTGTCTCATGCCCGATCCACCTCCACCTGGAGATCCATCTCGCTCTGGGCTCCATCTGGCTCCCGAAGCTCCACCTCGCATTGGGCTCTCTCCAGGTAATAATGTCCTCTGCTCCCCTTCTTCCCCTCCAGCACAATCCTATCGCCGCGTAGCACCATCAGGATTCTTCCACCAGCTACCATCCTGTAGCCTCTCGAATCCAGTCTGTTAAGTGAGTAAGACTCTATCTAAAATCGGATATGTATCGGACCTCCCCCAATCTCCTTACTGCACCATCATGTATCCTCCAGCTGACCGTCCCGATGCCTCTGATCGCACAGCTCGATCCATCCGACAGATTTACAGTACCCTCACTGTTCTCTAGAGAGTCAAACTGCTCCTCTCTGCAACATACATGATGGGTGCATGCAGAATCTAATTTCCACTGCTGGAAAAAAGTAGATACCTCATTAGATATCTCCAGGACATCTCCATCTGAATCGCTGCCGGCTGTCGCTACAGCAGCCACCGTCCGATTTTTGAGTTGAAGGTAATCTTTGGCTAGATGCCCCAACTCCTCACACCGGTAACATCTGATTTTGCTCAAGTCCCACCTGGACTTGAACTGCCCTTGTCGCGATCTCCCATCGCTCCGTCTACCGCCTCCTGCTTCTCCAGAAACCACTAAAGTTGAGCTACCGCCACTTGAGCTCGAAGCTGGATTCTCCCTCCTGAGAACCTCATTCTGGAATATCGCCGTGGTGACCTCGTCCATCTTGATGGTGCTTTTCCTCACTAGAAGAGCAATCACCAAGGATTCGTACGAAGGAAAAAGCAATGCTAGCAAAACCAGCACCCTGGTCTTCTCCTCAATATTCTCGCCAACGCTGAGGAGGTCGGTGAGGATCTTCTGGAAGTGGCTTAGATGCTCCTGCACGCTCTGTCCCTCAGCCATCTGCAGCTAGTAAAACTGCCTCCAGAAGAAAAGAGTATTGGTGAGAGACTTTTTCATGTACAACTCCTCGAGCTTCGACCACAGCACCGTTGGAAAAGTCTCGCTCAGCACATGGATCACCACCTCATCCATCAGGTACATGCGGATGTACTCACCGCCTGCATCTGTAGTCATTTCCAATCCCACACCTCCATGGTGGTTGGCTTTTCATCGCACAAAAGAGCATCGATCAACCCCGTTGGATGAGCACGTCCTTCACCCTTGCCTGCCACAAGGAGAAATTACTCTTTCCGTCAAACTTATTGATCTCCATCTTTATTGATCTTGTCTTCTCCATTTTCAGTCTTGCTCACCACCATTGCAATCTGCATCCTTGTACCGCCTCCCTCTGATACCACTTATTGAGTGGATGTCTGGCTAGGACACCACCTCTCAAGATATTTTTAGTACCACGCGATGCAGCAGGAAAAAAGAAGAAATAAAATAAAAAATAATCAAAATACGTGGATCCGCCACAAAAGGGCTCGCCTCCACAGGGCATGCAAACTTCACTATGAAAAAAAAATTTATAAGAGATTTCACCCTCAACTCTCGTACATCTAATTTCTCTCTCACAGGAAGTTCTCCCTCACAAAAGCTTTCTCTCTTGGAAGATCCCCCTGAACCCCTAAAGCGACCGCTGTCCGCTGTCCAGGAGCCCTGCTCCTTCTCTCCCAACGTACGGCTCTCTCTAGGGATGGCAATGGGTAGGGTTTGGGTCGGGTAGTATACTACCCATCCCCAAACCCGAACTTAATACCCTATACCCAAACCCTACCCGATACCCAATCGGATAAGAAAAGAGATACCCATCCCCATACCCAATGGGTTCGGAGATACCCGTGGGTAACCCATTTTCCCATACCCAATCCATATCCATCCCATACCCAACCCATACCCATCCATTCTATAGCAAAAAAAAAAGTAAAATAATTTTATGCATATTATCAATCAAAAATAGAATTACCAATTATATATATATACATACATACGCACATACACACTTCTAACACACACACACACATACATGCATGCATATATGCATGCATACATATACATACATACATATATATAATTATATATATAGAGAGAGAGAGAAAGAGAGAGAGATCGTATATATGTTTGTGTGTATATGTGTGTGTGTATGTGTGTGTGTATGTATGTATATATATATATATATATATATATATATATATATATATATATATATATATATATATATATATATATATATATGTATGTATGTATGTATGTATGTATATGTATATGTATATATGTATATATCATTGTGTGTATATGTGTGTGTGTGTGTGTGTGTATATATATATATATATGTATATGTATATGTATATATATATTCGGATATGTATATATGTATATGTATATGTATATATATATTCGGATATGTATATATATATGTGTGTGTGTGTGTGTGTGTGTATATATATATATATATATATATATTCGGATATGAGTTCGGGTATTACCCATATCCATAGGTTTGGGTCGGGTTCGGGTAGAAAATAGCACTACCCATACTCTACCCATACCCGTACTATAGTTTTCGGATTTTATCCAAATCCGAACCCAAACCCAGTCAAACCCTATTTTTTGGATTTGATCAGGTTCGGGTAGGGTGTATACCCATCGGGTCGGATTAATTTTGCCATCCCTAACTCTCTCTGTTGCCTAACTATGCAATCCAAGAGGGGGGTGAATTGAATTTTTGAAATTCAAAGTTAATTTAGAACTACAAGGATTAAGTAATAATAAGCAAGTTATATGTAGTGAGTGATTTAAGCAAGGTGTAGAAATGAGATGCAAGAATGTAAGAAAATAAAAAAATTTAGAAAGAGAGTAAGTAAACACAACACAAACAATCAAAATTTATAGTGGTTCGGTACCAACCTTGCACCTACATCCACTCCCCAAGCTCCTACTTGAGAATTTAAATCCACTAAAACGTATTTAACAAGAATACAATGTCGGTACCTCTGACTCTAGCTATCCCAAGCTAGAACACATATTTTTCGGATACAAGCCAACCCAATACAATCCGATTCAAGGCTCGGATCAACCTATCCAAGTTTTGGAACCCTTCCAAAATTAAAAATTAAGATAAAAATAGAGTATAAGAGTTAATGACAAAGAAATACAAGTTTAGCTCCTTTAATGAGCAAATAAAATTTTAAGTACACTTTACACAACAAGGAAGAAGATTTTTTGATTTTCTTCAAGGTTGTTGAAGACTTGAATGAGCTCTTGAGGGGTTGGTGAACTTGAAATGAAAGCTTCTTTTGCCTGTAGAGGGCTTTTTGCTTGGGGCTCAAAATGAATGCTTCAATCTCTTTTCTTTTTTTCCTCTTTTAAGTGCCTTTATATCTTCAATAGATAGTGGAGAGAAATTTGGACAAATTTTAGAGCCATTGGAGAGCTTTAAATGATCATTAAATGCGATCAAAATGAGCTGAAAACTAGCCGTTACGGAGATTTTCCGTCACAGGGGTCGACTCATAGGGTCGTCCCCTGCACAGAGATCGACCTCTATGGCGCAGAATAAAAAGTGACTGTTTTGTATCTTTAGCTTGCACAGACAATAGAGATCGACCCTTGGAGTCGACCTCTGGGACAGGGATCGACCCCTTTGGGTGTGCCAGCCAAAAATAGCATACCGTTCAGCCCCTTTTGATAGGGATCGATCCAAGGGGTCGATCCTTTTCTTTAAATTTGATTTTCTCTCAAAATATACATCCAAAAAATGTAAAATTACCTCCAATAGATCACAAATCTTCTGTTCTTGCTTTTGAAGCTTTCAAATCAGAACTTGATAAAATTACAATTTTGCCTCTGAAATACAATAAATCTTTTTTCAAACCAAAATCATTAGTAACCTCCTCAAATATTTTGTAATCATCAAAATTAATTCATGGAGCAACAATCTCTCCTTTTTTGATGATGATAAAATACTTAAGCAAAAGTAAAATATAACATATATAAAGCATTGATTAAGAATTTCAAATTTATGAAGATGCATCATTTAAACATTATAGTCAATTATTTGAATAAAATACATCATGAGTAGTTTGAACATCATGAGTAGTTTGAAAATTGCTTATAAAATTATTTTCTTTGATAAATTTGCTTATTGTCCAATTTTATTTCTCTATTCTCCTTTTTTGACAACATCAATTAAGATCTTAAGAGATTTTTTAAAGAAAAATGAAAAAGACTCTCCCTCACTATAGTAATCGTAAAGGACATTTTAATTTGCTCATATAGAAGATATTGCAATTCATAATATTTCATAGCACATATATGAGATATTTTTTATATTATATAATTAAGATATTTTAATTGATGCCATTCATAAAAATCAATCCAAATGACATTCATAGAAGTTCAAAGCATATATATATATATATATATATATATATATATATATATATATATATATATATTCAAAATATGACTGAAGAATTATCAGATACATAAGTGTCACAATATATAAGAGTCAAGTCAAAATACATAGGCCATACAAAAGTCATGGGTAACAAAAAATACAACTATCCATGAGTTAATCAGCCAACAAATACAAAGGCCATAAGTTAGATCCTAGACATAAAAGACTAACTATGCTAGATCTAATAAATATCATGGCTAGAGGCGTCAGAATCAGAAGAGTCAGAGATATGATGAGAAGACTCAAGATCAAAGCCACGGGCACGTCCTCGACCATGTCTGCCTCGATCATGGGTAGAAGTATCGACATGAGCAGAAGGACGAGAAGATCCTGGAGCCTGAGAAGATATGGACTCAGCTAGGAGAACAAGTCTGATGGTGTCCAATTGTTCTAAAGCTCTCGATATGGACTGCATCAGGGTACCAATCTGAGTAGAGACAGCCTCACTAGAGTCCACCTCTGCAGACAGGTTAGAGACCTCCGTGATGTCCTCTTATGGCAGGAGATGGGCTAAGGCTAATACCTACCTCTGCAAATCAAAAACTTTGCCCGTCAGTCTCAGAATACATCCCTCAAGCTCCTCAATTCATGTGGACTGAGCTGTAAGCATCTGAAAGATAGTAGAGACATGAGGGATCATAGTCTGGTTTGAAACAGCCTGCGATGTCGTCCTCTGAGTAAAACCTAAGATGGCAAACTGCTGGGATACAATAGAAGCAACTTGCTGGAAAATCAGCTGAACCTGATCGTCTGCAAATCTGATCACTGAAGGATCTACTCTGCTCCCTAACTATGGTACAGAAGCATCCCTTCTCACTGACTCTGAGGGATCAGCCTCGTGATCAAACACGAACTGAAAATCAAGAGATGCTCTATGATCACAAGGAGGTGAAGACGTTTTCTCCTCCTCTGCTCTCTCCTCAACACCCTTCGACCAACCGCTATCAGTCTTTGAAAAACTCATACGGTATAGTGTGTGGCGGTTGGTGTCAGAATGTGATAATCTGGTGACTGCTTCCCTCTCAAAACAGACTTCAAACCTCCTAAAGACCAGGATGAGTGCCATACCATAAGGCAGGTGAGCCTTAGACCTATTTAGGGTCTCCCTCATGGCCTCAAATATCAGAGCAGGAAGGTTCAAGGGGATCTCGATAATTACATGGTACATGATACATATATCCCTACCAGATAAGAGGTCATGCCTGCCACTCCTAGGGGCGAAAACTTTGGTCACCATGTGATGCAAAAGTCTCATCTCTACTGAAAGTATCCTTGCTTCTAATTTATTTAAATTTTTAGTAAATACTCTCCCTAAAATAATATTTAGTCTTTCTTCTTTAATTGGGAGCTCCATATGAGTATAACCTTCACAAGGCAAGTACAAGATTTGTCCCAAAAGCAGTGGATCAAGAACAATGTTAACATCTTTCACTGAAAATTTTACTGTTCTATTGTAGTAACTTAAATTTAAATAGAATTCTCTGACCAAATCAACATAAGTATTTTTCTTCAATAGACAGTAAAACTCCTATCCTTGACTTTTAATTTTTGATCTAATTGAGAACCCTTCTTTTTCAAAAAACTTAAAATCTATATTCTTCCTGGGTTCTACTTTTCGATTGGAGAGAGGTACCTTACTTGGACTAAGTGGGGACTATGAAGAAGCTAGAGCAGGATCTGAAACTGGGGTTGGAGCAGGAGAGGACTCGGCTGCCATTCTTTTTCTGCGCACTTCCTCTTCTAACCCACGAACAGACTTTCTTCTCAGCGGTAGCTTCTTTTTAGGAGCCATTTCGGATAAGAGAGACTTGTAAATAGTTTAGAAGACCTAATGGGAGGTAGAGTGGAAAGGATTTTAGAGAAAAAATAAGGATTTTAGGGAGATAGACCGTCGGTTTGGAGAATAGGGTTTGAAGCTAGGGTAAGCTTGATCCACCCAAACAAAGAAGAAAAAGAAAAGGGATTTAGTTCCTAAAAGGATGATTTGAAGGAGAAAATCCGGTGGGAAGAGGGATTGTAAGAGAATTTTTGTGGTTGAGAGAGTGGAGAGGGAGGGGATTTTTGTTCGATGGGAAAAGGAAGATGACAGGTAAAGGGTCGGCCTCTTAACTAACGAAGATTTTTCAATAAAATAGAGCGTCCGATGAATTTTAATGAAAATTATAAGTTTATCCTAAGATCGATCCTGGGGGTCGACTCATGGCTAGAAAAATTTAAAGAAAAATATTAGAAAAATTTTGAAAAATTTTGAAACTTGAGGGAAGGGTGTTTATTTAAGAGATTGATCAGAAGAAGGATAGTTTTGAACTTTTAAGAAAGAAGAGATGAGAATTGAGCTCAAAATTTGGTTCAATGAATTTTTGACAAAAAGAGCTTGGAATCAGAAAGATACTTAAGCTGATGAATCAAAGATTCCTAGTTCTCTCCTAATTTCACAAAATCTATCTTCACTTAAGGTCTTGGTAAAGATGTCAGCCAATTATTTTTCAGTACATACATAATCAAGAATTATATCATTATTTTGGATATGTTCTCTTATGAAATGATGTCTAATTTCAATATACTTTGATCTAGAGTGCTGAATTAGATTTTTAGTTAGATTAATAGCACTAGTGTTATCACATCTTATGAGAGTTTCATTGAGTTTGATGCCAAAGTCCTCAAGTTGTTGCTTAATTCACAAGATTTGAGCACAGAAACTTCCAGCTGCAATGTATTCGACCTCGACCGTAGACAGTGCCACTGAATTTTGCTTTTTGCTAAATCAAGAGATTAAGTTAACTCTTAAAAATTGATAAGTTTCACTAGTACTTTTTCTATCTAATCTACATCCAGCAAAATCGGCATCTGAATATCCTATTAAGTCAATTGATGAGTCCTTAGAATACTATAAGCCTAAGTTTATGTACCTTTTAAATATTCAAAAAAAAATTTAATTATATTTAAATATGATTCTTTTGGATTTGATTGAAAGCGTACACATAGACAAACACTAAACATAATATCTGATCTACTAGCAGTTAAATATAATAAAGAACCAATCATGCCTCTATAAAATTTTGAGTCTACATTTTTACCTCCTTCATCCTTGTCAAGCTTACATGATGGGCTCATGGGGGTACCAATTACTTTGGAGCCCTCCATTTCAAATCTTTTGAGTAGTTCTCTTATGTACTTGCTTTGGGTGATGGAGATCCCTTCCTTTGCTTGTTTGATTTGGAGTTTGAAGAAGAATGTAAGTTCTCCTATCATGCTCATCTCGAACTCTCCCTGCATGAGCTTAGCAAAATCTTGACAAAGAGTTTCATTAGTAGATCCAAATATAATGTCATCAACGTATATTTGTATAACTAAAATATCATCATGATTTTTTTTAATAAAAAAGATTGTATCTATATTTCTTCTTGAAAAATTATTATTAAGCAAGAATTTACTTAATATTTCATACCAAGCCCTAGGTGCTTGTTTTAAACCATATAATGCTTTGTTTAATTTCAAAACATGATTAGAAAAAGCATGATTTTCAAAATTGGAGGGTTATTCTATATATACTTTTTCGGTAATATAACCATTTAGAAAAGCACTTGTGACATCCATTTGGAATAACTTAAAATTCATAAAGCATGCATATGCAAGTAAAAGCCTAATTGCTTCTAATCTAGCAACAGGTGCAAAGGTCTCATCAAAATCAATTTTCTTTTTTTGATTATAATCTTTTGCCACCAATCTTGCTTTATTCCTAATTACATTTTCATGTTCATCTAATTTATTCTTATATACCCATTTTGTGCCAATTACTGGATAATTTTTAGGTCTTAATACTAAAGTTCATACATTTATTTCTTTCGAATTGATCAAGTTTCTCTTGCATTGTATTTATCTAATTATAATCTTTTTCAACTTCATCTATGATTTTAGGTTCAAAATGAGAAATAAATACAAAATGATTGTATGCATCTCTAAGTGAAGAACGAGTTCTTACTCCATGTGTAGAATCACCAATGATTAATTTTTTAGGATGATTGTGATCATACCTCCATTCTTTGGGTATATCATTTGTACATTGAGGTTGTTCTTGTTGTTCTTCATCTTCATCCTCTTGTTTATTTTCATGTTCTTTTTCATTTTGAATTGTTGAGTCTTTTAAGGTGAGCTCCTTCATCCCTTCCATAAGAGGATCTGCATCATCAATACCTTCACTCTTCCTTGAAGGAAGATCATTAGTCTCATCAAAAACAACATGTATTGACTCCACTACTACTAAAGTTCTTTTGTTGAAAACTCTAAAACTTTACTAGAAGAGGAGTAACCAAGAAAAATAGCTTTATCAGATTTTACATCAAATTTTTCTAATCTCTATTTACCATTGTTCAAAACAAAACATCGGTAACCAAAAATATGAAAAAAATACAATGTTTGATTTTCTTCCTTTCCAAAGCTCATAGGGTATTTTCTTTAGAATTGGTCTAATTAAAGTACGGTTTAAAATGTAACATACTATGTTAATTGCTTCCATCCAAAAGTATCTTGAGAGGTTGCTTTCACATAGGATGGTACGGACCATTTCTTCAAGAGTTCTATTTTTTCTTTCTACTACCTCATTTTGTTGGGGTGTCCTAGCTGCTGAAAAATTATGGTCAATGCCGTTTTCATCACAAAATTTTTCAAAATCTTGATTTTCAAATTCGGTTCCATGATCACTTCGAATATTTTGAATTGAAAATTTTTTTTCATTAGTAACTTTTTGATAAAATTTTGAAAATACATGAAAAGTTTCATTCTTATGTGCCAAAAAAAAACCCATGTAAAACGAGAAAAATCATCAATAATTACAAAACCATATCATTTTTCACCTAAACTAGTAGTTCTAGTGGGTCCAAATAAATCCATGTGTAATAATTATAATGGCCTAGAAGTTGAAACAATATTTTTAGATTTGAATGAGATTTTTGTTTGTTTACCTAGTTGGTATGCATCACAAATTCTATTTTTTTAAATTTAATTTAGATAAATTGATAACCAATTCTTTTTTAATAAGTTTTGAAAGTGAATGCATGCTAATATGTGCAAGCCTACGGTACCAAAGTCAACTAGTCTTATTAATTTTGGTATTCAAGGCTATTAGGCATTGCATGTTTATCTTAAAAAGATCATTCAAATCTATCATATAAATATTACAATGTCTATGCCCAACAAATTTAATGCATTCATTATTGGGACTAGTTACTATGCATAATGAAGATTCAAAAATAACTTTATATTCTTTGTCACAAAATTGACTAATGCTTAATAGATTATGTTTCAAACTATCTACTAATAAAATATTTTCAATATACTTGAAGGGAGTGATACCAATATTACCTATACCGATAATCTTTTTTTTGCTATTATCTCCAAAGGTGACCATTCCTCCATCTTTTGCATCAAGTGTGATGAATTAGGATTCATCATCGATCATGTGTCTTGAGTACCCGCTATCAAGATATCATTTTCGATTTGTTCTTTGGGATGCAAGACACACCTACATACAAAAATCAAGTTTTGACTTTAGGTACTCAAATTTTCTGGAGTCTTTTTTGGTTAGTCACAATAGTTTCTCTTGGAATCCATATTTTCTTCACATTAGAATTTTCAGATTTATTAGAGAAACATATATAGGATTTGTATCCTATTTTATCATATTTAAAGCAAGTAATATTTGAAACTTATTACTTGATGAGTTTATAAAGATATTTTTTAAAAATTTTTATTTCTTTAAAGGGTTGTAGCCAAGACCAGCTTTATCATAAATAGTCTTTTGATTATCAAGTATCATTTGAAGTTTATTTAAACTTACAGTGAACTTTTCTATCATAGATTTTAACTTAGTAATTTTATTTTTCAAGTTTAGATTTTCTTATGTCAAGATCAATTTTTCATTTGAAATAATCTCATTTTCTTTTAGTAAAGATTGATTCTTTGATTTCAATTCTTTGTTCTTTACCCCTAACTTCTTTAGATCATAAAATGCTTCTTGAAATTCTTCAAAAGTAAAGTCATTAGGAGTTTCAGCATTTAACTCATTTTCATGTGCCATAAGGCACAAGTTGGCTTGTTCATGTGAATTTTCTTCTTCGAAGCTTGACTCATCACTATCACTCTATGTAGCCACCATAGCCTTTTTCTTGTACTTCTTGAAGCCCTTCTTAAGTTGTGGACATTCGGACCTAAAGTGTTCCGACTTCTTACATTCATAACAAATAAGGGGCTGCTCCTTATCCTTCTCCTTGCTATGCTCCCCTTTTGTAGGTGGCCTCTTCCTCATCCCTTGTTTTCTTTTCTTCAAAAATCTTTTAAACTTTCTAATAATGAGGGCTATTTCTTCATCTTGCTCTTCATTTTTTGTTTCATCAAATTCTTCATCGAGTTGAGCAGTGGATTTGAGGGCAATTGTCCTCTTCTTCTGGATATTTTTTTCTTGATGTTGTTTCAAGCTTAGCTCGTGTGTCATTAGCGATCCTAAAAGCTCCTCCAAGGATAAAACATTCAGATCTTTGGCTTCTTGGATTGCGGTCACTTTGGCCTTCCAAGTCCTTGGTAAAGACCTAAGAATCTTTCTCACAAGATCGTTGTTAGAATAAGATTTATCAAGACTTTTTAGACCATTAATAATATCCGTAAAATGAGTAAATATTTCAGTTATTGATTCATCATGCTCCATTTTAAAGAGTTCATATTTGTGCACAAGCATGTTAATTTTTGATTCCTTAACTTGATTAGTGCCTTTATGTGTCACTTCTAACCTATCCCATATCTTCTTAGCCGACATGCACGTTGAAATGTGATTAAATTTATTAGCATCTAAAGCACAATATAAAACATTCATGACTTTAGCATTGAGTTGAGCCATTTTCTTGTCAACATCATCCCATTCTCTTTTGGATTTGATTGATTCTACACCATCAATTATCTTAGTAGGTGTGTGTGGTCCATTAACTATGATACTCTAATATCATAGTCACGTGCTTGAATAAAAATTTTCATCCGAGCTTTCCAATAGATGTAGTTTGACCCATTGAAAAGTGGAGGTCGGTTTGTGGACTGTCCGTCGGCTAGTGAAGCACCAACTTGAGTCGCCATAGATCTTTAGCTCTTTGATGGTTAAATCAAAGTAAGGCTAGAGCACCGAGCTCTGATATCACTTGTTGCCCAGCTATGCAACCCAAGAGGGAGGGGTGAATTAAGTTTTTAAAATTTCAAAGTTAATTTAGAACCACAAGGATTAAGTAATAATAAGCAAGTTATATGTAGTGAGTGATTTAAGTAAGGTGTAGAAATGAGATGCAAGAATGCAAGAAAATAAAAAAATTTAGAAAGAAAACAAGTAAACACAACACAAACAATCAAGATTTATAGTGGTTCGATGCCAACCTTGCACCTACATCCACTCTCCAAGCTCCTACTTGAAAATTTAAATCCACTAAAACGTATTCAATAAGAATACAATGTCGGTACCTCCGACTCTAGCTATCCCAAACTAGAACACTTATTTTTCGGATACAAACCAACCCAATACAATCCAATTCAAGGTTCGGATCAACCTATCCAAATTTTGGAATCCTTCCAAAACTAAAAATTAAGACAAAAACAGAGTATAAGAGTTAATGACAAAGAAATACAAGTTTAGCTCCTTTAATAAGCAAATAAAACTTTAAATACACTTTACACAATAAGGAAGAAGTTTTTCTGAATTTTTTCAAGGTTATTGAAGATTTGAATGAGCTCTTGAGGGGTTGGTGAACTTGAAATGAAAACTTCTTTTGCTTGAAGAGGGCTTTTTGCTTAGGGCTGAAAATGAATGCTTCAATCTCTTCTCTTTTTCCCTCCTTTAAGTGTCTTTATATCTTTAATAGATAGTGGGGAGAAATCTGGGCAAGTTTTAGAGTCGTTGGAGAGCTTTAAATAATTATTAAATATGGCCAAAACGAGCTGAAAACTAACTGTTACGGAGATTTTCCGTCACAGGGGTCGACTCATAGGGTCGTCCCCTGCACAGGGGTCGATCCCTATGGTGTAGAACAGAAAGTGACTGTTCTGTATCTTTGGCTTGCGCAAACTACAGAGGTCGACCTCTGGGATCGTCTCCTTTGGGTGTGCCAGCCAAAAATAGCATGCCGTTTAGCCCTTTTGGACAGGAATCGATCCGGGGGGTCGATCCTTTTCTTTAAACTTGATTTTCTCTCAAAATATATATCCAAAAAATATAAAATTGCCTCCAATAGATCACAAATCTTTTGTTCTTGCTCTTGAGGCTTTCAAATCAGAATTTGATAAAATTGTGATTTGATCTTTGAAATACAATAAATCTTTTTTTAAGCCAAAATTATTAGTAACCCCCCTCAAATATTTTGTAATCATCAAAATCAATTCATGGAGCAACACTCTCTCTTCTCTTTTGGGTTCCTATTCTTCGGTTTCCGCACGATCTCATGAAGAACCTAGCCACGCACTGCCTTCTCTGTTGAGACACAGGCCTTTTAAAGGCCTTAAACACAAACTAGATCATGATTAGAAGTCCTAAACCAATCCAAATAACTCCCAAGCCATTGGATCAAGACCGCAAGCCATCCATGCCCTTTGATCGCGCGTCGGTCCATGAAATAGTGCCATGGACCTCGCGAAATGCATGGAAAACGTCCATGCGGTCCACAGACCCGATCGTGGACCACCCGGTCCATGGTAGACTGGGAAAACCAGGCCCAGCGGCGCCTGGGCCTGGGCCGCGGCCCGAGCCGTGCCCCGCATGCATGCTCGGGCCTTGCCGCGCGCCCCACGCTAGGCCGTGCCGTACGCGTTAGACGACGTTCTGCCACCTGCGGCCGCACCGCCGCTGGCCCGCCGGCGGTCTTCCGCCACC
The DNA here is from genome assembly GCF_000442705.2 of Elaeis guineensis. Lineage (NCBI taxonomy): Eukaryota > Viridiplantae > Streptophyta > Magnoliopsida > Arecales > Arecaceae > Elaeis > Elaeis guineensis. The sequence goes on along the minus strand of NC_026003.2, from coordinate 116,626,402 downwards.
TCGGATTGCGTGCCGACTTCAAAAGTACGTATCTTCTCCGTCCGAGCTCCGTTTGGGGTGTTCTTGATCTCGTTGGACTCCGTTTTTCATCGCAAACCTCACCGTGGGCTCAATGTGGATCAAATCTCGAGGCATCAAATCTTAATATTCTAATAGTAAGAAGTGATCAAGAACCTTCTCATTTTTTAGCTCTTTTCCTTTTTTGATATTAGAGGACTCTAGTGGCGTTTTGAAACCATTCCAATAAAAATACAATGTGATGCGGACGAAAACTAACAAGAACTACCGATGCATCCACTATACGAATTGATTACAGAATGCTTTCAACATCACATTCTGGGTAGATTAATATTTTTAGACTTCCCATTAGCAACATCAAATCATGGAGAATAGTGCAGTGTAGAGAAAAAAAGGCAATGACAATAGACTAGTCTTCAGCACAAGGGTTGCATAGTGATCAAGCTAATCACATGCTTCGTTAATCTAATTCAAGTACGTGACATTAATGATAAAGGCAGAATTGCCTCAAAAAGAGAATGAAGGGCAAGATCTACCAATTTTGAATCTTCATTCAGCTAGGTAGGTGTTTGAGAACTGCTGCTGCAGGAAAAGAAAAGAAGAGAAAAGAAAGCATCATAGACAATAACATGTAAACATCATCAATGTCCCAGGAGCAGACGTATAAAACTACTTTGGGTTTCTAAGGTTTCGCTGCCCACTGGATTTCTTGATTGCTTCAATTCTCTGAAGCCTGATTTGTTCCCTGAACTTGGCTATGAACTCATCGGCCTTCTTGTCAACTTCACTGTCATCTGGTCCTGCTTCTGCCACAGAGTTCGAAACTTCTTCATCAGAGGACTCACCAGCATCATCATCACTATCTGAATCTTCCAAGGAAATGATCACCTTCTCCGTCAATTCATTCTTGATTTCAGATTGATATCTTGGGGCTGGCGAAAGCTGGTGTGCTTCATAGCCAAATGATGGCTCCGCACTAGTCTTTGTTCCTTGATCTGCCATTGCACCATGAACTTCCTGTAGTCTAACTGTCCTAACTGACCTTCTAACTGAAGAGCTTTCAGCATGGTTCCTCGGTTTTGGTGCCGACATCAAAGAATCAAAGCCAGAAACATTGGCACTCTGAAAGCCTTCCCTTCCCCTTCTGCTTAGATCCTTCAATTCATCTTTAAAACTTTTCATGACAGCATTTTTTTCTGAGATGGGTGAATAGCTGTAATGACCAAGAAATGGAGGTGGGGGTGGCGGTGGCGGGGGTGGAGTAGACTTGCAGAAGCTCTTCTTCCTTCCCATATCCTCACTGCTGCTGGGCCTCATTGCCGGGGAAAGTGTGCAAGAAGAAGAAAGCCTTTTCGGTGGAGTGGAGGAGGGGGTGTGAGTCATCGGAGAGCGGAATGATGGAATCTTGGAAGGTGGAGAGCAAGAAGGTGGTGGAGGGGACCTACCTGTACCCAACGCCAATTCATCCTTCACCTCCATTCTTGCTGATCTCGATCTCCATCGAATAGGAGATGGAAGGACAGCACTAGCATTCCCCTTTGTTTCATTCTTAGAATTCAGAGCATCAAAAACTCTAGGCTCTTCAATTCCATTAGCCGAACCAGAGTGCCCATCGGTGAATTCATCGCAAGAATCAAGAAACCCAGAGTCTTGGGCGCATGATTTCAAGCTTCGTATGGGCAAATGCAGAGGCTTATTGGTTGCTTTGCTGACATTGGTGCCATCTTTTTTGACCACAACCACAGGATAATTTCCGTAGTACTGTGAGCTCCAAGTCTGGATTTTGCTCTCATCAAGGGGCCTATGTGGGCTACCAACCTCGCAGTCATCGAAGACTGAAGAGACATGAAGGATTTGGGAGAGGTAAGATTGGGGGCTGTAGGCCTTCGATGCAGCCTCCTTTTCAAGCTCAGGTTCAGTGTTGCGGTGGCTGAACAGACCATAGGATATGGCTATCCCAACAATGAGAAGGTGGAGGAGTTCCCAGCTTCCGGCGAAGATGGATTGGTTCATGGACTCTGGCGCTTGGGAGGGAAAAAGAGGAAGGAGGGTGAGGAAGATGGCGAAGAAGATGGTTTTGTAGAGGAAATTGGAGAGGAATTTAGCTGAGGCATGCTGGTCATGTGGCTTTGCCGTTCCAAACGTTGGAGTTGGCAGTTCTGATGGATGGAGGGTAGGATTTGGCTCTGCCATTGAAGTGGAGGATTTGAGGCTCTTCTTTTGCTCTTTGTTCTTTGTTTTGATCTCCCTCTCTATTTTTTTGGGATGAAGAGAAGCCAGAGAAGAGGTGAAGGAGAGGAGGGAGGTGGATAAGACTTGGTGATGAAGGAAGAGTGGAGGGAAAGAAGGCAATAGGCTGAGGAGAAGCGATGAGGCTGCCGTTTTTAAAAAGAGGGGGCCTGCCGCTTTTGTTACCGTTGGTGGAAAATGCAAAGATGCCCTCAGCTCTGTTGAAATTTGCTTTGGGTACCCTACCTCACTAATAAATTACTCCATGTACACTTCTTGGCAATGGGAAAATTATACTGCATAAGTTAACAACATTTTAGAAGTTAACAAACCATCTCTGATGTTTTATTTATTACATCTTAACACAATTTTTGGGGAGGGATGACAGTTTTGACATCTGAGGTTGCAAAATGAGCCAACCTGACTCACTAGTATTACTTTTTCTTGTGAAATATGTATTTGTGGATGGGGGCATACGACTAAGCTCTATTAACTGACAAATTAAAAGGACTGTGTAAAGTGTTATGATGAACTTGTGATAGATATCATTGGTTGGTTGTTGTACCACGATATCATCACTTAGTTTTGATTGTAAACTACTATGAAATTTTTTGATGTCCACTGATATATCATTGTCATCAGTCTCATGCATAATTGTTGACAATTTCTTATATGTAACTTCCTTGCAATTGAAAACCAAGTCAAGATGTATAATTATACGACTCGTGTTCAGAATAAAATGCTAAGAAATAAGATGTAATACTGCAGGATTGCTACATTGGCTTAAGTATGGATTGAGCTATTCAATATCGTGCTCATATTTGGTTGGCATATAAGTTACAATTTTGTGTTTATGGCCGCTAAATACCTTTGGTTGGTAATTGACTCATTTTACCCTTCATAGATGAGGGAGATTTCGGTTATTATAAAGAGATTGGACAGGGCTGTCTAAACCTCTAGAATTCCCTAAAGCAGTAAAAACACATAGAAGAATAAAGGAACATATTCCCATCGAAGAAAAAAAATGGAATAAAGGAACATATTTAGGCAGTTCTAGAGTGAAGAGGAGCCTTGGAGAGAGAACCAGGGTATTATTGTGTTAGTGGGCAAGACAGAGGTTGAAAGAAGAGGACGGATACGCTTTGGATTCTTCTTTTGGGGCGCGTACGCTAGCTTCGGCCATTGGGATATGTGGGTCTGACGTTGGTGGCTTTAATTCCTTCTCTTGTCCTACTTTTGCTTCCCTTCTAGTTACTCATTGCCTATCTCATGGTCTTGGGGAAGAATATCGGATGCTCTTCTTCGATTCTCACGCAGTCTTTAGTTTCTTTAACTAGTTTGAATTTATGCTCCTCTTTTGAAAATGAAGTGGGATCCACCATGTATGTTGCAAACATCTGCTTCAAGAAAATGTTTTCTTTCTTTTGTTTATATGTGATTAACTAACTAAAAACATCTACTATCAGAAAGAAAAAGGACTCATTAAGAACATCTCACAATGTGAAAAAAAAAAAAAAAAAGCTTTCTTAAAAGCTTTCTGTCTTGTGGACATATATGTCGATCACAATGTGCAAAAGGCCAGTCTTGGAGGAGGATCTACTGAGAAATTCTTAAAAATATAGGTATTCCTTGTTTTAAAGCATTCAAGAATGGAAGCTGTATATGTTTTTTTTTTTTTTTTTTTTCCTTTTTTTCCCAAGAACAGTGTCTGAATGCTTACAGGAGATTTTTATATAGGATGTTTTGTGTTTGTTTAGCATGCTAAATAGTCTTCAATATGTAAGAAGTACTTGCATGGAACTTGTGTGGCTTAAATGATCTTGAGATCATAGATTATGGTAATAGATTACAATTAGATGCTTGTGCATGGGGATCTTTATGTTGATGGAGTTTCCTACCAAGATATGCATTCAGCACAATAAAATAGGGAAACAGACATAAGTTCAAGGTCCAAGGGCTTGCCAATAACCATGTTCAGACCCATTCAAAGTTAAACTGAAAGATAACTACGTGTTCAACTTTTGCTCATATTAGGAATTTATTATGTACGCTTGGTGAATTCTATATACTGCTGCAGAATGGCGTTGGACCCACGCAACAAACCATTGATGGACCAAGGCATGACATATTCCTCACGCATGTATAAAAATGTGCTTTCTGACTCACAATCCTGGCCCGCTGTCGATCATATGAGGGACTTCCTCCATTTGAAAAGGTTGGAAGCCACTAGCAATTTATCATCTTGAAATCTTATATATACACAAATTCTAACAAACGAAAGTAAAAAATAAACCTCATTGTCAAAACAACATGATCTAGTTTGGTGGTTCTTGCGAATAATTGATGAAGGTCATCGATTACAACAGCTTTCTTAAAATTGTGTCACAACTTACAAATTACTTGGTCAATCTTACTGCTTCATCTTTTTAAACTACATGAACAGGCCGAGCAACTAGAATGTTTCAGTTCTTCCTCATGATCAAAATGGCAATCTATGACATATCTGAGAGTTGCTAATTCGTTGAAAAAAAATGTTTTGATTCTTGATGACACTGTCAAAGCCACTTATTTTGCAACAAGAAATGGTGGCAAAGCTTTGAAAATAAGCATTCAAAGATTGCTCTAATATTCGGTTGTTCATAATGTCAGATGACACTATCCAATCCACTCTAGACAGTCCCTTAATTCATATTCAAGTACATGTAGTCAAGAAAGATGGACAATGTATCTTCTTCAAACAAAGCTGAAGTGACCAAGCACATATACTTTCTTAGACAGCCACTTTGTTAATTGAGTCCTTGAAAGTGCAAGAGTTGGCTTAGAAATCTATCGAACTGATTCCCAAGCTTTGATGCTATTGGAATGAGATTCCATGTGCTTGTTCACTTAAAAAGAACTCATACAGAAATGCCTATGACAACCTTGTTCGTTCTAATGATTATTTTCAGACGGTGCATTATCTAATTAAGATCGGTTGTTCACTTGCTTGTGGTTTTGTGCTAACAATTTTTTTTCTTCAGTTAGATGGTGGTTAAAGTAAAGGGAAGCTTCTAGAGCCTCATGATGATAATGGAGTCTTAATATGTTCTTTAGCAGAAGTACTACCACCATGGCATTTGATTAAGGCTGCACACTTCACGGGCTATACACATGCTTTATAAGCATGGTGATGCTTCTGAAATTCTACATTGCTTTCTATGAAGTAGAGAAAAGAAAATGCATGAGGGAAGCTATATGTATCCCATCAATTGTCTCAGGGCTGTGCAGCAGCTGATGGAAATTTAATGGAAGTATACCTCTGTCTTTGGCTCTCATATGATCATCACAATGCCAGATGCAGATGTCCACTGTGGCAGATGAAGATGGTGGTTGTTGCGGATAAAGACTCGGCCCGTCACGTGAGATATTGTCCGCTCTGGTCCATGGGACTCACAGTTTTGTCCTTTAAAAAGCGCCTCACGTGAGAAGAATTTTTCCTTCCTTATAGGTGCGAGTCACTCTTGACTCATAACCGATGTGGGACTATTGGTATCCCCATATTATTAGAACCACAACAGAGCCCTCCAATCAAGAGAGACTCTGATGTGTATAGTCCGAGAAACTCCATAGTCAGCCGAGTAGACCTCGACTTCAGAGAATCGAGGTGGACCTGGCATTGATTCTTCTACAATTCTCTTGGATGATGTTGACCTCATATGGTGCCATTGAGGTAATCCAGGGCAGGCCAGACCAAGTGCCAATGAAATTATGAAAGAATGTGGAGATAATATAGGTCCTGTGCTTTTCCCACTTTTGTCTGAGCCAAGGCAAACTTTGATGTATGAAATTCTTCTGATCCCAAGTCCTATTTCTCTGAGGAATGTCGTTTTTTTGTAGAAAAGTTCCCTGTTGTGTTGAAAAATCCTTTTATTTTTTTAAGGAAGCAAAGATTTTGTTGTTCATCATTCGATAAAAGTTATAACTTGTAGATATTGTGCAGAGGCGGCCTATATTTTGCAGTATTTGAATGTGAGTTGGGAGCAGAAGTCTTGCTAGGAACAATATTCCCATCTTTTTTCTGTCACTCTGCAAAGTTATTGGTTGCTCCTTAACAGATTACAACTGTCATCAATTTCATGCGCATCTGGTGACGATAAACTCCATTTATAGGATTGTGACTGCCAATAATGATATAAGTTCGAGTCACATCAAACTAGCAGGTGCGATCATACTAGCACTAATAGATCAGATCTCATCAAAACTCTGCCAGCCTCTTGGGTCTGCATTCAGACCGTCCGGTTCCAGGTCCTTCATGATTTATGAAGTATCAGAGGTGCCACTTTTAAAGCAGCAACCCACTCAATACCATGCATGTCTTAAATAAAATCAGTACAATACAGACCAACAAGTGGTCCAGTTCAAATCCAGTTCCAATGGAATATAGCATACCAATAGTCTTCACTACACCACAATTTTTAGCCTTCAAGAAACAAAGAAATCTAATTGTTCTGAAAATCCAAATGCTCCCCCATAAGACACACTACCATGATGTAGATGAAGGCGGTGGCGGCGGCGGCGGCGGCTGCTCTAGGTAGTCGAACATGTCGGATGGTAAGTCTTCAAAGAAGTCAGGTGTCCTTGGATACTTGTCCACCTTTGTGATGCCATTTTGCTCAGCATCCAAGCCAAAGAATGGTAGCCCCTGAGGTGGTGGCATGCATGGACAAGGTTCCAAGCAAGCAAATTCATCTGGGAAGCTCACATCCCTGTAGCTGGGCAAGAGTTCAGAGGCATCCTCTTGCAGGAGTGGGAGGTCGATTAGTGGGTGCGGGAGGCGGTCGAAGGACAGTAGTAGTGGTGGCAGTGGGTTGTTCGACAGGCGAGGCTCCTTCTCCATGGCTGGTTCAAGCAGGGGGAGGGCTGTGTCAAGGTTGAGCGGCACTGGGTTCATGATATCTGGCATTTGAGCCATCTTTGAGGCAGCCTGGCTGCATTGGCCATTGGAAGAATCTCCCTCAAGTAAAATCAGATCCAGAGAGGGGCCCTGAGTACAAGGAAAAAGAAGAGAAAAAATGCCAGCAACAAACAACAGGCCGTATATTAGATATCAATATGAGCTATTTAGTGCTGAAGATACGTGCCAACAATAAATATTATAAAGGACCCAAAAAAAATTAAAACCAATATCGAGTCCATACGAGACATTTTGTATAATTCTACTGAGAGTTGAGGTCAAGTTTTGCAACACTCTGGTCTAAAGAAAATGATCATTTATTCTTCAGGAAGACTTCGGTTCTTCATGAAGACTGAAATTCCAATGAAAGAAGAAAACAGAGGGCGAAACTCACCAAACTTTTGGGAAGAATTCAGGAAGATTGCAAAAACTTTTGGGTTTCATCAAATATATTGCTCAGTCTAGTTTATCCTTCTTATTTGGTTTTTGAAAACGAAAGCAGAAAAAGCAATACCAACGAGGTCCTAAAAATTTACTGTATTTGAAGAATCCATCAATGATCACTGAATAGTTCATGGAATATGTGAACTGTCGAAATACAGAAGATAATTCAGAAAAAGACAGTTGCTGCATTTGACCATGTAAATTATTTTAGATCCATTCTCCAATTGAAGAAAGAAAGCAATTTGTGCAAAATAATCCACCAAGTAAAAACCCATTTTCATCAACTCCAACTACAGACATAACACCAAGATTGCAAGTCATAACACAACCTGCAACTCCATAATGCAACGCAGTCAGTCTTATTACCTCCAAATGGGCCACTTCATGAGAAGAGATGGGCACCTTTCCATGGTTCTTACTCGATCTCGACGGCAGGGGTGTCCTCAAAATCCTCGCCAGCCTCTTCTGCCTGGTGCTCCAAAAATTCTTCACATCATTGTCCGTCCTCCCTGGCAGATACGTTGCTATCCTCGCCCACTTGTTCCCAAACTGCGCCTGCAAATCAATCACAATTCTCTCTTCCTCCGGGGAGAACTTGCACCCACTTCTCCATGCAGTCACCACCAGTAATAATTACCATTCAAAATTAGCCATCACTACATGATATTGCTTGCAAAGAAGGAAGAAGAGAAACTAAGAAGTGGATATATATAACTCACTAATCTAAGTTTCAAAACCATAAATTCTAGCAAGAGAGAATGAAGTAATTATTTGTCATACGTTTTCAAGTCGGGCTTGAGTTTGTTCACCCAGCGGAGGCGGCAGGACTTGCCGGTGCGAGGGAGGAGGCCTTTGGATCGAATGGAGCTCCAGTCACGGGGGCCGTGCTTTCGAACGTATTCTATTAGAATCTCGTCCTCCTCGGCCATCCATGGGCCTTTCCTCATCACCATTCCTCCTCCACCTTCCGCTCTGCCGTTGGTCTTACCACCGCTACTAATGTGATTGCTACTAGTAGCAGTACACTGGCTTCCTCCACCGGATCCTTGCATTGCTATCATGGGAAAGAAACCATTAACACACCAGACTCCTTTCTCCCCTTTTTGGGACCATTTAGAAACAAGCACCACATAGGCCTTCGCCTATAATAAGAGGAGAGAGAGTACAAGATTTTAAAATTTTAAAAATAATAATAATAAGTTCGCCACTAATAGCTTTCTAATGTTTTTTTTGAAAAAAAAAAAAATCTCTATCTCAAATTCCTGGCCCACTATCCCCCCAAGGCCTTAACCGCCAGCCTCTAACCGTCCTCCCAATAAGTCGGCCTCTCTCTCTCTCTCTCTCTCTCTCTCTCTCTCTCTCTATATCTTCTCGGGGGAAAGGTAAACCCGGTAGGCTCCACCCATGAACGAGAGTGCAATTAGAGCTCCCTCGCTGTCTTCATCTCGATTCTATTCCATCTAATTAAGTTAAGATTTGTCATTTCTCAATAAGAAAGTGATGGTTCGTTGGAAAGATGCTGCTATATTTCTCTGTTTGCTTATCTGTTTGGTCAAGTCCAAAGCAATTTGGAACAATAGTCTTCCCATCATTTCAAACTCTGATGGATCCAAGATTCAATTTTGAGGTCTTTGGTGCATTTAATAAAAATTTTTGATATCTAGCGATTATTATATTCATCCAACAGAAATGTCGGCCATTAAATTAAAATCTATGCACCAAGATTGGCTGAAAGTATGTATGTGATCGGCTCCTAGAAGATCTTAAGCCATTGGAAATCTCTTAAGGAGTGCACATTTGTGTGAATAGCTTAAGCTATTGTTGGAAGTTATAAAGCCAAGGTTGAGCAATAGATTTAAAATAATGGCCATTATAACTTCACAACAGCTTTAACTAAAGTCAGGCCATCTTTTCTACATTGTGGGTGTTCGAGGGAATAACAAGCATAGACCTTCTTGCCAATGATGCCAAGCAACACTGCAGATCGCAGGGATGGGATGATTATTTTACTTTTACTTTTGATATTTAGTCTACATGTTGGAAAATAGAATATGACATTTTTTCTAGTCATGAGGAGCAGCAAAACTACCACGAATGGGATATCTATGACCCCTCATCTGCTTTCCATTTAGGTTTTGCATTTTAAAACCCCATCTTTTTTTGACAAAGAATACTTCCTCCAACTAATTGATTAATGGCTTGAGGTCGCGTACCACATGACTTTGGTGTGTAGACTCTCCATCTTATAGAGGCGAGACCAGGTCCTCTCCGTAGCGTCGAAACCAAATTGAGCATAAACATTAGTGTTGCCTTGACTATCAAATCCATATCTCAATCATTATCATAATCTGATGATCTTAGACATTATTATCCTTCACCACTTTGCAATTTGCACCATAGAGTATTGTTGTAATAGGTGATGGCGATGATGGCAATAAAGATTTTGCTACAACGCTTCAAAATCTCTTTTAATCATTTTATTGTGATAAATTTATCAGCAACCAATTTTAACTCGTCATGTGGATAATTGATGTAGTAAATAATTCAAATTTCAAGTGTAATCCGAAAATCAAAAAATTTGTGAAGTATTTTGGAAGTCGAGCCCTTTCTCCCCACCATCCTGCCCCCCTCCCTCTTTCCTCCTTTCTCCTTCCCCGATAGACCGCCATCCTTTCTCGTTGGGGCTCGACATGTGGCAGAGCCGAATAGCAGAAGGAGAAAAGGGGTAGGGAAGCAAGTGATGGTGATGGAGAGGTGAGTAGCAGGCTTGATCAGTGAAGAGGTGGGTGAAGAAGGAGAAAGAAAGGGAATGGTTGCGGCGACGGGCCCGAGTAGCGGATAGATGGGCAGAGGAGGAAGATGGAAGGCGACGTGCAATGGCGAGCCCAAACACCGGAGAAGTGGGCGAAGGAGGAAAGGGAATGGCTGCAATGGCAAGCCCAAGCGACGGAGAGGTGGGTGAGGGTCGGGGCCGGCATGCGGCCGTTGGGAGACGGGTAGGGGAAGGCAAGCAGTGACAAAAAAAACTACGAAGAACAAGAAAGATTAAAAAATATTGAAATATAAACAATGATGATAGAATAATATATTAAATATTTTTTATAATAAAATATTATTAAAGGAGCATCGTAGCAAACCATTGGCAATGACCGTGTCTCATCACCATCTCAACTTGGATCATATTATGACTTGAGCCTTTTAAATCTTAATCAAATCTTATTAAATCATCTAACAACATGAAATGCCCTTCAACATTTTGCACCACAGATCAATCAAGCATAATCCCTTTGAAGTTCCGGAATAGCAGTTTATAATGCTTAATCTCAAGGTATGCCAACACGTCCTATGTTAGCAAACACAGTAAGTTTTACTTGACACGATCTATAATTGTCTATGAATCCCTGTAAATTAAACCAAAAGGGATATATAGTCAGTTACAAGAAGGCACCTTCTGCACCAAGCTGCTCCAAAATTTTCCTTAAACAAAAGAGTTAAAACTTAAATCCCCGACAAGTCCTACAAATCAATGAGTGGTGTATTCAAGTACCACAGCATGTTGATCGTTAAGAGACATAAAAGAAAGAAAAAAAAAAAAATCGTTAAGAGAGACGACAAGATCGTTAGATGTTCGCATTCTCCTTGCAGACAAAATGCCTCAAGGGCCAGATTATTTCGTCTCGCTCGGACGAGCTCCCCCTCATCTCCGAATGCCTGCACCAACTTCCTTCACGTCATCCACCTATATACCATCCATCATCATCATTTATCAAAAAATAGTGATATTTAAAGTGGTTTATCTGAAAATATTCCCAGCGAACAATTGGAGTAGAACGGCAAGATCAATTTTGAAGAGGCTTATTCTAAAATTTTCCCAGGAAAAATCTGGAGTTTAAAAATGTCCCCAAGAGAAAGAATGAAGGGGCATAATACTCATTTATGAAGAGGCAGAGGCTTATCTGAAAATATTCCAGTCAAAAATTGAAGTAATGTAACGATAATCCTGAATACGTGAAGGGGCTCAACTGAAAATATTCTTAGGAACGGGCTATAACGGTAATACTGATTCATGAAGGGACTTATCTGAAAATATTCGACCGAAAATATGGTAGATCAAGGGGTTTATCTGAAAATATTCCCCAGAGAAAGAATCGAGAGGCCTAAGACGTGATGGTAAAGTTACCGTATGAATGCAGGCGACAGCTGTGGCGCCGGCGCCGACGAAGAGGGTGGCGATGGAGAAGGCCTTGAAGGGCATCACGGTGCCACTCTTCCGGCTACGATGTGATCCCCACTCCCAGCTTGGCCGAGCTTGCCGCCGCCTACCACCACCACCTCCCCTCTCCTCCCCCCTCTCCCTCCATCCTTCCTCCTCCATCGCGCCACCCCCTCGATCGATCGATCGATCGATCGATCGATCGAGAGAGAGAGAGATGTTCCCCTTGAGGAATGACGAAATTCGGCTCCTCGGGTCAAGGGTTCCAGTTTGAGAGAGAGGAGGGAACTGAGGTCTGATCACCGACCAGCGAGGTTACCTTCTTTCCCAACGACCAGTGATTATGATTGCCATTCCTGATGTCATCTCTGGCACGATGGGAGCCACTAGGCTGTCTGATACTTTACCATTTGTTTCTGAGAGAATAGACCAGATATTTTCTGGACTTCTTCAGTCCATTTTTATTTTTTGGCCTCTTTGATTTATGCCTTGGTTTTTTTTTTTTTTGAACAGTAAACTATTCTTCGGTTTGATTCCCCGTAATTGGGATAGATATCGCCGACCGGTACGCTGCAATCGCCGAAACATCGATTAAACTCCTCTTTTCATTTGAATTCTTGAATGGTTGATGGGACATGTAGCAGTTGGGGCATCAACTAATGGTTCTACTTTCAAAATCCCTGACAGGTTGGTGTCCGATTGACTTTACTTTAATTACATCAGTATATTTAAATGGTTAAAAAATTCCAGCGTGGAGGATATGGAAATCTTTATTTTTTTTGGCACAAAGAGGATGTGGAAATCTTTATATTCGTCCTTTAGATAGCAACAAAAACTTGGAGGTCATCGTGGTAACCTTTTCTTTTTGTTGCTGCTGCGAAATAGCCAAGAGTTGATGAGCTTACTGCTGCTTCCTCACTATTACAAAAAGAATGTTTGTCCTGTCACATTCAGTGGCAGGCCCATCATCTCAAAACCACGAAAAATACCAAGCCTTATCCAATTTATACAGGGATGGGATATTTATCATGTTGTAGGACATGCATCTAATGATTCCTAACCAAAATTATTTATATTTCTGATTAAAATACTATCTATTTAATCATTGCTACGTGATCTCTTTATTTTTTTTTTGAATAAAACATGTGATCTCTTTATTATTTATTATTTAGGAGTTAGGATTCACTTCATAGGATAATCTATATTTTTTAAAAAAATTATATTTTTACAGATAAATATTTTTTTAAATAATATATATATATATATATAATTTATTCATATTTTTTTATGTATAAAAAATGATTTCAAAATTTATTATTCATTTTTTTACATTATTATTTTTTTAAATAAATTATTAAAATTTATCCATATCCTTTATAATACACTTTATGCTTTTTAAGTTTACAGAAAATGGATGACCGAATCATTGAATATTGGATAATGAAGACATTAAAAATGAGTATGGAATATTTTAAAAATAACATTAAATATCTACTTGGCTGATAAGAAAATAATTTAACTATCTTTTAAATAGATAAGATTTTTTCTCTATTTCATGAATAAATACTATTCATGAAAAGTAATTTATCCATCTTGAAATACATAAAAATATGGATAAGTTGATCCATAAAAAATTGATCAACTTTTCATAATATCTATCCTACAAAAAAAAAAAAAAAAAATCCACAAGTGGATGTGAGAGATCTTCACTCATCCAAATTCCAAAGGCATGTATTCACACATATGACTGAAAGGTTTCTAAAATTTTGTGTATGTGAATTAGGGGCTGCCAATCTTGGAGTTCATGATTCACTGAACTATGTGAGCCTTATATGAAGTTACTGTCACAAATATCTCACAAATGTCTAAATGCAATAAAATGAGCGGCAAAGTCTGTAGCTAGTGTCTTGCTCCAGCAACGCGCACATAAAGTGATGGCGTCACGTGTCTAATCTCACCAGCTCTCTCTTTTTTTCTGGATAAAATCTAAGTTCTCCCGTTAGATTTAATACATCTATAGTCTAAAAAGGTGAGACAAGAAGAGGAGAAATTTGACATGGGACCAAAATAAAGTGAGAAGTTACGTTATCCTCACCAAAAAGAAAGTTTGGTGGTCCTACAACCTCGGTGCTCCACAAGTTAGGTGGTCCTACAACCTCGGTGCTCCACTTTTGTATGTTCTTATTCTCTTGTAATTTATAGTTACCCACCAGAAGGGTTGTCCTCCGAAGTGACAATTATATGCCTTTGTCAAAATCCATTATAAAGAGGATAAGTAGCTATTATATAATAGTATTTAGCACCTGCAATTCTCATGCCTCGAGGGTTGGAGTAGAGAAAGCAGTGGAGTTGAACTCCAGGGCAGAGATGCATCCCTGAAGTTGGTATTATAATGGTAGAGATTTAAAACATTAACATATAATGTTTGGTGCCGCGGGTATAACCATAGTGGTATAACTTGAGAAATTTAGCAGTGTTTTTGGAAATTCACAAGAATTTTATCCAGTGATAGATTCAAGAGAAATACTTCAGCTTATTTGAAGGAAAAGATCCAAAGTTGTCATCAAAAAATGGGAAGTGACATCTGTGCTTTATCCGGTCCCAGATAGGTTTGATGATGTATTCTTGCTTGCTGATAAATTGTTGCTTACTCCAGCTCCTAATGCTTTGCAACCAATCATCAATGCAGGATCAGGACCAGGAAGCTTCCATTAAGACTTGGAAGAAAAGAGAACTCAGAAAAGACTAAAGCAAACGCAAGCAATGAATGTAGACTGCTTGAACCAAAGTGGTTGTCACTGTATCTGTGTCACCACCCAAATCATAGATGAGATAGGTGATGCCACTTGTTCAAGTAAATGAGTCAGAATAACAAATTAATGATCTCATCCATTGTCCAAATAAAAGAAATAAAATGCAAATACGATCTCAGCTTACTGAAGATTAGAAAAGTTAATACCCAGATCGACTCCTTGACATATAGCTATCCATTAACCAGCCTGCAGAAACTGCAAAGAAAATGAAGGCACTTTAATTTTAAGGAGGTCCAAACTATGAACCTACAGAGAATGTAACATTAAATTATGGTTTGGTGCATCACCACTTTCATCTTCATCCCACCCTTAAGCAAAGAATAATTCATTTGTGGACCATAGGTCCCAATAGCCAAAAAAAGTTATGACAAATATGATATGCTTGGTTGTTGCATGAGGAGCACAGTCAGGTATGGATTCCTTCACGGCTAAAATGAAATGACTTTTTTTTAATCTTCTCCAAAGCATTAACTGGTAGAAACAGTTCTGTTAGAAATTCATTATGTACATGGCAGGCATCATACGTTGTGCAAAAGAAAAGAAAATAAGATAGCAGGAAAGGGCAGATCATCTGATACTACAGGAGATTTAGCTCATCCAATACTTGCAGGCAAAGCAAATTCATGCTTGTCATGCAAAGCAAACTTAATATAATTCAGCATTTAATGGATCTGCCTAATGTAGTATTAACAGATCCTAGCTATACATTATGCAAATGACTTCACAATTGATACATTGACCAAGGAGGTGATTTACCAATGAGAAACATTAAAAAAAAAAAAAAATTGCAAGTGTCAAGCCTACTTCCCATTGATCCAGCATGTAGAACCCACTCTATACAAGGCATCATTTGCCATGCCTTTGCAAATATTCCAACAAAAGCATGAAAGGTCAGTGAACTAGACATATAGGAATGTTGGAGCAAAATAGCAAGAGAGGAAAAAGAATAGCATGATTAGGAACCAAACACTATGATAAATTGGTAGTGGAATCCACATATGCATCACTTCAGGGGCCACGAGGCTTTATATATAACAAACCACCGGCAAGAAATGTATACCTACAACAATAACCCAGCAGGATTCGAAGCAATGCTGATATTGGAATTGGGAGTCTGGCTTATTCCTTTCACTCTCATTCTTGTGCCGTGCAGGCGACTTGTTCTTCTGGTTGCAAAGCTCCAGCAGCTTCATGAAAGGATAAGATATCCACGATCCACATCCCCGGCCATCTGGAGCCGCTTGGCGAGGCTCAACACCTTGACCTTTACGCTGTAACGTTGCAGTCCTTCAAGCAAATCCTGTGGTGAGACATCTATGCTTCCAGCATGTCAGGCCATCTAGCATGCAATAAGCATGACTACTTTTGATGTTTCCAGCTGATTCAATTTGTATGTACCATATTCCTTCCTTACTCAGTGAGTTATTTTGGTAAAAAGACTTGCATACAAAGATGAAAGTGTTTTTGCCTGGTTGGTATTCTCCTGTTCCAACACAAACATTCATCTTTCTTGAAGATTCATGGGGAAATAAACTTCATGGGGGAAAAATGATCCTTACCTGTGGAAGAAACACCAGACTCAGCTATTCTCAACTTCTGCAGAAGAATTTTTTTTTTTTTTTTTTTTAAATGGGACTTTGCAGAAGAATTTTTGCTGTCTCCTTTTCCAGAACAATTGGGTGTGGCAAACAAGAAAATTATGAGAATTGGAATGCAAGAACCAAAAATTCCAGAATACCAAAATAAGCAAATTATCTTCCTTTTCCTCAAACTAACAAATTATCATAAGAAGAATGTAGCAATAGAATGTTTAGAGGTGTCTTTGAGAAGAATAAAATGATTTTGGAATATTTCCACTCAGTGATTATTCTGAAAATTAGGAAAAGGATTTATTTCACTGAACCTCCAAAAATTGAGAAGTTAAATTTAGGAAAGCAAGACACTTGATAAACCCAAAGACCTGAAAGAGACTGTGTGAGAGGAAGGAATATTTGCTGATAATTGTAGCTCTGCTGCTTTGCATATACAAAAAGGAACTATACTTGCGGGACATGATAGATCCAATGACAAATATTGGATAATCACAAGCAACATAATCTGCAGTCTACTATACTTCTAAATAAGCAGAAATTCTACCAGATGAAACCAATCCAACCCTTGATCTCCCCAAACATTAATTCCTTAGGGACTTTTTAAACTAAACTACCTTAACCGTACAACTTGTAAACCTCAACTCATATTCTATCACCAACATCTACCAACTTTTGATAATCATGAGCTTCTTCCGCCTGGGGATGGGGATGGAGCAGAAGAAGACGCACGAGAAGAGGAGGAGGAACGATGGGAGGGTTCGGTTTCTCATTAGAAGAAGAAAACGAGGAGAACGGGAGGAAGGGCATAGCGAATGGCGACGGGGGAAGGGACAAGAAGAAATGGAGGGTTTTAGCCTTCTCCGGGGTTTTTGCCTCATTCCCGTAAGAACCAGGAAGGTGAAGGCGAAGGAAAACAAAAGAGAGGGATGAGGGAACATCATATCAGACGGCTGATATTTTAGAAAGAACCATCTGTGCGACGACGGGCATAGGCCTGGCCCCAAAAAATGGTCCCAGTCTTTTTTTTTTTTACTTTTTTCTTTAAATTTATATTTATATGTATATCTTACATATTTATTATTTATATATATTTTTATAATTATTTTATACATACATATCTTATAAATATCTAAAATTATATTTATACCCTCATGAATTTAATATTTACATGTATATTCTCATAATTTTTTTTCTACATATATATCCTTACAAATTTATTATCTACATCTATACTTTTATAAATTTTTTTTTTATATCTTCTCTCAATTAGTCCAGCACATATATATACAAAAAAAATAATAATTTATAATACTGTATGCAAAAGAAGTATCAATCCATCTATGTAAACAGAAATTTATTAATATATATAAATAATTTAAATATTTATAAAAATATTATGGGAAAGAAAAAATATATTGAAATAGTGAATTTATTAAAGTATGAACTCAAGTCTAGATATTTAAAAGATTAAATGTGCAATCTATCAATAATAATCTTCTAAATCACTATCATATATTAAACTAAAATTTGCAGCTCCATTTGCATTATATATCCCCCCACATTTTATACAACCAACAGTTATGGATCTAGAGTGATGCATCATTAAATTAGTATTATGTGACAACAAAACTACGTAGAAGGGACAAATGGTTGAACATATATACCAATTGTGATATTTGCTGATTATAGTACTGAAGAAGAGTACTAAAAATACATATTACAAAGAATTGTATAATATAAAATGATAAAAAGAGGTTGAATAATTTTCAAAAATTATCTTCAAAATAGAATACACAACTGATCATGTAGCCAACAAGTAGACTGGTTGCTTGAGTTGGATGGTACCTATATTTTCATTCCAAAGGTGAGCTTCCTCGCTGTTTTGCTTTTCTGGTCTGTGCGGATTCATGTGGTTGTTGATTTATAAACTTTGAGGAATGCCTTTCGTTGCATCTGTAAAACAGAACAAAATTGTATTTTTTATAAAATAAAAATTTAAAAGGTCTACCCATGTAACATCAATGGTTGCACCCTCAGCTTGGAAGCAGGGAAACGGGAATCCGAGTTGTCTGAGTAGCGTTACCTCTCAAGTTATTTCGCCCCCAATTAAGTATATGGATTTCCCCAACAGATCCAGCCAAAAATCTTGACTTTGAGCCTCACAGAAGCTGAGGTATCAAAGTGTCGGACTCACACACCCTCACCAGTACTAATGGGTGTGACCCCCGGATGTACATTTTAAAAAGGCTTTCATCTTTTATATTTTTTTTATAAATAAAAATAAAATTTTATTTTAAATATAAATATATTTCGTACAAAAATTTATTTTTAAAAAATTAAAATATAATTGTGGCGACATCCATTGGTGAAATTGGTAAAGGAAATCGTGATGCGGCAGTGGAGATGATGCCAGTGGTTATGGATGACAATTAGCTGCATATAAG
Organism: Elaeis guineensis; assembly: GCF_000442705.2. NCBI lineage: Eukaryota > Viridiplantae > Streptophyta > Magnoliopsida > Arecales > Arecaceae > Elaeis > Elaeis guineensis. Next base: position 116,607,716 of record NC_026003.2, on the reverse strand, counting down.
TGGGTTAGGTCGTTATCCATACCTGTTCTATATCACCTTGGGATGGGATAAGATAAGTACAGTCAGCTGAGGCAAGTGGGACCGGTGGAGCCAGAGAGGCTGGGGTTGGCAGATCAGATCAGGTAAGACAATAAAAAATAATTATTTATATATAAAATTTTTTTGGAGCCTAAAAATAAGATTTATAATGAATTATATATCCAAATCAAATTTGGGATGAATTTCATGATATAAGAAATTTTTTGTGCACCACCTGCGGTGTAGAAAATTTAACGTGGAGTACATTATCTTATCTGATTGGATCACATGGCTATCATTTTTTATAGTACATTTAATATCTATTTAATACCTTCAATTTTACTTTATCATTTAAAATTTTGAATGACAAAAATACTTCTCCTCTTTTAAAAAAATTATTACATTCTATGTCGATATTATGGCATTCTACATTGAAATTATAACTTTTTGCACGAGATGTCATAACTTTTTTATATGATATTATAAAGAGAAAAGGACATAATTTTTCACAGAATATCATGAGATTTTTTCAATGACGAAAATACTTTTTTCTGTTTATGACATTTTATGAAAAAATTATGACATCCTACGCAAAAAGTCATAATTTGAACACAGGATGCTATAATATCGGAAACATTAAATGCAATTTGGAAAGTAGTGGCTATGTAGTCCAGTAGAATGAAGTGATGCGCTCCACGTTAGATTTTCTATACTGCAGACAGTGTACAAAGAATTTTGCTTCATAATACACATATCCATTTTGGATCCACTATAGATTAAATAAAATTTATTTTATTAAAATCAGATTGGATCAAATATTTAGTAGAGTAAATTATCATTCTTAATAGCAATGAAGGTAATGTGATGGCACGGGAGCCATTGATGATGATGGAGGATGTGGTGTTGGCAATGACAATAAAAAATAATTTTTTTAAAATTAAAAAATATTTTTATTTTTTAAATAATAAAAATAATTTTTATAAGTAAAAAAATAAAAAAAGATTAATGAGAAATATCTAATTGAATTTAAACTTAAAAGTAGCTATCTACTTAAGTTTTAAGTAAAAATCCTCCTAATTTAAAACATAACTTAAAAGCAATTATCAAAATAGGATAATATGATCTAATTGCCCTTCTAGTTATAAAACAATACTATACTATTATAAAGTAATACTATATTATTATAAAATAATAGTATACTATAATAAAAATAATACTATACTATTATAAAATAATACTACACTATTATAAAGTTATACTATACTATTATAAAGAAAATCTGTATTATTGTAAAGTAATAGTACAATAAAAAAATACTACACTATGATAATGTAATACTATCTTATTATAAATAAATACTACATTAATATAATATAATATAATAATATTATATTATTATAAAAAATACTACACTAATATAATATAATACTACCTTATTGTAAAGGAATACTATACTAATATAATACAATAAAGCAACACTGCATTATTATAAAGGAATACTACACTTATATAATGTAATACTACTTTATTATAAAAGAATACAGCACTATGATAATATAAAATTTTGCTATGATGCTTTGTTATTATATTTTATTATAAAAGATATTTTAGATATTTTATATTATTATTTTTATATATTTTATTTGTTAAAAAATAATAGTTTATTAATTTTTTTCTCTTTCTTCTTCCTTGTGTCGTGCCCCCACCGCTCTTCCCCTGGCCCCTGCGGCTCCTCCACCGTCGACCTCCCCATCCCAGTCCCCCACAGTGCCTGTGATTCCTCTACCATCGGCCTCCCCCCCGACCCCGCATGCCCGCGGTTCCCCGACCATAGCCCCCCCACCCTCGATGCCGGTGGCTTTTGCGCCACCCCCCGACGACCGCCCCACGTGGGCTTCTGCGCACGCCCCCCTCCCCCCACCCCCTCGACCTATGCCCTGGTGTCAGTGGCTTCTGCGGCCCTCCGTTAGGGCTGGGAGTGGGCTCGGGCCAGCCTGAGACCCATCCGATCGGGCTGGCTTCAGATCGGACTTCGAGCTTGGCCTAAAACCATCCAGGCTGAGCTCAGACCAATAAAATAGGGCCATTTTAATTTTGGGCCGGGCTCGGACGGACCTTTAGTACGACCCGGGCTCGAAATTGAGCTCGATTAAAGGCCCAATTCCAACCAGACTCCTGATCCAGAGTCCTTGTTCCAGGGGAAGAAATCCGGTGAAGCGATCGTATGTTAACTCCGCATACCTCCCTTGCAAAAACCCTCAATAGCCCTCCCCCCTCTCTCCATTCCTTCGTAAAACCTGATCGAAAAACCCCTTTTTTCCTAATTAAGAGCCCTAAGCAGTTGTCGGCTGAGCCCATCGCCTCGACACCTCTTCAGACTTCCGCTCTTCCCTCTTCCTCTTGTCTTCTCCATCTTCAGTTCTTCCCTGTCAAAGTCGTTCGTCGCCATCGTCGATCGAAGTCATCTTTCGTCGAAGTAGATGTTCCATCCCTGGTCCGTGTTCTGTCCACCAACCGCCATCATCGTCTTCCCCCATCATCGACAGATCTTTTGTTTTCCCCATTTGGCATGTTCTGTCCCTGGTTCGTGACACCAGTTCTCCATCTTCCCTCATCGTCATCGTCGTCTTCCTGTCTTTGGCCATCACCGTTCGTCGTTTTGGGTAAGGATCCTCTGAATCCCTTTCCTCCGGATCCCATTCCCTATTTTCTTTTTCTCTCTCGGGTTTTAAAGTTTATTGTCAGAGAGCGGAGGCTTCAACATCGTGCTGCCGTGGCCGTGCTGGGAGCTGGATTTCAACACCTTGTCGGAGCCAAGGTCAGACCTCCATCCTTTTAATCCCATTAAACCCTTAAACCCATCCTCTTCAGCTCTTCCTGTTCTCTTCACTTTTCTGTCTCTTGACTTTCTCAGTTTCCTCATCGAAGTCTCGAAGTCGAAGAGGCTAAAAAGCCCTAGCCCTTGGCCCTCTCTGGTCCATCTTCCATCCACCGACCGACGACCATCCAAATTGCCATTTAAACAGGCCAGATTCGGGCTTAGACGCGGGCCGGATTCGGGCTTGAACAATGGGCTCATTCGGGCCTGGATGTCGGTCAGGCCTGATTCGGGCTTGGATGCGGGCCGGCCCAATCGGGTTTGGACTGGGTTCGGGCTATATATTTTTAAAAAATTCGAGCCTAAGTCCAGCCAGAAAATCGACAAAAAAATTTGGGCCGGACTCGGGTATGGGTGTGGCCCGGCCCAGCCCGGCCCGATTTCAGCCCTACCCCCCACCCCACCCCACACCACCCTCGGGCCCCCTCTCCAACACCCACCGCTTCTACGCACCCCCTCGGGTGTCGGTGTCTTCTGCGGCCCCCCGTCCACCCCCCCCGGGCCCCTCTCCGATGCCCGCCGCTTCTACGCACCCCCACACACCACGAGCCCATGGTTCCCCCATCCCTTGGCACCAGCGGCTTGTGCGGCCCCTACCCGCACGCACCCAAGGAACCTCCACCGTCAGCACTAACAGCTTCTGTAGTCTCTCACCTCGCGCCCCCCCCCCAGGTTTTCCTACCCACGGCTTCTCCACCTTCTGGCCATGATGGAGATTTTTTTGAAAATTTCAATCACTTAAAATCCAAGTGATCCATATTTAATCCGATGATCAGAAATAAATAAACAATAAAAATATCAAAATATCTTTTGGAGAACCATAATAAAATTCAATAATGTAATACTATAGTATTTTAAAGAATATAAGAATATAAAAATAATTTTAATCAAAATAGATAATTATTTTTAATTTATATTTAAAATAAATAATTATTTTATATAAAATTTATTTAAAAAAATATTTTTTGAGCCGAGTCAGAAATTTATAGCATAATTCTCTGTATTGTAATCTCAAACTCTTGTAAATTTTTTCAAAGAAAAAAAAAAGCGATGCCAGGGTATGGGGACGCGTGGAACTCATTGACGCACGTGGAGGGATAGATGGCAGAGATATTGGGCCCATATTGTGGGGCCCGAAAATAATATCAGCCTCCACGGAAGAAAGGGCCAAACCGGGCGCCTGCTTCTTCTCTTCCGGCCTTGACATCGAGCTGATCGTAAACCTTCCTTTCTCTTCCATCCATGGATAGGAGCGGGAAGGTCTTGCGCTCCACGCTGTTCCTGGATCAGGTCGGCGAGGTTGTCGTCACCCTCGATCCCGACGGCTTGTCCTGGAAACCCCTCGATAGGGTAGGTTCTTCTTTAAGAAATCACATTTGTTCCTTCTTTTTCATCATGAGCTTGGTTTAAACTTGAATTTTTAAATGGATTCATGATAAAACCTAGATCATGGACAAATTCTGATTTTTTTGATTCTTTTCTGTCAGATCGTTCTGTTGAATTGGTAATTACGTGGTTTGAGGCAACAAAATTTAGCACTATTGTTCAGCTTTCCTTCCCCTCCTTTTCCCAGATGATATTCTTGTCGATACTGACTAGATTTGGTGAACACATATCCATTTTATCGTCAACTTAAGTCTTTTAACAAATATGTATATTGGGTAGCCTCTATCCATTTATTATTTTTTTTTAATAAATTTTTTTTTCTATTTGGAGTCTCGAGATGGCCTCAAACAGACTTCTTCTATTTGTGAATAGGGGGCGGTCCTTATTTCTGCAACACTGGAATTTATATAGCGAGTTTATTACGACTAATTCCGGTCAGAGAAGGCTGGCTTGTGGAACGCTTGATATTTTTAGTAGCTAGATGGATAATTGGCTCTTTCGGAAGAAAGGGTAATTATGGAGGAAACTAAAACCAAACAGCAATTGACTAATATTTGTGCACATATTTTGGAAATTAGTGTAGATTAATTTGATGTTTTATCGATAGCTTTGGTAAATTTATGAGGAGTTCCCAAATAACTCCTGTGTTATATTATTTTTAGTTAGGATTTCTTTGTTTCTTACATAATAACTATCATCCATCCTTGTTCAAGTTCGATGTTGTGTTTTGACTTTGTTACGCTTTTCAGGGTTCAGTTGCATCTTCGTGCTTGTGCATGAAACGTCATTCAAAGATTGAAACTGAGGTCAATTTTTCAAATGTCTACGCTGTAGAATTTATTGATCGAGGCTTGATTCATGACTCTCATTGGAATTGTGGCAGGTTTCTTTTGGGCAGTACCTCTGAGGTTAGAATATTTCAATAAAAGCTGTGTCATGCATCCTGTTTCTTTCTTAGTGTTGATCACATGTGGCTGCGAGAAGGCTTGTTTTTTATGACATGTATTACATGTTCCTGATAATTTCGACTTTCTTGACTGTCACTGCTGCAGTGTTCACTGCTTTCTATTCCTAAGTGTTGCTTTGCTCGTGCAGATGTACCGGTTTGTGGTGCATGGATTTCATAAACCCAAAACGTGTTGTTCTCCTTGGGTTCTTTCTGAGTACACTTTCGGGCATGAGGATTTGCAGAAATGCCAAATGTGGGTGGAAGACATAAATGCTTATATGAAAGATGGAGCTGGAAGGCCAAAGAGTCTTTTGGTAGAGTCCATACTTTGATTAAGACATGTTCATTTTTTAGCCGCTGAGGTTTTTTAATACAGGAACTAACTTCCTGTAGGTCTTTGTACATCCATTATGTGGGAAAGGAAAAGGAAACAAAACTTGGGAAATGGTTGCTCCTATATTTTCCCGTGCTAAAGTACAAACAGAGGTGAATAGAGTGCTTTCATGACTTCAAATTGAAACATAAACATTCTATAAATAGACTCCGACAAAGTTTATGCAATATTTTTATGTTATAACGAACTTTGCTTGCATAGATGGTGGTTCCATCACAGTCAATTGATTTACATAGTTTCTGTGCTTTTCTCAGGTGAAAGTGACTAAGAGGGCAGGGCATGCATTTGATATAATATCATCTTTATCAGATGGAGAACTTTGTTCTTTTGATGGCATTGTTGCTGTGGTATGTCACTAGCTCACATGTTATCATATGGTGTATTCTTTTTAAACTTGTCATAAATCTTATTTCGGTTGGTTATTGTCTTTTTCATAATTAGCTTTCTATCTTGATAGATATTTTATTTGTTGTTCAAATTAATGTGCTTGGAAAGTGTTTTAGAACATTATAAACTCAAATCAAAATGAAATTTTAAAAGCCCATGATAATACAATAGATACTTTATTTTTCAGCTGAAGTAGATAAGCAATCTATGATCAACAAGAAACATGAGTCCTTAGATAAGACTGTTTGTAGAGTTCATTGGCAATCCCATTTACTTCTACAGTACATAATTAAAGGCAACGACCAATTCCCTAATCTAATATATATTCTTTTATACATATTCAAGTTTCCAGGATATTACAGCTTTATTGCACTTTGGTTAACACTACTTATTTGGTGGATTTGGTTCAATTTTTTGGCCCAGTTATAAACGAATGCATTCCTAGTGTGATTTTTTATGTTTTATTGTTGGATAGTGGAACAAAATTAGCCTTTTATGAAGCCAATTAGGGGAACAAAATCCAGGTATTCAAACCTTGAGGTGGCATATCATTATTATGAAATGATGACTCAAGGATCCTTCAAGGAATCATCAATCGAGTCTATGGACAAACTTGAGTTTCATTACTAATCAAGGGTTGTCAAACTAGTGTTGAGACTCATGCCGCTATGGTATTGGGTTGGTATGGTATTGGCATGATACTATACCGGCACACGATTTGCTTGACCGTGCTAGTGGGGCACTGTTACACCCAAAAACCTCTTCTATTTCTTCTTCTTGTTCTCATTTTTCCATCGATTGAGCGCTCGATAGTGGGAGAGAGGGGGATACAATGATGGGGTTGGCACCGAGGCCAAGACAGTCCGGGGATTGGCTGTTGCCATCGCCATTGTCATTGCGATGTGCTTGAGAAAGAGGGATCGGCCAGGGTGGTACACTTGTGTGAGAGAGAGGCAAGAGATCGAAGTCTAGGGCTGGGATTGGAGAGGTATTTAAATAGTAAAGGGACCGGTTCAACCTAGTTTGTACCTGGAGCTGCTTGAAGCCACTCAAACTTGAGCAAAATCGTTCGGGCCTATGACCAAATTGAGAGGCCTGACCAACATGGTTCCACATTGCTATGGTATGGTATGCCCCATTCGAAGCAATTTGGGGTGGTTTGACAAACCTTGTTGCACATGGAAGCTGGTGAGTTCTTTCGGTGTGTCATATCTCCTTTGAAGCACATGCAACTCTTCTCTTATATTTTAACTTTTCATGGGCATGTTTATTATTATCTGTTGGTGGATATGATTTGTTGTTGATAGATGGCAGATTGTTTGAAAAAGAAGGCATTTTCTCTTGAACATGGTTCTTTTCATGGCTTGGTGTTCATAGGAAAACATTTGCAGCTGGTGCGTGTTCAGGCTGCATTATAGCTCTATTTTTGCTTTCTTAAATGTTTCCCCTTTGATTTTCTTCAAATTTTTATGACACCAGTACTTGGTGGATTTTGTGTTTTGCTGGATGATGTTATATTAGGATTTTAGTTTTGGATGCTTTTTTGGAGCCCTTAAATTGAGCTGTGTGACTGGCAGGATGAGGGGCATACCCTGTGAAGTACTGGACATACATGAAAAGTGTGAGTTGTACTTGGACATGCTTGGCTGAGATGTTGGCATTTGCTGCAATGACTTGAGGGTGCCCTATTAGAACAGGATGAGTAAGATTTGCATTGAGGGTTTGGAAAGAGGAATGGGAGTATTATATGAGATGGAAGTTGTGGGAAAGTTATGAAGATAATAAAAGAAGACTTAGCCTTTTCTGAAAATTGGTAACTAATAAAACTGATCTCAACTAGTTGGGAGAAGGCTTGTTGGTGATGATGATGTATATAGATATAACTTGAGCATTCAAACCATTTTTTCCATATGGCTTCACAAATTAGCTTGATATGGTTGGTGAAACTTGGATGCCACTTTGGTATTTGCTCAATAAATTCCTGCATCTTTGTAAAATATTTCCCTGAAGCTTTAATAGGTGATCAAATCAACCCACTAAATCTAAATCACCTTTAAGCTTGACCACATGTAATGTTAAGATGATAGAGCTAATATGTGAGTCCCAACAGAATTGTTTGGTAACATCCATGATGCTTCATGTATATGTGGTAAGCAACGGATAATCTGGGCGAGATGACCACATATAGCACACACCTTTAGCTAGGACAGAGATCCCAGGCTTGCAGTGCAGCCTGTACAAATCTTGGCAATAGTCCTCATCCATGTTTATCACAGTATGAATGTTAAAAATAGCTTAACTTTATGCGAAACTTAAAAACTCCAACTTATAATTACCATGTTATGAGCTTAATCTATTTGCTACCTTACAATGTGCGGGCTTCATAATAAATTGCATATGCAGAACTTTATGAGACATTTTATGTAACTGCATACAAATCCATGTTTTACTTATGTATCAATTTGATGACTACCAGATCTAAGGTCTGGTGAATTATGACGCTGCTGAGATAAGGTCATGCAAAGAAAAGAAAGTTCTTGTATTGGTTCTTTATTTTAAAACTAGGTGTTACACCATTCAATTTTGTTTCTTTTATAGTTTCCTGAAATATGTTGATCCAATGCTGTCTCAGGGGGGTGATGGTCTCTTTAATGAAGTTCTGAATGGCCTTCTTTCCTCAAGGCACAAGGGTCCTTATCCACCAGCTCCAACAGAGTTCGGTTATTCTGTAAATGATGAAAAGAATCAAATGTTTGGAAATAATAGCAATAATAATGGTAGAGCCTATTGTAATGATGAAAATGGCTTGTCTCCTGAGACTTCTTCTCAAAGTGACGATCATGAACCTCTTCTCTCAAATTCAGAATCTAATGGAGTGGGCATCCCAAAATTCAGTATGTAACTACTAGTTTATTTGCTATTGGAAATCCAGTACTAGAATCAATACTCTTCAACAATTCAGGCCCTAATAAATTTTTTGGTTTTGAATACAGCAAATAAATGTGGACCATGTAATACAGGTTAGTACATACTGATTTAACTTTACATATCAAAGTAATTGACTGCACAGAACAAGTTTTCTTTTTGCCTCAAGTTATCAGGTAGTTGCACCTAATTTTCCCTGCACCCAATAACAAGATCACCTCGGCTACTGTGCAGATCAAAATCCTGTAATTTCCTTCCCAAATGATTGGTTTAGACTTGGAATAATTCCAGCCGGCTCCACTGATGCTATTGTGATTAGGTATCTTTGTTTCAGAATTTAAAATTGAGTGTAAGTGATGGTTGCTTGATTCTGTAGTTTATCATGTTCTATGTAGACGAGGGTTTTTGAACTCATCTTCACCTAGTAAGCTTCAAGTATGTTTTCGTACTCCAGAAAATTGGTTGTCTTTCATTTAACAAATAAACCTTAATTCTTGCATGCCTTATCCATGCTTTTTTTTTTTTCCAGAGTTATGCAGTTAATCTGAACTCACTTAACTGACAATTGATTTAAATGAATCTTAAATTAATCATTTTGAAGTTTTAATAGTACTTTTACAAGAGAGAGTTGCTTTCTGTTTTTGCAGTACTACTGGCATGCGAGATCCTGTAACATCTGCTTTGCACATTGTCCTTGGCAAGAGCATGTCACTTGATATAGCTCAGGTTGTCAGATGGAAAACTAGCCCTTCATCCATGGATTTGCCTTATGTACGCTATGCAGCTTCTTTTGCAGGGTATGCTATTTTTACTTTTATTTGATTTAAGCTAGTTCAGAAGTCCAAAAACCCTACTGGACTCAAAAGTTAGCCAAGTCAAGTTGACTCGATGACTTGGGTGAGTACCCACTGAATCTTGAATATCAAGAATGAATAATAAAATTTAAAAATTAAAATATGCAAGTGTCATATAATCCCATTAATTTTATGTAATGATAAAGTCACCCCAAATCTTGTTAGTGTTTAGTTTCATGCTACTTGCATAGCATAGGTATAATGAAATGCATATAGTTGAAAATATGGGTAACATTATCATCAAATAGTTGACTGAGCGGAACTTACTCAAATCAAGTTCCAAGTAACTTGGCAAATCAGTGAATCACCGCTGAGTCATCTTGAAATCTGCAGAGTTGAGTTGACTTTCGACTTACCCAGGTTTCAGGTTGACCTAGCAAGGTTTTGAACTATGATTCTGTGGTAGGGGATGCAGTAGTTATGAAAGGTATGGAAAGGGAACCTAGCAGACATATGTCTAAAATTTCTCAGTTTGATATCCAAAAGTCGACATTCTAAGTTCAGTTTTTCAATCTATGTTTACTAGGCAGGTGGAGGCATCTCAGTATTACCGATCAAGGGCAATCATCAAGTAAATTTAGATTTACAGTAGTGACTCTAATCTATAGTGGCTATTTTCACAAGCCTTTTCAGTAATAATTCAAGATGGCCACTCTAAATGTGTATACTGACATGCCTATGTCTTAGTAGTTGTTTGCCTAAACGTTATAAAAAATGCATGTTTTTTTTTTCTGATATAGGCTTCTTTCCATCAGGACATTTAAAGTTTTATGGGTAGGCTACTGGATGTAGTATATATTTGAAGTTTCTTTCGCATCAAAGGGTCTTGTTCTAGGTTTAGAAAATGTGTTCTATGGATTGATAGGCTTGCAAGTGGGCAGAAACTTACTTCAGAATTGAATATGGACTATTGTAACTTCAAGTATCTCAGTGTAGCAATTTTGTCAGTTTTGCATTATTATCAGAGGAACATACCGTGGTCTTTAGGTCATATAAAATTTGAAATCATGTGAATTGGTACACGTCTATTTTCCTTGATAGATTGATCTAAAGCTATTTTATGGAAAATATTTGGGTGGCCATGATGATACAATCACTCTTCATTGTCTGAAGTCAGATTCTACAGAGTGCAGGCTAATATGATCCCTTGTTTCTATTGCATTGGAATAAGTATGATGATATGTGTTAGCAACATATTGCAGATATGGTCCATTTCAAGTGCCTATTTAAGTGGCTAATATTTTCATATTTGCTATATTTGAGATTCCAGTGTATTTGTAGACTCCACTGTTTGATGATATTAAAGTAATGTGGTGTCAGCATTATGTATAATCTTGGAAGTTATGATGTGTTGCCTATATTTGTGTCTGATGTGCAATGTTAACTAGCTATACATGCATGGAAGGGCACATAATGGCAGATCTATCCTGGAATCTTACATTCTTCCCAATATCCAACAAGCTGCCATGAATCATGTAGGATTGAAATCTTGACTTTGTAGATCCTTATATTGTAGAAAATGATGAACAGGCTGTAGTGTTGAATTTTTTTGTCCCCCTCCATATTTGTATCACATTGATCTTATACCCCTGCACTTCTTCGGGGACTTGGATTCTGCATAATATTTTGTCTGACAAATAGTTACAGAAATGAACTGAAAAAGCTGGAATACCTGTTCATCTCAATTTGTTTGTTTGAAATCCTCTGCATCAGGAAACTACCTTTCCAAAACAGTTGTGAACAGGACTATCTCCTCATGCAATAACTTGTTTTCTTTGTTTTAATAACTAAATATATGAGATATTTCTTTTCAAGGAATCTCTTTGGTCAATAAATAGGTATGGATTCTATGGAGATGTCATCAAGGAGAGTGAAAAATATCGTTGGATGGGCCCTGTACGTTATGATTTTGCTGGGACAAAGGTGTTTCTGGAACACAGGTTATTCTTAAATGATTGCTGTAGCATTCTCTTCAATTGACTGCTGATTACAGAGCACTTCTGATAATTGCCTTTTCTTATTTATTCAGATCATATGAGGCAGAAATAGCTTTCCTGGAAACTGAAAATTTTGATCCACTTACTGGCATAACAGATACTGGGGGAAATAAGACACAATCATCACGACTTTCTGGACAAAATTCTAACAAAGTGATTTGCCGTATGAACTGCACTGTCTGTAATCAGACAAAAAATTCTGCTCAGTTTCCTTCAAATAGAGCCATCACTAGCCCCAACATTCATTCTGAGAACTCAAGATGGCTGCAATCTAAGGGACGCTTCATCAGTGTTGGCGCGGCAATTATTTCTTGTCGTAATGAAAGAGCTCCTGATGGTTTGGTGGCTGATGCGCACCTTGCTGATGGATTTCTTCATCTTATACTTGTCAAAGATTGTCCTCGTCCATACTACTTATGGTAATTTGCCTAATCATGATACTAGCATAATACAATTCTCCTTGTTACATGGAGACAAAAAAGGCTGGCAGTGAGTGGAACTTGCACTACCACATTTTGCTGAAGCATGAATTTTGTGGTCCGAGTCTGCAGTTAGATTTTGGCTTAGGAATCATTAATTCATGTCATTTTTTATAAAAAAATAATGTACTTTGTGTATGTTGAATGATGTGACAGTAGTAAATTATTTATGCTTTCATTGATTTTAGGAAGTGGTTGCAATACAAATCATTAATGTAAGGTTGCTCATTTGCTATATTACACTTTAAGGGTTTTAGTTTCAAGAATGATGAAAGGTGCTATTAAGGTTGGCACCATGCTGTCTTGTAAATATTTTACCATCCAGCTGACCAATAGTATTCATATAGAAATATAAAATTCTCTTGGAGTTCCAAATTTAGCTCTAGATACAATGTACATGACAATCCATAAATCATCATTAGTACTTCCTTCATCGAGCTCCAATAACAACAAAAGTTTTATTTCTAACATCTCTATGGTAGAACTCATTGAAGAATCATGTTGGACTAATTGACAGAAGCCTCTCTCCATTGATCTGTAAAATTTACAATCACAAAGTTGTTTGTTGCATGTGTGATAGCCGATATGTGTTGCAACAGATTCTTGGGGCTGGACACAGCAGTCCAGGTAACAGTGATATTCATTGGTGAACATTGGTTGAGATCTAAAATGGAGTCCCTCCTTGCTTCTTTATTTTTCTTTTATTTTATCACTGATTTGATTATTTATGAAGCTTTTTCATGATGGCAATGTTCTGTACATTGATTTCACCAAGTTCAAGTTGATTGTTGAGCATGCCATGTTTTTACCTTATATACCTCTTGGAGTCCTCATGTTTTACTTGCAAGTCATATTCATCCATCTGGGAATTTATGTTTGAAGTCTATGCAAAGTGACTATGGAAGTGATTACTATGGTAGCGCACTTCAGCTTCCATTTATGTCTCCGAAGCTATAACCTATGCATTATATTTACCATTCTTGGTTGTTTATTGTTTATTGCTATTGACCTCCTCTTTTATTTTCTTACAATATAAACAACAGAGAATTACACAAATTGTTCTGACCCTAATGTAATTCCTCCAAGTCTGCATGGCAGAAACATGACTTCCATTGGTTCAACTTTCCCGACCATAAGTAGCATTACAACATCAGGAAATTGAACTAGGGAGTAAGTTATGTCCTTAGGGTAAAATTGAGTTATAACTAAAATAGACTAAGAGAGCTTTTTTTGATGCTGCTTAACTGGATATGCTTGTATGGAAATAGCTACACATTTTTCTAAAACTGTTGAAGAGCCTCATTCACCAAAAAATGATAGTTTAACAGGTGCTTCTCTTTAATCAACTGCTGGCAAATTTATCTAACCTGTGAGTTGTATTCTACAGGCATCTTATGCAGCTTACAAGGAGCGGTTTGAACCCTCTAAACTTTGATTTTGTGGAACATCATAAAGTATGCTTAACTTTTAGTTTTATTTCCCTTTTTTGTTATGTTATTTTTTTTGTGGCCTCAAAAGTAATCATTTATTTTCTACAGACACCTGCATTTACCTTTGCTTCATCACATGATGGAAGTGTTTGGAACTTGGATGGCGAGATCCTTCAAGCATGCCAAGTCTCTGTACAAGTATGCCGAGGTCTCATCAACTTCTTTGCATCAGGGCCTGAAGTTTAACAATATTCTCCAAGCCGACCCATGTGTTCCTGTAAAAGGAAGAATCATATGAGGTGAATTGAATATCTTAGATATCTTTGCAGTTTTCCATACGATGTAGTACAAGCCCTGTAGACATGCCCCATGGTCATTAGGTAAAATGTTATTGAAACAACTGCAGTATTTGGGAAATATTTTTCCATATTATTAATTCCAGATGACATGGGCTCTTTTTTTTTTTTTTTTAAGTTGTCCATGTGATCTTAGAGACTATTTATATTCAATTTTTATTATTTAACTGCTTCAAAATAAAATAGATATATTCTTATAGTTGACCTAAACCGATTTACCTGAACTTCTGTACAGTGAGTTATGGATGATCCCTGCACTGCTTCTGATGGGTATACATACCACTGAAATGTGAAGGAGACACGGCTCAGAAGAAATGATGAGTCTCTTCTTTCTGCAATCAAGGACTGGAAGTCCAGGACCGAATGACCTGCAAAGCTGTGTCCTAGAAGGTCATTGTCATAGTTCACATAATCAGGAGAAGCCCACCTCCATACAATAACGGTAGAGATCCCACGCATCATTGGGAGGACATTGACAATGTCCATTGGGACTTTGAAATGCTAGTAGTTTCAAGATAGTGTATATGCAACATCCACAGTGAAACAAGTTTAGAATGGTAGAACATAAAGGTTCTAAATAGAGCAATATCTGACATATGCCCAACGAAGTTTTGTTCTGTGAAACAGCTCTTTTCAGGACACAAGCTCTCTTTCGGCCAGTTTCATGCATCATGGTATATCACTGTATTCTTCTTTGCCAAGTTTTTTGTTATTACATCCTTTGCAGATGCTGCAGGTTAAGGTAAACAAAGTTACTGGCCATTTAAAATAGGAAATGGTGCAAGCAATATATTAATGCTTACCTTGCTCATCCAAACTATGTTCGATTATAGGATTTCAACAGGGCCCAAAGCGGCAACCAAACTGGTTGGTATGACGTGTGGGGATTGGTGTGATTCCAGGGGGAGTTGGGCCATCCATGGTGCCCCACTTCGAGTTGGAAACAAGTTTGGTTAACTGATCTTGGCAATTTTCCATTCCATTATAATAAAACTCAATCTCAGTGAGTTTGTAGGCTTGCAAACTACCGGATATGAATCTCAACTCTCAAATTAATTGTATTGGTCTGATCAAGATAGCGGAACATTGCAAGCAGGCATAGATTAGTTGGTGAAGGTTTGCAGAAACTAAACCAAACACTGTTTTCGTTTTGCAGAAACTAAACCAAACTCTGTTTTCGTTTTGCAGTCAATCTGGATATAAAATACCACTATTTTATTCATCAAACATCTCACTTTTAGCTTTTTAGGTAAATCAACAGGGGGATGGTTGGTAGGGTTTATGTATTTCATGTTGTATTTAGTTGAGTTCATGTTATGTCATGAAATATAGATCTTTTCAACTTCTCTCTTATAAAAAGTTGCCAGACAGTCAAAAATGAACTTATAATGACACATGATAGCCCAAAGGCGACCCTTCAGGTAAGGCGGTGATGGACCTCAAATTGAACCTTCCCCGCACTTCTAATGATCACAGCAATTTTATAATAGCCATGCATGTATGAAGCATGTTCCCTAATTTAGGGAAGGTATAATTAGATCTCAAAGCTGGTTCCCTGGCACCTCATTGGACTAATTAAAAAGTCAAAAAACAAAATCAGAATGATTAAAGAACAGGCTTAAGCCATTCTATCCATACAATTCAATTAAAAAAAATTCTTTGAGCAGAAAATTGATTCTATCTGATAGGGTTTCTTATAACCTTACAGAAGCTTATGTCATATGTTCATCAGCTGAGTTTTCTTCTAAGACACTGCTAGTGATACCTATTTAAAAACCTCAAGAGAACTGCTACCACCCCTTTTCTTTGTAATAATCAACTCCCTTGACCTTCTAATGGAGGTTTCCATATTCAAATTTATACATCAATCTAAATAAAGGGACGTCAAGCATGAAACACGCTGTTATATGTACAAATACATATAATTAACTAAATATGCATTAGGATTGCAGTCCCAATTAAAAAATTTATAATAAGAGCCTTCACTGGACTTCAATGTTCATAGAATTGATACCTCTCACAAAAACAAATATTTTTCTCTATGCTTCTAGCACTAATAGCAATCATGTGTGTAGATGAAATTGGGCAATGTCCTTACAGAGTTATTGGCTCCAGTGCTTGAGTAATGCATTTCTAAGTATTAGCATGTGGATTATTTGTCTACATCCTGTCCATCTTTTTTCTCTACTGTTCTTAAGTTATGGCTAACTTAGACATCAGAGGGTCTTCCGTTGGAACACCTCCGATGAATGTAGATTTTTTTTGTACATTTTTTTTAGCGTCTCAGATCTCGAATGGCGTCCAGTTCCAGCCATATTAGCACTCTTCCAAAATTTTGAGGCAACAGGTTTCTTGTAACCTTATAGAAGCTTATGGCATATCTCATTAGTTGAGTTTTCTTCTAAGAAACTGCTAGTAATACCTATTCAAAAACCTCAAGCGAACTACCACCACCCCTTTTCGTTGTGATAATGAACTCCCTTGACCTTCTAATGGAGGTTTCCATCTCCAATTCATACATCAATCTAAATAAAGGGAAGTCAAGCACGAAACACGCTGTTTATGTACAAATATATATAATTAGCTAAAGATATGTTATGATTGCAGTCCCAGTTAAAAATTTCATATAAGAACCTTCACTTGACTTCAATGTTCATAGAATTGATACCTCTCACAAAAACATATAATTTTCTCTATGCTTCTAGAACTAATACCAATCATGTGTAGATGAGATTGGGCAATGTCCTTTCAGAGTTATTGGCTCTGGCACTTGAGTAGTGCATTTCTAAGTATTAGCATGCGGATTATTTGTCTAATAACCCTTCCATCTCTCTCCCGAAATGCAAAAAAAGAAAAAAGTTTTATATATGAGATAAAACATAGTAACAAGAACCAACGTTCCGAAAAAGTTTCCGAAGCATTTGTGCCGGAGTATGGTAGTTATATAACTGTTGTTCCCTTTTTTTCTTTTTTCTTTATTTAAAGCATCATGTTTTTAACTGGAAACATCTAAAATTTTAATAAAGCTTTTAAAAAAAAAAAAAGTTATGGCAAGGAAAGGGTCGTTGTTTAATTATCATCGGTTAGACTTGAACTGTACTACCGGTGCTCAAGGAATCCTAAGAGGCACCACGCAATCCACCATATCAGGATAAAATATCGAATAAAATCCATGGTGAAAATGACATACGGTCGTAGCAGCCAGCGCGACAGCATCATTGGAGAAATGGTTAGAAATGATGCAGAGCATGTGGGAATGCAGTGTGATTGAGGAATGGCTGTGAGATGGTACTTAAAAAAGAGTCATTATTCTTATTATATGCTAAACTCTTGATAAGGGAGAGATTGGCTTGGATTTGAATAATGCTTAGAAACATGGGATTACATTCCACATTTTATATTATCCCAACTAATCATAGGGAATCCAAAACCTCCAACATGCAAGCTTTGTATATACCCAACTGGGGTGAGAACAGACAAACCAAGCATCATTATCACCAATACTCATTCTGCTTGTCATATTAAAGCCTATCTGGCACATGCAATTGGTGTGGGAGATATCATGAATGACTGTTGAATTTTTATATTTGATAAGTATACATGCAATTTTAAAATATGCATTTCTCTTGTATCTGCCCTTCAAAGTTGGAACAAAGGAGAGTAACCATGGTAGGTAATACAGAGATAAACAACCACAATCAATGCTATGAGCAAAATAGCATTGAAAAATTGCATTTAATATTAAAAAAATATTACTATATATTATGTGTTATATAATATACTATGTATTGTACTATATTATGTTATGTTATGTAAAGGATAATCACTCAAAGTACAACTCAAGATTGGGTGATTCAAACCATTATATCTATCATAGTTTGAATCGCACGGCATGAAGTGTAAACGAGATGTCTGCTTTTTGGTCTCCTTGTTGAATTTATGCAGCATTATTAATTGCTAAGTAGTCTTTGATTGAAAAGATGTCTTTCTATAGGTTCATTAAAACAAGTTTTTTTTTTTTTAATATAGTATACTAAGTCAAGCCAAGTTTAGTTAGGTATTCATGGCATTGCTCAATAATTGTTCATGCTCAATAATTGTTCATACTAAGCTGGATCCACGATGTCAATTCTGAACCTTATATTTCTATATCAAATTGGTTTATAGGTTAATTAAATTGACCCACATAAGAACCAGTCCATTTTATCCCTTTCTAGAAGAGTAATCATGGAGATCATGCAAGATATGCAAGCAACTTACTTTTATATCCTCAAGGCATATAACTTGAGTAAGAGTGCGATGTATTTACATATTTGCCCTTCATTTTTAGGAAGTGCCATGATAACATGATCCACAATATTACCGAGTCTAATCATTCGACAGTAATCATGTTGGACATTTTGGCTATATGCTATCATGATTAATCATTGACTTTAATGTATGTTGTTCATCATGGTTACTCATACTTAATCATTTTCTCTAGAAATATATGATGCATAGCTACATCAGCTTGCCGACTTTGCTGAGTTGATGACAGCGTGCTACTCAATGTCAGTAGACAACATCAAACATTAACTTCAATATAACTGAATTGTTAACTCATCCATTTTTAATCTAGAGAGATAATGTTATCAAATTGTCCATGCCCTGAGATCTAGTTCGATCTTCGAGTTAGGCTATTTTATAGATGAGGTGTATGGCTAATTTTTTGTTACTCAGCAAAGAGTTGCCTTTCCTCAAAACCTTTGTAACCCTAATCAATACAAGCTTTAAAATCTAACTATCAATTGGACCATCAAAAAACTTTATCGGCAAGCTAGCTGGTATATCGATTTTGAGTTACTTCACAATTATAATCAATTGCAATGATATAATTGTGCAGGCCTTCCCTCCCTTTCATCTTTGACTCACAGCTATCTTGTTCATGTATCCATGGACCAAAACATTGTAATCAGTTTCCAATATTATGACACTAACTCTCATCCTTCTACTATATATATCAAATGTGGAACTTGAAAAGCATGATTTTAAATAGCAATTTATAATTGTTATAATGATCATCATAAAAGTTTCAAGCACCTTATATTACATCATCGAGATAAATAACATGAAAAAAGTATAAAGAGTGTTTTTTTTTTAATTATTTCTCATTAAAGTAGACCATTGTAACATAAATAGCAATTGTTATTTCTACTTATACTTTCTTTAAATAAAATATTATTCTTTTAAAATTATTAGTTCTTTCTCAAAATTTCTCTAAAAATGATTTTACATTAATCCCTCAAAAAATATTATTTATTTAATAAAATATAAAAAGAAAGATAGTATCCTTGCTTTGTCATTATTATTTGTATTTTTTATTATAATATCATTATAATAGCTGTTATTTCAGCAATTATATTAATATTAAAAATTTAAAAATATATTTTTGAGATAAACATCGGTTATAATTATTATTACAGTCAGCAACAGTTTTGGCAGGTGCCAGTATAGTGGGATAACCTTGCTAAATACCAAGCCCGCCCTGGGCATTGGATTCCCATTCCCGGACGAGGATTACCTTCACTTCACATGTGGAGCCCTAAACACGTGGTCCACTCCACCCCAAATAGCCGGTCCTCTCGGCCCAGCCTCCGGTCCGGGCCCACCTGCCTAAATTATCCACCCAAAGCAACGGTCCCGATCTGTGTGCTCGACTCCCACAGCTCAATCAAAAAGGCCACGTATAGGGTACTAGATTTTCTCCTGTTCCGCGGTCTACGGTCACCACTTCGGTCAGAGGGGAAGCAACGAGGAAACCGTATAAAAAAAATACAAAGGCAAAGGCATATAAGTCTCCAATGATTTGCGGTATCTTGACCGCATCGGTCGAATTCCGCGCAAAGTTTGACCGCTTCCGCCGCACGTGCGGGGGCCCCGGGATCGCACGTGCGCCTCGCTGTCGTCGCGCTAGCGGGCGCCCGGCACCGCACCTTCGTTCCACATGCGCGGAATAAAATAACCGCAAGTGCATGGATTCACGTACAGGTAAGCTCCTTTCTTGCCATTTATTCACGACGGTACCACGGTGTTACAACTCATGTACGCGAGAGGGTGGAGGGATAAATTGGTAAGCGCGGGGTTAGTGGGGATTATTCTCGAGAGCTGGAATAAAGGACCATGGGCGCATACGGGTCACATGGGAACGGGGATAAGCCTCGTACGGACAGGTAGGCTGGGGCGCGCGCTCTCTCTCTCTCTCAATAAATATATATCCCCCCCTCCCTCCCATGATAAGGGTTGTCGGGTAGTGAAGGTGATAATTGGGGGACACGTGGGACAGCTAGGACGCACTCGTGGGGCCACACTTAATCATCATTATCCCGACATGATGCCGGGATTAAATCCACTGGCGGAGATATTGGGTGCCTTATTCTCCCCCATAGTCTCCCAATCCCTCATTATTATTAACCATTCAACCCCTCCTCCCAACCTACCCCTAAACTTTTTCTTCAAAAATTAATGGAGACCCGTAGGTCTGCTCTCCCTCAGTGGAGCGTCTACTCCATCCTATCACTGTCATTTTGAAAATATTAAACACAGGTCTCTTAATTCTATCAAAAAAAAAACGCAAATTTTTTTTGATGAAAAAAATATTAACCACATATTAATTATATAAAAAATATAATTATTTTTTTTATCAAAAGATCTTAAATATGGTCACTATAAAAATTTAAGAGATTAAAAATATTACAGAAGATATTCTTCATGAGGTATCAAATTACCAACAGATCTCTCTTATTAAAATTAAAAAAATAAAAATAAAAATAATTTATATTTATCATAATTTTTTTTATTAAAATTTTTCACATAAAATATATTTTATTTTTCATCAAAATAGGGTTCAAAGAATTAGTGCATATTTTACTTTTCGTTACAGCAAAAATTTCTCAATAAGTCACATGGGGTTGGAAAGTTATCTAACATGTCTTCGTGTTAGCTTATCATTATTTGTCGGCCTTAAGTTGTCAATTTATTTTCGATGAGACTTTGAAAAATCAAAACAAAAAAGTGTGCATCAAAGTAAAACTTGCATGTTATTTATATGTGGTCCTTATGATAACCTGACAGCTCAACTTCTAAATGTCCACCGACAATGTTTCATATTTTCGTAGCAATATTTTTTATTTTTTTTATTGAAAAAGTTTTGTGAAATAAGATACTCTCCGGATGGTCAAATTCAAAAATCAATCATTGCCAAACTTCCAATGAATGGGGTGGCCTTTGTGTTATATCACTTGCTGCCCTGTATTTGCCCCCCCCAATGTTGTTGAGTAAGCATTAATGGAATGAATGAGCTAGCTAGAGGTAGTTATGTTATATTTATTCAACCAAACTCATAAATGCTTGAGTACCTACAACAGCATCTTCCAAATACTGATGCTTGATTGGAGGCACCAATGACTGAAAGCCAGTTGATTAACAAGATAGGTGGACACCTGTAACCCCAACACATCCACAAACACATCTTGGCTTTCAGGCTTAGGGATTCATATGTTAGAACTTGCTAAACTACTTTCATTAGCATTCAATTTCAGCATCGGAGAGCTAGCACTATCATCTATCATCCATTAATACTTGTTAGATAAATAGATTCGATCGGCATAAAACATAACCTTCTCCTAATAAGCATCGAACATTTCAAAAGGATACATTATTCCCTGAAATAAGTTTGATTTTTGTTAAAATTGAAAGTTAATTTGCCATTAATTACCTCAACAAACTAAGATGCATGCATCCGAATGGAATATATTCTCATGTTGCGAAGCATCCTATACCACTGATGGATATGATGCAGTGCATGATTGTGAGCTTGTCGGCCAGGATGAGGAACATGTTTGATGCTGCCATGCATGTATGAACCTAAAAGATGAGAAATCAAAATCCTTGGACTGGTGATGAGTTTTCCAGGCAATAATTGTGGTGAGGAGCCAAAGGGAGGGAGGGGTATTCCGGGAAGGGGGAATAGGGAGGGTACAAGTCGGGGCAACTGGGAGAGCGCCAATGATTGCGGGGCGTGGGTGTCGGGGGCCGGGCCGACAGCGTGACACGCACGACTGGGGTCCGTGGGCCCCGCGTGTCACGTCTTTCCGTGGTGTGTTGGCACGTGCCGCAGCACGACATGTTGGTCCACGTGAGTTCGCCCTGGTTTTCCATCCCCTTCCACGTGAACCCCCACTCCCCTTTGCCCCTGCCCCCACCTCTCTCTTTCTCTCCACCCCCCTCACCCTGGCTCGCCTTCATCGGCTCGGCTTATGATCTAGGTGGGCCCTATCTCTATAAGTGGCGTGCCCTTGGATCCGGTTCGGGTGGCCCCAGGCCAGATGTCCGGGAAGCCGGTTTGTTGGCAATTACGCCTGTGCGTTTAACCTGGGGAGTCATGGTGTTGATATTTCTTACCAAAGCCTGGTGGGAAATTATTACTCTTACCAAAACTTGATATTGCTGTTTGCATGTGTCTTGTCCAAAGCATTATGCTCATTATTTTTATCCCAAATGATTAACTTTGTGATGAAATCAGTATTTATATTTATATATTTATTTATTAGTCTTTTAAATTTAGATTTTTTGTTTGCTGTCTTCTTCATCTCCAAAGGTTGCTCCTTATGCTTACCTCAAGCCTCAGCACATGATGCAATCATCTATTTTTTTGATCTATTATTGTGGGATTTTGGATTGCATATATTAACCTTTAAAAGATTTTGCTTGGATGTCAGATATGAATTTTCATACCAGTATTTCTGTGCTCAAATTCTACTACAACTGTTGGATTATGTTCTCTCGATGCACCTATATTAATAAAATTTCACTACATATTTGGTGCCAAACTTCTGCTTACCCTCAAAATCAGATTTTACTTATAGTTACAGTCATAATGAGCAAGTTTCTGAAATGCTTAATAGTTACAGATTTTATACCGTATGGGGCTTCATCTTTTGCGGTTGTTACTCAAACGATTTTCTTAACTCAAATTTTGCTTTTTGCAGTATCTTTTGGACAGCTTATTTTATATTTGCTCTACATAGTTATTGTTTGTTTGGCTTATGTATCCTGTAAACAGATTATGTATAATGTGGTGATTGTAAACAGGCTGTTTCCTTTTCAATGAAAACCTTCTTTCTACAAAAAAAAAAATCTGATGGTAAATTATTAGTTTGGCCAGATCCAGCATAGATCTGGATTGAAATTATTTTATATTTATTATAGATCTTCACTTCGGCCTCAACTAGATGCATCCTCAGCATTGATCGAATTACAGAAAATGGGCATTGACTAGATCACGTGTATGCAATAGACCTAAAGGTTACTAAACACGTCCCATCAAACTAATAGCGACTGTTCTCGATCCTTGTTCCTTATTGAGGATTTTTACCTCAGCTCCGAACGAGCTATTTTAGGTCATTTATGATCGAGCTACGGTCTTCATCGATAGATCAATCCATCTCTCTCTTAAATTGGAAAAGTCAAGATAAAGAAAGATTCCTTTGTGATTGAGTCTTCCCCAAAAGGAAATAACTTCTCCGAATCAATCTGTACATCAAATATGGAAAGTAATTAAGATTCTGAGACGTATACGGCTCCGATTTTTTCCCTTTAAATAAAAAGATACAGAGATTTTTAAAATAAGTTCTCCACTCTCACTCTTTCTCTCTCTTATTGTTCTCCATTCGCTAACTTGAGCGTCGGAGGATCTTTACCAGAGAATATCCCGATGAGAATTTTTTTTGCAGGTATTTGGACAGAGCTCCAGCGGCAGTATCATCTTGACCATCCTCACCTCGGCAATCCGACCTCAAATGTAGAGATCAGGAGCAATAATATCATATAAATATATAAATATAATAATAATATAGATTCATGGTGGATCTGACTCATCTAATAATACTTTGTTATTCTTATCTGATTGTACAAAGCTGTGCCATATTATCCATCTCCAAAGTAGATGATCATTTGGCATCAAAATAAAGTATTAATGCTCTTTATTTTTGAAATAAATATGATTATGGTTTTCAAGATGAATAAATGATGACTATCTAATGATGCATCAAATAAAATATATATAGTAGAGGTTATGTGCTCGTTGGGAGTGGTATGAGCTCATCTTCCTTCTACAGTTTTATTTCCACTCGGGAAATGGATAGAAGAAGCATAAGAATGAGAGGGGAGTATTGAAAAGATAGACTGTTACTGATGTTATTAGCAGTGGAAGAACTGTTATTAATGGCTTTGTCATAACTGGTGGTGTCTCCCCTGTTTGAGGTGTATGCCATGGACAGTGATGCACAGTGCATGACATGGTTTGTCGGGTGGAGAGAGAAATATTTCATGGATATCGCTGTGACTCCATCTATCTAGTGTAATTATTCAAAGTGTACTTGGATGCAGTAAAAAGATATAGTGTAATTATTAGAGTTGCAACGTTAGTTTTTTCTTGAAAAAAACAACAACAACATAATAAATTTTTTCTTGCCAATTCTTGCACCCAAATTTCTAACTTTAGCCAAAGTATAGGTAACGACCTCCAATATATTTTTTTAATTATTTAATGTATATAAAATTCAAAAATTATTAAAAAAATGATAAATTTAGAAAAAAATGAGATATAAAATTATATATATATATATATATATATATATATATATTTTAAGCTAGATAAAAATAAATTGTTAAATATGTATTTTTTGTTATATATATTAAAAATTTCTTTATATGCGACAACAAAATCAACAACTTACATCACGAGACTTAGTAACAAATAATTTCTATAAAATTTCTATCATATAATAAAGTTCTATATATTTTACTTTATATAATAGAAAATGGCTAATTATTTATCACGATAAATTGATTAGAGCCATTAGATATAATATGTTATATACTTTTAAAGTATTTATATATAAAAAAATATATAATTTAAATTTTTTT
This sequence comes from Elaeis guineensis, assembly GCF_000442705.2. Taxonomy (NCBI): domain Eukaryota; kingdom Viridiplantae; phylum Streptophyta; class Magnoliopsida; order Arecales; family Arecaceae; genus Elaeis; species Elaeis guineensis. The sequence goes on along the minus strand of NC_026003.2, from coordinate 116,582,698 downwards.
AAAATCATATATAAAGTTAAAAAAAAATATTTCACATATTTTTTTGATCTATTCAATTTTTGACTATTAAATGTATGAAGTATGAGCCTTCAAATTATATAATTTTTAGTATATAAATAGTTTATAGATAATAAATCATATCCAATGATTTAAATTATAAATATAATGCTCTTATCATTCAACCTAGGCTTCTTTGTATCCAAGTGAAATTCTACTCAAATACAGTCCTAGAGAGAGAGAGAGAGAGAGAGAGAGAGAGGGGGGGATTTGGGGCGGGGTGGGGTTGTTGTATAATGTTATAATCCAATTGCAACAAAATCTATCCGGCAAGAATTCACACGAGGTATTTGTGTCTTATAAGGTAAGAAATTATTTATGAATGAAAAAAAGTACATAAATTCTCAATTAAAATAAATTTTGCAAAAACTACCAAATTCTAGATGTTTGCAATTTAAAAATTTATTTATTGGGTGAGCGATAACTAAATCATGATACTACAATATTTCAACAAATCATGCTGTCCTGTCACACATGTAGCAGAGTTATTCTCTCGCGAATGCTAAATGGCAACAAAATCCCCAACAAAGTCTTAAATACTTGCTTGCTAAAGCAACACCTAGTTTTAAAGGCGATGATGATAGAAGGTTAATGTCGATCATATGCAGCCTATGATGGTTAATGATGATGTTATGATGGTGGGAGAGTGGTCCACCGGTCCCAGCAAGGAGCAGCTCATGCTGGTACACTGTGGGACACAATGATGTGCGTAAGTATGAATTGGCCTTCAATGCTGTTGGGGCTCACCTATGCTCCCCCTCCCTCATCATCCTATATCATACATCCACATCAAGATCTGTAACAGTTGCACGAAGGCAATGATGGACATAAATTGGTATCATGTATTGCAATCATGAGCCGTGTGTGCGTCTCCCCTTCCTGACATCACGCCACTTCACATGCACCCGAGAGAAAGAAACAGGATGATTTCTTGCTCTCCTTTAAACTGGAATCAGATAGATGGGTGGAAGTGGGAAGGGAGGTCAAACGTCAACAGGGTGGTGGAGCCGCTGCGGGTTTGTGGGGCTCCGTGGACGAGCGAGCCACGGGTTTCTCATGGGAGAAGCAGGACGAGGACGGACCCCCGGGGGGATTAACCAGGGTTAAGGTTTGGGAAGAGGGTTAGAGTTTGGGAGCAGTCATGATTTCGATAATTGGGGAGCCCCTGACACAAGCCATGATTGAAGAAAGGAAGAGACCGCTATTTAAAACCCCCGTGCCCCCTCTTCCATTTATCCCACAAAGCCTCTTTGAAGCCCTTCTCCAAGTCCCACCTTTCTATTCCCTGATTCTTTCACCAGTCCTAAACCCAAGCTTAAGAGAAGGGAAGAAAGGAGAGGAAAGGAGGTGAAGAAAGAAAGGTGAAGCAAGGCAAGGAGTAGTAAAGGAAAAGAGATAAAAGGGTTGCTCGCTAGTTTCGTCAAAGATGATGGTGGAAAAGGAGGATCTCGGACTCAGCCTCAGCCTGAGCTCGCCGGAGACTCGGTTCCCTCTCCAGCTCAATCTCATGCCGTCTCGTTTTTCTTCATCCCCGTCTCCTCCTCCGCCGCCGCCGTTCCTTCTGCACAACAAGTCCTCATGGAGCGATCTCCTCAACCCCTCAGGTAACGTCAACCACCTAGATCTAGGCTTTTTCTTTCCGTATCTATGCTAGATCTGTGAGATTTCTAAACGGAATCTAAAGAGTCGGCGGTGTGTCTTGGGTTGCATGCAGAGAGGAGAACGGAGGGACCGCTGCTGAGAGGAATCGATGTGAACCGGGCGCCGGCGACGGAGAGGGAGAGCGAGGAGGAAGCTGGGGCGTCGTCGCCCAACAGCACGGTTTCCAGCGTCAGCGGGAAGCGCGGGGACCGCGAGGTCCCTGGCGCGGAGGAGCACGAGGCGGAGCGCGCCTGCTCCCGGGGTATTAGCGACGAGGAGGACGGGGAGGGCTCCCGGAAGAAGCTCCGCCTCTCCAAGGACCAGTCCGCCATCCTTGAAGAAAGCTTCAAAGAGCATAACACCCTCAACCCCGTAAGTACCCCCCTCCGCTCTCTCTCTCTCTCTATCCCTCCCCTCCCATGGCTAGTTTGGGAAGGAAAGAGAACTTCGTAATCTTCCGAGACTGACCCTGGATGTTTCTCTTTGTTCCAACGAGAACAGAAGCAGAAGCTGGCGTTAGCCAAGCAGCTCAACCTGAGACCGAGACAGGTGGAGGTCTGGTTCCAGAACCGAAGGGCGAGGTATGAAACCGAGACCGACCGTGTCGTATTAGAAAGTGGTGTTTCAGTAAGAAAAAATTTACATTGCGTTAATACTCTGGGGTTATTTCAGGACGAAGTTGAAGCAGACGGAGGTGGACTGCGAGTTCCTGAAGAGATGCTGCGAGAGTCTCACGGAAGAAAATAGAAGGCTTCAGAAGGAAGTCCAGGAGCTGCGAGCTCTAAAGCTATCGCCTCAGTTCTACATGCACATGACCCCTCCGACCACCCTCACCATGTGTCCCTCATGCGAGCGTGTCTCCAACTCCACCAACACCGCCACCGCTTCCGCTCCTTCCACCGTGCCGCCGCCGCCGCCACCCGACCACCATCCTCTGCTCCACCACCACCGCCCGATCCCTATCGCCCCCGCCCCAGCTCCGACTCCCTGGGCCCCGATTCCTCTTCGTCCGTCCCTTCTCGATGCCACTCTGCAGCGTACTTGAAGCTAAAAATCATTATCACCTCCATGAGTACCATGGTGTAGGTCTATTTTGGAGCTTTTTGGAGCTGATAGATTTTGGTGTAGATTTGGTGGGATACGGTGAGATTACCATGGATGTCAGTATATTATGTGTAAGCGTTTTGATGATGTTTATGATGATGATGATGAGTGGGTGACTGATGGAAAGAGGAGACTCTCCATCAGCTTTTTCCTTTTTTTGACGAGGGGAATTCCTTGGCCTGTCTCGTAGCTTAGTTTCTCATCCACATTCTTTTGTTTCCACCCCACTTTTCTCTATTTTATTTGGGGAGATACTGTAGCGGATCTGGGAGTTGGTGTGGGTGTCTCGGACTCTCTGTTAAAAAGTCTTGAAAAACTATAAAAATGTCAAGTTCTTTTTAAATTATGAGAACTGCAACTTGTATATCATGTAAAGGGCTGCCTACTTTCCCCTGTCCCTTCTTTTTTAATGTTTAGTTGTTTTTGTTCTCTGCGTTCTCAATGCTCTCATAAATTATTGTTTGTAATCTCTACCACATGTGCTTATGGACTGGACGATAGGTTGGTATGTTGTGGCGTTCGGTGAGAACGTTGGGAGGATTCCCATTGACTAATCTAAAAGAACGAAGCTGAGTATAAAATTATCACATCATTCCATCCTAATCATTTGTTTATATAAAAATATACAAGGAAGCATCTGACCTTTGCTCGGTTGGTAATGGGTGTTATGTCACTTTTAATTGGCAGTATTAGCGCTTGCTTGCCATCACCACATTCATTTACGTAGCCGTCGCTAACACCACGAGACGAGGTAATAAATACAATTGGGTGTGGGGTTTGATTTTGTGTGTCATATTTGTTTGTTAGTAGTTGGCTGGGTTCCAAATTCTGGTGTGTTATTATAATTGTTTCTTTACACCCCCCACGGAACACCCACCATAACTTAGGGAGCAAAATATGGGCCTCAGCTTAAAATGGTAGGCCCCTCCCAAGCTCCCATTTTTTTTACTTTGCCTGCCTTAGGATTTTTTTTTTTCCCCGATTTTACTATATATATATAATTATTTTTTTTTCTTTGCTAGAAAAGACCAGGACTCACGTGGGCGGTAGATGGGGGTAAGCGGTGATGAATCCGAGGATGAGTGATTTAAGGCTCCAATTGGTATGATTGACGTTACGTGTCGCCTTTTGAAATTGACCTGTAATTTGACCCTGTCCCTGTGTGGGTGTGCGAGTTGGGCGGCGATCTTTTTTGGTCCAACAATGCGGATAGGCCTGCCTGACCGAACCGGCTGCTCTCCTCGGAGTGCCTTAGACGACCACACAAGGATTGAGGGAAAAAAAAAAAAAAGGTCATGGTCTTGGATTAGCTAGCTAGTTGGAAATGCCTCTTAGGAGTAATTCCATTTGGATAAACATCATTGTCTTGACCTTTGAGTGATGCATGCCTGTGATCCGTTATTTGCTTCAACTTTATGAGCAATCTAATGCGCATATGAAGATGGGAAGCCCACAATATATCATGAGCATGTGTTGCCATAAGTAATTGTTAATTTGTGTGCCGATAAGTGGGTTTGAGTTTGGATGTTGTTAATTAGGAGTGAGCATGATGGTCGCATAAACATCTCGGATAATGACCATGCAATTGTTGAACATTTTATCTATTAAATGTCTCTTAGGTCACTTGCGTAAATCTTGTCTTTTTTTAATTTGCCTGCTTTACCAATATGGCTAATCTTGTGGGAAACCCTATAGCAGAGACCAAGATTTTCTAATCTAATCAACTATATATGACAAAAAAAATGAAAAATAGAAGAATATGATATAGCATAAAAAATAAAAAATAAAAATGGGAAAGATGGGCTGTAATTATTGTCGTGGGCCTAGACCGATTCTTAAGCTATATGATGACTTCTTTAGATTTTGTTGAGTTTGATGGCTTGGACAACATTGAAATTTGGATGCTCCAACACACAAGATCATGAGAAAGGTTTGCTAACATTATCTACTTCTGTTAGCAATAGAGAGCCATCCTCACCTTTTGCTCATTTTGCACACCAGAATTCTTGGCACATGGTTGACTTTCAAGTAACATGCTTTTTAAAGGATGACCTATGCACAGTAACCTATTCTGAGAATGATTCTTTGAATTGATAAAGAACTATTGGTGGTTTAATTCAAGGAAAATGCTAGACTTTGAAAGAACGAAGGAATGCCCAATGACTTGATTGAGAAATTTGTCTTGCTAATTGTGGGATGGGGCGTGAGAACTCAGATCTGAACATGTCCAACAACTATAAAAAAAAAATATTAATTCACATTTGGTGAGTTCTCTGACTTAGTCAAAAACTGGAAGAATTATGTTAAGATTTCATAATATTTAGGGATTAAGATTATAATCAATTGTAGTGGCCAGCATTGTTCGCTAGATAGTATCTTGTGCTGGAGTCATCACGAACTCGAATGTTTAATTATTTTTCTTTGTTTTTAGTGTTGGCTTGAGATAGATACAGTGAGTCTTTTATTATTATTATTATTATTATTCTTTGGTAGTAGATACAATGAGCCTTAGGCTTAATGAACTCAAGCATAGCCCTATTGGGATTTTGTCTTGTAGTAAGAAATTTTAAAAAGCAGAGAGTTGCATGGCGTGAGCTACCTCTACAAAGAGAGTTCGAGGCATCCTTCTTGCGTGGCGTGAGAGTGTGTGCGCTATGCATATACTCGTTGGATTTAATTTATTTAATTTATTTAAAAAAAAATTTATTTGTGAAATAGTTGAGTTTAGATCTCAGCTTATAAATTTTTATAAAATAATTATTTTTCTTTGTATATATATATATATATATATTATCATCTTTTTCTCATTATTCTTTTTTTAGTGTTTGTTTTGGATTGCGAATTGGAGGTAGCATGCCATCCTACATCTTCATTAGTTAAGCTGATAATTTAATTATAAGAGTTACGAGTTTACGTAAATTGGGTAAAAATTAGGTTTTTGTTGGGGCAAATAAGTTCAAAAAGTTTGATTAAGTTCGACTAGATTACCTAAACTTTAGGAAAGACGATTAGGTCATGTTATTTTTGGCATGATTTGGACAAACTAGTTGACTCATCATATAATTTTATATTTCCATTGTATGTTTCAATTTATTATGAATAAGATCAATTGAATGTAGATAACATATGTCATATCTAAGACAAATGGTTGCATAAACAAGTCAGAAGGACTGATGGCACATCTCTAGAGACCCGTAGCTTGGAAGAGACAACCAGTTGAGCCATCACGAAATATTTGGGTGGAGTCAAAGACGAGGGAGTTGCCCTCGCACTTGCATGAAATCATTTTCTCTCGTCAAATATGGCTTCATATGTATATAATATATATGACCTTTTGCCATTCAAATACATGTGCTCGAGCGAATTCCAAGGGCGGTGGCCACCAGACGAAGCAACTCGCGCAATCGGGCAAAGAAAAAGAACATATATAGGTTATTTTAACACCAGCAACAGTAAATGGCTCGCATAATATAGTTTGGTATTACTTTTTAAAACTTTATGATTTGTCAAAGGAGAGTCGTAAACGATCTCCAAGAGAAGATTGGAACTAGAAATAAAGGATGTATTGGTTAATGAGAAGATCAACAATTAGGAAATATGTTATAGTTGCAACACATATGTGTTCTTATTAGATTAAATCATTTATTTAAAGGAGAATTTTATTGCTGTATCATGCACAAAATGTCTCAAAATTAAGGAACCCAATTGGTTATGATGTCATTCACCACATCAATGTGTTGGTTGCACTTTTTTGGATTCTAAGGCAGGCAATTCTATTACGGTAGGTAAGTAATAGAGATGCCGGTGTGGAGTTTGGAAGAAGAAGGGGGTGTTTGAGCATCCAAGGAACAAATCCATAGAGACTTGATTAAAGGAAGAAATCAACAGAATCTGGATATCTGTCTGGGGCACAAAGTTTTAAGCATGATTCCTGCCAGTCCAGGGCATCAATTGCAAGGAGTGGTGAAACGATCTCATCTTGTATACGAAATAACTCTCTTGATTGGTGTTCATATAGCCATGTATTAATATTTGTGCTTTTAAATTTTCTTTATTCTCCAATTTTTATCTCAGAAAGATCTGTCTGTTACTGAGCATCAAATAATATGTTGTCGAAGCATGAGATCTACTTGTTGGTAGTTATGGAACGAACGAAATTGAGGTGTTTCGACATGAATCTAAGACAACTCGGTAGTTGGTAAGTTGTATTTTGAGTTATCAACTAGATGATGATTCCTTCAGTGCTCATGACTATGTTCAGACATACTCTAAGGAATTAGAAAAATATTGAATAGTTACTGCATATGTCACCGTTGCAATTAAACTGAATTTTTAATACAGTCAAATGAGGTCCGACAGCAACTGCAAGTTTTATCCCCTGTAATCACATTAGAAGACTGTTATGGGTGGCTGGGCATCCATTGCCCGCTTGTTTGGTAGTTTATGATGCGTTAGTATGTCCATAGGAAGGAATTCAATGTGCCATATTACAGTTTCAGGTTTCTCAAGTTTAGGTTGAGGGTGACTCCTCCATTATTATCTCTTTAATTATAGATCTTAATTCTCATTCTTCCTCGACTTTTTTAGGAGAAATTCTTTGTGCACCACGAACGGTACAGAAAATTCAACATGGAGCGTACCACTTTATGTGATTGGTTCACGTAGCCACCTCTTTCCAATGTGCATTTAGTGCTTGTAGTTCTATTTTTTCATTTAAAAAATTTATATGACGAAAATATTTCTGTCATTTGGAAAAAATTATGACATCCTATGGTATATTATGGTTTTCTATACATAGGATGTCATAATATGGCCCAAAAAATTATGATATCCTATGCATATTATGACATTTTACATCAAATTATGACTTTCTGCATGCAGGATATCATAATATGATTCAGAATATCATAATATGGCTTAGGATATCATAATATAGAAGGAACATTTTTATCCAATCACTTTCCAACACGCATTTAATACTTGAAGTTTTATTTTTTCATTTGAAAATTTTGAATGACGAAAATGTCATTGTTCGTTGGAAAAGATTACGACATTCTGTGCATATTATGACATCCTGCGTTATATTATGACATCCCATAGACAAAAATTATGACTTTCTAAATGCAGGACGTCATAATATGGACATAGAATGTCATAATTTTTTCAAAGGACATAGATATTTTTATCATTCAAAATTTTAAATAAAAAAGTAAAATTGCAGGTATTAAATACGTATTAAAAGGCATGACTATGTGGATCAATCAGATAAGACGGTGCGCTCTATATAGAATTTTCTATATCACCCACAGTGCACAAAGAATTTTCCTTTTCAAATGATGGTGAGTCTGTTTGCTGTTTAAATTTTCATATACTGCAGTAGGAAATCAAGTGGCACGTTGGGTTGCCTCCTTTGTTTTCAATGGGCCATTTCTCGGTGGCCCATTCCATTTGATATGCAGCATCCCTCGCCTATGACACTTAGCAAGTTATTGTCAGCGTACATGGATTCCTCTTGTACTTGAGTTTCTCAAGCCTGCAATTGTTCATTAGCGTCTCGCGTGGTGGCCTGCTATTTTGCCTATGTGGAGGAGTTATGTTACTATATTTGCTTTGTGTTCATCTCTATAATAGATTTTTTTTCTGCAATATAATGCCCTCAATTCCCATTAAAAAAAAGGAAAAAGAAGCATGAGATCTTCTTATAGGGCTAACCACAGCTATTATTGACATAATTAAAATATTATTGGCTTTAGATGCACTACCGTGGATGTTGCAATTTTAGTGGTCAAACCTAGTAACTAGTAAGGCGGTGGTCCAGCCCATCCTAGAGTCGCCTTTGGACGGATCTCAACCGTGTACCTGGTTTGCGATAAAGACAACGGCACGGTGCTAACCTTTGTTCTCGTCCAATTTGGGCATCTAAGAACCATTTGGAGTTTATATAAAAAAAATGATTTTTGTTAAAAAATTCCCAAAATTGTTATAACAAAATATTCTAAAACATAAATATTAAAATATAAAACTATTTATATGTTTGTATACATGTATGTATGCCACGTCTTTGAATTGGAGATGCGGAAAGGTGACAAAAAGTGATTAATATATGATAACCTTGATTCTTGACCCATTAAACGATGTCATTTTTGGCCTTTCGTAATTGTTACAAATTTAGCAAACAAAATATATAAAGGTTAGATTTTCCTATAATATAAAATAAGAGAAAAAGCAAGACAGGAACCCAGTTGGAAAGTGCAAACTTTTGTCTCTTGAGATAGATCTGCTCGTCTGGTATATCTCAAAATCAACTGTGACAGTAGTGTAAGAGATGGATGGGATGGTGCTGGTTTTGTGACCTAAGGATTGGGCTCGGATCTTATTGTGGTTGGATGAAACAGGTTGGATGAGCCTATTGTCTTCGAGGCAAAGCTTCATACAGTCTAGGTTGAAGTTTTTTATGCTCGTCGGATCTTATATGTTGACTATCTTATCATTGAGGGACACTCAGTCACTATGGGGATTTGATTATGGAACTGTAGGTAGAGAGTTATTTTCTATCCTCTCAACATTACGATCTTGCTACGGAACTACATCGACCTCATCATTCATCATAGTTTCAAGAAGGTCTGATGAATACTTAATTTAGGATGCTAGAGGCACTAAATATTGTAATCATTAATATTATTTTATTAAAAATTTAATGCTATCTAGTCTATTTTGCAGGTAATTAAGAGTTTGGATTCATAAGATTCAATTTGGACTCAAATTGGTTTAGATTTGAGTGAACCAAGCAAGCATCTCTTATTTCAGTGTGAACGCAACTTAAAGATCAAGGGTCAAGAAGCAACCTCTCCAATCAAAGGCCTAGATTAAAAGATAAATAGAATTAAGTGTAGACACGATTTATTGATCAACGGAGGAAAATCAATATGAAGATCCAAGAATCCTTATTCACACTCCCATCTTTCTTCTCATGAAACCTTAGCCTCTTCACTCTATAAATAGAACCCCAAGGCCTCTCTCTTTTTCAATCAAGCTAACACCTAAGTTCTCTTCAAGCTTTTCTCTTTCTCTCTCCCTTTTCTTCATAAGTCTAGGGGAGGTACTAATCCTAGCACAACATATTCTTCCATAGATCCCTTCTCCATATCCCATCAAATCTAGGAGAGGTTCAAATCCTAGTGCCCCTATCCTTTCTCTATTACATATCTGCTTCCATCAACCTTTCTTCCTTGGAGTTTCTGTACCAAACCTTCCAGCCATCCTGTCGCTATCTGCACGGAGGAAGATAAAGGATTCAAGGAGACACATCCACCATCGGACGCAGCAAGAAGATCAACTTGGTTTAGTTGTCTTATATCACATTTTATTTCTTTTCTTTATATATGCTTCTTTATTAGATTAATAAAAAATAATTTTATTTTTCATGCTTTTTTTTTATTTTTTTTATAATTTATTATTTTTTTATATTTTTAAAATAATCAACTGAGATCTCTGCGGATACGATCTTGACTCACCCTATCTATATAGTAGTGAGTAAGGTTAATTTTGGTGTGTTACGACATGCATCAAATTTTGGTGCTATTGTCGGAGATTTTGGCACGATTGTTTTGAAAAAAAAAATTTAAAATAAAAAAAATCTATAAAATAAAAAAAAATATTTTACTACTTTCTAGATTTTTATTTCTCATTTTAGATTTCTAGATTACCTTTTATGTATTCTTTTTCAAAATTTCTGTCTCATATTACTCGTCGTATATGGTAGATTTACTATTTTATATTTAGATTTCTTTATTTACATACATAGAAATATTTTCTACTTTCTATAACCTATCAATTTACTGCTTTCTATAGATTAGAATAATTTACTGTTTTATATAATTAGTGATTTCCTACTTCATAAGTAGATTAGATTCTTAGCTTTTTATTTGGATTACGTAATTACCTTTTATTCTTAATCGTAAGATTACCTTATTTAGATAGTTAAGTAGTTATCTTATTTATTATTACCTATTATTCTTAGTGATTTACTGCTTTCTATAGATTAGAATAATTTACTATTTTATATAATTAATGATTTCTTACTTCATAAGTAGATTAGATTTTTAGCCTTTTATTTGGATTGCGTAGTTACCTTTTATTTTTAACTGTGAGATTACCTTATTTGCATAGTTAAGTAGTTACTTTATTTATTATTGCCTATTATTCCTAGTGATTTACTGCTTTCTATAGCTTAGAATAATTTATTACCTTAAAAATAGATTTGATTTATTGCTTTATTTGTAGAATACCTACTTACCTTTTAATCTTAGTATGATTTACTTTTTATTTAGTTAGATTCACTTGATCTTTTAATATCTAATTAATCTAATTTAAAAATTTACTTTTTATTTTTTCTTACTAAAAGATAACATAATATAAAAAGAATACAACAATAATACATAACACTTGACTAATATAAATAAATCTATTAAATTTTAAAATCCACTTAACATGTTTGGATATCTTTTCCTTTTGCATTGTATATTTTCATTAAAAAAAAAATCTTAAGGGTAAAACCCTAATCAACATAAGGTGGAGATTTCATCATCCTTTCTTGGCCCACAAATTACCACCTTGCAATTACATTGACTTAAACTTCTAATTTAAAATCGATTAGACGTTGATCCTTAAGGATCCTCGAGCTCAGTAGGACAAGGAACCCTAAAAGTTAGACCGAGTTCAGGTTAGTCAGTTTAACTGGTGTCTAGAAAAGTGGTTCAGAGATTACGTCCTGAAGGAAGGTGGTTCATTAATTGGTTCCGTTCGCTAATCTGACCAACACAGTTGGTGTTTAAGAAAAGCAATGGGGGGACTCCCACCAACCTTACACTTACCTGGCCAGTTGAGTGGTTAGTCTGCTACTTGGAGTGTTTGAAGGTGATCTTGAACTCCTTAGGTTCTTAGCATTAGAACTCCTTAGGTTCTCTTCTTTAGAATTCTTTTCCCTCCTCCTACTCTCCTCTTTCAAAAAAAAAAATTATTGAAATTAAAACTTGATGAGATCTTTTGGGTGCATGCTAGGACGCCGATCATTACAACTTGATTTACAGCTATTAGATTTAGAACTAGAAAAAATGATTCGAATAAACCAAATCAAAACCATGGATCTAAAACAAGAGACTGACCCACCACGATAATTGAGATAGTATTTTACTCTCTCATCTTATACTTACTCGTCATGTATCCAGTCTCCTCCTGTGGAGGCGACACAATACGAAATCAAGTCCAGCATTATTCAAATGCTTCCATCATTTTATGAACTGACGAATGGGGATCCATATAAATACTTGATGAATTTTTTGAGATACGATCAAACAGCATTAACAAGGTTGGAGAGACTTCAAGACTGAACCTGACCGTTAACAGAATCCATGGTCCCATCCCAAGTGAGCTCGGCCAGCTCAAAAGCTTGGGTCAACTAAGTCTCGACGGGAACCTGCTTTCTGGATCAATACCTGTCTCAATGGGAAACATAAGTGGGCTTCAGCATCTGAGTCTTGCTGCCAATTCACTGTCGTCGGCCATACCCCACAGTCTCTGGAACCTAAGCAGCCTCTTGGAACTCAACCTGTCAGGAAATTCTTTAGAAGGCTCGCTTCCTCCGGATGTGGGGAATTTGAAAAGCATGGACGTAATGGATCTATCAGCAAACCAGTTTTCAGGTATCATCCCAAGTGCCATTGGACAGCTTCAGATGCTCGAATTTCTGGATATGTCTCATAACTTGTTCCAGGGTCCTATTCCACAAACCTTTGGTGGACTGATCAGCATCAAGTACTCGAACCTCTCGTCCAACGACCTCACAGGTGCCATACCTCGGTCCCTAGCTAACCTACGGTACCTTACCGACCTAAACCTTTCTTTCAACTGGTTGGAAGAAAAAAATACCCAATGGAAGCATATTCTCAAATCTCACCATCCAATCTCTAAAAGGGAATGCAGGATTATGCGGAGCACCAAAGTTAGGCTTTCCACCTTGCCCTGAAAATGCCACGGTTTCCAATCCAAAGGGACGACATGTACTCAAAGTTGCTCTTACTGTAAGTGCTTCCATGCTACTCCTCGTTGCTTGCTTCAGTGTTCTCTTAGTGTTACTAGCTCGTCGAAGGAGGAAAAAGACCACAGCTTCCACCGATCCGCCGAGTCTGAACGACCACAGATTGATTTCACATCATGAGCTCATCCGTGCAACTGACGACTTCAGTGAGGCCAACTTATTAGGAAGAGGGAGCTTTGGCTCAGTATTCAGGGGACGTCTAGACGATGGATTAGATGTTGCAGTAAAAGTATTGAATCTGGAAATGGAAGCGGCTTCGAGGAGCTTTGATGCAGAGTGTCGTGCACTGCGCGTGGTTCGGCACAGGAACCTCATCAAGATCATCAGCACCTGCTCCACCTTGGATTTCAAGGCATTGGTGCTTCAGTACATGCCCAATGGCAGCCTCGAGAGATGGCTGTATTCCCACAATTACTGCTTGAGCCTACTGCAAAGGATAAACATAATGTTGGACGTAGCATCGGCACTGGACTACCTTCACCATCACCATCCTCAAGTCGTGTTGCATTGTGATCTAAAGCCAAGCAATGTGCTATTGGATGAAGACATGAACGCACATGTGGGCGACTTTGGCATTGCCAAATTGTTGCTAGGTGACAGCAAATCCATGGTGTCAGCGAGCACACCAGGCACAATTGGCTACATTGCTCCAGGTAACTATATTATCACCAGTATATAACAAGATAGCCTTGCCTAAAGTTCGAGTTACCGTTTGCTTGACATTTTGTGTCCAACAGAATATGGATCGACCGGGAGAGTCTCGAGAAGTGTCGATGTCTATAGCTATGGCATTCTGCTGCTAGAGATCATTACAAGGAAGAAGCCAACCGACGCCATGTTTGAAGGGGAATCCAGCTTGAGGAAGTGGGTGTGTGAGGCGCATCCCACTGCGGTGTTGGATATTGTTGACAACAATCTCCTTAAAGATGAGCATGTTGACCCAATCACTAGGCATCAATGCCTCTCAGCTTCCTTGGAACTGGGCTTGCTGTTGTGTTCTAAGGACTCACCCAAGGATAGGATCCTGATGAAAGACGTCCTCCCCAGATTGCAGAAGATCAAGAAGAATTACTTGTCAAAGCAACCTAGAGCCTAAAGAATGGTACCAAGCATTTGTAGTCGTGGCATCTCCAGAGAGTGCTTGTCATCGAAGGGCAAGCAGACACGTTGCTCTATAGCTGCACAAGTATGATAGGTCAGTGACTGCAGAAGACCTCTGAAAATATTTCACTCTCCCTTTTTCCTACTTCAAAAGCCCCAGCTACTGCTATTGTAGTCTTCGCTTCTGATCTACTGTGTAAGTTACCTTAATCCAGTTTGATAGAACTGGACTCGTAAAATTTCTCCTCCATAAACGCTATCTAATAGTACCACAAAGTTGTTCATTTAAATAAGCAGAGAGGTCTTTCCTGCATGTTTTGATCAAACATTTCAAAAGAAATGTTTCAGTGACTGCTCTGAACTCAAAACATTACTTAAATCAAACTAGCATATGTACTAGTGGTTTTACCCCTCTTTGTATAAGAAGGTTCTGGGTTCAAATCTTGGTTGCATTTTTTCCTAAGTATTAGACTCGGTTAATTTTCTTCACTGGCGCTTCCACCGTTAGTCTTTATAAAAATATTTATTTTTGTTTAGAAAGAGAATCATTATATGCTGAAAGAGGGCTAAATGACAAATAGAGATATCTGCAGGGGCGTGATCTGAAACCTTAAACCAAACTATAGTATCTACAGATGCGGTAATGTGGTTGATAGTTTTGTCATCAAGCTCATTGAAGAACAAGTATGATGAGATCACAACCATTTAATTGGAAACTGAGGAAGGCAAAATAATATGCTTAGTGAAACTATGCAAATACCAGGATTTTTGTGTGTGAGGAATTCGTCCAGAAACAACCAAGTAAAATATACATGTGCTAGCTCTCTATATCTGGCAGCATAAAACAGTATAATTAGATCATTATCTGTAGCATTGGAACCTACAGTTGCTCCGCTCCTCCATTTGGAAGGATGTTTTGTTTCAAATATCGGGAGGTATTTTCAATTGTTTGCACATAGGTAATCCTGATTGGTCATCTTTCCACTCTTAAAACTCCCCCAAAAAAGCCTCAATGCTTCATCGTTGGTATAATTTTTGAAATTTAGTTTGCAGTACCAACACCAAGGAAATATGGCTGTATTTCATTTGCTAACTAATTAAAAGAAAGGGTTCCAATGGGCATGAAAATCTGCAGACTTTTAAAATTCCAAATCCGTGCCCCTCCCCCCCTAAACACTTGACGAATTTCTTAAGATATGCTCCACAGTAAAAATTCAAAACTTCTTCAATGATGTCCTCAAGTAAAAACTGTTACCTTTTTCACTTAAGGACAAAGTCAAGCATTGGTTAAACTCCCTAGATTCTATAATCATTTCAACTTGAGACCATCTTCAGAGAGAATTCTTCAAAAAATATTTTTCAATTGGAAAAATGAATCAAATTAGAAAAGCCATCACTAGTTTTTTCCAATTGGATGGTGAACTTTTTCATGAGACATGAGAAAGATTAAGAGATCTTATTCGTAAATGCCCCCACCATGCTGTCTCCAAATGACAACTTGTTCAGTATTTCTACGATGGTCTATCGGAGAAACACCGATAAATGATCGATGCATCGTGTGGTAGGACATTCATGCTAAAGAGTGAGGATGAGGCTTGGCAGCTCTTTGAAATACTTAGTGAGAACTCCCTACATCACATGTCTGCCACCTCTAGAAAACAACCTGTCTCAACAGAAAAGAGGTAGAATCTATCAGATTGAAAATGTTATGGATATCCACAGTAAGGTGGTTGGCCCTGCTGTACCTAGACCAAATTTTCAGGACCTGACATATAGGCATGGACCATACCATCAGTTTCAAAATACTCCTCAACCATCTATCACTGATCACAGCTCAGCTTTTGAGGATAAGGTTCTAAAAGCGCTATAATGATTAGAAGTTAACACCCAGACCCTTAACTCCCACACGCAATCCATTGCTAAGCTAGAGACCCAAATAGGTCAACTAAGAACCGCAGTCAGTAGGAGAGAAGGAAAAAAATTACCTAGTCAATCTGAGAGCAATCCGAGAGGACAATTCATGGTTGAGAGCTCCAATACTCCAGATACCTTTTTTGAACACGCCAAATCAATTATGACTCTCAAAAGTGGGAGGTCATTAAACACACGAGTAAAATCAATGAGACCGACCCTAGACCTCTAATTAAGCCCAAATCATCTAAGAGCAAGGAGGACACAAAAGTAGAAAAGGGAACAACTGCACCGAAATCACCTTACTTGCCTAAAGCCCCATTTTCGAGTGCCCTAAAAGCCTTCACTCTTGTGGATAATAAAGGAGGAAGACTTGATGAGATGTTAGAATTATTTAAGCAAGTCCAAATTAATCTTCCCCTTCTAGATGCAATCAAACAGGTCCCAGCTTATGCAAAATTTTTGAAAATATTGTGCACTCAGAAACGTAAATCTCGATCACAACTTCCGAAGAAAGTATGCCTCACCGAACAAGCTAGCTCTGATTCCAGCACGCTACCCCTCCAAAGCTTAAAGATCCAGGTAACCCTATTATTTCTTGCGTTATAGGAGACCTTCACATCGAACAAGCTCTCCTAGATCTAGGGGCGAGTGTAAACCTTTTACCTAGCTCGGTTTATGAACTTTTTGGATTTGAAGAATTGAAACCCACATCGGTCACTCTACAGTTAGCTGATAGATCAATTAAGATACCACGTGGGATGATCGAGGATATTTTGGTCAAGATAGATGAGTTCTATTTTTCAGTTGATTTTTTAGTCCTTAACATGAAACTGAGTGACAATCAAAAGCAAATTTCCATTATTTTAGGAAGACCCTTCCTAACTACGGCAAATGTGTGCATCAATCGTAGGACAGGAGTCATAGACGTATTATTTGAGAATAAGAAACTGAGATTACATGTGTTTAGTGCATCCCAGGGACCATCAATGGATAGTTGCTTCAAGATAGATACATTCGAGGATATTATAAAAGAAGTAACATCAATGATTTTTGCACATGATTTTCGAGACACCCATTTGACATACTTTAGAGTGGACGACTGTGATATGGAGGGAGGTAGTGAAGAAATAAATATTTTTGTTGATACATCAAGTGATGAAACTACTCCCCATTGGACAATCAAGTATGAGCCATTGCCTGTATTAGCCAATACACCCACAGCCCCATCATTAGAATCACCACCTGCACTAGAATTAAAGTCACTTCTGACCACACTCAAGTATGCATTCCTAGGACCTAATGACACCCTTCCGGTGATCATTGCATCAGACTTGACCCCGGATCAAGAAGCATAATTGGTTGGTGTTTTGAAGGAAAATAAAGAGGCTATCGGCTGGTCCATTATCGATCTAAAAAGAATTGACTCCTCCATCTGTATGCACCATATTCATTGCGAGGCAGATGCCAAACTCCATCGAAACATGCAGAGGAGACCGAACCCAAATATGCGGGAAGTAGTGAAGAAAGAGGTGGTAAAATGGTTAGACACTGGAATCATCTACCCCATATCCGATAGTAAGTGGGTCAGTCCTACTCAAGTAGTACCTAAAAAAGTAGGTATTATTGTGGTGAAGAATGAAGAAGGTGAATTGCTTCCTACTCGCACACCATCTGGTTGGCGAGTGTGCATTGACTATAGGAAACTCAATACCGTTACTAGAAAGAATCATTTTTCATTATCCTTCATCGATCAAATCCTAAAACGGCTAGCAGGTCAACATTTTTTTTGTTTCCTAGATGGTTATTCGGGGTACAATCAGATACCTGTATTTTTGGATGACCAAGAGAAGACCACCTTCACTTGCCCCTATGGCACTTTCGTTTTTCGATGTATGCCGTTCAGACTCTACGATGCACCTGCTACATTTCAACGGTGCATTTTGATCATTTTTTTGGATATGGTGGATAAATATCTTGAAGTATTTATGGATGATTTCTCCATATTTAGAACCACTTTTGAGGATTGTCTTCATAACCTCTCCAAAGTCGTTAAGCACTGCACGGAGACAAATTTGATTTTAAGTTGGGAAAAGAGCCATTTCATGATTCGGAAAGGAATCGTATTGGGACATATTATTTTCGAAAGAAAGATTGAGGTAGATAAAGCAAAAATTGATGTCATCTCAAAACTACCACCCCCCACTTTTGTTCGACAAATACGATCTTTCTTAAGTCACGCTGGATTTTACAGATGCTTCGTTAAAAATTTTAGCAAAATATCGAGACTTTTGTGCAATCTGCTGGCCAAGGATACACCATTTGTCTTTAATGAAGAATGTCTACAAACCTTCTACACGTTACGAACAGTCCTGATAACAGCACCCATAATAAAACCTCCTAATTGATCCCTTCCATTTGAAATCATGTGTGACGCTTTCGATTTTGCAATAGGGGCCATCTTAGGTCAAAGAATCAATAAGGAGCTACATGTGATCTATTATGCTAGCAAAACTCTATCCAATGCTCAATTGAACTACACTACGACAGAAAAAGAGCTACTAGCGGTGGTTTTGCCCTTGATAAATTTCGTTCATATCTGTTAGGGCCTAAGGTTCTAGTGTATTCTGATCATACGGCTTTGAAACATCTACTCTCAAAGAAAGATACTAAATCACGATTGATCAGATGGATCCTTCTGCTTCAAGAATTTGATCTAAAAATTCGAGACAAGAAGGGTTCTGAAAATATGATCGCTGATCACATTTCTAGAATCTTAGTTGATCATACGATGGGTACAGATGAAGTCAAGGAGAAATTTTCTAACGAACAACTTTTTACAACATTCTCTGACCAAATTCCATGGTTTGCCCACATCATTAACTACTTGGCAACAAGGTAAGTTCCTCTCCATTGGACAAAACAGGAGAAGGATCGATTTTTCTCACAGGTCAAACATTATTATTGGGAGGAACCCAAATTGTTCAAACATTGCCCTGACCAAGTGATTCGACACTGTGTCCCTGAAGGTAAGTATCAAAGTATACTTACCTTTTGTCACTCTCATGCATGCGGGAGATATTTCAGTGGAAAAAAAACGACCGCAAAAGTGTTACAAAGTGGGTTTTACTAGTTGACATTATTTAAGGATGCACAAAAATTTTGCCTTGAGTGCTTGCACTGTCAGCAAACGAAAAATATTTCTAGAAAAAATATGATGCCCCTATCTCCCATCTTAGTCATGGAAGTTTTTGATATTTGGAGAATCAATTTTATGGGCCTCTTTCCTCCATCCTATGGATATGAATATATTTTGGTTGCGGTAGATTATGTATCTAAATGGGTTGAGGCTATGGCAACCAGAACGAATGATCACAAGGTGGTAATCAAAATCATCCAACAGAATATCTTAAGTCGATTTGGTTGCCCAAGAGCCATTATTAGTGATGGATGTACACACTTCACGAATAGACACATTGAAAGTTTAATGAAAAAATATAGAATTACTCACAAAATTGCCACACCATATCACCCCCAAACTAGTGGTCAAGCGGAAGTCTCCAACAGAAAGATCAAACGAATTCTTGAGAAGACGGTTGGCCTGATCGAAAAGATTGGTCTGGACGATTAGACGATGCATTATGGGCCTATTGTACTGCATACAGGACCCCGATAAGAACGTCTCCTTACCGACTCATTTTTGGAAAAGCCTGTCATATGCCAGTAGAGCTAGAACACCGCGCATTTTGGGCCATAAAGTAATTCAATTTTGACATGAAAAATACGAGTAGTAATAGGAGACTATAATTGAACGAATTAGAAGAGATACGCAATGAAACATATGAGAGTTCATGAATTTATAAGGCTCGAACTAAGGCTTATCATGATAAATACATTTCACGAAAAATATTCGAACCTAATCCAAAAGTGTGGCTTTATAATTTGAGGTTACGACTATTCTCTGAAAAACTCCGTTCACGTTGGGATGGACCGTATGTCGTAACTCAGGTGTTCCCTCATGGAGCAATTGAAATCAAAGATCCTAAACAGGGAAATACCTTCAAAGTAAATGACCAACGATTGAAACATTATGTGGATGAAATTAGAGATGGTAAGTAAGTTGACTCAATTGAATTACAGGATCCAGTTTACAATAGAACTTTGGTTTGGTCTGGCTGAAGACATTAAACTTAGCGCTTGTTAGGAGGCAATCCAATATTTTATTTTTCAGTTATCCATTTTTTTTTATTTTATAAAAATTTTTGAAAAAGATAATTAACCAAGTTGGGGGAAGCACCATGGTCAATGGAGTCAAGAACACACTAGCCCAGCAATGAACGATATTTTAATCAATATTACACACATCGAACTCAGGTGGTGTCCACTCTATTTTTGCTTTGTTATGATTCTTTTCTTCCATTGGGGACAATGAAAATTAAGTTGGAGGGAGAATAACTAATTAAGTCCTCGAGTATGGTCAGAAATAATTAGTTTTGTGCATCTAAATTTTATCTCAATTTGAAGTTAACTAGGTACTCTAATCAATAAATGATTAACGGTCTAGATAATTTTAGAGATATCGAGAAAAAAATTATTAAAGACACCTAATTAATGAAAGAATTTAGACTAGACTAAATTTTGAAGTAATTTTAAAACCTTTTTTCCACCATCTCAATGAAGAATCTGTTTTATGGGGATATGGGTGGAAAGGTCGAGATATGCAAAAAAAAAAAAAAGAAAGAGAGATAAAATAAAAAAAGAAAGGTTTTTAACATTTCTTACTAAGTAAACAGGTCCCTTCGCCTAAGTAAGCATTGTTGTTCGTGTCAAAAGATGAGAATGTGAAGAAACCTCTTGTATAATCCGTTTTAACTCGTAGCCTTTTTGACTTGAGTTAGTAAGCCTGAGGGGTGCCTTACACCTAATGTCCTAAAGCCAACCAGTTTGGGAGTCATTGGCCTAAAGCTCGCTATAAGAGTCAATTAAAAAGCTTAAGGGGTTAGAACACTGTACTGACTATACATGTAAATATTTCTTCAAAAAAAAATAAGGAGATTAAATTGTAAGAAGACAATAAACCCTGCTCACATTAAGTTTGAGGACTTAAAAAGTAGAGTGGGAAATCGGTGAAAGAAGATCTCTAAAAATTTTATGGCTAATACTCAATCATTAATTGGGTCGAATTGATAATCCAATGAAGTACCTCTTTAATGATCTAGCCGGATATCAACTATAGTTAGGAATGTCTAGGATAACTTTCAATTCAAGGATAATTTGGTGTACGATGCTAATATATCTATTTTATTCGAGGACGAGTAAAGTTCAAATTGGGGGAGTGTGATGAATACTTAATTTAGAACGCTAGAAGTACTAAATATTGTAATCATTAATATTATTTTATTAAGAATTTAATACTATCTAGTCTATTTTGTAGGTAATTGGGAGTTTGGGTTCATACGATTCAATTTGGACTTAAATTGGTTCAGATTTGAGTGAACCAAGCAATTAGCTCTTATTTCAGTGTGAACGCAACTTAAAGATCAAGGATCAAGAAGTAACCTCTCCAATCAAAGGCCCAGATTAAAAGATAAATGGAACTAAATGTGAATATGATTTATTGATCAACGGAAGAGAATCAATATGAAGATCCAAGGGTCCTTATTTACTCCCTTCTCTCTTTTCATGAAACCCTAGCCTCCTCACTCTATAAATAGAATCCCAAGATTTCTCTCTTTTTCAATCAAGCCAACACTTAAGTTCTCTTCAAGCTTCTCTCTTTCTCTCTCCCTCTTCCTTTTCTTCATAAGTCCAAGAGAGGTACTAACCCTAGCACAACATATTCCTTCATAGATCTCTTTTCCACATCCCATCAAATCTAGGAGAGGTTCTAATCCTAGTGTTGCTATCCTTTCTCTGTTATATATCCACTTCAATCAATATTTTTTCTTTGAAGTTTCTGTACCAAGTCTTCCAGCCATCCTGTCGCTGTCTGTACGGAGAAAGACAAAGGATTCAAGAAGATACATCTATCATCGGATGCAGTAAGAAGATCAACTTGGTTTAGTTGTATTGTATCGTAATTTTATTTTTTTTATATATATATTTTTTATTAGATTAATAAAAAATAATTTTATTTTATATATATATTTTTTAAATTTTTTATATTTTTAAAATAATCAATTGAGATCTTGGTGGAAACGATTTCGATTCATCTCATTTACATAATAACGAGTAGGATTAATTTTAATATGCTACCGTATATTTTGCACCGGAGATCTGCTTCCGACGCGTCGTTTCGACGACGCCGTTGATCAGTGGATAAGAAGCCCCTGAAGCCGGGCAATCGCCGGTCTCGGAAACTGGTAGCTGTAGCCTGAGAGGACAAAGCTGCGAAGAAATGTCCAAGAACCTGGACCTCCCTCTGATCGACCTCTCCTCTACCGACCGCGCCGCCGCCGCTCGATCGATCCGCCAGGTTCCTTCTTCTAATTCCCAAGTCCTGAAACTGCTCCAAGAACCCTAAAAACATCTCTTCTTTGTACCATAATCGCACCCCTTCGCTCTTTTTCCAACTCCCAGACACTTATTCTTATGTTTTTCTAAGCTGTTTTTCCTTTCTCTGCTAAATTCTGTCAACCCACGCCTTTTGTCCTTTGATCATTTGTTATTGCTGCATAATAAGTGGATTGTTTTGCCATCAAGAACTGATATCTTAGCTATTGATCAAGGCAAACTTTGTTCCTTTGTATCCGTCCTGAAGTCGCGTGCTTGTGGGAAATATTATTGATATGGTTCTTACGGATGCCGGAATCTTTTCAGGCGTGCGTGGAGTATGGATTCTTCTATCTGATAAATCACGGAATCGAGGATGGTGTTTTTCGGAAGTTGTTTGAAGAGAGCAAGAAGTTTTTCTCGTTGCCTCTAGATGAGAAGATGAAGCTTGAACGCAATGGGGCTCACAGGGGCTATACTCCCATGTATGCCGAGACCCTTGATCCTTCATCCAAATTTGAAGGTCCATCTCTTACAATACTGCCAAGTTCTTGTGATTCTTGTTGTTAGCTACAATTTTGATGCAAGTTATTGAAATTTTTTTCTGGTACCGAAAGTGCTTTATTTTGATTACTATTATGCGCTGACTCATACTCATGTTGCATTTATCTTTCATCCTTGAGTTTCGTATGACATTGCTTTATTTCAGTAGTCTTTGTTTGGGAATATATTCCATTAATGGGAATATACTCAGTGTTGCAAAGGTTGGTAAACATGTGGTATTCTTGCATTCATATATGATATTTGTGAGAGTTTTACGTCCTTTGTTAGGCCAGTGAAAAGGGCATACAGTTTCACTTGCACATCGGTTTGTTTAATAGAAAAAATGATGTAGTGTTAATAAAAACAGAAGGAATGATTTCATGTATGGTGAAAAAGACTATGGAGAGTTACATCCTATTATTTTTGGCAAAATAGGAAAAATTCTTATGGTGGTTGAAAGCGATGGTTTAAACACAACCAACATTGCTGTTTTATGATGAGATTTTGCTTGCATATTTTCTGTGAGAAAGATATTATGCAATATGATGGTTGGCACTATAGGCAATGACAATAGCTTCATAAAATCTGGAGGGAGTCCTGGTTGGATGTCTTAGTCCAACTCACAGTCGGCTGAAACCATGCAATTTGCACCATCTTTATTATATGCAATATTATGATTGGCACTATAGGGATTAGGGAAAGATAATAACTCATGCACAAATAATCTTGCACCTTCCATTCAGTGATTTTGTTTCATGAATTGGATTCTTGAGGTTGATTATTTAGTGTGACACATTAATGTGTTTGTGCATAGGCCCCAGCTTAATGGAATAACCATTTTCATAAACCTTGCCATGCATTTTTGTTGGCAATCACAAGTGTGCGATGCGTAGCAGTTGCATATAACCAAATACACTTTCAAGTGGTGATGGCTATATCCACCATTTGGCAAAGCTTGGCACTTGGTTAGTATAAGAAGGACAGCTTGTCTTAATTGTTTTCCAACTTAAAGTCAATATATGGCCATATTAAAAATATTTGTGAAACAAATGAAGGTAACAGTTCCATAGATTCATTATTGTAAGACAGGTCTTTGGGCTTTGAACTTGCAGTGTGATAGTATTATCTGGAGCTATAGGCTTTACTACTTGCTAGGTCTCTACATGTAAGCAGCATATGATACAATACTTGCTCTTGCATCACAAAGGGTTGTTTTTTCATCTAAAATATACCAACAAGCTGGTATTTTAAAGTTTCATTGGAAGAAACTGCTGCATACATTTGTTTCAATAAGTGGTATATTTATGTTTGATTGTGATGTGCAAGTTTGTTCTTCTATTCAAGTGGAAGAAGTGTATAGGTGGTTTTTAGAGTTGAAGTGCATGATAGAAGTTCTGAATTTGCATGCAGTGTATACTCGTCTAAAACTTCTTACAAAGCACATCTGGTTTCTTATGCATTTTTCCAGAGTGTCATTGAGTTTTTGTCTGTAAAAAATCAAACAGGAAGGGGCCTCATCTTTTTTTTTTTTTTAATTGAAATATAGGGGATTTGAAGGAGAGTTTCTACATTGGTCCTGAGGAAGGCAGCAATCTGCAAAACAACAATCAATGGCCTTCAGAAGGTATAGTTTGGTTTTATTACTATTATCTCCTAGGATTATTCAGTCAACTCCTAGTCTCCTATGACTATCAAACCAACTGAAGACAGTTGATATCAAAAACTTTGATTTTCTTTTTACAAGCTGTTACTCTGGGCTTAAAGATTTTGGATGCTATCAAAATGTAAAATTTAATGGAAACGCTTCTTTTCTTTGGAGGTTGGAATTAGGAATGCTCTGTAACCTTTGTTATCATACTCTTCATGTTTCAGTCTATTAAAGTATCTGCATGTTGTTTGGCTAGGAAATTTTAGAAAGTTTGCCATTTTGGAGAATCACAATGGAATCATATTATGAAAAAGTCCTGTAAGTTTTTTTTCCCAAACATGCTATTTATTTCTATGAACATCATATGCTTTGCAACATCGGGGAAAGTCCGATGTGTTCTTAATGTTGTATTTCTGGCATTAATTTGGAGATTTTAGATACTGTTTTATTTAAATTGTAATTTCATTAGTATTCAGAGTTTGTAGCTATTCATATCGATTTCAATGAATGTTTTAGGAGTTCTCAATGTTGTTTTATTATCATTAATTTGAAGATTTTTAGATACTATTTTATTTAAATTGTAATTTCATTAGCACTCAGAGTTCCTTGCTATTCATATAGATTTCTATGAATGATTTAGAACTTTTAAAGGACTGATGCTGAAAAAGAAATAATATAAGCACTAGATGTACCACATGTTTGATGTTTGTAGCAGGCACATTTGTATATAACTTGGTCTTAAGGGGTGGGATTATTTGAAGTTGAATATATTAATATGAAAATGAAAAAAGTCATCTGAGTTACCTTGAAATAAAAATTAGGGAGTTCTACACTGATTGCTGAATAGCTAGTTGAAGTTTTTCGAAAACATCCTGTACCTACTAATCTATATCCATTTGCTCTTGTTATATGGGCTTAGTGAAACTTCTAATTAATATAGAAAACAGCTATAATTTTTTTTCACATTTCATGCATAATTTCTGAAATTCCATAGTTTTTTTTGCGGGCGGGGGGGGGGGGGGGGGGGTGGGGGAAGAGAATTTGAGGACTTTACACCGGCAATACCATTGTAGGTTCTGGGTTACTAACTTAATATGCCAGCACTAGCAACAATATATGGTGTCATTTGTTGTTGCAAACAATAGCAATAATATATGGTATTATTAGTTCATTACATTTAAGAAGTTAGTCTTGAATAACTCATAAAATCTGTATACTTCAAGAATAATTGAATAGTTCTTGACCGATTCATTGATGGAGATTAGTTTGGAGAATCATTGGGTCATGTGAAAGGCTGAGAATAATTTGAGAGTTTTTCATTTTTTCAAAGAATATGTTAGTGTGGTAGATAAGGAACACCGGTGATAAGGTATCAGCATTGTACATGAGTTTTTGTATATAGCATATGGTCCCATTAAATAATTATGAGCTTTTGGCAAGTTCATTGCAAATTTTTTATATCAATATAGTGGAATGATCCACTATAGCAACTCTAAATATCATTAACTCATTTTAAAATATTTAAATTTTTGTTATTCATATGTGATAAATTATATATAATAAAATACAGAGAAGCAATTGAAGGCATTCTCAGAGTTAGGGGACTCAGTAGTTTCTCTTTTAAATTTGGTATATAGAAGACAATGGCACAGAAATGCACAGGCATAGGCCCCAACATTGTAGCTCAGGGTGTTATATTTTCTTTTAGCATGGACATGTAATGCATACGTAAAAGGACTTTATGCAGTTCATATTTCATTGATAAACTGAATCAATTTAGTTTTACACAATTAAAATAATTGGCTTGGCTCAAACAGATCATTTCATGTAGGTTCTGGCAATTACCGTATTGGATTGCTGTGAATCATTCATTCAGCTGATATTCAATGCTTAAATTTTCAGAAAGACTAGGCAAAGAAATTTTATAAGAATCTCAGTATTATATTTTTGCGGGACTACAAAGTTTAGAAACCACCTGCAAGCGTAAATTCATCTTGAAGAGAACATCAAAAATGGAAAATTCAATAGATGTTGTGATAAAATAAAAATACTTGATTGATTTTTCTTTCTTTTCCTCCATTAAGGAATTTTCTTAATTTAAATATAAGAAAGTTTATTTCTCTTCCTTGCATGCTTATTACTTTTTTGAAATACAAAAGTAATCACATTAAAATTTTTGAGGCCAAACATATATTATTGTATAAACCTGTGGTGTTCCCTTTACCTTAGGACGGTTGGCAAAAGATTGATCTCGTTGATTGCTTTGGCTTTGAACCTTGATGATCAGTTCTTCGAGAAAATTGGGGCATTTCATTCCCCAATGTCATTTCTTCGCCTAATACATTATCCAGGTAAATTGCTATACTTTGATCATCCCTCACTATCAAAGTATCAATAAAATTTATCTCCTTTTAATTAACAACAAGCTGGCTATGTCCATGGTTATCTTTTCATCCACACTAGTTGACTAGCTTCTCTCATGACATGCTGTTGGCTTTGTGATATGTTTTTGTCATATGTCTTGTATTGAATCTATCTCTATGTTTATTTTGGTAGAGGGAGAAGCACCTCAATTTATTGGATTTAAAAAAGAAACATCTAAATCTGTAGAGAAATTATTAAAACAAAGCAAAAAGAATATAAAGCAATATATAATAGCTCCAAAGATATGCAGAGGTTTGTTGATGCCATCAACAACAGTTTTAGTTAGTTGAGGAGGTGGGGGTTCTGAAAACATAAGAAGAGTTGTAAAAAGATCTCGAGGAGGAGATAGGAACCCTAAACCATGTGATACATTAAACCAGATGAAATTATGCCATTATAGGGAAACATATATATTTTATTTGCATGCTTAAGAAGTTATTATTTTTTAGGGTCTATTGGATGATTGAGCTGAAAATCCTATGGGATTTATGGGTTGGGCTAGTACAATTAGCAAAATTGTAGGATTATAGGTTGATTAGGTTTATATTCATAACTACCTGGAAATAGCTTTGGAGTGGGCCGGTCCGAATCCTCTAGGGAGAGAAAAAAAAAGGCCTAGCCAAGGATCATTGTACCGATATTGGTACCCGTACCAGCATTAGGCCTGTACGGTATAGTACCGGTACCGTACCGTGCCGGCACACGGTACACTCCGACGTATCCTTTCGGTATCGATACAATTTTTTTATTTTGTTTTATTTTTTTGTATTTTCAAGTTATTAATTCATAATTATAATCCAAAAATTATATTATATTACATATTATTGACATGTTTGGGTTTAATTTTTGAGTTTGATAGTGGTACAAAAAAATTTAATTTAAAATTTTAAATATATATTTATTTACATTATATTACAACTCTATCATCCTAAAATTAAAAAGAAAATGTATAAATGTGCATTAAAATGTATCTAAACTTTTAAAATACAAAGCACAAAGAATGATATACTAACTTCGAGATCTGCTCTGCATCTAATATTTTGTCAAGTATCTGTGACGCTCTTAAATATCTGCATCATTGACATAGTCTGGAGGAACATCAGTCCATCCCTTTAATCAAAAAGTACTGTATTCTTAAATATTTATCTCATAAGGCATCCTCTTTGTATTGTAAGACATCTTAAATCTCTCACTCAAACTCTGACTCTTAGAGATATCCTCGGGATGATGGTATGGCTATTGAGGAGCCCATTCAAATATACCGGTAGCAAAATCTGATCTGTAAGATGCTCCAGGTTGCATAGGATAGTAACCACTGGAAGACGATATCTCGGATGCATCATATTCATATGGATCATAAGGTGGTTATGGATAATATGATCCATAATGTGAGGATGATCCAGATTCATCCATGGATCCTACTCCATGTGCAAGATCGTCTACAGCTGCATCGTGTATTGGATGACCTTTAGGAGTCTGTCATCTATATGAAATCGGCTCCCCGCGGTCTCTACCGACTTGTCCACCATGAGAGACTGACTCGTCCATCGTGGTCCTTATCTTGTGTGGCATGTGTAAATCGGGATTTATCGGTGAATCGACTATCACCCTACGGTGGTGTCTTATAAACAGTGGTATCTTATCCTCTAGTTCCTCAGTCATCAGATCTATGATTACTATTAGTACCATCATCACTCTTTCTGATCTCTGAATCTGAGCCAGATAGCTTTTGAATTCTCGAGAATGGTACACATGCAACTGTCTTTCTTTTTCCTCTCCTTGTGCCCCTCTGTGATTGAGTTTTCTATGATTGGAAGAATAGATGTCTCGTTGCTAACCGATCTTGTCTAAATATTTTTCGCTCAAACCTCTGCGTGGATGTATCGGACATCGTGATGAATGATTCCTCTGTATCTTCTCAGACTGTGACTGATCAGTTGGAATCTTATGTAGAATATTTCTATCTGCCCATTATCCTGGATCCATCCTGATCTCTCTAGCAATCACACTGGCTGGTCATGGAGGAGACCCCAGCTCATCAAGCTTTGGTTCTTGCTGTTGACTTGCAAGCCATTCGATGATCGGATCATCATTCCTGTCAGCATAATTATCTAGTGTTGGATCAGTGTACTTCAGTTGTACTTCTTCCTGAACGTATTTTAGCCTCAACCTCAGATTGTAGTGAACATATACAAGATCGTTGAGGTACTTTTGTGTCAGACGGTTTTTCTGTTTGCTGTGGATAAGGACGAAAGTTGATTAATTGCGCTCATAGCCACTAGCAGAGACCGTCTGAAAAAGAATGCGGACAGCCACACCTCTCAAATGTTCTGCGGATATTTCAAAATGAATCCACCATTCAGTTGCAAAAAAAAATTACATATCAAATTTCATGATATTATTAGGCATGTGATGTCAATCTATGCTACTCATTATTGATATATAATTTATCTGATTCATCTTCTTTTTGCTTACGACAGCTGATGGGACTCCAAAGTTGTTTAACTCCTTTCTAAACTGTTTCATCTGTAAAAAATATATTTATTAAATTTATAAATATGTCGTTGATTACAGATTGAATTTAGTTGAATAATCACATATGTTTTAAACTAGCATACCTCTTGCAGACACAAAAATGCGATTTTTAGATCGGACATCATCTTATATATCACATCACGAAGAGCAGCAAGAAGCTCGTTATCCATATCTATCCTAGAAATGGTATACTGGAATCTCGGATTCAAATAATGAGCTGCAAATAAATTTCATAATTGATTTAGTATACTTTTATAAGTATAAGAAAAAAAATATTTTAAAGTATTCTTGAATTCGTGCTTATTGTTTAGATGCAAATCTCTATTCATTTGATAGTCCCAGCGGCGCTCAATGATGTTAATGAATTTCTAAGCATGCTTTGGATTATTCTTACTGGTCTGTTTCTTTGTCCTCTCCATCATATAATATAAGAAATCCATCTGGGGGTATCTTTCACTATCCACGGTGTGAAGCGCCTCGTATAATGGTTTAATAGACTTTACTATTTTCTCAGTCCGCTGTCAAAATGATTGATTCGTTATCAAGTTCTCCACATGACTTCCATCAGTGCCGGTCCTCGCATATCTGCTCTCCTGTTACTGGGCACTGACAAACATTTGACTTAAGGCTGCTTTCTTCTGAAGAAGACTATCAAGTGCTATGTAGTTGGTAGCAAACCGTATGACATCCGATCTCAAGATTTCTTTTCCAGTATATGTCTGCATCAGTGAAAGGACCCATATGTGATTGTAGATGAATCTAGTAATAGTCTGGGCAATCTTCACTGCTTGCTGCACACTACGAATCTTTCCAATATCCATTAACATAAGATCAATACAATATGCAGCACATAGGGTCCAGTATATCTGCGGTCGCCGCTCCATCGGCAACTCTCCGACAGTCTTATATTGTGGCCCATTATCTGTGATAACTTGCACGACATACTGCTCACCTACTGAATCAATCACTTTCTCCATCAGACCAAGGATGTATGCGGCGTCGTACATCTTATTTGAAGCATCAATTAATTTGTAAAAAAATATTTTTTCATCACAGTATGTCAAAAAATTGATGATGCTCCGTTTAGTTGATCGGTCCAACCATCATATATCACTATTAGTCCATATATGGGCCATTTATTCTTGTAAGAAGTAATCCATCTCTGCATATTCTCCTTGTTACTGTCAAGAAACTGATCATAGTTATCCTTAGATCATGGAGGATTTACACCTTGGCCGGCAGCCTCTATGGCTGAAATGGCAGATCGATAGTAAGGATTGTCTACTGTATTTGCTGAAATATGGCTGAAATAAAATCATTATCTAATAGCTCGTCACATATCCTTCTTATTCTTTTTCACCATAGTGTCGATCCTCTGCTGTTTTGAATCCTTGCTGGAAAAAGCATGTGAATTCAAATCATGGATGGTGGTTCCTGTTGGAATGTTTCTGGAAGACCTCCTCTTACTGCCAAAAGCTTCCAATAAAGATGAAATACTGTGTCTGTCTCCTTTACCATCAGGCTTTCTGATTGAGATAGTCCTCTTGAACTCAGATTCTTCCCCATCGATCGCTGATCCAGATCCCGATTCGTAGCATGATGATCCAAATCATTCTCTATATCTGGTCATCTCCTCCTACTGGTACTGATCATCCAAGCTCGTCTGAATGGCAGCTTCAATCTGTGCCTTATCATCGGGAGCGAAAGCCTCCTCTGACTCTCTAGAGTAATAGGAAGGTGGCTCTGTAGCTTGACGGTCCATCTCTGCCCTCTTCTACTTTGCCTTCTCTTTCGCTGCTTTCGAATCAGCGAAGTGCTTCTTCATCAGCTGTCGGACCTTTTGTCGGCATTTCCGACATATGGACACATCAGGATAACTACCAGACAAGTGTTGCTTCAACTTAGTAATCCTTCTTCTCTTGAATTCTATGTTGCACCATTTACATTTCCACTGATGCCGAACCGAGAGCATCTCGCCATGATCCCAACCAATGTCACGCACTAGATTTTTCTTCTTACTCATTTCTGCAAGTATAACAAAATACAACAGTTTAATAATTATTAAAAATATTATATATAAATTTTTAATTTTTTAATAATAATTTTAAAATTCATAAATTCAAAAAAAATATGTTATATGCTTCAAATAATATTTTTGAATTAGCTAAAATATAGTACTAATTTTACATATTTTTTTATTTGATTATATATTTTTTATTATTTAAATAATTAAAAAATATTTTTTAATTTTAAAAATTTAAAAAAATCTTAGGTTAGATTCAAGTAGCTTGAATCATTCTAAACATGATTTTGATTTTATAATTTTTTTTAATTTATATTTTTAATAATTTTTTACGAATAAATATATATATATTTAAAATAAATAATTAATAAAAATCAATAATTTTAGTGTTATCATGTAGATCTTTCAAAGATCTATCATATATGATCAAATCATACCAAAATCACAAAATTTTGGCATAATTTTTTTTTTATTTTCTTATTTCTTTGTTCTTATCCTTTTTTTTTAACTACTAAAACATAAAAAATAAAATATTTACTAAAAGAATAATACATTACCTTACTCCCAATCGAAAATTGTCGTCTCCTCGAAGAAGTGCTGCAATTTGATGAATTTTTTTTTAATTTTTTCGGGAGTTTTCGATCCTTCGTGTCGTCAAAAGCCTGAGAACGCGTCTCTCGGAAGTTCTGAGAGATCCTCTTAGCTTTTACTGAGAAAAGGAAGCCCGACTGTCAATAATTGACAGCCCAGGTTCCACCACAACACCCACACCGCCCCACCCTCCATGTGCTGTCGGTACAGTTCGGTTCGACGCCGAACAGTGTCGAATCGAGTCATACCGTCTGATTTTGGACGGTATGGCTCCGAACCGTGCCGAACCACCTGGTTCGGTGCGGATCGGATGGATTTTTCGAAAAATAGGTCCGAACCGGATCGACTGGCCACCGATCTGGTTCGGTACGCTCCGTACCGAGCGGTTCGGCCCGATACGGCATTTCATGGGCCTAGCCTAATTCCATAGGATTTTCAGTCCAATCATCTAAACAGGCCCTTCATATATATTTATTAATTTAAAACAAGTAAATTTTTGAATGGTAAATTGCTAAGAGATTGAGACTCAAAACTCTTTTTTTTTTTTTTTTTCTTTTAAGAACCTACACAGTGCTACTTTTCAAGTGAGACCTGGACCATTTGCATATGCCTAAAAGATCTTAAGGGGAAAAAAAAAACAATTATAAATAACTCTGTAGTGTGTTTGATGGTAATTTTGGGTCTTCAAAATTGAGATGCATAAGCCTAGGTATTAAAAGATAATTCTCTCTCAAACATGCATAGTGCATGCTAGATTATGTATATTTTGCTAATCTTGCTAAGGTTGTTACTACCGTAAATTTAACAATAAAAATACATGCCATGAATTTCTAACTTTTTCAAAGAAATGTATTGGAAAAATTTATAAACAGCCAGAGGACATGAAATCAGCAGGAACTGAAAATAAAACAGATATGTAAATTGCTTACTAATGAACTTCCGCAGTCCAGAATGTCTGGCAATACCTGAGGGGAAACACCTTTTAGACCAGAAATTCTCATTATTATGTTGTCTAGACTTTGAGCAAGTCAATTGAACGAGATTGCTTTTTAAACAGATCTCTGTTGCTTTTCTGTTTTTTAGCATCTACCACAGTTCTGTTATTTTAGAATGAAAAGGTTGAGAAATTATTATGTTTCTGTGATTGATTTCATGAAGAGTAAGCAAAGCCTGCAAGGTTCTTTTATTTCCCCCTTTTTAATTTTATTAACTAAAAATATGATTTTATTTAGATGTCAGACTCAATTTATTTATAAATTTGTTGATAAATCCAATTTTCAGGTGAATTGGCTGCTTCCGATTATGGTAATTTTGGTGCATCAGCCCATTCTGACTATGGAATGGTTACACTTTTAGTAACTGATGGTGTCCCTGGTCTTCAGGCATGTCTTATAAAGATGCACTGCATTTTTCTGGACTATAGATAATTGGTACACTTGTTCTTTAAACTTCCCTGTACATTTATGACATAATTTTCGAATTATAAAGATTTGCAGGGAAAAAGACAAACATTCACAGCTATGGGAGGATGTTCATCATGTTGATGGGTAAGTAGTGGACAAGAATTTCAACTTTTTTTTATGGTACATGGAGACGTAAATAGTATAAGGATTGTGGAAATTGTATAAAGACAACCTGTTAAGAATTTTAGCTTATTTTCTTTCGTTTATCTACTTCATATTATGATTAAACAGGGGTACCCTGTATTTATCTTTGATATTAGACCAATTTCTGTATTGTACAATCATTGAATCCGTGGCCTTATTGACATGTATTTTGAATGTATATATATATATATTTTTGGGACATCTAATTAGTTTATATTATGAAAATGGACGTTTTATATGTTATAGTTAATGGTGCAATTCTTCATATATGTAGAAGAAAAATAGAAGAAAAACACTTGCTAGGAGCTACTAAGTGAATCAAAGAGATAGTTCTCTCCGAAACTATCCAACCGGTAATTTTTGTTTGACAAGGGTCTCTATAAATTTGAGGTTGGTCAATTTTAGTGGTGTAACCTGGGCAGGTTGGATCAGGTTAGAGGATAATCCAAGTCCAGCCCATTGCATATGAACTCTGCCTGGAAACTTATCCAACCAACCTCAAACTCAAGTTCCTTGACCAAGGCCAAATAAAAGCAAAATTCTCAAGGCCCGGTTTTGAATGTGATTGGGTTGGATCGAGGGAGGTCAGGTCATATCAAATTGGTTGGCTAAGCACAAAACAGAAAATCTCTGTTTTTAAAAAAGCAATTAAATGGGATGCAAAAGCCAACAAGGAGAGCAACAGCCAAAGTGACAGGGGAGGGAGGTTGAGGAAAGATGGGGGTTGGATTGGTCTGAGGGTTTTTCTCCTTTAATCCCATAGATAGAGAAATGGCTTGGTCTTGGGTTTCCTCTTAGATTTCTGTTGCCCTAACACACATGCACATGTGTGTCTGTATGTATCTATATATATGAAGAGAGAGGGAGAAAGAGGCACAGGAAGGGAGGATGGAGATGAATTATGATTAGGGTTTAGTTAAATATT
Source organism: Elaeis guineensis (assembly GCF_000442705.2). Lineage (NCBI taxonomy): Eukaryota > Viridiplantae > Streptophyta > Magnoliopsida > Arecales > Arecaceae > Elaeis > Elaeis guineensis. Next base: position 116,548,000 of record NC_026003.2, on the reverse strand, counting down.
TATATATACTCTCTTCAGGTTAGGTCAGGATGCCCAACACTTTAGCTCAAGCCCAAACCCATTTAAAATCGATTTGGTTTTTACCAACTGAAGGCTGGTGGTGTGTGCCACTTTGGTGCCTGCCACTAAACTGCCCAAGCCCACCCAAAGTTTGATCTGCATCAGTGTGGACTGCTCAATTTGCACCTGTAATGAATCACACTCAATTCATCCATTAGGAAAGGGAAAAGGAAACAATAATTTGATTTGTTTTTTTTATTAACCTTATTGTGTCAATTAGTACTCGAGAAGCAAGCTCTGGTGTATCAGTATTGGATCCCAGATTTGGCTATTTGTAGGAAGGAGAATTTCCTAAGGTCAAGGTTTCCTACCTATGTGTCAAGTGAAGCAAAAAATGAACAATTTTAACAATATGATTACTTGCTTGATTTGATTTATAGCTTAAACACATGCAGATCAATTGAGTTTTAGTTTTTAGTTTTTCATGCGTTAAGATGACAAAGGTCTTCATGCTCAATTTGTATGGCCTTTTATGTAAGCTAAACTCTCAAACTATATTGTGGCCATCCATTTTGCATCCATGTGTTGTGCTAATAAACTTTTGAAAAAATTGACTTTGGTTTGTAGGGAACTGGCAAGAAAATGTCTCCTGCTCGTTTTTTAGTATCTGTTGCTTGAGGCCAAGTTTCTTTCTTTTATTTTTTATTCACTTTCTGGTAGGTTATTAAGTTCTTGTAGCTAATCCATCTATCTATATATAAAACATTCCGCATATTTCTGAACTTTCTCTTGTAGTTAATTCATCTATGTTTCCATTTTCTTGATGCACAAATCCAGTTTAAATGAATTTATATTGCACATGACAAATGTCTTATAAGAACTTAACCTGTAGATCTGTGTCTGCAGAGCTTTCATTGTTAATGTTGGGGATCTGTTAGAAAGGTGGACTAACTGTTTGTTCAGGTAATTTTAATTTTACATGCTAGACTTCTTTATACATGTGTTAGTTTCTTCCTTTAAGATGATGTTCCATTTTTTGTCTACCAGCTGAAAGACAATGTTATCATACTGCACAGATTTAGCATTGGTATAAATTCCTAATAACTGTACATTCTGCATCTTTTATGATAATTTTTCCTTTATTGCAGATCGACATTGCATAGAGTCCTGGCAGTTGGGCAAGAACGCTACTCTGTAATTACCAAATCTGCTCCAGTGCTTCCTGCTTTTTTTCTAGTTTAGACTTTTAGTCTTTATGAATGCTTGAAATTTAGGAAAGCTGATGCCTTTTTTGGAAGATTATTACCTCATTCATTTTGCAAATCACATACCATGTCAAAAGATGGTATGCTTTGGAGACTCATGTAATGGGTTTTGCTATGCATTCTGCTGATGGAGATGTGATTCTTTTTATCAGGTTGCCTTCTTTTGTGATCCACATTATGATTGTGTGGTTGAATGCTTGGAAAGTTGTTGCGGTGAGACATCTCCTCCCAGGTAGCTCTCTCTCTCCCCCCCTCCCCTGCTCGTCTGTGTACGTGCATGCTGCATGCTTGCATGTGAGCAAGCATGTGCTTGCATGCTTAGGCTCCTGTCAAATGCTAGCTCAAATGGAGAAACTTCCATACGAAATGGATGGTGGAATTGTTAACCCTCCTCATGTCATTATTATGATGCAACATCCTGAGCTGCCAGCCCAAGCCCCGTTATAAGCCCACTCAATTCATTAACAAAAAATATTGTTCTTTGTTTCTTTCCTATCCCCAAAGTTAGAAACAACATAAGAGCATTAATAGAAGCTGAGATTGGATGTATTGGTTCTCATCTTATTTTACCTTTTACTTGATCACTTGCATTTACTTTGCTCAGCTGGTTCTTGGCATGTGGTGGGGACTAGGGTTTTGGGTTCCATACTAGAAGGTGGTGCTCCAGTTGTTATTCACCACAAAATGTCAGCCATGTGCATCAGATGGTTGGTTTGGGATTTGTTTGCCTGAGGTTGATAAGAATCTGGAGGGTCTGCTTCATAAACTCCACATGGTTCTTTCCATTGTGGCCCTTAAGAAAACTGGTGCACAGTTATCACACAGCCTGTAACTGAAATGACTCTTACCTATGGGCGGTTAGGTGTTAGGCAGGTTGCCAACCCATCATAAAAGGAAACCTTTTACACTTCTTCTGTTCATCCCAACAAAGGAGTCATAATTGTGAATGACTGGCTTTTTATCTTAGCAATATTCTGCCGTTGTTGCTTGCTTATAGATGGAGGCGTACATGGAAAAGAAGAATAATAAAAAATCAATCTCCATAGATTGCAAAAAGGGGGTCATTGATTCACCTTATTTGTCTGAAAATGGAGCAGATTTGTATATCAAAGCAGAGAAAGACGCCTTCCCACATGATTTTGATTAGCTTTGAGTTGCTCTGATTATTTCCAAAACAACATTTTAGATTAAGAAACTAACTGCATTTATGTCCTTCACTTTCTTCTTCTGTCTTTTAAGAGAGGCTAACTTCTTTCATGTTTAGGGGAAAAATAATGTGTTTCTATAGTTGAAGGACAATCTTTTGATTAGGGCTTCAAATTTTTTTTTCGGGAACTTTCCTTTTGATGTTACTTGTATATCCATTTCTTTAGATAAATATATGAATCTTTTCTAAGAACTGTCTTTGGAATAAAGCATGCTTTCAGTACTTTTCTGAGGGTTTTGCAGAATGACTGGTGTTCTTTTTTATATTTCTTATTATTATGAAGAGAGAATTTGGTAGTGTTTTTGGGTGATAGAAACCAGGAATAAATATTAGTAAATTTGAAATAGGGTTTTACCCACACGCTTACATTCAGAAACCGAGGAACATTTTAGTTGCTAACAATTATATTTGATTAGTGGGAAACCTATTGCAATTTTTTGGTGATTTACTAATATGATGTTGGCCCCCACAAGAAAAGTTTTCTGGCTTTAGCCTTGGCATTGGTAACACTAGAGTGCGGGATGAAACCGGCTACCGCATGCGAAGTCTTCGTAAATACCTTCCTTTCTAGAATAAGATACAATTCTTGAATGTTTTTTTAATGGAATAAAAACAAAAGAAGTCAAATTACCTAAAATAGGATTGCATTTATTAATTTGGATATGAAAATAATAATCTGAAATATTTTATCAGTGCTTGAGATGACAGCCATCTATTAAACACTCCTGTTGAATTAGTTGCATGCATGATATGTGTGTGCTGCATACAGGTTCCTTGTGAAGACTGTCATTGTACTAAACCTAGTTGAATTTCTTTTGTTAAACTAGTGAGTATTGCATTTTCAATTTATTACTCTTGTGGAGTAAGATCCTTATTATTCAAGATAAACAACAAGAATCTGCTTTGTTCTTTATAAATTTTTTCTTTTTTAAAATTTTAAGGTTTTTTTTTTTTTTTTCTCTTCCATTTTTAATAGAGAGCTCTAAAGTCAGTGGGTACAGATTTGCCTATCGTTTAACAAATTGACATTAAATAAGGCCATAACATGTAACCATGCCTAACTACCTTTGTATGAAGTGCTGAACCATCATGAACCAGGCCAAACCATTCCTTTGTGCCACCAACAAAGCATACATAACTTGCCTAAACTCATGGTCTCGAGAGGGACGACGTATCAACTACTGGCTAAGACTGGTGGCTTAAACAAAAATTTGAGTTGAGAATATTTCTTAGTGATTCTGTTAGAACGGTGTTTTTCCTATTTGAAAGTGTAATGTGCAAGTGAACATTCTTTCATTAGCAACTATAGTTATTGGCGGGTATGCTGGTGGGTTTGCCTCTATTTGATTTAAAATTGTTACTGTTTGTTCAGGTTTCCTCCTATCCGTTGCGGTGACCATCTGGAGGAGCGGATAAGAACTTCATACGCTTCTAAATGATGGGGGTTGAGAACGTAGAACAGCAGGTTCATGTAGATAACTACTGTAAACCCAATTTATATGATTTCAGAGGTTAGGTTATCTGTATACCTGTATTTCTCCATATGTCTGTATATCACTTCTCATAAAATAATGTTGCAGTTGCATGTTAAATTTGCTTGCAAACAGATGCTCTTAATTGTGTTTGCTTCCAAGTTGTTCATCTTGGAGGATGCTTCGCATCACAGCGCTATGTTGTGGACACACAGTGAGAGATGCAGTATGCTGTGGAAAGCTGTTGAACTACAGACTTCTCAAAAGATGTCCATATTTCATATTGTTATTTGTTTTTATTCAATTCCTACTGTTTATGAAGAAAATACTCTAGATGGATACAAGTTTAAATAGAAGCCATGGCACAAAATTTTCAGATTGTTTATTTATAATTTTCAACATTGAAAGCTGTCAATTTCGTAATGAAAGAGTGGTTTTGGCCGTGTAAGCGTTCGCAATAGTAAGATGTGGTTCTAACCAGACGTGACATTTCTTCAAATTTTTCTTGAGAGTTATTTACTTTGGAAGTGCGAGTAACAAATTGTAGCCGCTACGTGTATCACGATTGTGGTGTATATAAACTTAAGATTTATATTGTTAAATTATACATGCAATTTTAATGTTGATGATGATTAAAGGTTATGATATAGAATATGTGAGAGTAGCATTTGTGCTAATAGCAACCTCCTGATACAACTACACTTAAGATTTATATTGTTAAATTATGCATGCAATTTTAATGTTGATGATGATTAAAGGTTATGATATAGAATATGTGAGTGTAGCATTTGTGCTAATAGCAACCTCCTGATGCAACTACACTTAAGATTTATATTGTTAAATTATACATGCAATTTTAATGTTGATGATGATTAAAGGTTATGATATAGAATATGTGAGAGTAGCATTTGTGCTAATAGCAACCTCCAGATACAACTACAAAATTATCAAAAAATAAGGATGCTGATTATTCCTAGTACATCTTATGCCACATTATACAGCTTCAATGAAGTCATATGGAACCGCTTATTCTTTGGTTATTCTATTTCAATATCAAAAATTTAAGTGATCGGGTATGGATAGAATTTTTCTTCAACATTTTCCTACAATGTCTGATTAAAAAAAAAAAAAAATGAAGGGCCAGTGTATTGCTGTTGTTTTCTATTTTTGATTTAAAAAATCTTAGAAGAAAAAGACGATACAAACTAATCAGCATGTATGATGAAATTTTTTTCTTTCAAGTTGTTTGTAAAATCGTTAGATTTTTTGAAAAAAAAAATGTTGTTTTCTGTTTTTGTTTTTAAAAAATCTAAGATGAAAACAAAAAAAAAAATAATCAGCATGTATGATGGATTTTTTTTTTTTTCAAGTTGTTTGTAAAATCTTTGGACTTTTTGAAAGCAATAATTTATTGCTTTTAGAAAAGTGAAAAGAAAAAGCAAATGATAGCATAAGTTTCACGCGAATATTATTTTGAAAATTAATTTTATGAAATATCTTTTTAATTTATAGATAAACAAAATAAAAAACAGTATGAGCATTTAAATTTTTTATTAAAAAAAATAATACTATAAATTGGCTCAGATAAGGACAATCCTATTATCTACTAAAGAAGGAGAAAGAGGAGTTAAAAAAATTTATATTATTTGCCACCAAAAAAATTAGAAAGAGAAAAACAAAAAAATAATGGGTCAAAACATTTTCCCACCTTATTTTTTTAGAATAAAATCATTCTGGAAGAACATAAAAAAACAGACCAATGATTCAACATAATTTAACCATCTCCCAATCATCATCTCGTATGCACAATGACAAAATTCTTTTCCTTTCTGCTGATTTATTTATTTTTGTTGTTTTTCCAAATTATTTTTTAGGGAAGCCAGATAAAGCTTTACTCCTGCTGCCCGTTGTTTTTCCAAATTATTTTTTAGGGAAGCCAGATAAAGCTTTACTCCTGCTGCCCTGCCAGGCTAGGCTGGCTAGCCTGAGCGATAACGGTACAGGCTTCAAGGATATCTGCCACGCGGCAATCCGACGTGTTCCAAAGAACTCGGGTTGTATCTTTTGTGCAAAAAAGGATTCATCTTCTTTCTCGCTTATCCACCGTCGGATCGCGCGAATGAAGGCGTTCGGATGCTTTGCTAGATGTATCTGGCGCGATCCAACGGCCAAAGTCGCGAAAGAACATCAGTCATTTTTTCCCGCGAAAGATACAACCCGAAACCAATCGGGAAGCCCAAAGAGACATCCCCACCTCTCCGCCAGCTTTATCTCTTGCTATCTCTCCCTTTCTACCCCTTCCACCACCTCGCTCCTTCACTTCTCCTTCTCCGCGTTTTCCAACCCTAATTCCCTCTTTTCCCTTTTTTTTTCTTTCTGTGGTCAGTATTATCATCTCCAAACCCTAACCCTAATTTCTTTCTGGGACTGGGGGGAGGATTTGTAGCCTGAGGAGAGGAGAGGTTTGGTGGTGGTGGTGGTGGTGGTGGGAGAGATGACGAGGAGATGCTCTCATTGCTGCCACAACGGCCACAACTCGAGGACGTGCCCCAACCGCGGCGGGGTGAAGCTCTTCGGCGTCCGCCTCACGGATGGCTCCATTAGGAAGAGCGCCAGCGTGGGCAATCTCTCCCACCTCGCCACGTCCAGCGCCTCGCCGCCCGACGGCCCGGACCCCGGCGCCGCCGCCTCCGCTGCTGCGGAGGGCTACGCCTCTGAGGACTTCGTCCAGGGCTCGTCCTCCAGCTGCCGCGACCGCAAGAAAGGTGAGCCATTCTTGGTCTCTTTTCTCTTCTCTGTTCCATCTCATATTGTGAGTCGATTGACGTTTTTCCCCCAACCCAAATTGGGAATTTATTTTCTTCTTTTTTTTTTCCTTGTATTTTCCTGTTTAGATTTAGATTATTTTGAGAATCCGGCAACCTATTCATTCATTCATTCATTCATTTATATATTGTTGTTCTAGAATCCCTCCCAAAAATGAATCTTGGCTTCAAATGTAAATTTTTTTTTTAGGTTGAGACTATTTAGGTAATGTAACAGGTTTTCATCAAGAAATGGGTGGGCGATGTCATGAAAAATACTTGAAATTAGTAGTGGGTTTGGTAGTTACTTGGGGAAAGTTCATCTTTTTTCATATAATCTCAATGTGTATTATGCCCTTCTCTCAGAGTGTTGTAGATGTTAAACATGTGTATGCTCTGTCGAAGCCATGTACATGCAATATCATTGTGCAGGAATTCTGTTTCCAAACAGTACTTGAGATGCTTACGAGCTAAGTGTGCAGAATTTAACAAACCTGGTGCTTATGTGTATTATTAGTTATCTGGGATGAGACTGCTGTTCACTCCGACGACAACTTCATTCTATTACCATTCTTTAGACCAATTCTGTGTTCTAATAGAGTGAGGATAGCCAGACAATCAGCATGATGTCCACTTGCTGGCTTTTAATGTAGAGGAAACGGGAAATGGAAAGATGGAAAATCCTATTTTCTAATAAAAAGTGAGGATAGCAAGGCAATCAGCATATTGCCTGGTTGTTGGTCTTTTATGTAGAGGAAATGGAAGACTTATGAATATCCACGCGTGCAAGCCTATATTTATGTATTTATATGTAGGTTGATACCTAGTAGGCATGTGAATATATATGTATGTGGCAAAACTTTCATCTTGATCAAGATATCATTTTATGTCAGTATTGGGAAGTTGATACAATATATGTAATCTTGGCCTCTTATTACGTCTGCCAATATAAACTCATATATCCCATGATATTGGTGGATATGATTAACAATATGTTAACTGAGATATTTCGATATTTTGCTTACAAACTTAAATGGGTTTCTCAATTACTAAATTTTAAAACCAATACCTTAAACCAGTTAATCTTGCTTCTACTATATTCCCCACTATTTTGATACCTTGGTTCCTTCATTTCAGTCAAGACCTTGGTATATATCATATTTCTTTTAAAATCTTTTCAGCCTTTTGTCATGGCTGAGATAAGCTGAGATCTCAGATCATCTAGGTAATAGCAATATGTCCAGATGGCTGGATATCAGCCCTTGGAAAACCCTTGGTCTTTGGTTTCTTCCCATATGTCAAAAATCTCGGCACAAACTTTTCATAGCCACATCTAGTGGGTTTTGTTGTGGGGTGGGGTGGGGGGGGGGTGGAGGTGGGATTTAGGAAAAAGTAAATAGAATTTTTAAAGAAGAGTCTGTCTGTAAGCTATAACAGATATTTTTGATGACTGTTGAAACAGTGAGAAATCCTCCAAAAAAAAATTGCTGAGTTGTATTAGGAACTCCTATAGATGAGTTTCGTTATTGAACTTCAATGTATTTCACTAAAATCACAATACGTAAACCAGTTATGTGCTGATTAATTTCTTCACAAAAATGAAGATTTATAAATTTGTTATTTTATCTATTCATTGGTGTGTACATTTAATAAGCAACTTATGTCAGACATTTCTTACATTTCAAGAATCTCTACAGTAGACATTTGAAAACTGCATTACAAGGCAGCAGCATGTTGGATTATTGCTGAGCTTGCAATTTTTTCTTTTATTCTTATTTAATTTGTTAAGTTTTAGGCCATGTGTATATGGAGATGTTCTTTTTGTGTAACAAGAATCAATGATGCAAGTCTCCATTTTTGTGAAATATTGATAGTGTTATATTTTTGTGATGGTTCTTTGTTAATTAGTAATATATCAGAAAGTCCTTTCTTAAGCGCTTTGTGGGAACTTGTCGCTCTTTTATGATAACATAACGCATGACTTGGGTGGTCAGTTTGTTCATCTTGAACTTTCAAATTCTGAAACACACACTCATTCACCCAATATCAAGCATAAGCATGCCCCTTAAATTATATGCAGTGGATGAACTTATTGCATGGGTGGTCTCAGTGCACTTAATAGGTGGACTGGTAATTAAATATGGACTTGGGGCGTGCCCTCTACTGAGTTTCCTTTCTGCTTATAATGTTATTTCTTTTTAATGATAATCTATTTTAGACTCATATTGTTTTACATGTTTATCATTTCTATCTGCAAAATTTCAACTGGAGGCATACTTTGTAAATCTACTACAAGCATAATGCTCATCTTTTTACGTGATCATTGATTTGCAGGTGTGCCATGGACTAAAGATGAGCACAAAATGTTTTTACTGGGCTTGCAAAAGCTTGGGAAAGGTGATTGGCGAGGTATAGCTCGTAACTATGTGGTATCACGAACACCAACACAGGTGGCCAGCCATGCTCAAAAATATTTCATTCGGCAAACCAATTTGACTAGAAGAAAGAGAAGATCTAGCCTCTTTGACATGGTACCCGATGAGGTTACTCTCTCTCTCTCTCTCTCTCTCTCTCTCTCTCTCTCTCTCTCTCGCTCACACACACACACACACACACACACACACACATTTATCATGTGTTGTGTGTGCATGTGTATTTATGTGTACATAACTGCTTGCACATATTCATGCTGGTGTACTTACTCTGCAAGAACAGATGTGTGACACAGGAAGTAGTCTTCTTAGGGTTAAGCAATTTAGGATTCTACTGGTTACTTCCTATTTAATCAGCTACACCATAGTCAACCCTTTCTTTTATTATCATGATGGGTCACTGATCTTTTTTCAGAAAATGTAAGTGGACACCTTACTTTCAACATTTTCTCTATGTTAAGAGTATGTTAAAATTTCAAAGCATCATGAAGATAATGTACGCTTTATCACCCATACCTTCTTCAAGTCATGAAGCAACTTTTTCACTGGGTCTCTCCACTGATGGCTGCTTATCTGATCTTCGTTCTCCAACTTTCTCCACTCGATAGCAGGAACAACCCATATGTTCATTTGACAGCCTCCTCATACCATCATCCGTTGACTCATTTCCTCCATCAGCACCATTGTGTCCTTAAACTGAGAGAACCCAGATCGCCATCATTCTAGAGCTTGTAGCACAGAACATTTGATTGGAGAATGGCAGGTACAGATGTCCCCTACCCTTCCAGAGATGGGTAAAATTGCAAGGAAGGAGAGAGGGAGAATCTATCTTGGTTCTCACCAAAAGCAGTAGGTCAACAAATGGCCAGGCATGTAAAAAAACACATTATTTAATGGGGGAATTTCTGTAGCTAGTAAATCAAGGATGTCCAACCCACCAAAAAAAAAAAAGAAAAAAGAAAAATCAATCTTTACTAGTTCTTAGTATAAGAAGCAAATATTCCTGTTATATCAAGCAGGAATTATTAAATTTCAGATATATGATTGAGACCCATTTATTGAGATCATCTTCTGAGTGAAGCCCTTCAAGGCCGTATCCTTCAATTATATATGCCATTTCTGCAATAGCATGTTGAATTTCAGATAGTCTTAGTTAAAATCCTGAGAAGTCAAATTCTTACTCTGATTGCATCTTCTTGTAATGGTATTAAATATTAGGTAATTTCCTATTATAGCTAGGGCTGCAATTTGGGTGGGTTGGGTCAAATTCAGTGTAGACTCTTGAACCCTGCCCGACCTCTGCCAATCCTATCCCAATCCAACCCAGTCTCAAGCTGGGATTTCTTTAACCCAACGCATACCAAAGCCTCTTAAAGTTAAATTCAAGGTGGGTCAGGTTTACTTGGGCTGCATTGATCAGAGAGGGTTGAATAAGAATTTTCAGATTGGGAAAAAAGGTTGGGACGTTTTTTAGTGGATTGGTTTTTGTTGGGTTGAGACCTCAATTGTTCATCAATTTAGATGGTGCACTTACACATAATTTAACAAGATGAAAGATATAATTATATAAAATACGTTAGTAACTTATATGAAACATAAATATGAATTGCAAAGACAAATATCAGTTATTTATTAGTTTTTATATCAGGTTGGGTCTGGTTAGTGTTGGATTCAGATTGGGTTTAGTCTCAACCCTAACCGAACCCAACTTGAGGCTGGGTTGCGATTTTTAAGTCCAAGCTCAACCCAAATCTGTAAAACCTTAACCAGCGCTACCTAATGACTGGCTTGGATGAGTGGGTTTGGGTTGAGCCCAACCCACGTTGCTTCCCTACTTATGACCTGTATCACGCAAGTTGCATCCCTAGTTATAACCAGTCTCCCATATAACTCGTATTGATGGGGTAGTAACAGGAACATAGTGGTCATATGGGATAAAAATTCAAAGAGGTGAGAACTAAGTTGTCTAGTTTTCAAAATTACCTCTCTCTACTGATATAGAAAACAGCGAGTTTGGGAGGAAACTATTAAAATGTCAGATAATTTATGTGATGTCAGGATTCATGACTATCATGCTTTATAATTTTTTCAGCCCGTTGAGCCTCAGCCTACTCCAATGAACTGTCAAGAATCAGAAATGCAATGCAGCAAACCACTGCCAGAACCTCCGGCCATGGATGAGGAATCTAAGTTAAAGTATTCTAATAATCCAGTTGTTGGAGAGGCAGCCGATCCAAAGCCAGAGACCTTGCAATGCAGTTATCCAGTGATACCTCCAGCTTATTTCTCACCCTTCTTTCAGTTTTATATCCCTTGTTGGCCAGGTTACCAAACAGATGCTTTGCAGAAGCAGGGACATGAAATTGTTAAGCCAACAGCAATGCATTCAAGGACTCCCATAGACATCGATGAGCTTGTTGGCATGTCGAAACTGAGCATAGAAGAACCAATGGGTAAAAGAGCACCTTTATCACCGTCATTAAATCTGATTGGAGGATCAAGTAGGCAATCTGCTTTCCATGCTAATCTACCCACAAGGACTCAAGCATGAATTCTTGCATCAATCATAACCATGCAGTCTCGGGCTCCCCCTGTTCATTTGGATCTGCAAACTTGACGTTTGCTCCATGGTGACCAGCCTTGCTGCTTTCCTGTTAATACAAGATAAATTAACTGCATACTGGACTTTTGATGCAGTTTATATGCAAGTATTTTTCTGGTTAATTTGTTTAGCACAGTAGAGGATAATAGGGACCAACTTTTGTTCTTCTTTAGTACTGACTGATGGTCCTGACCTTACCCTTAGGATTTGTAGCACAGATTTCACCATTACTGTTTAGTTTATATCCCAGATCTATTTATTGATAGAAATGTTGATTTCGGAGAGCTTTTGTTGTTGGAGTTCCCAACTCTGGTAAAGCAAATCTTTAAATATTTTTTGGTTTTCTCAATTTCAGTACTGACTTTATTGGATGTTTGGAAGTAAACAGAGCATTATTGGACTGGTCCATGCGCTCTTTTATTTGTTAAAAATTTGTGTGACGTGGGGATGATGTAATTCTAGATTCCTTCGCTTATATTCTCTTAAAACTCATGCTTTTTCATTTCAATTTGATTACTGCACTTCAAGTAGACAATTCCAATTCATTTATCCGAGCCTCGCTTTGCAGTTTCAGCTTGCAATTTAATCACAGCATTGCCAGCGTTCAGGTGAAGGGCCAAACATTTGAATATACTGCTGATGTTAGAGTTTGATCTTGGTGCCGTTTAATATTCCAATGCCCCCATATCAATGTTGATTTCTTTATTTTATTTTATGTTTTGATGTTTCATTTTCAACCAGAGGAATTTATTTCATAGTTTTGTGATTTTTGAAGTCCTTGACATGCTGGTGCAGGTCCGCTAGGCCTTTGATCGATATTGGCTGCTTGTATCTTAGGTAGAGCGTATTCCAATGACAAGCCACTCTATTGATAACCTCTAGGTTTTTTAATTTTTCATTTCCTTGTCTAATAACATATAATTTATAAAGCTCTCTCCAAAGCGAGAATCCCTATGCAGGAACTTGATAGAGGACTAGTATGTTACCCAAGGTGTCTGATGCATGGGAAGTGTATAGTTAATAAAGCTCCGGAGATGCTGATCATTATCATGTATAGCATCTGCTGAACATCAAAATGAGAACGAGATATATTTTTAACTGATAATATTTTATTGATGGACATAGCAAATATTAATGAATACTTTATTAAAAATGGATAACTGAAAATTCATATTTTTTTTTTTGTGTTTTTCAAATCCTATTCTGAATTATGATAAGCACGGAAAACGATTAAGAATGAAATAACTACTTTTCTCGTTTGGTCCTATCCCATTTCTTAAGACCCTGAACAAAATAGAACATCAAACACTTGTTATCCACAAATCCTAGACCATGATTTTATTACATGTTTATGGAAGACAGGAGCAACTTTTATAGTAACACACACAAGAGTATCCATAGAATTCATACATTTTCTCGGAGTTATTCACCAACAATTTAATACACACTGAAGTCACATCTCATCTAGCTATCAGGTATGAGAACTATGGAACCAGAAGTCTTCCTTGCTTCAAGGTCCGCATGGACACGTGCTGCATCAGCCAGTGGGTAGGTGTGGTTGATGCGAACCCGCAGCACACCAGATGCAACATTAGCAAAGACTTCCCCAGCAGCTTCCAGAAGCTCCTCGCGGGTGGTAGTGTAATGCAAGAGACTAGGCCTGGTGAGGAACAAAGATTTCGGAGCGAGGTCACTTAGTGGGATTGGGTCTGGTCTTCCTGATGACTGCCCAAAGCTGACCATGTACCCTCGGGACATCAAGCATGCCACGGATCCCTGCGTACGAGAGAACTCCCAAATGAGTCTCCGGTTGTTATTACGGTGGTCTACAATTTATATTTTCCTTCGTTGCTGTCACAGCTAGCACCCGAGGAAGAAACATAATTTCATTAAAAGATCTGTACTCAAAATGGAAAAATGGGATGAACTGAATTCTAATATATACAGCCATTAGACTATTAGCTGTAAAGAGACATATTTCAACAAAGGTAGTATACCCTACCTGGAATGTATCCCTTCCAACAGAATCATAGACAACATTAACTCCTTTGCCAGATGTTATCTCATTGACTTTGGCTACAAAGTCCTCCTTTGTGTAAATTATGACATGGTGGCATCCATCCTCAGTAGCTTGAGCTGCTTTCTCTTCACTTGAAACAGTTCCAATGACCGTGGCACCTAGGGCCTTTGCCCACTGACAAAGTAGAGAGCCAACACCACCAGCTGCAGCAAGAACAAGAACAGTGTGCCCTGCTTCCACCTGCAATCCAAATAGGATTAGATCCTTTTAATTCGCAGAGTATAATACTGAATGATAATCGATGTCTGCGGTCACACCATGCTCATAATTACGCAGGTTAATATCACTGATGGTTAAAAGCAAAAACGGTAAAAATCGATTAGGAGTTTATAATCATCTCAAAAGCCATTTGGATTTCAATTGATATCACAGTAGATAACAATCAAGTCCATGCACTCTTACAGGAGAAATTGATCAATGGCATATTTTGACAGGCAACCAAAAAGAAAGTTTAATTGATCAAATGTTATATCATTTCTTGTGAAAGGTTAATGGGGTCAGTTAGAGAAGTAACATTTATGCTGTTCATTATGCAAGAGATTACAGTGTCTGGAAACTCGGAAATGAGCAGAATCAACCTTGAAGCATCGCCGAAGTAGAACATAAGCAGTCATGCCCTTCAGCAGAAGGGATGCTGCTACTTTATAATCAACTGAAGGTGGAACAGGAACTGCAACGCTTGCTGGAAGAATTTGCTCTTCAGCATAAGAACCCGCTGGATTGCCCGCATAACCAACAATATCCCCTACTTTTATGCCAGTGACCCCGGGGCCTACGGCAGTTACCACTCCCACAGCTTCCATTCCTGAATATCTAACCAGTGAGATCACAATCACACAACCGAAAAAGGACTGGAAACAGAGCAACCACCAGCAAACAAGATGCCATCATATCAATACTTGCCTATTGAACAGTATATAGGATAAACATCATTAAAATCAACAGTATCCATCCTTCAGCGACCAAGTTAGGAAGACCAGTGCAGAATGACTGGCATGAATTTTCACTTCTCAACTTATATAATAATAAAGATTCATGTCTTTTATGACTTTGAGAGAATCAAATCTCAACTCAAGCATCAATTTATTAAAGAAGAATCAATACACAGAATCTCAAAGAGAAGTGCATACCTACCTAACACAATTTGGAGAAAATCAATTTGATTTTGGTGAAAAAGCTTTATAGGGAGATTAACTCTCATGTACGATTTGCTAGCTTGTTTTGCAGTACGTATGTATTTTAATCTCAACTAATCCTTTTATAGCTACTTAAGGAATAAAGAAGATGGAAGAGGAAAATCTTCTGAGATCAAACCAGTAAGTATCACAAGAATAGAAACTCAAGGTGGCCAGACTACTTACAACATGAATCGTAATATAAACTATCACCCAAAACAAAGCAGCCAATACATGGGCCATTAATAAACATTCTAGCAAATCTGGTATAAGTCCCCCCAAATTTGGTCTCTCTCTCTCTCTCTCACACTCTGTCTCTCTCTCACACACACACAAGCACGGACACCAGAATACAACCAGCTTTTTGAATCTTGTATTACTAATCTTTGTTATCTAATTGCTATCAAGGGTGAGACCTGTAAAAATGGTTAGTGACTTCATGTATGCTTAAAACCTACTATTAAATATCTTTTGGTCCCCCCTCAATCCAGCCTTTTAATGTCCATCAGGAAGCCCTGATCAAGAAAACCATCCAAATCTACAATGTGTAAAGGCAAGCCATCTCAGGCAGTTTTCCCTCATTAAAACTTATGCGATATTCTAACTCTGGCCTTCTAATTTTACCAAGATTAGCAGCCTCATCTCAATTATGCTCACATCCCTTTCCATGGCTCGACATTCCATGTCATACAACTAAGATATGTCACAATGGTTTCAACAACCGCATACCTCTCACAGATCTTCTATGCCCACATTGAAATGATCTTGTTTGAGACACCCACGTCTCATATGTTAATCAAGCCAAGATAGCTAAAGCCCACAGTATGGTACCTCTTAAAGCAAAATTCTATCGCAAGCCTAATTTCAATTTGAGTTGCATTTTTATGTGCTCTCTTTGGGTTAAAGTAACTTTGAACATTCAAAAAAAAATAAAGTTCTCTTACTTGTCTTAGCTGATTTAAATTTCACATTCACAACCCTAGAAGATTCATCAACCTAAACTAAATCCAGTATTACATAAAGTATGGAACTCTTAACTACTAGAAGTTAACGCATTTGTCAACTGTTTCGGTTAATGCATTTGTCTTAACCGATATTTACTCATATTTTTCTTCTTGCACTTAACTCTTGAACGTCACTAAATGCTCATCTCTCTTCTTGGATAATATCTACTTATTTCATAATGCAAATAATATCCACTTATTTCATAATAATATATCTTGGATTATTATGTGGATAAGCTTTTCCTTTTTTGTGTCTACACCTTTTCTGGAAACACCAATTACTAGATTTCAAGAAACATCACCACACTAGTTCTAAAATCCTTCACCTTGAAGTAAATCTTCCTATAGCCAAATGTTGGGATATGCCGACCGGTCCCTCTCATGCCGACTCACCGTCGGATCCGCCTGACCAGCACCCGACTCTGCCCGACCGACGTATACTCGGCCGGTCGGTGTCGGCATTCGTCGGTCGGCAGAGTCGGGCGCTGGTCAGGCGGACCCGACGGTGAGTCGGCGTGAGAGGGACCGGTCGGCATATCCCAACAGTTGCCCCCCTCCACTCCTGAGTCGGATGGTGTGCTGGCCAGCGTCCTTGCGCGGGCGACAGCGTCAGGCGAAAGGAGTGGATATCCATCGCACCGAATCCTGACTCTGACGACCGTACCGCTGGCCGGTGCGGTGTCAGGCGCCTTACGAGTGCCAGGCGACTCGTCGGTATCAGACGTCCCGTCCCGTCGGCCTCGGACGTCCCGTCCCATCGGTGTCAGACGTCCCGTCCCGTCGGTCTCAGCCGTCCTGTCCCATCGGTGTCAGGCGTCCCGTCGGGAATGGAAACCGTCGTTCTCGTCGTCTCTTCGGGAACGCGAAACGCCACGGCCTTTCCGCCGCGTGGCAGGTGGCCATTGGGCCGGGTCCGCTCAAGCGGATGGAGATGACGTTGCCCGATCTGGGGACAGGTGCGTCGAACCGTCGGGCCGAAGGAGGGCCCAGATGTCGCCACGTGTCGCGATCTGGGAGATCCTCGCTGGTCGTGCTTTCATCTCGGCCGTCGGGGGGGCGCTATATATACAGGGTCGCCTACATCCGGATTTTTACTTTCCATACTTGCTGCTGAAACTCTGATTGAGCGGTCCCTTGCCCCAGGTAACCGTCTCCGTTTTCCCCCTTTATAAGTCTTTTTTCCTCTAGGAGCCTTCACCGTTGTTCTTCTTTTTCCTTGCTTCCTCACGGTTCTCTTCCCCCTTCTTCTTATTTTCCGACTTCTGTTCCGGTTCATGGCTAGAACATCTCCAAGAGGAGGTCGGTCGGGGAACCCGACTGACGACCCTCGGTCGACCCCGGAGGTAGAGGTCTCTTCACTTTCGGGGCCGAACGTTGATCGGCTCCGGGATCAATATTGCATCCCGGAGCAATTTCAGCTGTTCGTCCCTAGAGCCAATGGTCGGGTTAACAGCCCGCCTGAGGGCCAGGTGGCCTTCTACGTCGAGGACCTCCGGGCCGGTCTTCGCTTTCCGGTCTCGGAGTTCGTCCGAAACGTGTTGGACTATTACGGGCTATGTCCGACGCAACTTGCGCCGAACTCGGTTCGGGTAATAGTCAGCTTTGCCCTGTTGTGTCGGCTTTTGCCGACCATCCCTCGAATTTCACTCTTTCGAGCTTTTTTCGTCCTCCGACCCCACCTTAAAGCCCGAGGGTGGTGGTACTTCAATCCTCGGAAGGGTCTCTCCTTTATCACCGGTCTTCCATCGTCGATTTATGGGTGGAAGAACCAGTTCTTCGTCTCTTCTTCTGTTCTTTGGGGGTTCCCTACCCGTTGGGGGGACCCCCGAACCCAATCGAACGAGAACAGTCGGGTGGAGGCCGGAGACCGGGAAGACTTCCACCATCTGAAAGATATCTCGGTGCCGAAGCAGAGGGAGCTCGTCACCGAGCAGGCCCTGTACGACACCGGTCTCAGCCCGGTCCCTTGCTTAGGTTCGTTTTTCTTCTCATTTCCTCTTTCTTCTTTCCTTTCTTTTTTGGTGCTGATCACCTGTCGCCGTTTGCAGATATGCCACCAAGGGCGAGATTGACGGCGGCCGACGTCCGGCAGTACGCTGCGTGGAAGGGGCCGACGCAAGGGGCCGAACCATCGCGGCCTCCCAAGAGGCCTCAGGTAGCTCTGCCGAGCGAGCCGGCTGGGGCGGAGGCGGAGCCCGTCATTGCACTGTCGGCGCCGACGGTGCCCGTTGAAGTCCCGTCCGAGGGACCATCGGCCGAGGGAGCAACCTCGCCCGAGGGACGGGCGGCCGAGGAATCGGTCGAGGGTGCACCGGCTGCTCAGCCGGCAGGAGAGGTTCGGGAAGAGGTTCATGAGCCCGAACAACCTGCGTCGGCGGCTGCCGTGCCTTCGACAGGGACCCAGTCGGGCTCAAGCATGCCCTCCTTCTCCGACATCAGAGCCTGGATATCCGCACCGGGGAAGGCCCCGATGGCGTCCGACGACGACAGGAGGTCGGACGGCGGTGGGGCGTCGACTGACTCCCCACTTCCTGAAGGAGCGTCGGCCCTGGCCAACCATGACTTGGCCAGAAGGCTATGCCAGGCGCTCATCCTCCCAGCCGACGTTGAGGCTATGAAGAATCAGCGTGTCTCCGACATGCTGTCCTCGTTCTATCCGACTATGATCCGGGTAAGTCTTCCTCCTTTTCATCTTCATTATCGTTTGCTATAAGTTCGGTCTTCTGACGGTCGGCTTCGTTTTTTGCAGTTGATTTATAACATATCCGAACTGGAAGCTGGATACCGAAGATTCGGCGATTTGCACGCGGTCTGGAAGGATAAGGCCATGGCTGCCGAGGCCGATAAGGTCATACTGGTCGACCAGTTGCAGCAGTCGGTCGACCGGGAGGCCCGGCTTCAGGGGGAGATCTCCCGTCTCACCGAGGAGGTCTCCCGACTCACAGGCGCTCTGGCCGCTTCGGGGGCCGAGCTGCAGTCGGCTCGGGACGACGCCAAGCGGAAGTCCCGCACCGTCCGTCAGCTGCGTCACGAGCGGGACGACTTCGCCAAGGAGCTCAAGGTCGAATGCGAGCAGCTCCGAATATGCCTAGGGAACCTCGCTAAGGCCGAAGAGAACCTGTCCACCGCCCAGGCCGAAGCGGACATCGCTAGGGCGGAGGCAGAGTCGGCGAAGGAAGCCATGGGTCGGGCCGTGGAGGACTTCCACGACTCCGAGGAGTACCGGGAAGACCTTCTGAGAGCGGCTTCCTTTCGTACCGAGTGAGGTACGAGGATGCTCGGGAAGCCGTCCAGAAGTTGTATCCGGAGCTCGACCTCAGTAGCATCGTCCTGCCAGAGTCAGAGGCCCAAGCTGCGGAGGAGACGGCTGACCCGTCGTCGGGAGATCGCACCACCGTAGTGGAAGCCGAAGCCGACGCAGACCAGACTACCGAAGGTCAGATGGCTCCGACTGCCGAAGCGGCCCCGACTCCTGAAGCACGAGTGGATACGCCGACTGTCCCCAACCTTCGCCCGGTGGAGGAAACCGACTCCGAAGATTAGTCGGTCTTTTGTTTTTACTTTTGTTCAGTCATACTTGTAATCAGGCTTCGGCCTAATTTTGTAAATTTAGTTCGAACTTTAATGAAATTAAAGTCTTTTCAACTTTGACTCTTGTCTCCATGTATCTTGGGATGTGTCTTGTGTGATTCACCAAAATATTTTTTGAACGCATAAGTCGTAAGCCCAACATATTAGTTAGGACGTTCGGTAGGATCCTAGATAACGATCCGAGATAGTCGGTAACGCGCGCCGCGGCAAAGGCAGAGCGAATTCCGACTTTGGATCAGCCTCCCGACTGCCGTGCGATGCGACAGTCGAGAGCTTAGGTCGAACGCCTGTCGCCTGGACGTGAGTCGGGTGCGTTCATTGAGTTGAAGGTCGACCGACCTCCGGACATAACTTGAGGGCCGGACCATTCCGTAGGATCCGATAGTCGAACGTCGTTCAATGCGTTCAGTCGAATGGCGTCCGACGCGTTTAGTCGGAGAAACGACGACAAGTCGAGTTCCCATTACCCAGACCTAGGTCGGGTACTCACGTCGCGCCGTGTGATAAACGGTGGTAAGCCGAATATCCTTCGACTGGTCGTGACCTGGTCGGTAAGTTGCGAACGCGACATTGGTCGCGTTGGCGCTTTGCATTTCTTGGCCGGGGCCGAGTCGGCGTGTCAGCCGATCGTTTTGCCCGAGAGTTTGACTGTAGGAGTGTAACCCCCGTCGTTGTGGATGTATCGGTCCTTTCAAGTGTTCGATATGTCGTCGGCGACTGGGCCGTTGGTTCCCAATGGAACGTTGGGCTTAAGTCGGGGCGTCGGGGCTCGTGCTTCTGGCGAGCGCCGACCCTCAGTCGAAGAGTCGAGATTCCAGACTCTGAAGCTTTGAAACCAAACTTGTATTCCGGACAAGGGGATACAAAGTTCACTGGTAGTACAACTTTAGGTTGTCGGCATTCCAGGTCCGGGGAATGGTATCCCCTTCTAGAGTCTCCAGTCGGTAAGCTCTCAGCCCGTAGGTGTCCGCTACCTTGTAGGGTCCTTCCCAGTTCAGAGCTAACTTTCCTCGATCTAGAGGCCTCCGAGTCTTCTCCGATTCTCAGCTGATCGTGGGGCAGGTCAAGGGCGAATTGGAGGCGCGAGACTCGACTATGGCGAAATATCTCCAGAAGGCGAAAGATCTTGTGGCACGTTTCGAATATTTCGAGATTTCTCACATCCTTAGGTCGGAGAACGCTCGGGCCGATGCACTCTCCAGGTTGGCGACCTCAGCTTACGACGCCTTGGGTCGGACGTTCATGGAGAATCTCGAGCAGCCGAGCATCGATAGAACCGAGGAGGTGCTACAATTAGTGCCCGAACCAAGTTGGATGGATCCGATTGTTCGATACCTAACCGATGGAGTTAGCCCTGAAAACCCCGCGGAGGCCAAACGGCTCCGATGGTCGGCCTCCCAGTACGTGATAATAGATGGCCGACTCTACAAAAGGTCGTTCTCCCTCCCCTTGCTCAGGTGCTTGGGACCAACCGACGCGGACTACGCGCTCAGAGAAGTACACGAAGGGATCTACAGAAATCACTTGGGGGGCAAATCCTTGGCCTACAAGATCCTACGGCGGGGATACTACTGACCTACTATGAGGAAGGATGCGGCTGAGTTGGTTCAGAAATGTGAGCCGTGCCAGAGGTACGCCAACATACAACACCAACCAGCCAGCCGAATTACCCCTATTGTCGTCCCGTGGCCTTTCGCCCAATGGGGGATCGACATACTCGGTCCTGCCGACCGGTCCCTCTCACGCCGACTCACCGTCGGGTCCGCCTGACTAGCGCCCGACTCTGCCGACCGACGAATGCCAACACCGACCGGCCGAGTATACATCGGTCGGGCAGGCCCTCTCCGCTCTCGACTGGCCGAACTGTAGAGCCCGATATCCGACTCTCGCAACGCACCCGACTGACCATCGGAGGATCCTTGGGTGTTCGCCCGAGGGTCCCTGGGTTTTCACCCGACATTCCTTAATCGAGCGCCGACATACAGTCGGCCGGCTCCTTCAAACGCTGTACGACTGCTGGAGACTGTCCGTCCTGACAGCGGCGTGCGGCACGGCCGTCCCAGGGCATTATCCCACCTAAGATATGAGTCAACCCTAGTGATTTGACAGCCCCACGACGATTTGACAGCCCCATGACGACTCTGACAGTCTTCGGCGATTTGACAGTTCCCCCATTGTCTGCGCCATTAATGATGGCGCCATGCCGCGCTCTACTATAAAACGGGAAAGACAACAGTGCTGGGCGAGGTTCCTTTCGAAACTCCTGAACTCTTCTTCTCTAGCTCTCTCTCACTCGCTGAGCTCCGTGATTCTTTTCTACTGTTGCCTAGTCTCCTCTCTGACTTGACCGTCGGAGGGTCCCCGCCGGAGTCACTTCCGGTCAGTGTGGACTTCTTTTGCAGGCGCTCGTTCCCGGCGATCAGGCGACGAGGGGATTGGCCGCAACACCAAACATGCAGAACAACAAATCACTCTAAACCAAGACCTGCCGTATGGGAGGTACCGGTTTGATACCGAGGATCAGTTCGGTATATGAGTCAAACCGCTCCCTACGGTCCAAATCGAGCAGAACCATCCTATACCGTCCGAAATTGGGACGTGTAACGTATCGGTACGGACACATACGTCCTGATTTCACGTGGTACCTTGGCAAAAAAGGGTACGGTATACAGTACGAGATATCGTATCATACCCAACTGTACATACCGAATCAGGAATATACCGGTACAGTACGAGTGCCAGATAGCGGACCTTGCTCTAAACAATTAATCAAGCAGTTTCATTGCATTAGCATGCATTACCTTACATACATATATTTTTTTTAATCATTAATCATATCGAAACATCGAGAAAAAAAAAAAAAGTAAAACAAAATCTACCGGGAGTGAACGGCATCTCTGCTTGGTATACTCCTTTACGAAAATACACATCGATGAAGTTGACGCCAATCGCTTTGTTCTTCACCCGGATCTCCCCCTCCTTGGGTTCCCCAATCTCCACATCCTCCCATTTCAACACCTTTTCACCAATCAAAAAAAAAAAAAAGTTAGATCGGAAAGTAGAAGTAGAGACATCGATTTAACGGGGAAGAGGGAACCAGATGGTACGACATAATTCCGATCACAAATAGTTAAAAACAACATCCAAACAGAGATCAGAGAGCGAGGATAGAGGTTGGTGAGTGAGGAGAGCTCGCCTCGGGGCCGCCGAGCTCGTGGATTCGGATCGCCTTCACCATCTCCGCTGCCGCCGCCGAGGCTCCGAACGTCCGCACGCTGGGTTTGAGAGGGGAGACGATTTGAGGGATTTTGGTGCGGTGTGGAGTGGGTTTCAGCGGTGGCAGTCCCTCTGTTTCCGTGCAAGGCTCAAAAAAGGGGCTTTTCCTCGATCATCATCATCAACACGAGATGATTCGAATCCTTCCAGAAAGCAAATTTATATTTGATTATCCGATAGGAAGGTTTCGGATTTTGACGTGCCACCGAATTCTCGATCAAATTATCGACTCGGAAACCTGGGACTCCCACCGCTCCTACAGCACCTCACAGAATCTCATATCTTGTGGGCGACCCGACTCGGGATCAATTTTGAAGGTTGCATGGTCGGTAGTTACAGACTTTATAATTCGGATCCGACTCGGGCTCATTATTATCAGAGGATCCATTTTTTGAGCTCACTATTCTTAATACGGAGTTACGGATTGTATATTAGATACGCCCGAATGAAGTTTCGGATTGATAGATTTGTTGTTGAGAAAGATTCTACCATACTGGTCAGCTTATTGCGGAGGCAGATAGGGCTCACTTTGGAATACTTGCTTGTTTCCGACACCAAAAAACTGTTGGGGGGATTGTGTCATTATGGATGTCAAGCATGTATCCCATGAGACGATCGGTGCTGTAGATTGGATTGTCAGATTTATAGCTGAATATTTTGAAGAAGCTTTATGGATCGCTGCTGCTGCTTTACCTCTCTTCGTTTTAGATATTCTATTTTTTGATTTTATTAGTTATATTCATATTCATTTGATGCGAATACTACGATTCTATCAAAAAAAAAAAAAATCAAATTCTACATATCTAATACTAAAAAAAAAAAAATGGATCCAATTCAATTGAGTTGGATGCGGCAATGCTGGACTTCTGATTGACCGAACCTCATAGGTTTTTTTTTCTCTTTTTCTAGTAAATACACGAATTTCATAGATTTGAGGTTTTAAGGAAAACTAGTCATTCCATGCCAGAAAGACCGTGGATCTGCATTTTTTTTTTCTGTAAAGAATTAGCAAATCTCAATTTTTTCTTTGCCAAAATTTGATTAATTATTATAGGATCGTTACCACATTTGCTCCGCTCATTACCATTTACCACCCTTCCGTCATCAGTCTGGTGCTCAGTTATGAGACGTTGGCCCGCAGATGGTTGATGAACAGTCCCACCAAAAGACCCATAAAAAAGCAGGAAGGATTGGACTTAGGGTCCGGGTTGCCGGTTCACTGATTCGACCCCAGATCAGTTGGACTAGATTTATAGTCAACGTCTTGATAAAAACAATGATAGAAATTGTTGTAGAGGCTATTTTACGATTGTTGTAGTGTTTGAGAGACTTTTCCTAAACCAAAGTTCGTCCATTCAAATCCTAGTTAAAGTACTACCGTCCGGTTTTTACTAAAATCTATTTCAGTCTAGTTTTGTCAACCCATCTCGGTCCTGAACAACCATGGTTAGCAAGTTTAGACCGTATTTTAGGCCACCAACCAGGCATGCGATTCTTTTTTTTTTTTGGGTAATTTCATATTATTTATTTATTTAAAATAATATTTTTTGGGCTTCAGGAAGCGCGTCAAACAGGAAATGATGGTTAAAAATTGCTAATCCAAGAAACTGGAAACATGATCCTAAGATAAGCATATATATATATATATAAAAGAATCCAATAAAAAAATCACGAGGAGGATCTAGTTTTTATTGAATTTATATCAGTTTCTCACTTCAGTTTCACAAATATGCAGTAGTTTGATGGTAAAATAAAAAAAAGAGAGAACACGATCCTTTTATTTCCAAGGATTTTTTTTGTTCCTGTCAAAAACCTCTCTCTACCCCTTTGCTCATTAAGGTTTTGAAAAATGAAGAAGGTTGTGCCATGTAGCCGTTCTAGTTTTCTGCCATATCCTATAATTTATAATTTGACAGAGATGAGAAATATAGAAAACATGCATGTATATTTTTATGTCCCACAAAATCCATACTAGTATATTAAAGGAGAGCCTAGGCCATCTAAACGTGCCATGTGTCCTCTTCTATGGCAGCAATGGTCTAACAAACAAGTCGAATCTAATATATATATATGGTAACAAAATCGAATGGTGTTTTCCTTCCCCAAACATATTTTGTAAGTTTGAAGTGATAATTTCTATAAGTTTATTTTTTATTTCTTGGATCTTTTTATTATTTCTAGATTTTTCAATTGTTCCTCAATTCTTTTGTAGCTTACTTTTTTTTTTTTTAAATATTTTATTTATTTTTATTTTCTTGATATTTGGTTAATTGTTTGATTCTTAAGAAAGCCTGTATTTTTCAATATAGTATCTCCATTTAAATGGTATCAGAGTCACGAAGGGAGAAATAAGAGAAGAATATCTAGATAAATTTATAGTGGAGACTACTATTTTAAGTGGTTCCTGCATGACCTTAAGTCGCATAGCCATTATACCAGTGTATTCTGTTGTGAAGACTGTTTTGGCTTAAACGTAAATCATTGATAGTCTGAAGATCATCTAAAATAGCTGTCAAAATGAACTTTTTATCTAGGACTTCCTCTAGGGGTGATGCTACTGGCTCAGAAGGGGCCATTGTTGAATTATCAGGTAAATAAATAGAAAAATAGGTAGTTCCAAAGGTTCTAAGAAGCTCGTTTTATAGGACTAATTGGATTATCCCAAACAATAGAATTAAAATAGTTGAAAAAATAATATCAATATCAAATGATCATGAAATAATCCTAGTTGTAACCCAAGAAATTCTGAGAAGCCACAAGTTAAAATATGAATTCCTACATATAGGGCTAATCCAAGTAGCTGTCAAACCCCTCATAAGAAGAGGTTTGAATTTAGCCATTCCGTTATGTTTAAATGATGGAAGATTCATAGATTATCAAGATGCCTTATTAGGAATGGTTGAGTCAAGCTTATTTAAAGGTCCAATTTATTTTAATTATAATACTAATCTAACTATAAAAGTAAAAGAAAAAAATATTTTAAAAGCACTAGAATTAGAAGTTAAGCTCCATAATTTAGAAATGCTCCTAAGATCTTATCCTGCTATTGTTTTAATTAGGATGTATTACAAGACATTAAATACATTGGATCATATAGGGATAATTAATAGACGAACATTAAGACAAACTGAATACTTCCAAACAGATCCTAGCAAAGAAAATGTGTTTATACCTGTCAGCACATATTCATTCCACCTCATCGCTCTACTTTTGGTATATACTCTCATTTATTTTTTCTCTATATTTAGTAAGTCAACATATATTCATATTTAGCATGCACATCTATTTTTGATTCCTCTTTTTTTAGCAATTCTACTTTTGGTTCTTTGGCCTTACTGAGTATGTAATCAAGATGTTCTTTTTTCTTGTAATTACTATAATTGCTGGCATTGTAATCTACAAATACTCCTATTGGAAATCAATGAAATCAATATGTGAAAATTAAAAATTATCCTCAATAAAGAAATTACCATTGTCATGGTATTAGAGCCCTGAAGCTCCAACGAGCATCCCTTCTTCCTCCTCCTTCAGTGCTCTCTCATGGCCACCAGTTCATCTATCTCCACCTCCTCCAATCCCTCTTCTCCTTCTCCACCAATCACAATGACCCCCTCATCTTTCCATCTGCACAGCATTTTCTATCCATCAAGTTAAATACCTCCAATTTTTTGATCTGGAGAAAATAAATTACTCTCTTCTTAAAAGGTCAAGGCTTATTTGGGTTCCTCGATGGTTCTCACCCACAGCCCACCGATCCTATTGCCGCTGTTGCCTGGCAACAACAAGATGTCCAACTCGTAAGCCTTCTCATTGCTTCATTATCTGAAGATTTGGTTCTCCTTTTTCTTGACAAAGAGACCAGTTTTGAGTGCTGGAGCACTCTTCATGAAGCCTTTGGTTCAGCATCTCCTACCCGACTCATGTCTCTGCATCTGGAGTTGTAGAATCTTCATCAAAAATCAGATAAGACCGTCACCTCTCTGCTCCGACGTGCAAAAGCTATGACTGATGAACTTGCTACATCTGGTAATGCCCTCAAGCCTACTGAATTTAATCTACATGTGTTGCATGCTCTATGTGATGATCTACAAGATGCAGTCTCTGGTATTCTTAATCGATATACTCCTCCGACATATACTGAACTTCATGGGCTATTACTTAGCCGTGAAAGCATGCGGGTATTCAAAAAATTAACCATTGCTGATACTACTCTTTCTACCAATCCTATCACCAATACCGCTCAATGGTCCCCTCATTTTTCTACTGACCTTGGGTCCTTTATTGGTCGTGGCTTTAATCGAGATTGTGGGGGGCGTGGCAGGTTTGATCGAGGTCGTGGTCATTTTGGTTCACCTGATGGTCGGGGTTCTCAATGATGCTTCTTTTACAATCGTAACAACCACTCTAATACCACCTGCTTCTATTGTCCTCAGCGGCCCTATCCATATTCACCACAATCCAATGCAAATTTCTCATATTCACCATACCCAAATCCAAATCCATCTCACCATCACCCAAATCCGCCACTTCTTCCTACCCCTCACCCATCCACCGCCCTTACCTGGTACCCTGATACAGGAGCATCTCATCATGTTACTCCTGACATTCATTCTATGTCCTCCTATGCTGAGTACACTGATCTTGATCAGGTGCATGTAGGCAATGGTAAGAGATTACATATATCACATATTGGTTATGGTTCTTTTTTCCCTCCTCACTCTTCTCTTTCTTTTCAATTATCTAACATCTTACACGTTCCCTCTATTTCTAAAAATTTACTTTCCGTGCAACAGTTTGCAAAAGATAATAATATTTTTTTTTAAATTTCACCCATATCATTTTCTTGTGAAGGATCGAACCACCAAGACCACAGTATTATCCGATCCGAGTGAAGGAGGATTATACACTCTCCGTTCCAGTCCTTCTTCTTTGTCCGCATCTGTTCACATGGCCGAGAGCACCACTCTTGATGGCTGGCACAACCGTTTGGGCCATCCTCATTATCGCTTGCTTCGCTCCATGGTGAAGATCAATAATCTCTCCTGCAAGTCTACATATCTTCTTCTTCTTTATCCCTCATGTCAGTTAGGCAAATCTAGTAAGTTGCACTTATCTCCGTCCCATCATCGTAGTCAATTTTCATTAGACCTCATTTATAGTAATGTTTGGGGTCCTTCTTTTACTCCATCTTTGTTAGGACATTGCTACTATGTAATTTTTGTTGATGACTACGGTAAATATATTTGGTTCTATCCATTAATGTGCAAATCTGATGTGTTTTCTTTTTTCTTACAATTTCAAGCTTTGGTTGAACGACATTTCTCTCGTACTATTAAATCAATCCAAACTGACGGGGGAGGGGAGTTTCGCTCTCTTCCTCAATTTTTTAGTAAAATTGACATTATCCATCGTATCGCAGCTCCCCACACCCATGAACAACAAGGGGCTGTTGAACGTCGTCACCATCATATTACGGAAATCGATCTGTCTCTTCTTGCTCATGCATCTGTACCAATATTGTACTAGCACTATGCTTTTGAAACGGCTGTATTTCTTATTAATAAGATGTCATCTAAAGTCTCTAGTGGTGTGTCCCTCTTCGAACTCATTTACAATAAACCACCATCCTATGCTTTCTTATGAATTTTTGGATGTCTATGCTTTTCCTTTCTTCGTCCTTACAATCGTCATAAAATAGAGTACCGCTCTCAACCGTGTGTATTTTTCGGCTATAGTCCCTCTCATAGTGCCTATCGATGTCTTGATGTGCAAACAAATCGTATATATATCGCTAGACATGTTCGCTTTGACGAATCTATCTTTTCTTTTCAATCTCACTCTCCATTGGATTGTCCACCACCACCATCTCCCTCTTCCCTGCCATGGGGTGTTACATTACTTCGACCTCTACAAGAGGCCAACCCTCCACCATCCATTCCTCCATCTTCTTTGCTCCAGTTGTCCACCTCACCATCGGTTGCATCCCCCATGTCTCGGTCTGCCCCAGCACCTCCTCCCATGATCGTTCTCCCTTCCAGCCCCTCTAGTACTACAAACTCTGTACTTATTCAGACTAGATTACTTACTGACCCCTATTGCAATCCCTTATCCACAAAGCCCTCCCTTCCCACATCTTCTCCAATGACAAGTTTCCAGCAAGACACAACCTCCTCTAAACAACCTACCCAACCCATCCGTACACATTCCATGGTGCTTCGACCCCATCCCAAATAACCATCCGCCCTCACTAGCACTATCCTCACCATAGAACCTATTTGTTATACTCAGGCATCTAAACACTCTGTGAGGAGTTTAATGCTTTAGTTCGTAATGGTATGTGGTCTCTTGTTCCACGTTCATCTCAAAAAAAAAAATTTGATTGGGCGTAAATGGGTGTACAGGATCAAGAGAAAAGCTGATGGCTCTCTCCAGCACTATAAAGCGCGCTTAGTTGCAAAAGGGTTCCACCAGTAGCTTGGTCTTGATTACAATGTGACATTCAGTCCAGTTATCAAACCTACCACCTTTCAGGCTGTTTTAAGTATTGCCATCTCTCAAGGTTGGTCCATCAAGCAATTAGATGTTCATAACGCTTTTTTGCATGGCAACCTAACAGAGGAAGTTTACATGTCACAACCTCCAGGATTTGAAGATCGTGACCATCCAGATTATGCCTGTCATCTCCATAAATTTCTATACGGGTTAAAACAAGCACCCCGTGCCTGGTTTCACCGTCTCTCCGAGTTTTTTCTCAGACTAGGATTTGTTGCCAGCAAGATTGATCCTTTATTATTTATTTTGAGGACGAACTCTCATGTCCTCTATGTGCTCATCTATGTTGATGATATTTTGGTAACTAGCAATGACTCCAGTCATGTCTCTCTACTTCTTCGTAAGCTCGTTACAAAATTCTCCATTAAGGATCTTGGTGATCTTCATTTTTTCTTAGGAATTGAGGCTGTTCAAAACTCTACCGGATTATTATTATCTTAAATCTGCTATATTAGAGATCTTCTTTCAAAAGCAGGCATGATTGATTGTAAACCTGTTCAGACCCCAATGGCCATGACACAGGATTCTAATTCAGGGGGTGCTCCTTATCCAGACCCTACACAGCATCGCTCCATTGTTGGAGCTCTTTAGTATTTTACATTGACACGCCTTGATATTTTCTTTGCAGTAAATAAAGTATGTCAGTTTATGCAGTCTCCTAGTTCTGATCACTGGGTTATGGTCAAGCGCATCTTACGGTATCTTCAAGCTACAACTGATCATGGGTTACAAATTCAAAGATCAACCTCTCACTCTCTTCAAGCCTTCTCCGATGCAGATTGGGTAGGTAGTGGGACTGATAGACGTTCCACTGGGGGCTATGCAATTTTTTTTAGCTCCAATCTTATTTCATGGGCATCTCGTAAATAGAAGACAGTTGCTCGATCATCCACAGAATTTGAATACAAGGTCTTAGCAGATGAATCAGCTGAACTAATCTGGCTTGAGTCATTGTTTCAAGAACTTGGCTATCCCTTACATGGCCCCCTCATTCTATGGTGTGACAATATTGGGGCCACTTATCTCTCGGCCAATCCTATCTTCCATGCTTGCATGAAGCATGTCGAAATTGATTTTCATTTCGTTCGTGAGTGTGTTGCACGATATCAACTATCTGTTCAGTTCATCTCCACCCAAGATCAGCTTGCCGATATTCTCACCAAGCCCTTGGGTACCTCACGTTTTAGGTTCCTAAGGGACAAGTTGAAGATTCATGGTCCTGACTCTTCGTCTTGAGGGGGTGTGTCAGTACATATTCATTCCACCTCATCACTCTACTTTTGGCATATACTCTTATTTGTTTTCTCTCTATACTTAGTAAGTCAACATATATTCATATTTAGCCTGTACACCTATTTTTGATTTCTCTTTGTTTAGCAATTCTACTTTTGGTTCTTTGGCCTTACTGAGTATGTAATCAAGATGTTCTTTTTTCTTATAATTACTGTAATCGCTGGCATTGTAATCTACAAATACTCCTATTGAAGATCAATGAAATCAATGTGTGAAAATTAGAAATTATCCTCAATAAAAAAATTACCATTGTTAATTCCCAAAATACTGATTGGGACCAAATCACACTTCCAGATGATAGATTCTCAAGAAGTCTGTTCCCACAATTAGACAAGAACAAAGCCATCGAGAGACTATCACTACCTATCTGGAAGGTGATGTCTCTGTTAGGTTCAATAGGTCAAAATTAACCAAATGCCATAATTTTAGACATGAGTCTACAATGGTAGAATCTAGTTCACCACAAAGATAAAGCTGCTAAGTAACAACAGATCCCAAATTAAGACAAGTAAATTTTGAACCCAAAATCCCTTAAGCTAGTTATAAGGAAAGAACTTCCTCACCAAGGATGTCTCCAACCTATTCTCAAATTGTAGACTCAGAAATTTATACTATTATCCAAGAGTTTGAAATAGATAAGAAACCATTAAAAAAAAAATTTATTTAGAGAAAATAAAGAAAAAAGACAAAGGTTCTTTAAAATTTATAGTAAGGATCAAAGAAATAAACTACAAGAAAAATATTACTCCTTTTTAAACTCAATAAAATCCCAAATCTATTTCTCTGATTGGTTTGACACACAGAAAAACCAAAAGAAAGAAATTAATATAATTAGAAATAAAATAATAATTTTATGGCAAGATGAAAAAAAAAGAGTCATAGAAGAGATCTATTCCCTGCTAAAAGAAATAAAATTGACAATTAGAGATACTCAAATAATAGCATCATCATTTAAAATCAAAACAAATCCTCCTAAGTTAGTAAATCCAAAAAATATTAAAAATATTTTAGAATAAAATAATTTTACAAATCAAAATTTAAAATCTATTGGAGATCAATTAATCTGGATAGAAGAAAGTGTAAGAGAAGATAAATTAGAGACAAAGCCCAGCAAAGAATCGGTTCCGTTATTTAAGCCTCATGAAATTCTAAAACCCCAAAATAACTCACTACAAGAGAAAGATTTATTCAGTGAAATCAATAAGAGATTAAATACATTCGAATTAATATATTCTATTTTAGATACTCTAGAACAATCAGACAAAAGAAGATCAATTGCAGCCCTAACTCAAGAGCCTCTAGATAGCCAAAGTGAAATCTTAACTGAGTCATCGGATGACCAATCAATCCAGTGTCCTTCCAACCCAACAATGGTTAGCCCAAACCAATACCTTGAAATAAACAAAATTCAAGGATGGGCTAATCCATCGAGACCCTATTATCCTAGACCAACCTTATCAGATATGGGCCTAGAGGAAAAGCCTTTTATCCATCAAAATCAGTACTCTACCACTACCATCCATGAGTGGAACATAGATGGGCTTACTGAGTCAACATATTAAATATACTCCAAAAAATGATCATGATCTCCACGGCCTATAAAATCAAAAATAATACCCTAGACCATGCTATAGCCCAAGTCTTAGTAGCAGACTTTACAGGTCAACTCAAAGAATGATGGGATTATTATCTTGATGATCTAGATCACCATCAAATACTATCTGCAGTAAAAAAATCTGTAGATGGCCAACCTAACTAAGATAATGACGGCTCTGATATTCAGGATGCCATTTCTATGCCAATATTTGCAATAGCCAAATACTTTATAGGGGATCCATCTAAATTTAGAGATAGGACATCAGAAATCTTAACAAATTTAAAATATAAAAAATTTCAAGATTTCAAATGGTATAAAGATATTCTTTTAACAAAAGTAATGACTAGGGATGTCTACAACTAGTCATTTTGAAAAAAAAAATTCTTAATTGACTTGTCAACCGTATTTTCAAAAAAAAATTAAAACAAAATTAAGAAACAAGAATAATGGAAGAATGTCATATGATAAATTAACATATGGAGACCTGGTAAATATAATCAATAAAGAAGGACTATCTATTTATAATGAGCTTAGGTTAAAACAACAACTAAAAAGAGAATAACTAACTAGCAAAAAAGAACTGGGATCATTCTATGAATAATTTGGTCTTCAACCTATCAAAAAAAATAAAAAATCTAAGAAAAAATTTAAATCTTACACAATATGTAAGACCTGTCCAAAAAAGAATCCAAACCTATGTTGGTTCTCACAAATTAAATAGAAGAAACAAAATATATACAATAAACTAGAAAAAAAAGTCTAAACCAAAATTAAAGTCTTTCATTAAAAAAGAAACTCAACCTCTTGTATGCTTCAAATGTGGCCGAACTGGTCATTATAGTAATAAATATCGCTTAAAGAATAAAATTAATGAAATATAATTAGATGAATCAGATCCTATAAATTTTATAAAATAAAATCTCAAAAGTCTACTTCTAACAACTGAATCAAAACCTTCTGATTCAGAAGAAGAATAAAAATTATCTCAAAGTGAATCCTCAGAAGAAGAAATATGTATGATTACAAAGGAGTAAGATATGCCATTAGAATTCATTAACAAAATCAATGACCCAAAAATAAAAAAAGAATACATAGTAAAATTAAAAAAATCATCAAGTCAAGAAAAGAAGACAGAAAATGTACAAACATATAATCTGGGCAACATTTTAAAAAGATTTGAAAAAGAAAAAAATGAAATCTATAGATATAAAAGACTTACAAAAAGAAATAAACTGTATAAAAGAAAAAATAAATTTAATAAAAGTATAATTAAAATAAGTAAGTCAAGTCTCTCAGCAAGAACAAATAGAAGAGGATCAGAGTTTCATTGACACATTAACTAGGGTACCCATTCAAAAATGGTATGTTAAAATTAACCTAGTAATTGAAGATTTCAATCTAGAAACCATTGCTTTAATAGCTTCAGGAGCAGATTCCAATTGTGTTCAAGAAGGATTAATTCCAATAAAATTTTTTGAAAAAAATTAAAAAAAAAGCTTAATACGGCAAATGGTTTTGAGTTAAAAATTAGATACAAATTAATAAACTCATTTGTTTGTAATAAAAGAGCCTGTCTAAAGACTCTCTTTATTTTAGTAAAAAACCTAAACCAACCCATAATATTAGGAACACCATTTTTATCGTTAATAAAGCCATTTCAACTAGATGATCAAGGATTGAAAATAAAATTGTTGGGAAAAGAATTAGTATTTAGATTTATACAACACCCATATAGTAAAACTTTAGACTTTCTTAAGAATCAAACAATTAACCAAATATCAAGAAATCAAAAATAAATAAAACATTTAAAGGAAGAAGTAAGCTACAAAAGAATTGAGGAAGAATTGAAAAATTCAAAAATAATCAAAAAGATCCAAGAAATAAAAGATAAGCTTATAGAGGTTACTACTTCAGACTTACCAAATGTATTCTGGGAAAGAAAACACCATTCGGTTTCGTTACTATATGAAAAGTCTTTTAATAAAGAAAAAATTTCTACTAAGGCAAGATCAATCCAAATGAATACAAAAATATTAGAATACTATAAAAGAAAAATAGAATCTCTCTTAACAAAAAAAACTTATCAGCCCCAGCAAATCTTTCTGGAGTTGTGCAGCCTTCTATGTAGAAAAGATAGCTGAATTAAAAAGAAGAGTACCAAGGTTAGTAATTAATTATAAACCCTTAAATGATGCTTCACAATGGATTAGATATGCGATCCCATTAAAAGAGACCTATTAAATAGAATCATAGATTCTAAGGTCTTCTCAAAGTTCGATCTAAAATCAGAATTTTCATAAATTCAAATAGATTAAAAAGATAGATATAAAACTGTTTTCACAGTTTCATTTAGACAATATGAATGGAACATAATGCCATTTGGCTTAAAAAATACACCCTCAGAATTTCAAAAGATAATGAATGACATTTTTACTCCTTTCATAAAATTCATAATTGTTTACATAGACAATATTCTTATATTCTCTAATTCAATAGAACAACATATAAAACATTTTCAAATATTTGAAAAAGAGGTAGTTAAAAATGGTTTAGTATCACTATAAGAAAAATGAGTATTAGTCACGGCAAATCAGCCATTGCTAATAAATTTTTTTTCCAACGACAATTAGCGACGGTGATTTTGCCGTTGCTAATAAAAAGTTTTTTTTAAAGATTATTAGCGACGGATTCTTAATTATTAGCGTTTTCCTCATTGCTAATAAAAAATATTTTTCTAACATTATTAGCCATCAAATTTTTTTTATTTATTAAAATTATCAGTGATAGTGAAAAAAATATTAGCGACGGCACTTGCCATCGCTAATGGTTAGCGACAGCATGTCTATCGAAAAAAATAAAAAAAAATTTTTTTATTATAAATATTAGTGACGATGCAAAAAGTATGAGAGATGGTAAATACCGTCATTAATAATTATTAGCAATAGAACTATTAGCGACGGAATGTCCATCACAAATTTTTTTTTTTTTATTTTTCTCTGAATATGGTATAATTTTGAAAGTTAAAGTCTATTTTTATCGTTCATTATCTAAATAATTATCATTAGAGTATCATCACAAAAGATCAGCTCAATCTGATGGCCCTAGGTATGTCGATCATTAAAATTTAATTTCGACGATTACGAATGACCGCATGATGATTTAATAGATAGAGACCATCGATAGATTCAAAAATTTACAATGATAATTTTGATGATATTTATAGCAACTATCAAAATTTTACTTTAATTGGACATCATTATCATGGTAATTTAGTACGAGATGATTTGGATCGTTAAATAAAAATCGAGAGATCAAAAAGCCAAACTGCGTCTGATTATAATATGATTTTTTAGATAAATGATCTTTGCTACCACTCAATTATTTATGCGGTGGTAATTCTAAAATTCAAACTATGCATATATGAATGATTCAAAATTATATATCTGTTGATATTTATTCTTAAAGTCCTTAAGTAATTATACTTATGCTTTTGTAAGATCTGTTTAACATGAATAGCTTATATATGCATAGTTTGAATTTTACAATCACCACCATATAAATGATTAAAATAGTAACAAAGATCATTTATCTAAAAAAACATCTTAATCGGATGCCATTTGATCTTTTGATCACTCATTTTTTATTTAATGATCGAAATCAGTCCGTACTAAATTGATCATGATAATGATGTTCGATTCAAGTAAAATTTTGATAGTGTGCTATAAATATCATCAAGATTATTATTATAAGTTTTCAGATCTATTGATAGTCTCTATCTATCAGATTATCATATAGTCGTTCGTGACCGTTGAAATCAAATTTTATTGATCGACATAGTTAGGACTATCGGATCAAGGTGATTTTTTGTGATAATACTTTAACGATAATTATTTAGATAATGAATGATGAAGATGAGCTTTAAATTTCAAAATTATACCATATTTAGATGATTTTTTAAGGATGGAGTCATAGTTTTTAGTGACAGATTTTAGCGATGGCAATATGTCATCGCTAATATCTTTACCGACAGCGTGCCGTCGCTAATAGTCTACCATATAAACCACCATGGGAAAAAAATTTTTGCTCGCCCACTCATTCTCTCCCATTTTCGTCCCTCATCCTCCTCCTCTCGCCAGCACCCTCACCCCTCCAACCCCACTTTCCTCCCATCTCTCTGGCGTTCCGTGGCTGCTCCCACACTGCCAGCCTTGTCCCTATGCCTGCTCGACCCCGAGTTGGCCCCGTGGTCCCTGCCTCAATCTCGGCTCGACCCTGACCTGACCCTGCGGCCTCTGCCCCACCGCCCCCAGCTCGTGGCCCCACCCTACTGGCCCTTGAGCCCCCTCCCTGGCCCCGACGTCCCTCGCACGATCCTACGGTCGCCTTGAGCCCCCATTCGTCGGATCCCGAGCCCCTCGACTGTCTCCCAGCTCTCTAAGCCCCGACCACCTCTTTGAGCCCCCAGCCCACCTCCCCCCGACTGCCTCTAGACTCCTCTTTCCTCCATCATCAGATTCGGCTTCCTCGAGTCGCCAACCTCCTCCCCAAGCCCTGAGCCCCTGGCCTACCCCCCCGGTTGCCTCCCTAAGCCCTAAGCCCTCGGCTGCATCCTCGAGCCCCCGACCCCCCTCCCTGCGGCCACCTCCTCGAGCCCTCATCCGCTGGATCCCGAGCCCCTCGACCGCCTCCCACCTCTCCGAGCCCTGGCTGTCTCTCTGAGCCCCCAGCCCGCCTCCATCCAACCAGGTCATCGCTTATCAATATGTGATGATTTAATCTTTTGGATCTTTATTTCTGATGGTTTTTTGATATTTTGTTTGGTGGTTTATTATTGTTCAGGTGTTAACATACATAGTAGAGAATTATAGTGATAATATGGTTGGATTGCGGTCAAAAAAGTTATTGGATAATTTCATACTGTCCATTCATGTATCATGATTCTGAAAACCTGATGTAGTATTTTATTTTTAAACTTTCATTATTCACATGTGTATGCTTTAATATTTTATTTTTTTTATCCATTAGCTAGTTTCACGTGCCCACTATTTTCTTTATATTATCAGACCTTGTTTTGCATCCAAGGGCTTAAATTAATATTTGCTTGTCCATAATTCTGAAAACAGTTCTCATGCTTATAGTATAACTGAGTTGAGTACATACATTCAAGGGTCTGGTTCTAAAGCAAATCAGGTACATCATTATATTACACTGTCTCTACTTTCTTAGTGTTTAAGAATATGAATTGCATTTATCGGTCTGATGCTGCAGCAAAACTTGTATCCTTTTATGAATAAGTTAGTGTCAATATTTTGATTCATCCTACTTGATCATAGATTGATGTTGTTAAACGGTAAATTTTCACTTGTTATGTATTGATGTCTTTTACTTCCCAAATCTAAATGCCTTGATATTAGTTTTTGTATGTTCAATTTGATTGATTCGCTAACATCAAGTAACGTCGGTTGCACCTTAGACAGCTTATCATATATATTGACTAGAATAAGAAATAATCTTGGATTGCTTGAAACAATTTATGAATACAAGGATAAAAACTCTTATATAGTCAAATTTTTGAAGGAGAATTTATGCATTGTTGGGAATTATATCCTAAAATCAATCATTTGACAATTATGCTAATTATAAATATATATGAATTGATAAATAATAAAAAATTATTTGATATTTTTTATCGTAAGGTTACATCTTCTAACGAACTCCTATGTTATGATAAAGTCCTTAGGACTACTTTGATCAATAAAGAAAGATTTATCACGTAGTCCTTAAATTGATTCACAACCAAACGATATGCTATTACTAGGATGATAGCGATATCAAGTGTAAGTTGTTGCGTGCCATATGCGTTGATTGTCTTCATAATCAAATAGAGTAGAGATATTGGTATGACATACATATGAGATATAGGAGTACATCGTTACTGAACGTGACTAACTGTGGAGTACTCTGCTGTCAAGAGTAGCTCACAAAGGTTATGGGTATAAGTATCCCTCCGACCTGAGATCCCCATGGTGACTTGCAAGCAACTCACTGTACTTTGATGTCAGACTAATTGAGTTTCTAATTCAGTGATGAAAGATTTTTGGATGCAGTCAAGTACTTATCAAGTCAGTGCGTGAGTCAA
This sequence comes from Elaeis guineensis, assembly GCF_000442705.2. NCBI lineage: Eukaryota > Viridiplantae > Streptophyta > Magnoliopsida > Arecales > Arecaceae > Elaeis > Elaeis guineensis. The sequence continues at coordinate 116,509,511 of NC_026003.2, read as the reverse complement.
GATGGGATTGATCCCTCCAAATTAGTAGGAGTTAATGTATCAATATATTTTAATTTAGCAAAATCTGAGCTTAGATAATCCATGTGATAGATTTGAAAAGGATTGAAATACAATGTGGTTGACTTATCTAGGATTGACAGTTAAATCTTAAGTCTCCTAGAGCATTAGGGTCAAAGAGATGAATTATATGATAACCATACACCAATAGGTTCTTGAATGTTGCTTCACCTTCATTCGACCTATCCAGACATCAGGTCACCATTATTAGATGGTTACATCGATTGGTTCAGGAAGCTATTCTTATGCTATCGACTTAGGTTTGAACCTATGGGATCATACTAAAAAAAAGTTTCTGACTAATCATATGGCTGATCAACGATTAAGAATCGTTCAAGGGCTTAATCGTCAATTCGATTGATGATTAACCTTATGCAAAAGTTATAATAAATTAATTCATCAAGTGTTAGTAAATTAATGAAAGATTAATTAGTAATTAAATTACTGATCAGCTCAATTTGATTGAGCAAAAAAAATTAAATAAAATCTAATTGAATTAGATTCAATTAGGTTAGACCCGATTAGGTGATGAGATGACCTAATTACTAAGGAAGAATTATCCATGATTTGATCAGAATTTTGATTCAATCAATTCTTAATTTGATTAAAATTTGATTATAAAATTATGAACCTAATTAGATTGGATTTCATATATTTTATTTGGGCTAAATCAGATGTGATTTGGTTTGGATTCAAATAAAGAAATTAAGAGTCCTTATTTGAATAGGACTCTTCTCCCTTGCGCCAACCCACTTTGCACACCATCTATCTTCACGCACAAATAGTTTTTGCATGAGATTTTTTTATTCCAAAGAGTCTCTTCTCTATCTCACATCTAAATCTGATTTGATTTTGAGAAAATAAAAGTTTTAAAATTAAATTTTAAAATATTCCTTATCAAGAGAATCTATTCTTATCAAAATCAATCTCTCCATGCCAACTTATTTTTTTCTCCATATATATGCAACATTTTGAGGAGATTTTTTATGAAAAATCATTGGAGAACTAATTTATCATGGAAAAATATGAGAAAGGGTGTCCCATATTTTTTTGGCATATTTTGGCATGAATTTTTGAGTAGAGGTGACAATACATCAAGAGTCCATGATCTCTAAGACTCTTCACCCCACCTCCTTACATGTTGAAATAAAAAGAGTTTTATTTCATTCTTGTACATGTAAGAGACCTAAAAGAGAGGCCTTCACATTGAAAGGGGTCTTGGGCATGGTTTCATGGCGTGAAAGAAGAGGAGAGTCTTCTTCTCTTGGGGTGTGTGCAAAAATCAGGTTTCTAGGATTTTGATCCTCAGGGTTTAGGAAGAGAGAAAAAATAAAAAAAAAATTATTTTTTTTTATCTTTCTTTTACCTCTTTATCTTCTCTAGAAGTCCATCTTCAATCTTTAAAAAAATTTTAGAGATTTGAAGAAAGGATTCAGATCAGCCAAGAAGAAGGTCTTTGTGCGAGCTAGCACTCTCGAGAAGACCGATCAGATCAAGGCTTCGAATGAATTTTTTGTAGAGGCTGGATGCATGTGCGGCTGCAAGCAACTAACAAAAATCTTCTCTACCATATTCACAGCAGCGATGATCATCAACCCGCGATCAGGTATTGAGTTTTGAACTCAGATTAGAAGTAGATGTGATCTACCATTCACATACATGCATACTGATTTTATCTTCAGTATTTTTCAGATTTTATGTGCAACATATCATGTCATAGATCCTAGAATAGGTTGATTTGATGATTAGATCATATGTATGTTAGATTAATTTGATTAATCTAATTATCTTTCATTATAATTTATTCAAAAAAATATGAAATATATGCATGAAATTGCCTACATTTACCAACAGTGGTATCAGAGCCTAGGTTCATTATGACATGATTTATATGTATATTAAATCTAAAATTTATTTTTATTTAGATCTGATATATGATATTTAGATCTGAATTTAATTAATGATGGATTATACAAACTGATATAAGGTTGTCCTGCTGTAAGGTTTATCCCTTACAGTGAAAAGGTTGTCCTAGTTTGTGCTGATCCTTGATAAAATCTAATTTTATATCATGTATGTGATGTTTATGATCTGATTTAGATATGATCTAAAATTATAATCAGATCTGATATAATTTAAATTAAATTTAAATTCATATATATATGATATGTGATTAGATTAGATGATCCAATTAGCAAGTACTTAGATTGGGTTGATCATCAGGCCGTCCGGTCATAGGAGCAAGAAGGGTTTAAAGACCCTCCCTTTTCATTCGATGGAGTGTTCTTATAGTGTGTAGGGGTGCCATATGATTAGATCCCATGAAGAAGAATGTGAAAGGAAGAACTTATTTTTCTGCAAAATTCTAGATTTTGAAATCTTAGGTTTGTTGTATGTAATACAAAGTTGTATGAAATGTAAGATATCTAATCTATATAATTAAAATTATTTTAATCATAAAAAAATAAAATTTCAAATCATAAAAGTTTTAGATATGATCTAAAAGTGTTATGATTGATTTTATTTTAGTGGTATGCAAAAATTTTCAGATCTAAAATTTTTTGAATCGTGCTCACACAATTACTGAGCCGACCTAGTTTTGAACTGAGTTGACTCAGTCTCTTTGTGTAGCCGGCTCAATGTTGATTGAGTCGACTCAATTTTAGAATAAAAAATCTTTGTATAACATTTATTATAAATTATTTATAAAATAAAAAAATTAAAATTATTTCAATCCTAAACCTAAACTCATGTTAATGTTGAACTTAATTGAGAATTAAATGAAGGATCGATTAGATCTAGAATTGTGATTTAAGATCTAATGACATTGCATAAAACATGGGGCATAGGTTAGCTTAAATCAGATCTTCTTAATTGGATTAGACCTAAGGTTAGAATCAAAGAGTTAATGGACTAACTAGAAAAATTGATTAAATCTAACCAAATATTGAATTAGATTAAATCAGAATTTCTTTAGAACTAATACAATAGTTGTAGATGGTCAAGTCCATATCTTTGATTAGACTAAATGGATCTTGATTATAGCTCAATGGTTGAACTTGAATCATTAGGTTGATCAAATCGAAACTAATTAACCAATTGATGTCTAAGGTAAGTTCGATATTCTGACCGATATTCTGATCGGTAGATTTTAAGATCTAATGATATTGCATAAAATATGGGGCATGGATTAGCTTAAATCAGATCTTCTTAATTAGATTAGACCTAAGATTAGAATCAAAGAGTTAATGGACTAACTAGAAAAATTAATTAAATCTAACCAAATGTTGAATTAGATTAAATCAGAATTTTTTTAGAACCAATACAATAGTTGTACATGGTCAAATCCATATCTTTGATTAGACTAAATGGATCTTGATTATAGCTCAGTAGTTGAACCCAAATCATTAGGTTAATCAAATCGAAACTAATTAACCATTTGATGTCTAAGGTAAGTTCGGTATTCTGATCGGTAGTTTTTAATTGAGAGTGGCTTACTTGACCATTTCGATGGTGTCTAAGACAAGCTTAGCAGACCCTCCCACCGATGTCACTTACCTAGCCAATTTGGTGAATTATGTCTTGATTAGACCATTAAGTGATTCGAGTTGGCCTATGCCATTAAGGTTGATCAGTGTGACTGATCTAGGTACCAGTTCAACCAGCATGACCTTAATCCAATTCAATGACTTGGTGAAGTCAGTGAAAAGATTATAGTTTACTAATTGATCTCTTCTCTTGACTCATAAATTAAATCTTCTAAATTATTAGATCCCTAAAATGAGCTAATTATGGAGATAACTAGATCATAGTCTCTCATTAAGGTGAATGATAATGAGTTCATTATTTCTGATTGATATTACAGACGCCATCCATCTGGTATTTTCTCTGAATGATGAAATTATCATTCATCATATGATGAGTCTATTGTACTATCTGATGATGGTTGGGTTGACTGAGCCATCCTCGGATCTGATCATTCATTAGTTAGAAATACTGAGTAGGTTCACGTTAATGGTTTGATCTAACCAAAACTTTCAGTGGAGGCCCATCACCTACTGAAATAAAATCTGAGATAAAATTAATTACTAAAAATTATTTGAAAAAATAATTGGTTGAGAACCTATGCATAGATGCATATGGGTTGACCGAGCCATCTTCAGACTTGTATGCAATCTATGTAGATTTTAATATCTGTTAAGAAATTAGAGTAATTCCTCAGATTGGAGGTAGAGACTACCAATTCGATCAAAATAGTGAAAAAATTTTTAGACTAAAGTCCAAGTCTTTAGGCCTAATCAATTCATAAACATAGAAGTCTTGAATTTTTTCTTTCAGTTATGGCTAGATGTCCATTGCTCCATTCACTGTTTCATAGTGATTTATTTATAGGATCTAACTTCGATAGATGATATCGAAAATTGTAAATAGTTTTAGAACATGAATGAATCCTAAATATGATTATGGATGTAGCACCTGATGTTCCCACATCCAACACATATGATGCGATCAAAGACACTTATTAGAAGTGGCCAAATGATCATATCACCATATGGTATTTTTTGAGAGCAGTAAAGAATACGAATTTAGTTATAAATTCGATGATTCTCAGTGAAAAAAATCTTTCAAATATTGAAGGAGTTCTTTTTGTACCTCTAAAGATGTATCTTCAGTGAGCAATAATCTTTGAGAAAGAAAAGAAAAAGAAAGTGCAAAAAAAATCATACTTGGGCTAATGAGTCCGACCTAACAAAAGAGTCTAAGGTTAACCTAGTCTGGCAGAGTTCCTTGATTCAAACAGGTTAAAGAAGAGAAATTACAAATGGTCACTGGACAAGATACTTATATGATTAAACCTTGTACTTTCTCTATCTATGACACTACTACCTCGATATTGGATATCAGAAGTCCATGCAAATTGTTGCAATGACTTTAAGTTAGTAGAAAGTTTGAAAATAGTAAGAGGTTCCTGAATATTAAAAATAGAAGTTATGTTTCAATCTTGCTTTTAGAAATTGTCAAGCCTATTTGCAATTCTAACAATATCATTTTAGTGATTGTCATTATTATCTAATGATTTTGTGATATCATTATGAATGATATCAAAATCATGTGGACAACTAAGAAATGATATTTTCACAGTCTGTTAGTATACTGTACACAACAATCAAACAAACTCCTTAGAGTAGATAATATCATAGAAGCCTACCTTTGACAATTTAGACTAGATCATATAAACAAGAATAGGATCAACAGGTGATAATTTTAAAGTCAATGATTATAAATCATTGTCAACTTGTCAGTCCTATCTCCTTAGTAAGATGATCAAGTCACCTTTTGTTGAAAAAGGTGAATGAGCCATTGATGTTTTGAATCAAATACATACTGATGTATTAGATCTACGAACATATTTGTCATAAATTTGAATTATTTGAATTGTTCAAACAATTTCATAATAAGGTAGAGAAATAAACTGAAAAGAGTATTGAAACTCTTCGATCAGATCAAAGAGGAGAATGTCCTTCCGGAGAGTTTTTGACATATCTAAAAGAGAATAGGATTCTCTCTTATTAGAATCGATTTTATTAGACATAGTTCGATTCATGATGGGGTTTACAAGTCTGTCAGTCTCCTTTTAGGGTTATGCTCTTGAAACTACTTATTATGTTTTAAGCTGGATTCTGAATTAATCAGTTGCATAGACTCCATATGAGATATAGACTAGGCATAAGCCAATACTTTCTTACCTTAGGATTTTAGAGTGTTTATTTTATGTCAAGCATTTGCAGATCGATTAGCTTAGATTTTATTCCTATATGTATTATTTTGTAGGATAATCTCAAAGAATCTAGGAGATATAACTTCTACCATGCTAAAGAACAAGAGTTGTTTGGTATTTCTTTCAAAAAAGGAGTACCTTGGTGAAGGTACTGATGCTTTTAATGTAGAACTTATGAAGTTCGATAGATAAAAGAACCGATACAATCTGGTGAATCCATAGAACTAGATTTAATTAGATCAAACCTGAAATCCATTATAGAGATACCATTAAGGAGATCCGATAAAGTACCGCATCTGTCAGATAGATACTTTGATTTCTTATTCTGGGACCTGATCCTGTTGAACTCGATGAGAACAACAAAGATCTGATCATCTATATGGATGTCATGCAGAGATCCAACTCCGATTAGTGGTTTAGAGCCATAAAGTTCGAAATGAAGTCTATAATGGTCAACGGTGTATGGGTACTCGTTGATCTACTCGAAAGGATAAAGCCCATAGGGTGTAAGTAGATCTTCAATAAGATCAGAGAGTGCAGACGAGAAGATGGAGACCTACAAAGACCGTCTGATTGCCTAAGGATATTGTTAATGTTATGGTATTGACTAGTGAGATATTTTTCTCCTGTGGCAATGCTAAATATTTCAGAGTTGGAATATATATTTTGATAAGTGATCAAAACACATGACTTCATTGAGGACGAAGAAAAATCCTACAAATATAAATGGGTTAATAGTTCTATGAGTGTATTTCTTATTTTGTATGTAAATAAAATTTTCTTAATCAGGAATAACATTTCTTACATTACAGAAAATAAAAGTTTCGCTGTTATTATTATTCTCCATAAAGGACTTTGAGAAAAGCATCCCTCATCCTAGGGATGAAGATCTATAGAGATAGATCTAAGAGGCTGCTTGAGTTTTCTCAGTCCAACATATATAGAGTATTTATGAGTAGAATTTATTCTATCATGTACATCATGTATGAGATCGGATATGATATACTCACTAGGATAGTGAGTGGATACTTGCAAGATCCGGATAAGAATCATTAGAAGGTCATCCTTAAGTATTTGAGAAATACTAAAGACTGGTGACTCGATTATGGGAAATTTGACTTAAAACTTATAAAATTTAATTTCAATTTTTAGTTAGATATAATAATATCAAAAATATATCGGAATACATCTTTATCCTAAATAATGAGCAATCTGTTAGAAAAGTTTCAAGCAGAGCAATATAACCAAATTCAAATTGCGAGGCAGAATGCATTGCAGCATTCAATGCTTGCAAGAAAGCTATGTGATTGTATAGATTCACTGGCAAGCTAGGAGTGATACCCTCCGATGATAGTCCTGCTGAATTGTATAGCACTGGAGCTATAGCTCTGCCAAGGAGCCGAAGTCCCATTAGCTTGCTAGACATTTTGCATCGCTACCACTTTATTCAAAAAATCTGTTAAGGTGACATCAATCTTTAAAAGATCAACGGAAAGGAGAACTTGACCAACCTATTTACTAAAGCTTTGGTATTTAAGAGTTCTGAGATAATAAATCGAAGATGGGTATATGATACTATACTGATTGGCTTTAGTCTAAGTGGGAGTTGTTGAAAACTATGTCCTAAAGCTAATCATTTGATAATTATGCTAATTATAAATATATATGAATTGATAAATAATAAAAATTATTTAGTATTTTTTATCATAAAGTTACATCTAACGAACTTCATGTTATGAAGAAGTCCTTAGGACTACTTTGATTGATAAAGAAAGATTTATCGCATAGTCCTTAAATTGATTCGTGACCAAATGATACACTATTACCAGGACAATAGCGATATCAAGTATAGGTTATTGTGTGCCATATGCATTGATTGTCCTCGTAACCAAATAGTATGGAGATACTGGTATGGCATGTAGGTGATATATAGGAGTACATTATCACTGAACGTGACCAACTGCGGAGTACTCTACTATCAAAGGTAGCTCGCAAGGGGTATGGATATAAGTATCCCTCCGATCTGAGATCATCATGATGACTTGCAAGCAACTCACTGTACTTTGATGCCGGACTAATCGAGTTTCTAATTCAATGATGGAAGGTCTTTGGGTGCAGTCAAGTACTTGTTAAGTCGGTGCGTGAGTCAAGATGGGATTGATCCCTCCGAATTAGTAGGAGTTAATATATCAATGTATTTCAATTTAGCAAAATCTGAGCCCAAATAATCCATGTGATAGATTTGAAAAAGATTAAAATACAATATGGATGACTTATCTAAGATTAACAATTAAATCCTCAGTTTTCTTGAGCATTAGGATCAAAAGGATGAATTATACGATAACCATACGCCAATAGGTTCTTGAATGTTGCTTCGCTTTTATTCGATCTATCCGGACGTCGGATCACCATTGCTCGATGGTTACATCATTTGGTTCAGAAAGCTGTTCCTATGCTATCGACTTAGGTTCGAACCTATGGGATCATACTCAAAAGAAGTTTCTGACTGATCATGTGACTGATCAACGATTGAGAATCATTCAAGAGCTTAATCGTTAATTCGATTGATGATTAACCTTATGCAAAAGTTGTAATAAATTAATTCATCAAGTGTTAGTGAATTAATGAAAGATTAATTAGTAATTAGATTACTGATCAGCTCAATTTGATTGAGCAAAGAGGATTAAATAAAATCTAATAGAATTAGATTCAATTAGGTTAGACCCGATTAAGTTATGAGATGACCTAATCGCTAAGGAAGAATTATCCCTGATTTGATCAGAATTTTGATTTAATCATTTTTTAATTTGATTAAAATTAGATTATAAAATTATGAATCTAATTAGATTAGGTTTCATATATTTTATTTAGACTAAACCAGATGTAATTTGGTTTGGATTCAAATAAGAAAATTAAGAGTTCTTATTGGAATAGGACTCTTCTCCCTTGCGCCAACCTATTTTGCGCGCCATCTATCTTCACGCACAAATAGTTTTTGCATAAGATTTTTTCATACCAAAGAATTCTTTTTCTTTTTTATCTCACATCTAAATCTGATTTAGTTTTGATAAAATAAAGATTTTAAAATTGGATTTCAAAATATTCCTTAGCAAGAGAATCTGTTCTTATTAAAATCAACCTCTCCATGCCAACTTATTTTTTTCTCCATATATGTGCAATATTTTGAGGATATTTTTTGTGAGAAAATAGTTGAAGAATTGATTTATCATGAAAAAATATGGGAAGGGGTGTCCCATATTTTTTTGACATATTTTAGCATAAATTTTTGAGTAGGGACGACAACACATCAAGAGTCCATGATCTCTAGGACTCTTCACCCCACCTTCTTATACATTGAAATAAAAGGAGTTTTATTTCATTCTTATACATGTAAGAGACTTGAGAGAGAGACCTTCACATTGAAAGGGGTCTTGGGCATGGTTTCATAGTGTGAAAGAAGAGGAGAGTCCTCTTCTCTTGGGGTATGCGCAAAAATCAGATTTCTAAGATTTTGATCCTCAGGGTTTGGAAAGAGAGAAAAAAAAAGAAAAAAAATATTTTCTTCTCTATTTTTCTTTTAACTCTTTATCTCCGCCAGAAATTCATCTTCAACTTCTGAAAAAATTTTAGAGATTTGAAGAAAAGATTCAGATCAGCCAAGAAGAAGATCTTCATGCGAGCTAACACTCTTGAGAAGATCGATCAAATCGGAGCTTCGAGTAGATTTTTCGTAAAGGCTAGACGCGTGTGCGGCTACGAGCAACTAGTAAGGATCTTCTCTACCATATTCTCAATAGTGACGATCATCGACCCATGATCAAGTATCAAGTTCTGAACTCAGATTAGAAATAGATATAATCTACCGCTCACATACATGTTTGCTGATTTTATTTTTACTATTTATCAAATTTTATATACAACATATCATATTATAGATCCTAGAGTAGGTTGATTTGATGATTAGATCATATGCATGTTACATTAATTTGATTAATCTAAATATCTTTTGCTATAATTTATTGAAAAAATTTTTAAAATACATGCATAAAATTGCCTACATTTACCAACATGCATCTCCAAAGAAAATTTACTTTTATAGAGTTTACTTTTTGACAATAAGCCTGCAATTTTATTTGATATTTCCTTGCCTTGACCTTAGATAACTTAAATGAAAAACAAATGAAAAAATATAGCTAGTCAAGAATATGTTGTATCTATCTTTGCAAGATTAGATCTATTTTAGAGTTTTTCTTAACAAAGAATGATAATTTTGATCATTTAAAATAAGAAAGGACATCAAAGAGTATTCTCAGCCATTGCCGCCATATGGATGCTTTCTTATTAACTTTAAGCAAGCAGTGCTCTCATTTAAGCAAGCCATTGCCGTCACGGGGCATGCAAACTTCACTATGAAAAAAAAATTTTACAAGAAGAGATCTCATCCTCAACCCTCATACACCCAATTTCTCTCTTACAGAAAGTTCTTTCTCGCAAAAGCTCTCTCTCTTGAAAGACCCCCTGAACCTCTGAAGCAACTGCTGTCCGCTGTTCAGGAGCCCTGCTCCTTCTCTCTACAGCGTACGGCAGCTCTCTCTCTTCTTCGGGTTCTCACAAGATTTTTCGCTGCGCTTGACGAAAAACCATGCCGCACTTGTCCGCGCGTCCAGGGAAAAAAACAAGCCACCTGAACGACAAAGTTCCCTTGATCACAGGCCTTTTATGGGCCTTAAACCCAATTAGATTAGGTTTAACACTCTTATTCAAGCCCAAAAACCTTTCTGCACCATTGTATCATCATCGGGACGTCCCAGAGCCGTCCGATTGCGATCGGTCCATGGAATAGTATAGTGGACTGCACGAAACGCATGGGAAATGCCCATGCAGTCCACGCGCTGGGCCGTGGACCACCCGGTCCATGGTGGATCAGGGTACAGGCCCTAGACGCAGTGCCTGGGCCTGGGCCAGCCCGCGCACGTGGGCCTGGGCTGTGCCCGCACTGGGCACCTGGGCCCGGGTCGTGCCCCGTGTGCGCGTGCCTGGGTCGGGCCACACGTCGGTGCCTGGGCCGCGCCCTACGCACCTGGCTCGCATGTTAGGCGTGGCTCGGCTCGCACGCTGCCATGCGCTGGGCAGTGTCCCGCCTCCGCGGCCGCACCGCTGCCGCTCTGCTGGCCCACCAGAGGTCCTTCGTTGCCTCGAATTCTATGCAAGCTTCAAAAGTACGTATCTCGACCATCCGAACTCCGTTTGAGGTGATCTTGATCTCGTTGGACTCCATTTTTCATCGCAAACCTCACTGTGGGTTCAATATAGATCAAATCTTGAGGTATCAAATTCTAACAATCTCCATCTCGACTAGATATTCGGCCTCTTTCTGACTCTGAGAGCTTCTGGATCTCCTCGCCCCATGCCCTGAAGCAATCGCCTGCTGATCATGGATGGACAAACATGGGAGTCGAGCTAGATCGCTCGATCCTATCTCCGTCGTATGCTGTGCTCCTCCTAACCTGAGACCTACTCGGGGCATCATCCTGCGGCAATAGGAATCTCACCTTGCGACGTCGCCTCTCGTCCTCTCGAGTCTCCTATCTCATGCCTGATCCACCTGTAGCTGGAGCTCCACCTCGCTCCGAGCTCCACCTGGCTCCTAGAGCTTCACCTCGCACTGGGCTCCCAGTCAGGTAATAATATCCTCTGCTCCCCTTCTTTCCCTTCAGCACAATCCTTTCACCGTGAAGCACCTTCAGAATTCCTCCACCAGCTACCGTCCTATAGCCTCTCGAATCCAGTCTGCTCAGTGAGATAAGATTCTGTCTGAAATCAGGTATGTATCGGACCTCCCTCAATCTCCTCACTGCACCATCATGTGTCCTCCAGCTGACCGTCCCAATGCCTCTGATCGTACAGCTCGATCCATCCGATAGATATATAGTACCCTCACTATTCTCCAAAGAGTCAAACTGCACCTCTCTGTAACATACATGATGGGTGCATGCAGAATCTAATATCTACTACTGTGAAGAAGTAGATACCTCGTCAGATATCTCCAGAACATCTCCATCTGAATCGCTGTCGACCGTCGCTACAGTAGCCATCGTCCGATTTTTGAGTTGAGGGCAATATCTGGCTAGATGTCCCAACTCCTAACACCAGTAACACCTAGTTTTGCTCAAATCCCTCCTAGACTTGGACCGCCCTCGTCACGATCTCCTATCGCTCCATTTACCATCTCTTGCTCCTCCAGAAACTACCAAAGCTGAGCTACCATCATCTGAGCTCAAAGCTGGGTTCTTCCTCCTAAGAACCTCATTCTGGAGTATTGTCGCGATGACCTCGTCCATCTTGATGGTGCTCTTCTCCACTAGAAGAGCAGTCACCAATGACTCGTACGAAAGTGAAAACGATGCTAGCAAAACCAGCACCCTGATCTTCTTCTCAACATTCTCCCCAATGCTAAGGAGGTCGGTGAGGATCTTCTGGAAATGGCTTAGATGCTCCTGCATGCTCTGTCCCTCAGCCATCCGTAGCTGGTAAAACTACCTTTAGAGGAAAAAAATGTTGGTGAGATACTTCATCATGTACAGCTCCTCGAGCTTCGACCACAGCACCGTCGAGAAGTCTCGCTCAGTACATGGATCATCACCTCATCCGTTAGATACATGCGGATGGTACTCACCGCCTGCATCTGTAACCATTTCTAATCTCGCACTTTCATGGTGATCGATTTCTCATCGCACAAGAGAGCATCGATCAACTCTTCTTGGATAAGCACATCCTTCACCTTTGCCTGCCACAAGAAAAAAATTACTCTTCCCATCAAACTTGTTGATCTCCATCTTGATTGATCCTGTCTTCTCCATCTTCAGTCTTGCTCATCACCACTACATTCTACATTCTTATACCATCTCGCTCTGATACCACTTGTTGGGTGGATGTCTGGCCAGGACACTACCTCCCAAGACCTTTTCAGTACCACGTGATGCAACAAGAAGAAAGAAGAAACAAAACAAAAAATAATCAAATATGTGGATCAGCCATAAAAGGACTCGCCTCCACGGGGCATGCAAACTTCACTATGAAAAAAAAATTTTACAAGAGGAGATCTCACCCTCAACTCTCGTACACCCAATTTCTCTCTCACAGAAAGTTTTCTCTCACAAAAGCTCTCTCTCTTGGAAGACCCCCTGAATCTCTGAAGCGACCGCTGTCCACTGTCAGGAGCCCTGCTCCTTCTCTCTACAGCATACGATAGCTCTCTCTCTTCTTCGGGTTCTCACAAGATTTTCTGCTGCGCCTGACGAAATACTACACCGCACTTGTCCGTGCGTCCAGGGAAAAAACAAGCCACCTCAACAACAAGGTTCCCTAATCACAGGCCTTTTATAGGCCTTAAACCCAATTAGATTAGGTTTAACACTCTTAATCAAGCCCAAAAAACTTTCTGCACCATTGGATCATCACCAAGACGTCCCAGAGCCGTCTGATCGTGACCGGTCCATGGAATAGTACCATAGACCATGCGAAATACGTGGAAAATGCCTATGCGGTCCACGCATTGGGCCGTGGACCACCCGATCCATGGTGGACCAAGGTACAGACCCCAGGCACGGTGCTTGGGCCTGGGCCGACCCGTGTGCATGGGTCTGGGCCGCACCCGCGTCGGGCGCCTGGGGTCGGGCCGGGCCCTGCACTCGCACTTGGGCCAGGCCGCGCCCGCGCCTGGGCCTCGCGCCTCACTCCGAGCCGCGCCCTGTGCGCTTGGCCCGCATGCTACAGCAAGCTGGGCGGCGTCCCGCCTTCTACGGCTGCATCGCCGCCTCTTCGCCGGTCCACCACAGGCCACCGACGGTCCTCGATCGTCTCGAATTCTATGCAAGCTTCAAAAGCACGTATCTCGACCATCTGGATTCTGTTTGAGGTGATCTTGATCTCGTTGGACTCCGTTTTTCGTCGCGAACCTCACTGTGGGCTCATTGTGGATTTAATCTCGAGACATCAAATCTTAATAAAAATAATATATTTCTTTGTTTTTAATAATATCCTAGCTTATAATCTCATACCATGCATCACATATGATTTTTCTTGAAAATAATATTTTATTTTATTAATTTATTCATATCTATTTTATATGTATTTCCATCTATGTGGTAGACGAGAGGAGTGATGTCTTAAGGGAGTATGACGAGGATGGAGAGCAGTGGCAGGTGGTGGTGTTGGAGTCGAAGCAGCTGAAGGAGGCGGTGCAGATGGCTGCCGGAGGAGGGAGGGTATGCATGGTAAATAGTGGAGGTAGTACTGTACTGGTGGTGACGAATAGTGGTGCCGGAGTTAGAGCAACTGAAGGAGCAGTGTAGACAGCTGTCGGAGGAGGGAGGGTGTGCATGGTAAATGACGGAGGCACCATTGTGGTGGTGGTGGATGTGGCGGAGAGGTTGGGATGGATGTGGGTGGTGGAGCTGCCCCGAGAGAAGTGGGTGGTCGCGCTCCACATTCTAGTTCGGATGATTTGGACCGAATCCTGACTATTTCGCTTTAGATGTATATCTGCCATTCTTTCAGAAAATATTATATAATTTATTTATTTTATTAATCTAATATAATATATCTAACATAATCAAATAATCTGATTTAATTACATTCAATGCATCGTATAGGATTATAAGCTAACCCATAATTTATGCCCAACGGTGGTCGGAACAATGATTAGATGCCAAAGAAACAAATTGCCACTTGGAACCACCTAAGTCCTCTGACCACAATACCAAAGATACAAGTGTCCTACCCAGAAGCAACCACATCCACCCATGTCTTCTTTTTATCATTGGCTTGACCAGCACTACCTAATGAGTGGCTTGGATGAGTGAGTTTGGGTTGAGCCCAACCAACGTTGCTTCCCTACTTATGACCTGTATATAACCCAAGTTGTATCCCTAGTTATAACTAGTCTCGCGTATAACTTGTATTGACAGGGAGTAACAGCAACATGGTGGTCATATGGGATAAAAATTCAAAGAAGTGTGTTGCGGCCAATCGCCTCGTCGTCCGATCGTCGGGAAGCATGCACCTGCAAAATGAAGTCCGCACTGACCGGAGGCGGCTCCGGCGGGGACCCTCCGACGGTCAAGTCAGAGAGGTGACTGGGCAACAGTGAAATGTAGACAGAGAGCTCTTATCGAGAGAGAGAGAGAGGGAGAGGAGCGAGCCTGCATTTTTGGGAGTCGAGAAGTGGGAGAGACGGAGCGGATCGATCCCTTGCACTGTTGCCTTCCCCGGTTTATATAGTGGAGCACGGTATGGCGCCGTCATTAATGGCGCGGACAAGTGAGGAACTGTCAACTCACTGTGGACTGTCAGAGTCGCCGTGAAAATATCACGTCGCCGTGTGGCTGTCAAATCACCAGAGTTGACAATACCCTCGATGGGACAATGCCCTTAGGTAGCCGTGCCGCATGTCGCTGTCAGAACTGACAAGGTCTGGCGGCTGTACGGCGGTTGGAGGAGCCGACCGACCCAAAGTCGGTGGCCAGCTGAGTGGTGTCGGGCCCCTCCGTTGGTCGGCGAGTCTTTCGTGAGTCGGCCATCGGACCTCTGGGTTCAGTCGGTCGGGAGAAGTGCGCCCGACATATCCTCAGTCGGTCATGAGCCGATAATCAATCGGTGATGGCATCCGTCAGTCGGTCGCCCCGACCGACGATCGGTCGGTCCGGCCGTCGGTCGGTCGGTCAGTCGGAGTCGTCCGTCGGAGTCGTCAGTCGGTTGGTCAGGCCGCCAGTCGGTCGGTCGGGCCGTTAGTCGGTCGGTCGGTGGGTATCCCCCAACAGTTGCCCCCCTCCACTCCTAAGTCGGGTGGTGAGCTGGCCGATGCTTTCGTTCGGGCAGCAATCCCGGACGACTGGGAGTGGATTTGTCGTTTGCGTAGATCCGACCGTACCGCCGGCTGATCCGATGTCAGACGCCTCATAGATGCCAAGCGATCCGGACGTCTAGTCGATGTCAGAAGTCACGTCGGCATCAGGTGTCAGACGTCGCATCTTGTCGTCGTCAGACGTTACGTCGGTGTCAGAAGATCGAGCGCCGGACGATACGGCGTCAGACGACCGGATATTCGACGCCGATCGCGGGAGTGTGGGCCGCTGTCAGGCATCCCATTGAAAACGCAAATCGGCGCGGGCGCATAAATGCGGAACCGCGTCCCCACGTGCCGCGTGTCGAGGGTAGTTGGCCGGCGCCCCCCGCATTTAATATGGGCGGTGCGGCCGTCCCGGGACGGGGCGCGCCGAATCCTCCACCAACCGGCGGGCGCCACGCGTCGTGCATCTGTGGGCCTTCGGTCGGAGCGGAAGCATCTCGGCCGTCGGTCGGCCCTATATATATAGGACCTCCCGGACCCATGACCCACACTTGCCATTTTGCTGGAGAAACTCTATCCGGGCGATTTCTCAGTCGTCGCGGGCAGAGCTTTCTTGCTTCCGGAGGGATTCATCTGGTTCGTGGTCCCATCTTCTTCTTCTTCCTCTTCTTCTCTTTCTTCTTCTTCTTCATTCGGTTCCGGTGCAATGACCAGGAATCCGACTCAGGGAGCTCGGTCGGGGAACCCGACCGACGACTCCCGATCGGCTCCAGAAGATGAGGCCTCCTCGCTTTCGGGGCCGAATGTCGATCGGCTTCGGGAGCAATATCGCATCCCGGAGCAGTTTCGGCTCTCCGCTCCAGGGGCCGACGGTCGGGTTAACAGCCCTCCGCCCGACGATCTGGCGCTGTATGTCGAAGACCTTCGCACGGGTCTTCGGCTTCCAATTCCGGAGTTCGTCCGAAATTTATTAGATTATTACGGACTCTGTCCGGCGCAACTGGCGCCGAACTCCATCCGTCTCATCATCTCCTTCGCACTGTTGTGTCAGCTCTTGCCGACCAACCCTCGCGTTTCGCTCTTTCGGGCATTCTTTGTGCTCCGACCCCACCCTAAAGCCCGAGGGTGGTGGCTCTTCAACCCCCGAAAGGGTCTTGCCTTCATTACTGGTCTTCCATCGTCCATTCATGGGTGGAAGAACCAGTTTTTCTTTGTTTCCTCCTCATCTCCTTGGGGCTTCCCTTCCCGCTGGGGTGTACCCCGAACCGAAGCCAACGACAACAGCCGGGTGGAGGCGGACGACCGGGAGGACTTCCACCGACTGAAAGACATGTCGGTCCCGAAGCAGAGGGAGCTTGTTACCGAACAAGCTCTGTATGACGCCGGCTTGAGTCTGGTCCCCCGAATAGGTATCGCCCGATCCCCCGGTCTTTCTTTTTGTTTGGCTCTTGGACCGATCTTTAACATTTTTATCGGTATTGCAGGGACACCTCCAAGGATGCGGCCGACAGACGTCGAGATTCGGCGGTTCGCGACACGCAAGAGGCCAGCATCGGGGGCCGGTCCTTCGCGCCCCCCGAAGAAACCTGCTCCAGCGACGCCGACCGTCGAGGCGTCGGCGACCGACCAGTCAGAGCCCGTAATAGCCCTCGCGGCTCCGACTGCTCACACGGAGGAGAGGCCGGCTGAGGAGGCGGCCGAGGGAACATCGGCGGCTTCGCCAGTGCGGGTGGAGCCGGATGACGTTCGGGAAATCGAACATCGTCCGGCGGCGTCCGTTGGCGCGACTGGGGGCGTCGGGTCGAACTCAAGTGTCCCCTCGCTGCCGGCTCCCTCGGTCGGGGCCGCCGATCGGGGGAAAGCCCCGATGGACCCCGCGGAGGAAGCGAGATCGGGGAGCCACTCTGTGCCACCGAGCGCACATTACCCCGAAGGAGCGTCGGCGTTGGCCGACCACAACCTTGCGAGGAGGTTGTGTCAGGGGATCCTCCTCCCAGCCGACGTAGAGTCGCTGAGATCTCGGCAGGTGACCGAGATGCTGTCGCGGTTCTACCCGACCATGGTGGAGGTAAGGTTCCTGTCGCCTTCTCTTTCCCTTAGAAATTTTTGCTTAGAAATTTTCCATGCGATCCTGACGAAGCTTTTTCAATCGGCAGCTGATCTTCACGATGTCGGAACTGGAGGTCGGGTACCGAAGGTTCGGCAACGTCCGGGCCGCTTACAAGGAGAGGTCGGCGGCGGCCGAAGCCGAGAGGGTGATGTTGGCCGACCACCTTCAGCAGTCGGCCGACCGGGAGGCCAAGTTAGTAGACGAGGTCTCCCGGCTCGGGTCCGAACTTCGGTCGGCCGAGAAGGAGGCCAGACATAAGGGTCGGGCCGTGCGTCGTCTTCGGCGCGAACGGGACGGCGCCACCGTCGAACTCCAAGGGGAGCACGAGCAACTTCGGGTCAGCCTGGAGAAGCTCGCCGAAACCGAAGAGGAGCTATCAATCGCCCAGATCGACGTCGAAATGGCGAAGGCTGAGGCGGAGTCGGCGAGGGAGTCGCTCACCCGTGCGGAGGACGAGGCAAGGTCGGGGAAAGAGTCGGCCGATCGGGCGGTGGAAGACTTCCGGGCCTCCGACCAATACCGGGAGGAGATGCTCGAGTCGGGCTTCGCCTCGTACCGGGTAGGGTTCGAGGACGGTCGGGACACCATCCATGCCTTGTACCCGGAGCTGGACGTCAGCACCGTCGTCCCGCCGGTAGCCGAGGAGGAAGGAACCGAGGATATGGCCGACCAGCCGTCGGGAGGCGTCGTCGTGGCGGAGGAAGCCGTCCCGGAGCAGGTGGCGCCGACCGATATCCCCTCGCCGACCGAAGCCCCTCCTTCAGCCGCCGACCCAGCGCCGCTTATGGCCGACACGCCGGTCATCCCCGATCCTCCGTCGGTCGAGGAGATCGACCAAGACAGATGATCGGGCCCTGCCGACTACCTCTGTTTTTGTTTTTCTTTTTTCTTGAAGTACTTATAATTGGGCTTCGACCCGACTTTGTAACTCTCTTTCAGTTTTGAATGAAACTTTTTCACTCTCCTTTTGTTTGTAATGTCGATGTATCTGTAATGTCGCATGTCCATGTGAGTCGCTAACTTAAAATAAGCCGCTAACTGCCATAGGTCGGTTAGGACGTTTGGCCACTTGTGCCGACCCGAAGGTAAGGTAGGTCCCGCCTCTAGATCGGCTTCTGGTAGTCAATGCTGATCATCGGGCGCGTATGTTAAGTCGGGAGCCACGAAGGTAGAGTAAGTCCCAATTTCAGATCGGACCTTGATGGTCGAGATCTTCGGTCGGGCACCCGTTCAGTCGGGATCTGTCTGACTTGTTCGGTTGGAAGTCGCCCGGCGCATTCAGTCGGGGGAGCGACGATAAGTTGGGCCCCGATACCCTTATGTCGGGTATACCTCCGCGCCTCGTGATATACGGTGGTAAGCCGCATATCCTCCGGCCGACTGTGGCTCGGTCGGTAAGTCGTAGATGCGACTAAGGTCGCGTTGTGTGATAGACGGTGGTAAGCCGAATATCCTTCGACCGGCCGTGGCTCGGTCGGGAGTCGCGACGTCGGTCACGTAGGCATTTCGCCTCTCTTTGGTCGGGGCCCGATCGGCTTGTCGGCCGATGGTTTGGCCTGAAAGTTCGACCGTAGAAGGAGTATTAACTCCCGTCCATAAGGGTTCATCGGCCCTTGTGAGGGTCTGACGCATCGTCGAAGGAGTGTCAACTCCCGTCAATGTAGATGCATCGGTCCTTGTAGGGGTCCGATGTCTCGTCGACTGTCGAAGGAGTGTCGACTCCCGTTATTGTAGATGCATCGGTCCTTGTAAGGGTCCGATGTCGCATCGATCCTTGTAAGGGTCCGATGTCTTGTCAATTGTCGAAGGAGTGTCGACTCCCATTATTGTAGATGCATCGGTCCTTGTAAGGGTCCGATGTCTTATCGATTGTCGAAGGAGTGTCGACTCCCGTTATTGTAGATGCATCGGTCCTTGTAAGGGTCTGATGTCTTGTCGATTGTCGAAGGAGTGTCGACTCCCGTTATTGTAGATGCATCGGTCCTTGTAAGGGTCCGATGCATTACCGACGATGAGGTCGTCGGCTTTAGGTGGATGCTAGGTCCATGTCAACACAGTGGGGCTTTGGCGAGTGCCGATCATTAGTCGAAGAGTCAAGACTCCGAGATTTCAAACTGAATTTGTATTCCGACTACTGAATTACAAAATTCACTGGCAATACAGCTTCAGGTTGTCGGCGTTCCAGGTCCGGAGAATGGGCTTCCCTTCAAGGGTCTCCAGCCGATAGGCTCTCGGCCCGTATGTGTCCGCAACCTTGTAGGGTCCTTCCCAGTTTGGAGCCAACTTCCCCTGATCCAAGGGCTTCGAGACCTCCGCCTTCCTCAAGACCAAGTCACCAGGCCTGAAGAGCTTTGGTCTGACCTTGGCGTTGTAATACCGGGCGACCCTCTGTCGGTATGAAGCCATTCGGATTTGAGCCTCGTCTCGTAGTTCGGAGAGGAGGTCCAGGTCGGCCCTCCGACCCTCGGAGTTGTCCGGCTCCTGGTACCGCTCGACCCTTGAAGATGGCAGGCCAATCTCGAGCGGGATCATAGCCTCTGTCCCGTAGGCCAAGCTGAACGGCGACTCCCCGATCGGGACGCGGGGGGTCGTTCGGTAAGCCCACAGAACGGAGCCCAGCTCGTCGACCCAGAGACCTTTGGCTTCATTCAGTCGGGTCCTGAGTCCATGGAGCAAGGTCCGATTGGTCACCTCAACCTCACCGTTGGACTGGGGGTGCCCGACCGAAGTCAGTCGGTGCCTGATGTGGAACCTGGCGCAGAAGTCTCTGAAGTCCTGGTTGTCGAATTGCCGTCCGTTGTCAGTGATGATGGTGTGCGGCAATCCGAACCTGAAGATGATGGATTTTTGGATAAAGTCCTCCATCTTCCGCTCGGTGATCTGCGCCAAGGGCTCGGCCTCGACCCACTTCATGAAGTAGTCGATGGCGACAACGATGAACTTCCTCTGGCCCGATGCTGGCGGGAAAGGGCCGAGAATGTCGACTCCCCACTGGGCGAAGGGCCACGGAGCGACAATAGGAGCGATTTGGCTGGCCGGTTGGTGTTGGATGTTCGCGTATTTTTGACATGGCTCGCATCTTCGGACCAACTCTGCCGCATCCTTCTTCATGGTGGGCCAGTAGTAGCTTTGTCGCAGGACCTTGAAGGCCAGGGACTTGCCCCCCAAGTGGTTCCCGCAAATTCCTTCGTGAACCTCTCGGAGAGCGTAGTCGGCGTCGGTCGGTCCCAAACACCTAAGCAGGGGAAGGGAGAATGACCTTTTGTAGAGTCGGCCGTCCATGATCACATATCGAGAGGCCGACCATCGGAGTCGCTTGGCCTCCGCGGGATCTTCAGGACTGATCCCGTCGGTCAGGTATCGGATGATCGGGTCCATCCAACTTGGTTCGGACGTTAGCTGCTGTACTTCTTCGACCCGATCGATGCTCGACTGCTGGAGGTTCTCCACAAACGTCCGACCTAAAGAGTCGTAGGCCGACGTTGCTAATCTGGAGAGTGCGTCGGTGCGGACGTTCTCCGACCTAGAGATGTGGGAAATTTTGAAATACTCGAGGCGCGCCATGAGGTCCTTCACTTTCTGAAGGTATTTGATCATGGTCGGATCTCGCGCCTCGAATTCGCCCTTGACCTGCCCCACGATCAGCTGAGAGTCGGAGAATGCCCGGAGGCTGTCGATGCCCAGCTCCTTCGCCATCCTCAAGCCAGCGAGGAGTGCCTCGTATTCGGCTTGATTGTTGGAGGCCTTGAAGTCGAACCGGAGGGCGTATTCGGTGACCACCCTATCCGAATTCGTGAGCAGGAGCCCGGCCCCGCTTCCCTGAGCGTTCGAGGCTCCGTCGATGTGGAGTACCCAGGTGGAGATCAGGTCTGGCTCAGAGACCGCATCTCGTCCTGGGTCTTCAGCTCCCGACCCTTGGTCGGTTGTCGGGCATTCGGCGATGAAGTCGGCCAAGACCTGAGCTTTCAGGGCAGGCCTCGGTCGGTACTGAATGTCGAACTCGCTGAGCTTCATCGCCCACTTGGTCAGTCGTCCGGACGTGTCCGGTCGGTGCAAAATTGCCCTCAGGGGCTGGTTGGAGAGCACCACTATGGCATGGGCCTGGAAGTATGGTCGAAGTCGTTGCGCGGAGACGGTCAGGGCGAAAATCATCTTTTCCGTCTCCGAGTATCTGGCTTCGGCGCCGTGGAGCACTTTGCTGGTGTAGTAGACGGGCTGATGAGTTCGGCACTCGTTTTCCCGAACGAGCACCGAACTGATCGCCTCGGAAGATGTGGCCAAGTAGAGATACAAGATCTCCCCGACCTGCGGCTTCATGAGCAACGGTGGGGAAGCCAAGTACTTCTTCAGGTCTTCGAAGGCCCGCTGGCACTCATCCGACCAAGAAAAACCGTTCGCCTGACGCAAAATCTTGAAGAACGGGAGGCACCTTTCAGCTGATCGGGAAATGAATCGGCTAAGAGCGACGATTTTTTCGTTCAGCTATTGGACCTCCTTCTTGGTGTTCGGATGGCGCATGCCGAGGATCGCTTTTATTTTCTCAGGGTTGGCCTCAATCCCTCTCTGAGAAATGAGGAATCCGAGGAACTTCCCTGAGGTCACCCCAAAAGCACACTTGGTCGGGTTGAGCTTCATTCGGTGTCGTCGAAGGGTGTGAAAGGTCTCCTCGAGATCCTGAACATGGTCCAGGATCTGCGTGCTTTTCACCAGCATGTCGTCCACATATACCTCCATGTTGCGCCCGATTTGGTCTTTAAAGACCTTATTGACGAGCCGCTGGTAGGTGGCGCCGGCGTTCTTCAATCCGAAGGGCATCACCCGATAACAGTAGAGGCCCTTGGGAGTCACGAACGCGGTGTGCTCCTCGTCTTCAGGCGCCATCCAGATCTGATTGTATCCGGCGAAGGCGTCCATGAAGCTGAGCAGTCGAAATCCGGACGTCGCATCCACCAGCTGGTCGATCTTCGAAAGTGGGAAGCTATCCTTCGGGCAGGCTCGGTTAAGGTCGGTGTAGTCGATGCAGATCCTCCACTTCCCGTTGGCTTTCTTGACCATGACAACATTGGCGAGCCAATCGGGATACGTGGATTCTCGGATGAAGCCTGCTTCGAGTAGCTTGTCCACTTCTTCGTCGATGGCCCTCTGCCTCTCTGGGGTGAAGGACCTTTTCTTCTGCCTCACCGGCCTCATCGTCGGGTCGATGTTGAGTCGGTGAGTTATTGTTTCTGGGGGGATGCCCGACATATCTGCTGCCGACCAAGCAAATATGTCGGCATTGGCCATCAGAAGCTCAGTCAGTCGGCGTCGTTCGGTGTCGGGCAATTGAGACCCGACCCAAACTTTCCTGTCGGGATTTTCTCCTATCGGGATCGCCTCGAGCTGCTCGGCCGGCGAACCTCGTTCTTCCTCCTCCCGTTGGTCCAGCTTGTCGATCGTCAGAGAACCCCTCGACTCGTCGCTTTGAGCGGAGATTTGGAAGCATCGTCGGGTGAGCTGCTGATCTCTGCGCATCTCCCCGATTCTATTTTTGGTCGGGAACCGAACAAGGAGATGGTACGTCGAGACGATCGCCTTGAGGGCGTTCAGTCCGGGTCGTCCAAGTATGGCGTTGTAAGCCGAAGGAACTTGGACGACCGCGAAAGTGAGGGAGACCGTGCTTTGCCGTGGTTCGGTGCCGACCGTCACGGACAGGGTGATTTCTCCTTCTGTCGTGACGGCGTCTCCGGCAAAGCCGATCAAGGGCATGGAGACCCTCTTGAGTCGGTCAGTCGATAGTCGCATTCGGGAGAAGGTCGAGTAAAACAAAATATTTGTCGAACTTTCATTATCAACAAAAATTCGTTTTACATCATAATTCGCTATTGTCGCCGACATAACAACAGCATCGTCGTGGAAAGTTTGGATGCCCCGAACGTCATCTTCCGTAAAGGTGATTACGTCGTCCGGGCGCGGCTTTTTTGTCGGCTCCCCTCCCGCAGACGTCCTCGGGCCCAGCCGCTTGGAGATCATGTTGATGACTCCGGCCGTCGGCTGGTTGGTTGCCGCCTCTTCAGTCGGCTGGGGGCGTCGATCGGCAACAGGTTGGGTCGGCGGACCCTTCCGGAATTTGCCGAGGTACCCCCGGTGGATGAGAGCTTCAATCTCATCCTTCAACTGGATGCACCGCTCGGTATCGTGGCCGTGGCTTCGATGGAACCGGCAATACTTCCGACGGTCGAGGCCTTTTGCCTTCAGAGGCGGAGGCCGTCGCAGGTATTCCTCTCCCTCGATCTCCATCAGGATCTGCGCACGGGGAGCGGAGAGAGGAGTGTAGGAGTCGTACCTGGGGCGTGCCGGCCTCGGAGTCTGTTGCCGGGGTGATTTTTGGATCCGTCGGGGTGGAGAGACCCGACTATCGGTCGGGGGCCTGCTTGGTTCGGCGGGCTCCCGACCCTTCCTCCGCTTCTCTTTCGGGCCTCTGGGCTCGGCCAAGCGTCGATCGGACGCTCCTTCGTCCGCGCGCATATACTTGTATGCGCGCTCCAGTAGCTCGGCATAAGTCCGGGGGAGGGTCTTGTCCAGAGAATGGTGAATCGGAACGCCCTCAAGCCCCGCTTCATGGCTGAGACAGCCATGTCTTCGTTGAGGTCCCGGACCTCGAGCGTGGCCGCGTTGAATCGCGCCACGAAGTGTCGGAGCGTCTCATTTTTCCCCTGCTTGAGGGAGAAAAGGCTGTCCGACGTTCGCGGCGGCTTTCGGCTGGTGCTGAAATGGGCCACGAACGAGTGCTCGAGCTGCCCGAAGGAATGGATACTTCCTGATCGGAGACCGCAGTACCAGGCCCTGGCAGCTTTGCGGAGCGTGGCGGGGAAGCCGATGCAAAGGAGAGCGTCGGTTGCCCCTTGAATCGTCATGAGAGCTTTATAGCTCTCGAGGTGGTCGACTGGGTCGGTGGAGCCGTCATATGGCTCCACGTGCGGCATTTTGAACCGACTGGGAATCGGCTCGTCGAGGACCAGTCGGGAGAGAGGTTGGGCGGTCTGGAAGTCGACGTCGTTCGAAGACTTCTGGCCGTCCATCTGCAACTGGGCGAGTCGGCGGTCGATTTCCTCAAACCGTCGCTCGTAGTCGTCCGCTCGTCGATGCTGGGAGACCCCAGGAGTGGAGTATCCGAAAGATTCTGAGAGGGAGGCCGACGGTGTGCGCGGCCGTTTCTCCTTCCTTGCCCGTTCCAACGGGGAAGGAGAGGGCCGCTAGGACCATCGGTCGTCGCGCCATGGTCGTCCCTCCTCTCCTCCATGGGAGCGCTGTTGGGGGCGCTCGCACGGAGGCGACAGGGATCGGCGCGGTCGTCGGCGGCTGCTCCTGGAGGGCATCGGTCGGGCCGCCGGTTGCTGCTGGAGGCTTTTGACTGCGTCGGTCAGTACGGTCATTTGCCGTACGATGGCCGCGATCTGGGCCTCCGTGGTCACGGCGGGGCGCGGAGAACTAGGCTCCGCCGCCGGTGGTGGCGGGGAGGCCTCTTCCCGGCGGGAAGAGCGCCTTGCCGACCCAGTGATTCTCGATCATTGAGCTCTTGTCTTTGTCATGCTTCCCCCTACCTGGCGCGCCAATCTGTTGCGGCCAATCGCCTCATCGCTCGATCGTCGGGAAGCGTGCACCTGCAAAATGAAGTCCGCACTGACCGGAGGCGGCTCCGGCGGGGACCCTCTGACGGTCAAGTCAGAGAGGTGACTGGGCAACAGTGAAATGTAGACAGAGAGCTCTTATCGAGAGAGAGAGAGAGGGAGAGGAGCGAGCCTGCGTTTTTGGGAGTCGAGAAGTGGGAGAGACGGAGCGAATCGATCCCTTGCACTGTTGCCTTCCCCGGTTTATATAGTGGAGCACGGTATGGCGCCGTCATTAATGGCGCGGACAAGTGAGGAACTGTCAACTCACTGTGGACTGTCAGAGTCACCGTGAAAATGTCACGTCGCCGTCTGGCTGTCAAATCACCAGGGTTGACAATGCCCTCGGTGGGACAATGCCCTTAGGTAGCCGTGCCGCATGTCGCTGTCAGAACTGACAAGGTCTGGCGGCTGTACGGCGGTTGAAGGAGCCGACCGACCCAAAGTCGGTGGCCAGCTGAGTGGTGTCGGGCCCCTCCGTTGGTCGGCGAGTCTTTCATGAGTCGGCCATTGGACCTCTGGGTTCAGTCGGTCGGGAGAAGTGCGTCCGACATATCCTCAGTCGGTCGTGAGCCGATAATCAGCCGGTGATGGCATCCGTCAGTCGGTCGTCCCGACCGACGATCGGTCGGTCGGTCGGAGTCGTCCGTCGGAGTCGTCAGTCGGTCGGTCGGGCTGCCAGTCGGTCGGTCGGGCCGTTAGTCGGTCGGTCGGTGGGTATCCCCCAACAAAGTGAGAACTAAGTTGTCTGGTTTTCAAAATTACCTCTCTCTACTGGTATAGAAAACAGCAAGTGAGTCTGAGAGGAAACTATTAAAATGTCAGATAATTTATGTGATGTCATTATTCATGACTATCATGCTTTATAATTTTTTCAGCCAGTCGAGCCTCAGCCTACTCCAATGAACCGTCAAGGATCAGAAATGCAATGCAGCAGACCACTGCCAGAACCTCCGGCCATGGATGAGGAATCTAAGTCAAAGCATTGCCGAAGTAGAACATAAGCAGTCATGCCCTTCACCAGAACAGATGCCAGTGAGATTGCAATCGCCCAACCAAAAAAGGACTGGAAACAGAGCAACCACAAGCAAACAAGAAGCCATCATATCAATACTTGCCTATTGAACTCTTGTTCCAAGTTATAACAAAGTGCAGAATGTCTGGCATAAATCTTCACTTCTTACTTTATATAACAATAAAGTTTCATGTCTTTTATGACTTTGAGAGAATAAAATCTCAACTCAAGCATCAATTTATTAAAGAAGAATGAATACACAAGCTCAAAGTGGAGTGCATACCTACCTAACACAATTTGGAGAAAAATCAATTTGATTTTGGTGAAAAAGCTTTATAGGGAGATTAACTCTCATGTACGATTTGCTAGCTTGTTTTGCAGTACTATGTATTTTAATCTCAACTATTCCTTTTAGAGCTAATTAAGGAATAAAGAAGATGGAAGAGAAAAATCTGCTGAGATCAAACCAGTAAGTATCACAAGAACCGAAACCCAAGGTGGCCAGACTAATGACAAAATGAATCGTGATATAAACTATCACCCAAAACAAAGCAGCCGGTACATGGGGCCATTAATAAACACTCTAGCAAATTTGGAATAAGTCCCCTCAAATTTGGTCTCTCTCTCTCTCTCTCTCACACACACACACACACAAGCACAGACACCAGAATACAACCAGCTTTTTGAATCTTGTCTAAATCTTTGTTATCTAATTGCTATCAAGGTTGAGACCTGTAAAAACGGTTAGTGACTTCGTGTCATACAAGTAAGATATGTCACAATGGTTTCAACAACCACATACCTCTCACAGATCTTCTATGCCCACATTGAAATAATCTTGTTTGAGACACCCACGTCTCATATATTAATCAAGCCAAGATAGCTAAAGCTCACAGTATGGTACCTCTTAAAGCAAAATTCTATCGCATGCCTAATTTCACTTGAGTTGCATTTTTGTGTGCTCTCTTTTGGTTAAGTGACTCTAAACATTCAAAAAAAAAAAAAAAAAAATGAAGTTCTCTTACTTGTCTTGTCTTAACCGATATTTACCCATACTTTCCTTCTTGCACTTAACTCTTGAAAGTTACTAAATGTTCATCTCTCTTGTTGGATAATATCTACTTATTTCATAATAATACATCTTGGATTATTTTGTGGATAAGTTTTTCCTCTTTTGTATCTACATCTTTTCTGAAAACACCAATTACCAGATTTCAAAAAACATCATCATGCATCAGTTCTAAAATGCTTCACCTTGAAGTAAATCTTCTTATAGCCAAACTTGCAAAACAACAAAAAAAAATCATGACAAATCACTCTAAACCAAGATCTGCCGTATGGAAGGTACCGGTATGATACCGAGATTCGGTCCGGCATATGACTCAAACCGCTCCCTACAGTCCAAATCGAGCAGAACCATCCTATTCCGTCCGAAATTGGGACGTGTAACATATCGGTACTGACACATACGGTCTGATTTCACGTGGTACCATGACAAAAAAGATACGGTATACAGTATCAGATATTGTATCATATCCAACTGTGCATACCATGATTTTAGAAATTCCATGCGAGAAAGACAGTGGATCCGTTTTTTTTTTTTTTCCTCCTGTAAAGAATTAGCAAATCATAATTTTTTTGATAAAAAATAATTTTTTTTATATTTTTTATTCTAATTTATAAATATTTCATGCATCTGTAATTAAAATAATATTATTTTTATACTATACAGATTATTATAACGTCATCCAAATTAAAGATGCTCATCATTGATATAATATATATAATATTATTTATAATTATATAATTTTATTAAATTATTTTAAAATAAAATAAAATATGATGTATATTTAAAATAATCTAATAATTAAAATATGGAAACATCAAACGTACCTTCGGCTCTTTTTTTAACCCTCATCTTTATGATGGTCGCAAGCGTTGCCACATTAGCTTCCACCCATTATCTTTCCATCAGTCTGTCTGGTGCTTAGTTCTGAGACATTGGCGCACAGATGATTGATGAACAGTCCCATCAAAAGACCAATAAAAAGGTCGGAAGGATTGGACCCTAGGGTCCAGGTTGCCGGTTCACTGATTCGATCACCAGATCAGTTGGATCAGATTGATGCTAAACGTCTTAATAAAAACAATGATAGAAATTATTGTAGAGGCTTTTTTACAATTGTTGTAGTGTTTGAGAGACACTTGTCCATTCAAATCTTAGTTATGGTATACTACCGTCCGGTTTTTACTAAAATCTATTTCAGCCTAGTCTTTTTAACATATCCTAGTCCTCATCGACAACCATGATTACTGGTTTTAGACCAATCTAAGAATGTATTTGATTGCAATTAAAATGAAAATG
Organism: Elaeis guineensis; assembly: GCF_000442705.2. Classification (NCBI taxonomy): domain Eukaryota; kingdom Viridiplantae; phylum Streptophyta; class Magnoliopsida; order Arecales; family Arecaceae; genus Elaeis; species Elaeis guineensis. Next base: position 116,480,689 of record NC_026003.2, on the reverse strand, counting down.
AAAATTGAAATGATTTAGAATCGGAATCAAAATGATCAAATCCTCCGAAGCATTTGGTTTGTGACCGGAATCGAAATTGGAATGAAAATTTGAATCAATAGAGGAGAGCAGGGATTGAGTTCTATATAAATTAAGTCATTCCCATTCTATCCTAGAATCGAAATCGGAATGGAACTCCTCCATGGAATAGGAGTCATCCATTCCGATGTTAATTCCAGACCCCTACTCCCCCCAACCAAACATCTCCTAATTATATTTTAGGTCCCAATAAGAAAGCAAACCAACCAGACATGCGATTCTATTTTTTGGTGATTAGATATTATTCATATATTTAAGATAATATTTTTTGGACTTCAGGAAGCGTCAAACAGGAAACAATGGTAAAAGAACTCCAAATCCAAGAAACTGGAAACACGATCCTAAGATAAGCATATATATATATATATATATATATATATATATATATATATATATATATATATATATATATATATATATATATATGAATCCAATAAAAAATCACGAGGAGGATCTAGTTTTTATTGAATTCGTATCAATTTCTCACTTTAGTTTCTCAAAAATATGGTAGCTTGATGGTTAAATAAGAAAAGAGAGAACAGGATTGATCCTTTTATTTCCAAGGATTTTTTCCCTGTCCAAAACCTCTCTCTCCACCCTTTCTCATTGTGATTTTGAAAAAAAGAAAAAGGTTGCGCCATATAGCCGCTCTAGTTTTCTGCCATATCAGTTGTTCCGTGTCCATGTCCTATAATTTATAATTTGATAGAGATGAGAGCTGCCTAAAGGCTAGAAGGTTCAATCGGCATGCTAGGGGGAAGTAGGTGTAAAAGATGGAAAAATTTATAATTTCCAAGCATTTTGCTTCCAATGTGAAATAATTTTGGAGAATAAATTAATTCCAACAAAAGCAGCAGGTGTTGCCTCAAAACAACAAAGAAATTCATCATTTTCTAAGTATTACTCTCAACTCGGAGTTCCTAAATAGCAGCAGCTTGTGTACCAAATATTAGAGGAGAAACTTAGGTTAGCGAGCCCGATGCTTCTTTGTGAGAAACGAAACAAGGAATTGGAGTATCTCTTTCAAAGAAAGGAAACCACTGTTGGAGAATAGAGGGGCAGTCCTTGCAGTATTCTTGACAGATTTAAGTGTGTCATTGTGAGCCATCTCTGATTCGAAGGCAAACATAATGCCAAATTAATTGTTGTTACATATGGGTATCATGAACTAGTTTCTCTATCTAGCATTGAACCAATTTTCATGTCTGCTAAAATTATCTACCTTTCATTTGTTTCCCCTGTTATAAAATGATAGACTCGAGTGATATCAAGAAGTGAAAAATGAACTTGCCTCAACAATCCAGAAGATAATTTCAAAGCAATGAAGAATTTTATTGAAGAAAGAATGAAAAAACAAATGTTCATAAGTGTTTGCAAATTACGGTCTTCAACTCATGCACGCAAAAACAAATGTTCATAGGTTCGTGCAAATTAAGATCTTAACATTATTTCGTTTTGTTGGAGGCTACTGCCACCTTTCAAAGCCATTCCTAGAAAAAAAGGAATATAAATCCTGAAAACTCAGAATCACTTCAATTTTAAGAACTGAATAAAGAAAAAGTTTTTTCAAGAAAAACTTTAGGAAAGTTGAGGATTTCCTACTTTTGGACGTAGACTATCCATAAGATATTTTTCAAATCAATGAAGAGATCTAGAAGTAAGCACATAAAAATGTTCAGAAGTTTCAAAATTATGTCCCGAAACCAATTTCATTCCCTCAGAGGCTCCACCTCCTTCCTATTCCATTTCTAGAAAAAAAAGAAATATAAATCGAGTTTTTTTTTTTTGCCTTATAAAACTCTGAATCACTCCATTTTAAGGTCCGATTGGAGAAAAAGTTTTTCAAAAAAAAAAAAAAAGAAATTTTGAGGACTTCTTAGTTACAGCACTTTAAGGTACTATCTTGAAAATATTTTCAAAGTAATTAAAAGATCCAGTGAAGCGAGCGAGCAAAAACAAATATTCATAGGATTCTGTAGAGTAAGGCCTTGAAACATGCATATATCATCTCTTTCGGAGGCATTGCCACCTTCCTACGCTAGTTCTAGAAAAAAAAAAAAAAAAGATGGAGGTTTTTTCTTCCCAAAACTCTGAATCACTTTGATTTCATGGATTCATTGGAGAAAAAGATTTTCAAGAAAGATTTTAGTAAAGGAAGCAACTTCTTGTAGCTACTAGTCTACATAGTTAGAAAGGAATAAATTGATCCTTTTGTCAATAGCACAAGAATGCCCATAAGTAGCTTGTCAATATATATATATATATATATATATATATATATATATATATATATATATATATCAAATATGATATGAAGGTTCACCGTTTCAATACTACATCTGATACTAATATCTTCCTATTATAGTGTCAGCATATGATATAGTATAAGATAATAAGACATATCAAGTGTCGATACGATATAAGACTTCGTATCGATATAGTATGGTACCGACTGGTACAATAAATCTTGTGTAATATCTAAAAAAAAAATTATACCCTTATCAAGAATATGCAAATGAAAAAGAAACTAATGATTACTCGAGAGGAAAGTCTACCATCAAAGACTTTGTGTTGGGGAAGTCTGGCTAGCTATATTAAAAATCATTCCATTTTGAGTGGTAGAAACTAAGATTTGTTTTTTCAAAAATAAAGAACTTGTACTAATTAACCATCCAAAAACATGTGCACATGCATAAACATGTAAAACTTAAAAAGTTAAAAAAAAATAAAGAACTTGTGACAAATACTTAATTAGTCACCTTATATTCGTCATCTATTAAAAATATTATTTCATAGCTATGATATTGCTAACATCTTGATGGAGGAAGAAGTATTATCATGTTTCTAGCCATATGCATATTTCTTGCCAACTTCTACAAAACATGGAATTATATCAAGAAAGGAATCTACATCCATGAGCATCCATCCTCTTTCTATCTATTTGGGATCAGCTTTCTAGATACTCATTTGGCCAAGTATTCCTATTTAGGCCTCCTTTGGTGTTGTTCGAAGAAAATAATCTACTAATTAGAAAAATATAGATAACTTTTGACAACTATTTTATATCTAATAAATCAAACCTGCGGATGATACTTCATGGGCATTGGGAAAAATTTGTATACCATCTAGCTGATTGAAGAGTTTATTCTGTCAATATATTGAGTCCCAGTAATACTACATGTTGTAAGTTATTGTTGGTAGTATTCTTATTGATGCTAGATAGTTGGATGGATGTTTCGAGGATGATAATATGTTCTTTTTTTATGTGGGGTGGGGGTCGGGGGGATGGAGGGTGAGGAAATTGAGTTATCTAGGTGAATAAGGATCCACCAAGCTAATCCTAATTAATAATTGGAAAAAGCTAGATGGTTATCATGATTATGGGGTGACGAGTTGGTGTTATGGTGTCTTGCTCCAGGTATTTAGGACCTTTTTTGCATTACTTAATTTTTCCTCTTGTTTGTTAGTAATTTTTGTAGTTTTTGCTCCTTGTTGGGCTAATACTAAGGCGAAAGACGAGTGTATATTTTCAAGCTCAGACAAGAATAATTGATCCATGTCAAGCTAGTTAGAGTTCCCAAAAAAAGCAGAGTATTTCAGATACCAGACACAACATAAACTTTCAATACCAAATCCAAAAATCAAATATTTTATACAGACTGAATATAAGAGACTATTTCAGATAAATACCTCAAGAAGTAGCAAAACCGGCACTGGAAGCATGAATGAGCAACCTGTGTGTGTTGCCCTTCAACAGTGGTAGGTTATATGCCATCAAAATAAGCAGTCAATCAAATCAAATAGCTAAAAGAAAAATTACAAACTCTAATCAAGGATGTGCAAATGAAAATGATTGTGCAATATATTAGCCCTTGTATTTTACTGGAATACTAATCATCTAGTCATATCTATATATGTCTTTTATTTGGGCAAAAAGATCTTAGATGCATGGCCCTGGGATTTTCCATTCATGATTCATTAGTATTAACCCAAAAAATATTAGTATTCTTTAGTTTTTGCTCCTTTTTGGGTTTAATTGTGTGGTAGTTGGGCATTCTATTTCTTATCTCCGAGCAACTCCCATATGTGCCGAACCCACCATCTCCATCGAATGGCTTAAAAAAAATATACAGTAAGGAGAAAAATTAACTTCTACAATTGGAAGATAGTATATATGTATTTGAACTCATAAAAAGTAGAAGAAGAAGAATTTTGATCTAAAAGAAGCCAATGACAGTTACTAGTAATGAGAACATTCCGGACAAAATAGAACCAAGTGTTTTGATATCAAATCCAATTGGAAACACGCATAGAATAATGAGATTATTTCTGATAAACAGGACCAAGCCTTTCCACATCAAATCCAAGAATTCTTTTACTAAAGACAGAAGGTACCAAACACAAGCATGGCATCTAACATTATTTCCACTGTAACGAGGAGAACTATCACTTCACCAGTAACAAGACTCATATAAAATTGTAATGCTAAACCCAAACCTTGGAGAAAAAAGCTATATATATTGTCTTCCAGTATAATCCCCTACCTCCGATCTTAAACTTGCTTGCCGTTAAGCACCAATATATGTCAGCATACCACTTGGCTTCGTCCTCTCTGTCATCACCCCTTCAGTACAGTCGCACATTACCTGCTCAAAATCAAATCAAAGCACCACCATAACAAATCACGCACTAACACTACCCAATATCTATATTTCAAAGAAAAAAAAAATCTTTCTACACACTCACATGAAATATTCGATTATATCTTCCCTCTTAGAGAAACCCCTTACATTAAGCAGTGATCCCCCCGGCATGTATACACAGCCTAATGGCTGTAAGGCCTTGCCAACGCCGGTGGCAACTCAGGCAGCGCCACCTGCACCCCCAGCCTTCGGGACGACTCCTCGCCAGCCCTGACCGCACCTTCATAGCCATCAAGCAATGCATACAAGTTGTCATCGAAGATGAACGTGCCGACGCCATCCAGGATTCGGACGAGACCCCTCACCGCGATCTCTCTGTTGAAGTAGAAGAAGTGGAGGTCGAGCGGCACGCTGACAAGCGCAGCGATGAGGGGGATCGCCGATTTAGTGTTCGAAGAAGGCGGCACGGCGTCCGGCCGGAGGCAGGCGAGGATGGACTCAGCCTCGACTACAAACCGGAGGACGGTGCGGCGGTTCTTGCACTCCATCACATAAGTGATGACGTCGATGCCGATTAGCTCTAGCCACAGAAAGAGCGCGACGATGTTCCGAGCAATCTCAGGGATTCTTCCAACGGCAATAACCTTCTCGTACGCTCTGCGATCACGCTTGTGGAAGGTCAAGATATCTCTCACCGAGACAGCCATGGAGATCAGAAGAAATGAAGACGGTGAAGCGGTACTACTGCTGAAGCGAGTTGGCTTGGAAAGTGGAAGACACGGCGATAGGAAGGGCCTCGTCGTCCCATTTTGTATAGATTTGAAGGGACACGTAGGTATCCCTTAGCAGGGGGAGCAAGCGACCTTTGGATGGAAACTCATAAAATGCTTGCTTTCTATTGATTAGAACCGGGCTCTCCCCCCCTATTAAATGTATCCGATGCTATGCAGCCCCAGTAACCCATCCAGTCCGTCGCATGTCGTCCGACGTGGCACAAATAATTGGCTAGATGGATTGCCACGTCGGATGGTTATGCGGGTAATTAAGATATGGGGTGCTGCATGGAATTCTTTTCGACATATTGCCATTTGTCGAACAGGGAGATGGCCGGTTGCATTTATTCCTCTCCAAACAGCCCACCTGGGATGGTCCCCAGTTTAGCAAGCAGTTATGTCCGAAGCAACGCATGCACTCATGACACTCACTGTATCATAGCCATTATCCCATACGCCGCCCCTTTGCTCCAAACCCTAATACCATCAAATCAGCCTCTGGTCGCCGTCTACCATCAATCCCGCAGCCATGGAGAGAGGACTCTGCATCAGGCTGTATGACAAGGGGACGACCGTGACGGCCATGCATGCTACCTCCGTTGTGCTCTGATGTTAGACTAGACTTTTTACTGGGTATTGTAGTTGATAACAGACGTTGATCTATCTGGATGGCTATCAAACAGTTCATACTATATATAATATGATACACGCTTATGAACTTGTACGATAGCCACCCATTTTCTAATGACGGCCATCTATAGTTACACCACAATCTATGGCGCCATCAAACACCAAATGCTATGTATGATACAGTATCTTTTTTCTTTTTTAAAAATCAAACACAAGAGAGCTTCGGGTTTTATAGTTACTGGATTAGATAGATCAGAGGATGCATGCATGCTCCTTCTTTCGCCATCTTGATCCATGATACTCCGACAGACTTATTTCACTTGACTGTCTGCCATCCCCAAGATTGCCGCCTATTTTTTTATCTATTTATTATTTGCACGTTCCAGAGTCTTGCAAGCGGCGACCTTTGATCGTGCCATAGAGCCATATATGTCGATTTTAGGGGTCCAGCTGATTTCGTATCTGCTCTTTGCAGATAATTGTCTTTTATTGTGCCAAGCTACTATTTTTGTAGGATTTTGGAGGACTATTGTGTTGCATCTAGCTAGAAAGTGAATCTCCTCAAATCTTCGATCTATTTCAATCTAAAGATCAGGATTCAGCATAGGCAAGCGATTCATGAGCTGCTTGGTATCACGGGGCATGTTGGGGCCTTATGCTACATGGGGGTTCCTATCACTAGGCAGAGACTTCAAAGGACTGATACTATATCGGAATGGAGGCCACAATTAGGGAGCACCTTGAGGGCTGGCAGTCTAGGACCTTTTTGATGATGACTAGGGTTATTCTGGTGAGATCGATTCTCAGTACCATCCCGGTTTATCTATTATCTTATACTATTATGTCGAGATTTGCTCTCCTGAAGCTTGAGTAGCTCTTTAAAAATTTTTTGTAGGGCTTGTATGGTGGAGGAGGAGATGTACATCTTCTAACGTGGGATGTCATTTGTCAGCCAGTTAGAGAGGAGGGGTTGGGTGTTCATTTTCTACTGATCCAATGGGAGGCCTTGATTGCCGGGCATATTACAAGATTCTTGATTCAGCCAGATAGCCTATGGAGTTTGATGATATGGGCCAGATATGGTCATGGGACTCCAGAGGGGATGGTCCACATTCGTCGGAGGTATTCTTTCATATGGAAGGAGATCTACTCTTACCTCCTTGATATGATGGCTCAAATTAGTTGGGTAGTTCATGATGGATGGACGATTGATGTTATCCAATTCAGTGGATGGCAAACATTCCGCTTTGTCCTTGGCCAATCTTTATTAGCATGGAGGTGGGTGACACTCTGATGGTCTGTGATTTGCTCCAATTGAAGGAGAGGAGATGGAATGAGCAAATGTTGACTCGGCTCTTTGGCGGCCAGCTAGTAGAGAGAATTCTATCCTAGGCCATCCCCTTATTTGAGGATCTAAAGTTAGGATTTTACAATCATCGTGTACATGCATCCAGGGTGGCGGCCAAGGATCTATGTGATCTCTACAGGAGAGAGCCAATCAAGAGGCTAGATGCTGCTTGGATCTGGAGGCTTGGAGTTCATCTGAGGGCAAGTCTGTTCATCTAAAAGGTCGCTTGGAGCCGACTTTCTGCTAAAGCTTTGTTGAGGGCTCATGGGATGGACATCTTTTTTGCTTGTCCATCTTGTGGGTCGGAGGAGGAGATGATGGAGCATGTCTTATTTCTCTATTTGAGGGCGATATGAGTATGGAAGACGGTGAGCCTCTCTCCTATGACGATTTTTGAGGAGTGCTTTGGTCAGGCCTTTTAGAGTCCCTATGGCGGGTCTTTTTAAGGCAAAATGGCTATCGATTATTGTTTGTGCTTGAAAAGGCTTTATCCCAAGCAGCTCATGAGATAGTGGATGTGTTGTAGTTTTGGTTGACCCTGAAGAGTTGGAATATCTAGAACTCTTCCTTCACCCTTGTATCTCTCCATAGGGTTTGATCACTTATGAGCCTCCATCTCCGATCTTCCTCAAGGTCAACTTTGACGATAGTGTGACAACCGGTAGTGGTGGCACTGGTTTATGATCAAGGATCCTAATTCTAGGTTCATGTAACTGACGGAGTCTGTCTTTTTGGGACCATCATTTTGGTTCGAAGCTTTGAGCCGCATGGGAGGGCATCTGCCATGCATGACTGGGGCTTAGAGTTGACCGACTGGTGGTGCAGGGAGATTCAGCAATGATGGTGATTTGGATCTGGTGGGGTCGAGGGGGGGTTGCAGCCTCCAACCCTTTGGTTCGTAATATTTGGAGCCTGTTGGTAGAGTACGCTTCTGTGGACATCAGATATATCTATTATGAAGTGAACACCACCGCTAAATAGGTTGCGAGTTATGTAGCTGACTATTCTGAAGGGGCTAGCTAAACTGATGTGTCTATTTTGACAGTGTCCTTTCAAAATATTTGTCTTTTTGATTTTTTTGGTTATATTCATATTCATTGTGAATGAACTCTCCATCTTACCAAAAGAAAAAAAAAAACAACCTAAACATTTTGGGAAGATAACTAAATACAAAATGTAATACAAATAACCCAGGGGCAGAGACTAGCGAAAATAATTATAATGAAGAAGACCAGCTATAAATTATCATTCTTCACTGTTGTGAAAGATTTCTGACTCCGATCGGAGTGGCTAGAGATGGTCAGAGATGATAAGTGTGGGGTGACCTGCAAAATAAGTCCTGGATGGAGTTGGCTCCAACGTTGACCCTCTGATGCCCAAATTAGAAAAATACAACAAAAAAGAGGAAGAACGAGAAGTTTAGAGGGTACGCGTAAGTGTGCACCTAGAGGATTCTTTTTTCACCTCTATTTATAGGAAGGCGAAAGTCATAAAGGAAAGAATAATGGGAGATCATTCTGGTCCCTTTGCCCATACCATCCAAGATGTCCGGATTCATATAATATGAGGGTTACAATGGCATGTTATTTATTTGGGACTTGGGTGGTTTACCTGGATGTGGTCCAGGTAATCATTCCTCTTGATTTAGACTAAGGTGGTGGACGTCACCTTATCTAACATGCAGTTAGCCACTCACAGGATGACTTGATTTGACATGGCTTCTCTTGGCGTACAACCAACTTTTGGAGTGATATGGCCCCACGTGAGGTGATGTGATTTGATGTGAGGCACGGGGGTTGACTTCTCCGAGTGCGATAGCCAGCAAGTGTTGAAGGGAAGGCAGCTTACGGTTAGAAGTAGAAATTGATATGGGATCCTTTAGTAGGAGATGATACCAGAGTTAGGTCCCATCTTGGATCGGTGTGCAACGCCTGGGCGCCACCCTAGCACTAGTGGCTAGAAACCTGCGGGCAGAGCCGCGAGGGGCAGCCACAGCCAAGTTCAATGGCCGAAGTTAGGGCTGGTGAGAAGATGGGGATCGGTTAGATTCGAAGCAAGGCCCGCTGCTTCATTATGTATTGAATGACTTCTTTTAGCATGGCTTCCTCTATTTTGAGGTGACATATCTACTATTGAAATTGTACTCATTCACCACCAATCGGTGCTGTGCTGGCAGTTTTGAAGGGTGGGGATCGGAGCAAGCCAAAGTGAGATCCCCACCGCCATGTGTCTTCGGCATGGACGACATACTACCCCCCAACACATGATCAAAGCAGGCCAAAGTAAGATCTCCGCCACCACATGTCTTCGGGATGGGCCGACATACTACCCCCAAACATTCATCATTTTGTTTTTAGAGAAAACTTCATGGTCGCCATCAACATGACGTGAAATGGTTCTAAATAATGTGCAGCTTATCTCCCACTAATTAATTCTTTTCTAAAGACCCTACAAAAGAATTGTTTGTGACATTGCATCACATATCACGATTACTTTCCTTTAAATATAGAAGATCAAGTCAGCTGCCTAATAATATTAGAGCCTTAAAACTATCCGGTGATTCTGCTATATAATTAAATAGCTGAACCAAATCCAGCCAGATAATGCAGCCACAAGCCCTCGAATCAAATATGCTCCAAAGTCCGAGCGGCACTCAGAGTAGTCTATAGCCCGGGAAAAGATTATGCATCAAGGTTCCAGCTAGCCACCTCAATATTATGGCAAAGCTCTGCGTAAAATGAAATATTCTGAATTATCTGCATGAGCTGGGACGCACCATAGGTGGTCAGATTGCCATTACATGAAATCCAGATTTAAGCATATGCCTGTCCAAACCATCAAAATAATAAGAATGGTCTTCAAAAATAGCATAATACTAGGATCTAAGATTGAAGAATATAGAAAGAAGAAATCCTGCTAGCACTAGATGCTGCTGCTTCCGTTCCAATGACCAGAGAAATAATAGGACTGGCAATATTAAGTGAAGTTGAAGAATACAAGTCATACACTCGACTCCGTATTGCGATTCTACACCACTTCAATTTCCTTTCTTGCCATGATGACAGCAGTGGCATGCTGAGACCGTTATCTGCAAAGCATTTTTAAAAATTTATAGTTCAAATAGGCAAAATGGATGCACAGATAATATCAAGATAGCAATGAAATATGAGATGTAAAAACACATAATTTGGTAGTCTGTTCAATAACGTCATACAAGTAGTCAGCAAAACAGAAGGTAATTGTCCTTTAGATTGTCGTCCCACAATATATAGCTTATGATCATTTATACTATATTTGCATCTTACCTTTTCTTTTGGCTGAAATAGGATAAAATAAATCATTGTCACATCTATAGATCAGTACAAATGAGTTGATAGACATACAGCTAATGTTTAAAGCCCATAAAAGCCATCATTTTTTTTGATGTGAATGAGTTAGAAAAGCCTAACTTAGAGAATATTTTATTAGTAGGCTTCGTAATACATATATATAAGCTTGTACAGGTATCTATAGTATGTAAAAAGAAAATTGATTGTTTAACAGCACCACCAGTTAGCTATGAATGCTGCTTACTACAAATGAGAGACTCAGAAGCTGGGGACTGTTGTGGGTATCTCTTCAGAATCTCACAAGAGTAGATACCATAATTAGGTTTCTGATAGTCAGATACTCAAGTCTAAGCCTGAACATCCAAAATCGAAGGGACTCAACATCAGCTGCATCCATTGATTTCTAAGGTCCGACATCTGCAGCCTAGGTCACTAAGCTGTATTATGAGTCATGTCTGCAATCACATGACGCTGATCTTCAGAATAGCAAGATCTTGACTGCACTCTCAGTGTTTCAACCATCATCTTCTCAAAGTTTTCCCAACCCCTATATTGCTAATGTTAATTTTTGACAGGTGGGCTATCTAGCAAACTCTTGACAGTTTTTTTAATTAAACGAAGTTGATCAGTTTCTTCGTCTATAAAATGTGTTGCCCAGATCATGAAAAGTTTTCTGATTTGCTGAACTAATACTCTGGGAAGGTAAGCATGAAACTCAAAGCATCTTTTGTTACATTCCTTCCATACATACCAGAATCTGGCCGCTAATAGAATGTCCAACCCCATCTTAAGTGAGTGCATGGGTTCTTGTGATCTCCAGTGATCCCAAAGCTGGGCTTGGGATGGAGGTATCATCTTAAGGCCTAGAGTGGTTTGAAAATATGACCATACCTTTCGAGAGAAGGAACATTGAAGAAACAAATGATTGGAAGTCTCAATTGCTGAAGCGCATAACGTGCAGTTTGAATTACCCTGCCAGCCTCTTTTCGCTAAGTTTGCTTTAGTGAGGGATTTGTCCTTGCTGCTCGGGTATAAGAAGTATTGTACTCTAGGTGGTATTCTAAATTTTTAAACTATTATACTGAAGAACGGGCGCATTCCTCCATCGAGAAGAAACTCATAGCAACTCTTAGTTGAAAATTTTTTGGGCGAAAACCATTTCCATTCAATGCTATCTAGAGCGTTGGTGAGTTAAACTGTAGACAAAGCCTGATCAAGCTTGAGAAGATCGGGATGTGATACCAACATGTCTGGGACCAACTAGCTGGCCGTTCTTGATGGATGATTGAGGGCCTCTGCAACAGTAATCAATTATAAGGAGAGAAGGTGAATAACAAAGAAAATCTATCTTTGAGGGGGAGGTCAAGAAGCCAAGTATCCCTCCAAAATGATGTTTGTGCACCGCACCCCACATGGAATCGGACCAATGATTGAAATAGCATCATAGCCTGCTGAACTTTCTGCTAAAAATCTGAGAGGTTCCGACTGGTTGATGTTTGGAAGGATATCAACTGATCTTTGAAGTAGTATTTTTTAACAATCACCTTCCCACGGCTTAGAACCAGCAGAGAATAGATTCCACCATCATCTAAAGATTAAAATCTGATTAAGAATTTTGATGTTTATGATACCCAGACCCCCAAATTGTTTTGAACGATAGCACAATGACCAACTGAGCAAGCTCGTACCATTTTTCCATTGCTTATTTCCACACTAGAAGAATGATCTGCGGCTTTTCTCAATTATTTTAGTGATGTTAGAAGGTCGGATGAAGTTTGCCATCCAAAACATTACTATCGGTGAAATTACGGTGTTTAAAAATGTGACTCTGCCAGCAAAAGACAGTAGCTTGCCCTTCCAGCCTGCCAATTTTTTTGTAATTTTTTCTGTGAGCAGGGTCCAATCGGCTGTCTTTAGTTTATCATATCGTAGTGGCATACCTAAATACATGAGGGAAAAATCAGTAGATTCACTGTCGAGGATTCTTGCGACCTGATCTGTGTGTGCCTGTGTTAAGCCAATTCCTAGAACTTTTGATTTGTGAAAATTGATGCGCAAACCTGATAACAGCTCGAAGGAATAGAGAATGAATTTAAGAGCTGTTATTTGATTCCTAACCGCACTACAGAAGATAAGGGTATCATCAGTAAATTAAAGATTATGAAACAGGCCCGTGACTTTATTACTTCCCAATCCTTCAAACATGTGGTGATTGGCTGTTGTTTTTATGATTCGATCTAAGACATCAATCACTAAGATAAACAGCAGTGGAGATAAAGGGTCGCCCTATCGATCGTAATCTTCTATGGTGCTTGAAGGTTTTGTCAAGAGTTCCATTAACTAAAATTGAGGATTTGACAGTAGAAATAATATCTATAATCTACTAACACCATCTATCTCTAAATCCCCTAGATTTGAGCAAATCGATGAGAAAGGACCAGGCGACATTATGAAAGGCTTTCTCAAAATCAAGTTTGTAAACTATTCCTTTATGATTTGTCTTGTGTGCCAGAAAGATGATCTCTTTAGCAGCTGCAAAATTCTCGGATAGAGATCACCCATGTATAAAGGCTGTTTGGGTAGGCACTATCAGACTGTCCATTCCAGCTGCAAGACGAGTTGAAAGAAGCTTGGATATGATCTTCACTATACCATGCAGGAGGGATATTGGGCGATAGTCTCGGACTGAACAATTCATGTCTTTCTTCAGGATGAGGGTGATATATGAGTAGTTGATTCTATCAAGTGTGACTTGATGATTGCAGAGGCTATACATGATTGCCATCAAATCCTTTTCGATAATGTTCCAACAACGCTTGTAGAAAGCAAATGAGAAACCATCCGATCCAGAAGATTTTTGGGAAGCCAGTGAGAACACAGCTCTTCTAACTTCTTCCACAGTGAATGGGGCTTCAAGGTCTTGCAACTGAAGAGGTTCTTCAGGGTAGAGCGCCTTCTAGTCCGCCCGAATGCATGGTTCCTACATGGTACCAAGTAGACCCATAAAGTATTCACGAAAGCAAGTATATATCTATCACTGATCCATTAAGAAATCACCCAGACCGTGAAGTTCAACAATAGTGTTTCTCCTTCTGTTACTAGCCCAAGTGTGAAAGTGTCACGCCCCAAACCCAGCACCTGAGTTGGGTACATGATACGGCCACACAAACCCTAGAGCAGCACCCTAAAGATCATATAAGGTCTATTAATTTAACACTTCAAAAATTTTAAATAACCAATTAAATACCAAATCAATTAACTGAGTCACAACTTCAAATCAAATGTAAACTTGTTCAATACAATTATTCAAATATTCATTAGTATCAGAGAATTTAAGCTAACTAGACTACTAAAAGCTTCAGTTCTCAATTGTTCTCGCCCGAACCATCTAACTAAGCATCCTGTGAGTCTGAAAAAAAGAAAGAAAGGAAAATACGAGCTTCTCCAGCTCAGTAAGAATCACTGCACATGTACATCAAAACAGTAGGTAAAATTAATATTTCTAAAACCAATACAATTGAGAAAACTCATAGGTATATATATAATAACTGTAATATTATCACAAATATGCATATGTATCATCATACATCATCAGGTGAAATCTTCATTCATTATTGAATTTCATATTAAATGTTGTATCTTTTCATATTTTCGGTCTATCAATGTTTTATCCCTTTTTGGCTTTGGACTAACCCAGACCATACCTCAATCTCTTCCCAATCCAATTATTCTTTCATATAAGCCTTTCAAGACTGTCCCAGGATGAGCTCCTGGCCGGCTGTCCCACGTACGAAAGTCCGTGAGAGGCTGTCCCAGGCATAAGCTCCTGACGGGCTGTCCCAGGCATGAGCTCCTGGCCGGCTGATTCATATGTCGAGGCTAGTCCAAAACATATCTTTTCCATTTAATTCTTGATTTTTATCGAATTATTTCAAATTACAGAATCATGAAATTGATAAATCATGTCCATAAGACTCATACCATCAATCATAAAATCCTTTCATAACATACTCATATTTAAAAAAATATATATTCATATAAGCCATATCTCAATGTCTCGAGCATAGAAAACTCATCGATTATAATTTCGATATTGCAGATTCAACATATAAGACTAACAAATAAATAACATATATTTAGTGATGATCATGTACAGGATTCTTACCTCGATAAATGAAAATTCAAATTCACAGCCTTATAGTCAGAAAATCAAACCCTACTCGTTGTCCCCCTGGTCGTTGGACTGTTCTCCTATCAAACAAAAATAAATTAATTTAACCAAATAAATTTTCTATATATATTGAGGTTTATCTGACTCTTACCTATGTTTCCCCTTTTTTTTAATTTTATTTTTATATATGTATGTATATATATATATAATTATATTATATATATATATTTAATATTTTTTTATTTATTTTATATATATATGTATGTATGTATATATATATATATTATATTTTATGTATATATATATATTTTATTATATTTATTTTTTTTTTATTTAGAGAAGAGAGAAGAATTTCTTCTCCTCTTCCTCACGCTCGAAACAGGGAGCCCGAGCCCTTCTTCGAGTACCTCCCTTAATCCAGCTAGATGAGCCACCTCCAGCCACCCTTTCCGGCAAGGACACGACGACGGCGAGGTTGCCATCTCAGTGGCAGCCCCCCACATCCCTTTGTTGCCGACGGCGGAAAAAGAAAAAGAAAACGTAAACAGGGGTGTCCCTGTTTAAGCCCGAACCGGTACCTCGTCGGCTTCCAAGCACCCAATGGTCGGAGAGACTAATCCGAAAGGGAGGAAGAAGAAACACACCTTATTCCGGCGGCCAAAAATAGCTCCGGCGACCCTTTTCTTTCGATCAACCACCACAGTATATCTTTGAGAAAATCTCTCAAATCCCTCGATTTTCTCTGAAATTTTTTGTTATAAATTCCTAAGGGAGGACGGAGAATCTTTATAGTGGAGGTTTCCTACCCTAGCCGGACTCTTTGAGTCTGATTTTGTCAGAAACGGGAAGGAAGAAGACTCCGGTTAGGAGTCTTCCTCCTCTGTATTTTTTTTTTTTGTTGGGCCGTCTGGGCTACAGGCCCAAGTAACTGGGCTGTTACAATCTTTCCCCCTTAAAAAAAATTTCGTCCTCGAAATTTACATACCTGAGTTTTCAAAGAGTTGTGGATACTTGATCTTCATTTCTGTCTCGAGTTCCCATGTAGCCTCTCTCTCGCTATGATTGCTCCATTGGATCTTCACATAAGGAATAATTCGATGTCGTAACACCTGATCTTTCTTGTCAACAATCTGTACTGGATATTCTTCATAAGTCAGATCCTTCTGAAGACGCAAAGGTTCATAACTCACCATATTACTTGGATCTGGAATATACTTCCTCAACATCGATACATGAAACACATTATGTACACCAGATAAAGCCGGCGGTAATGCTAACCGATATGCAACCCCTCCAACTCTGTCTA
Organism: Elaeis guineensis; assembly: GCF_000442705.2. Lineage (NCBI taxonomy): Eukaryota > Viridiplantae > Streptophyta > Magnoliopsida > Arecales > Arecaceae > Elaeis > Elaeis guineensis. The sequence goes on along the minus strand of NC_026003.2, from coordinate 116,464,411 downwards.
AAATTTCAAAAGGGCCAATATACCTTGGACTCAACTTACCACGAACTCCAAATCTCATTACACCTTTAATGGGAGAAACTCTCAGAAAAACATGATCGCCAACTTGAAATTCCAGCTCCCTTCTTCTATTATTAGCATAACTCTTTTGCCTGCTCTGAGCTGTACGAAGCCGTTCCTGGATCATGTGTATTTTTTTCACTGTCTGTTGTACTATTTCTGGTCCCAACAGTTTTCTTTCTCCCACCTCATCCCAACAAATGGGTGATCTACACTTTCTTCCATATAATGCCTCGAAAGGAGCCATCTGAATGCTTGCTTGGTAACTATTATTATAAGCGAACTCAACCAATGATAAGTGATTATCCCATGCCCTGCCTATGTCCATGACACAAGCCCTTAACATATCCTCTAGGATCTGTATGGTTCGTTCTGATTGTCCGTCAGTTTGAGGATGAAAAGCTGTACTGAAATTTAACTTGGTTCCAAGGGCTTTATGAAGACTCTTTCAAAATTGAGAAACAAATCTACTATCTCGATCTGACACAATAGTAACTGGTACTCCATGCAGTCGTACTATCTGCTCTATATACAAGCCTGCCAATCTTTCTAAGAAAAGACCAATCCGAAAGGGTAAGAAATGTGCTGATTTCGTCAATCGGTCAACAATTACCCATACAGCATTATTATTTCGAAGCATTTTAGGTAATCCAGTCACAAAATCCATAGTAATATGCTTCCATTTCCACTGAGGAATAAGAAGAGACTGCAATGGTCCTGCTGGTCTTTGATGTTCAGCTTTTACTTGTTGACATACCAAACATTGGGCTACAAATTGTGCAATATCCCTTTTCATACCAGACCATCAAAAATTTCTTCTCAAATCTTGATACATTTTTGTGCTTCCAGGATGCATAGTGTAAGCCAAACAGTGAGCCTCCTCTAGGATCTCGTCTCTTAATCCTGAAATCTTGGGAACACATATTCTGTTATCAAATCTCAATGACCCATCCTCATGTGTCCAAAATTTTGTCTGTATACCGGATTTCACTGCTTCTATGACCTTTTGTAACTCTGAATCCTCCTTTTGAGCTGCCTTAATCTTTTCAATCAAAGTAGGCTGTAGTACAAGATTTGCAAGCTAAACTTGAGAATCATGTGGTCGTATTTCGATTCCTGATTTCTCCAAATCTAGCAATATAGGCTTTTGTGAGGTAATTAGAGCAGCCAATTCACCAGAAAATTTTCTACTTAGAGCATCAGCTACAACATTCGCCTTTCTGGGATGATAATTTATTGTCACGTCATAGTCCTTCAGTAGTTCCAGCCACCTTCTTTGTCTCAAATTTAACTCCTTCTGAGTAAAGATATATTTTAAGCTTTTATGATCCGCGAAAATCTCGCAATACTCTCCATATAAGTAATGCCTCCATATTTTTAAAGCAAAAATCACAGCTGCTAATTCTAGGTCATGAGTAGGATAATTCCGCTCATAAGACTTCAATTGTCGAGAGGCATAAGCTATCACCCTTTTCTTTTGCATCAGAACACAACCAAGGCCTTTACAAGAAGCATCGCTATAAATAGTGAAACCTTCTGTCCCGGATGGAATGGTTAAGATTGGAGCAGTCACTAATCATCTTTTTAACTCTTGGAAGCTTTGCTCGCATTCGTCTGTCCATTCAAACTTTACTTGTTTCTGCGTTAGACGAGATAGAGGCATGGCAATACTAGAGAAACCTTCCACAAACCTTCGATAATAACCAGCTAATCCCAAAAAGCTACGTATCTCTGATACGTTAGTAGGTCGGCTCCAGTCAAGTACTGCCTCCACTTTCCTTGGGTCAACTGAGATACCATCCTTAGAGATGACATACCCGGGGAAAGTAATACTATTCATCCAAAATTCACATTCTTGTAGCTTTGCATACAGCTTCTTTTCCCTCAGAGTTTGTAATACAATCCTCAAATGTTCTTCATGCTCGAGTGAGCTTTTCGAGTAAATCAAAATATCATCAATAAATACAACTACAAATTGATCCAAGTATGATGCAAACACTCGATTCATAAGATCCATAAAGGCTGCCGGTGCATTGGTCAAACCAAAGGACATGACCAAAAACTCATAATGCCCATATCTAGTCCGAAAAGCTATTTTTGATATGTCTCCAGGCTGTATCTTCAACTGATGGTAGCCAAAACGAAGATCAATTTTAGAGAAGACCTGAGCTCCTTGCAACTGATCAAACAAATTATCGATTCGTGGTAAAGGATATTTGTTTCGCACTGTTACCTTGTTTAATTCTCGATAGTCTATGCAAAGCCGAAGGCTGCCATCTTTCTTCTTCACAAAAAGTACTGGAGCTCCCCAAGGTGACACACTAGGTCTAATGAATCCTTTGTCCAACAACTTTTGTAATTGCTTTTGTAATTCCTTCAATTTTGCTGGAGCCATTCGATAAGGGGCTTTAGAAACTGAACTCGTACCAGAAATCAAGTCAATAAAAAACTCAATCTCTCGATCAGGAGGTAGTCCAGACAGGTCATCCGAAAAAACATCAAGAAATTCCTTCACAATAGGAATATCCTGTAACTTGAGTTTATTATCTTGAGTGTCTAATACAGTGGCTAGAAATCCTTCACATCCTTTTCTAAGAAATTTCTGGGCACGGATAGCTGAGATGAACTTCTGGTGAAAGAAGGGTTTAGTACTCTTAAAACTAAACTCTGACTGATCTGAAATTTGAAACATTATTATTTTTTTGAAACAGTCAACTGTAGCATGATATGCTGCTAACCAATCTATCCCCAAAATTAGATCAAAGTCCTTCATCTCTAAGACTAATAAGTCTGCTTTTATCTCCCTATCTTCAATACTTAGTACACAATCTTTGCAAATTGAATTAACCAAGATCACTTCTCCACTTGGTGTGCAGACACAGAGATTATTTTCTAGAGGTGTAGGAGACATCTCATTGGTCTTCTTAATAAAACTAGTTGCTATAAAAGAGTGGGTAGCTCCAAGATCAAATAGAGCATAGACATCGTTGGATGCTATTTTAATCATACCTGTCAGATATTCATTTATCATTCAGGGCTATATGTCCTTATATATCTAAGCATATAATATTTCATGACATATATATAAAAAAAAACTTTTAGGAGATCGGTTCAGTACCTATCACCACTGAGTTAGAAGCATTAGCATCATGTTGTGTAGGTGCATAGACTCATCCTTGGGTCTTTGATTTTTGTTGTCCCGCATCTTGTCTTTGTACATCTTGGGGTGCCCGATTCGCGGGGGTATTTTGAAGATTTTGAGGCATTTTCTGTCTCTGTGATTCTCCTCCACTGCGGCATACAACTGCTTTGTAGCCATCTCGTCCACATTTGTAACATTGTCCCCCAGGCCATGTGCAATCTCGTTTAAGATGGGGTCCTCCACATCTATAACATATAATGCTCCCCTGAGATTGAGCTTTGCTTTCAACGGCAGTCTGGCTTGATTTTGGGGTCTTTGGTTTGAAGGCTCTGCTACTTTGACCTTAAGAATCAATTGCTCGACCCCTTTTCTTCATACTTTTCTCTCTTGCTGCTTGAGCATCGTTGAGTCCTTTTTCTATTATTAAGCATTTGTTTACGACTTCTTTATAAGTGGGCAGCTCAAAAACAGTCACCAGTTGTTGAATTCTCTCCCTTAACCCATTCTCAAATTTTCTGGCTCGAACACTTTCCTCAGCTATCAATGCAGGGGCATATCTCGATAATTCTTCAAATTTGGCTGCATATTGAGCAACTGTCATGTGGCCCTTTACCAGTCGATCGAACTCTCAAAATTTCTGGAGTCGGATGCTCTGAGAAAAATACTTCTCATAGAAAACCTTTCTAAATTCTTTCCATGTAAAAGGTACATCATTTGGCCATAACTTTCCAATTTCCATCTCCCACCAATCGGCTGCCTCACCTTGTAACATAAACGTGGCAAAAGTGACCTTGTCTTCAGCAGGACATCTCAAAGCATGGAAAACTTTCTCTATTGCTTTTAGCCAGCTTTTAGCTTCCATAGGATCTGAGGTCCCTGAGAATGCCGGTGGTGCATATTTTTTGAAGTCTAATAAATTGATCTGACATTCATACTAATTTTCAGCTCTTTGTTGCTGCTGGGACTGTCGCTCCTGAAATATTTGTTGTATGATCTGCTGTTGTTGTCCCTGTTGCACCTCCAATATCCTCCTCATATCTTCCCTCGCAACCACTTGTTGTTGAACCAATACTTGCATTAACTGAGCTACAGTAATTTATTCCCCAAGTTGAATTTCATGTTCTCCTGGAGTTTCTTCCCCGAGAGTGACCTTTGCAGGCTCAATAGGATGTTCTTGTTGTGGTGCATCATCATCCGATGAGAGTGGAGCATTTTCTTGTGGTGTGGCTGGCTCCCAAGCATTAGAGCCATCCACAAAATGAGTAGGTCTCTGATTTCGCCCACGCTCAGTCCCTCTTGCCATGACAACCTACACAGTTTCACTTTAGTCAAGAATTTAAGAATAATATTGCATATTAGTCAATTTCTATTTAAAAGTCTACCCATATACTCTCTCTCTGAAATAAATCTTAGGATTCCTAAACCTAGGCTCTGATACCACTCTGTCACGCTCCAAACCCAACACTTGAGTTGGATACGTGACACGGCCACACAAACCCTAGAGCAGCGCCCTAAAGATCATGTAAGGCCTATTAATTTAACACTTCAAAAATTTTAAATAACCAATTAAATACCAAATCAATTAACTAAGTCACAACTTCAAATCAAATGTAAACTTGTTCAATACAATTATTCAAATGTTCATTGGTATCAGAGAATTTAAGCTAACTAGACTACTAAAAGCTTCAGTTCTCAATTGCTCTCGCCCGAACCATCCAACTAAGCATCCTGTGAGTCTGAAAAAAAATAAGAAAGGAAAATATGAGCTTCTCCAGCTCAGTAAGAATCACTGCACATGTACATCAAGCCAGTAGGTAAAATTAATATTTCTAAAATCAATACAATTGAGAAAACTCATTGGTATATATATAATAACTGTAATATTATCACAAATATGCATATGTATCATCATACATCATCAGGTGAAATCTTCATTCATTGTTGAATTTCATATTAAATGTTGTATCTCTTCATATTTTCGGTCTATCAATATTTTATCCTTTTTTGGCTTTGGACTAACTCAGATCATACCTCAATCTCTTCCCAATCCAATTATTCTTTCATATAAGCCTTTCAAGGCTGTCCCAGGATGAGCTCCTGGCTGACTGTCCCACGTACAAAAGTTCATGAGAGACTGTCCCAGGCATAAGCTCCTGGCGGGCTGTCCCAGGCATGAGCTCCTGGCCGGCTGATTCATATGTCGAGGCTAGTCCAAAACATATCCTTTCCATTTAATTCTTGATTTTTATCAAATTATTTTAAATTACAGAATCATGAAATTGATAAATCATGTCCATAAGACTCATACCATCAATCATAAAATCCTTTCATAACATACTCATATTTAAAAAAATATATATTCATATAAGCCATATCTCAATGTCTCGAGCATAGAAAACTCACCGATTATAATTTCGATATTGCAGATTCAACATATAAGACTAACAAATAAATAACATATATTTAGTGATGATCATATACAAGATTCTTACCTTGATAAATGAGAATTCAAATTCACAGCCTTATAGTCAGAAAATCAAACCCTACTCGTTGTCCCCCTGATCGTTGGACTATTCTCCTATCAAACAAAAATAAATTAATTTAACCAAATAAATTTTCTATATATATTGAGGTTTATCTGACTCTTACCTATGTTCCCCCTTTTTTTAAAATTTTATTTTTATATATGTATGTATATATATATATAAATATAATTATATTATATATATATATTTAATATTTTTTATTTATTTTATATATATGTATGTATATATATATATTATATTTTATGTATATATATATTTTTTATTATATTTATTTATTTATTTATTTTATTTAGAGAAGAGAGAAGAATTTCTTCTCCTCTTCCTCACGCTCGAAACAGGGAGCCCGAGCCCTTCTTCGAGTGCCTCCCTTAATCCAGCCAGATGAGCCACTTCCGGCCACTCTTTCCGGCAAGGACTCGATGACGGCGAGGCTGCCGTCTCAGTGGCAGCCCCCCACATCCCTTTGTTGCCGGCGACGGAAAAAGAAAAAGAAAACGTAAACAGGGGTGTCCCTGTTTAAGCTCGAACCGGCACCTCGACGACTTCCAAGCACCCAATGGCCGGAGAGACTAATCCGAAAGGGAGGAAGAAGAAACATACCTTGTTCCGGCGGCCAAAAACAGCTCCGGCGATCCTTTTCTTTCGATCAACCACCATGGTATATCTTTGAGAAAATCTCTCAAATCCCTCGATTTTCTTTGAAATTTTTTGTTGTAAATTCCTAAGGGAGGACGAAGAATCTTTATAGTGGAGGTTTCCTACCCTAGCCAGACTCTTTGAGTCCGATTTTGCTGGAAACGGAAAGGAAGAAGACTCCGGCTAGGAGTCTTCCTCCTCCTCTGTATTTTTTTTTTTTTTTTTTTTGTTGGGCCGTCTGTGCTACAGGCCTAAGTGACTGGGCTGTTACAGAAAGAATTGGGTATTCCGGTCCCCATAGTTGAGCCATTGAATTTGTGTCCGTTGTTTCCACAACATCTCTTCTTACTGCAATAATTGTTCTAGTTCAAATTTCAGATGGGATCTTTCTTGTTGACCAGAGTCAAGAAGATTTCCGTCTTTTCCTCTTGAGTATCTAGGGAGTCAATTTTATGAAGAAGATTGTTTTTCACCAGAAGTCGGTTTCCAACTTCAATCCAGTTCCAGATTCTTAGCTTTGCTCTGTGATTGCGGAGTTTCATTACTAGGACCATGATTGCGTTTGTTGAAGTAACCTTCTGGTTCCACCAAACCTTGACTTTATCTTCAAATCCTGCAATCATAAACCAAAAATTTTCGAAATGGAAAGGTTTGAGGTGAGAGTGCTTACCATAAGGAGGATTAGGCTATAGAAGGAGCGGGGTGTGATCACAAGCAGTTCTAGTTACTGCAGTGAGTATAGCCAACGAAAATTTTTGAATCCATTTCGTAGATATGAGACAACGATCTAGAATTGCCAATGATGGATCTTCTCTAAAATTAGACCATGTAAACTGTCGGTTGGCAACCTTAATTTCCATCAGTTGCTGGGCATTTATGAAGGCATTAAATAGCGGGAGGGTTTTTGTGAGATTGCAGCACCCTTACGATCTGCTGAGAATCTGGTGACATTGAAGTCACCCATCAGTACCCATGGTAGCTAGTGAGTAATCTTCTCTTAAACTGCTAAGTTCAGCGAACAGGAGCTTCCTATCTTGCTTGTTATGCGGACCATAAATATTAGAGAGCATCCAACTATAGTTACATCTCTTATCCGTGAGTTGTATTGTTAATGAAAAATACCCCAGGTGTATGAGGCTGCCCTCGTAGAACTCATCATTCTAGCAGGAGAGCAACCCACCTGTAGGTCCGCATGCATCTTTTGAGACCCAGCTTTGTAGTCTAGTTCCACAACTTGATTTTTGCAGTCTCTGATTCATAGAACTTTGTTTAGTTTCTTGAAGACATACCATAAGACATTTTGATTGTTTGATTGTTGCTCTAATGGCATGCCTCTTTTTTGATCAACCAGTCCCATGAGTGTTCCAACTTAGTATCAAAGAGACAGGAAGTTCAACTGTACAAGCCAACCTTGGCAGAACAAAAGAGAGATCAGAGCATTATATCCAAACAAAATAAACTGCCCATAAACTAGGTTTGTAAGGAACAGAGGCATACAAAATGTGCCCGTAAGCTGCTTAGGTGAAGAGAAATATTATGGAGAGGTAGAGATATTGGTGTAAAGATTTGACGCCTCAAGATTCAGCCCACATTGAGCCTACTGTGAGGTTCGCGATGAAAAACAGAATCCAACGAGACCAAGATCACCCAAAATGGAGCTCGGACGGAAAAGAGATGGGCTTTTGAAGATTGCATGTAAGCCGAGGTGGCAGAGGATGGCCGGCGGCTGGCAGCGGGCCGGCGGAGCGGCGGCGGCGCAGCCGCAGGCAGCAGAGCGCGGCCCAGGCGGGCTAACGCACGGGTCGTGCAATCTGGGCGCGCGGCCCAGTCCATGCGCGGGTGCGGCCCAGGCCCGCACGCGCGGCCCAAGCCCAGGAGCCATGTTTGGGCCCTGTACCCCGGTCCACCGTGGACCGGGCGGTCCATGACAGATCGCGTGGACCACGTGGGCGTTTCCCACACGTAGACCGCGGTTTACGGTACTATTCCATGGACGGATCGCGATCGGACGGTCCAGAGAGTTTTCGATCTTGATCCAACGGTCTAAAGACTTGATTTGGGTTGATTAAAGAGTTTTAAACCGAATCTAACTGGGTTTAAGCCCTTTAAAAGGGCCTGTACACAGGAACAGTGGCCGTGTGGTCTTCTGGTGGGTTTTTTGGGCTTGGCTTCTCACGAGGAGAAGCATGTACGCGGATAGGTAGCCTGGTGTTCTCCTGTGGACGCGCGGCGTAAACCCGAGAAGGAACCCGAGGAAGAGAGAGAGCCGCTTGACGTTGAGAGAGAAGGAGCAGGGCTCCTGGACAGCGGACAACGATCATTTCAGGGGTTCAGGGAGATCTTTCAAGAGAGAGAGTTTTTATGAGGGAGAACTTCTTGTGAGAGAGAACTGGATGTACAAGGGTTAAGGGTGAGGTCTCCTCTTGTAAAATTTTTTTTTTCATAATGAAGTTTTGCAGTGCCCCATGGAGGCGAGCCCTTTTATGGCTGATCCACGTATTTTGATTGTTTCGTTTTGTTTCTTCTTTCTTCCTGCTGCATCGCGTGGTACTGAAAAGATCCTAGGAGGTGGCGTTCTGGCCAGACATCCACTGCAACAAATGGTATCAGAGCAAGGTTGGTACAAGAACGTAGAATGCAGCGATGGTGAGCAAGACTGAAGATGGAGAAGACATGATCAATCAAGATGGAGATCAACAAATTTGATGGTAAGAGCAATTTCTCTTTGTGGCAGACAAGGGTGAAAGGCGTGCTCATCTAACAGGGATTGATCGATGCTCTCTTATGTGATTAGAAGCCGACCACCATAGAGGTGCGGGATTAAAAATGGCTACAGATGCAGGCGGTGAGCACCATCCGCATATACCTGGTGGATGAGATGGTGATCCATGTGCTGAGCGAGATTTTTCCGACGGTGCTCGAAGCTCGAAGAGTTGTACATGACGAAATCTCTCACCAACACTCTTTTTCTCTGGAGGCAGCTCTACCAACTGCGGATGGCTGAGGGACAGAACGTGCAAGAGCATCTCAACTACTTCTAGAAGATCCTCACCGACCTCCTCAGCATTAGTGAGAATGTTGAGGAGAAGACCAGGGCGCTGGTTTTGCTAGCGTCGCTTCCATCTTCGTACGAGTCCTTGGTGACTACTCTTCTAGTGCGGAAGAGCACTATCAAGATGGACATGGTCACCGCGGCAATACTCCAAAATAGGATTCTCAAGAGGGAGAACCCGACTTTGAGCCCAGGTGGCGGTAGCTTAGCTTTGATGACTTCTGGAGGAGCAGAAGATGGTAGACGGAGCGACAGGAGATCGCGACGAGGGTGGTCCAAGTCCAGGAGGGACTTGAGCAAAATCAGGTATTACTGGTGTGAGGAGTTGGGGCATCTAGCCAGAGATTGTCCTCAACTCAAAAATCGGATGGTGGCTGCTGTAGCGATGGCTAGCAGCGATTCAGATGGAGATATCCTGAAGATATCTGATAAGGTATCTACTTCTTTCCAGTAGTGGATATTAGATTCTGCATGCTCCTATCATGTATGTTGCAGAGAGGAACAGTTTGACTCCTTAGAGAACAATGAGGGCACTGTATATCTGTCGGATGGATCGAGCTGTGCAATTAGAGGCATCGGGATGGTCAGCTGGAGGACATATGACGGTGCAGTAAGGAGATTAGGAGAGGTCCGATATATATCCGATTTCAAGCAGAATCTTATCTCACTTAGCAGATTGGATTCGAGAGGCTACAGAATGGTAGCTGGTGGAGGAATCCTGAGGGTGCTACACGGCGATAAGATTATGCTAGAGGGGAAGAAGGAGAGTAGAGGATATTATTACCTGGTGGAGAGCCCAGTGCGAGGTGGAGCTGCGAGAGCCAGGTGGAGCTGCGAGAGCAAGGTGGAGCTCTGGGTGGAGGTAGATCGGGCACGAGACAGGAGACTCGGGAGGACGAGGGGCGATGTCGCAAGGTGAGATTCCTATTGCCGCAGGACGATGCCCCGAGCAGGTCTCAGGTCAGGAGGAGCACAGCATACCATGAAGATGGGATCGAGCAACTTGGCTCGACTCCCATGTTTGCCCATCCATAATCAGCAGGCGATTGCTCCAAGATATGGGGGCGAGGAGATCTAGAAGCTCTTGAAGTTTGGAGGAGGTCGAATATCGAGTCAAGGTTCGCGATGAAAAATGGAGTCCAATGAGATCAAGATCACCCAAAACGAAGCTCGGACGGAGAAGATACGGACTTTTGAAGAATGCACGTAAGCCGAGGTGGCGGAGGATGGCCGGCGGCGGGGCGCGGCCCAGGCGGGGCCAACATGCGACCCAGGTGGACGCGCGGCCCAGGCGGGCGCACAGCCCAGCCCATGCGCGGGCCCGCGCGCGGGCGCGGCCCAAGCCCGCGCGCGTGCCAGCCCAGGCCCAGGTGCCTTGCCTGGGCCCTGTACCCTGGTCCACCATGGACCTAGCGGTCCATGGCGGACTGCATGGACCGCGTAGGCATTTCCCACACGTTTCTCACGGTCCACGGTACTATTCCGTGGACCGATCTCGATCGGACGGTCCAGGGAGTTTTCGGTCTTGATCCGACGGTCCAGAGGCTTGATTTGGGTTAATTAAGAAGTCTTAAATCTAATCTAATTAGATTTAAGCTCTTTAAAAGGGCCTGTACACAGGAACAGTGGCCGTGTGGTCTTCTGGTGGGTTTTTTGGACTTGGCTTCTCACGAGAAGAAGCTTGTACGCAGATAGGTGGCCTGATGTTCTCCTGTGGATGCGCGGCGTGAACTCGAGAAGGAACCCGAGGAAGAGAGAGAGCCGCTTGACGTTGAGAAAGAAGGAGCATGGCTCTTGGACAGCGGACAGCGGTCGTTTCAGGGGTTCAGGGGATCTTCCAAGAGAGAGTTTTTGTGAGGAAGAACTTCCTGTGAGAGAGAATTGGATGTACAAGGGTTGAGGGTGAGATCTCCTCTTATAAAATTTTTTTTCATAGTGAAGTTTTGCATGCTCCGTAGAGGCAAGTCCTTTTGTGGCTGATCCACGTATTTTGATTATTTTATTTTATTTTTTTCTTTCTTCTTGCTGCATCACTTGGTATTGAAAAGATTCTGAAATATGATGTTCCAGTGAAACATCCACCACAACAACCGGAGAGGCAAAGGATTGACAGTCGGCTTGAAAGCTTTATGGCGCATGCCAGGAGATGTACTTCTGCTTCAATCATGTCTCGGCTTCAGGAACCTGGTCTGACCCCATGCGAGATTGCGAAGCTCAAGAGTCTTGAGCTCCTGTATTCGGTTTGGATCGACACCCAGCTCGAAAAGCATGCCATAGTTTTTGCCCATTTCGATGATTTGGGATGGGGTTAACCAGTTGATAAAATGTATGTCAGCCATCGTGAGTGCATCTTCTTCCAGGCCCATAGATTTGATCTTTTTTGTATGAAATTGGGCACTACATTTGTAGGAAGATGTCGGACTAGTAACACCCTTCTTACTGGGTTGTAACAAAGGATGATCTGGTGATGTCAGAAAGTTCACCTGTTTCTTTGGCTTCCATTCTTCAAGGATTTTGCTGAAGACCTGGGCAACAAGTATTATCAGATCTGATGCTGAGTTAGCTTGGTTTGGTACCCATTTTTGAACCTTTGTGATCTATTGACACTAGACGGTCGTTGGAGAGGAGGATCCTAGGTTTTTGAACAGGTGGAAGGGTCTCGAAGGAGTAGGAAAACGGCAAAAAATTTGAATTTGAACTGAGCACCGTGAGGATCCCATTAATCAGGTTCAGATCAAGGACAATGGGAGGTCCAGTGGAGGGGCGTAGCCAAAAGTAGCTTTCATGTAGGCAAGTAGTAATCCGTTCAAACTTTTTTAAATCACCCCGAGATGGTGCAGAAGCCAGCAAGCAGTAGGAAGAATGAATAGGTTCAAAGCAAAGCTCATGACTTGCTGACCATTGCCTAGTAGTGCTTCTTACTGAGTGGGAACTCTCCGGTCAACTTGTCGATCTCTTCCTGGTGTCCGACGAGGGGGCCTATCACCTGAGCCAAATGAGAAGTTCCACTCATCATCGTTATTGTCGGAGCTCTCACTAGTTATGGGTGTACCCGACGGTGTCACATCGGAAACGAAGTTGACTCTCACCTGAACATTGTATGTGAATGGATCTACCATAACATTAACAGACTCAGGAATATCATTGATGTCATCACATAAAAGTTGTAGATCAAATGACGTGAGATCCTCCCATTTGAGGTTGCTTCGGCTAACTCGCTTGAGAAGTCCAAAACTAGAGATAATGGTGTCCACAGCTTATGAGTTCCAGCAGATAAGGGGAAGATTAATTAGACTCGCACTAACCTTCAGCTTCTCTTAATGTGGGATACCACCTTTGGACATGTCCCAATGATTCACCAGGAGAGAGAATGAATCCATTTTCTTTGATTCGACCTCCTGTCATGAGATGATGAACAACATCTTTGGAGGGACAAGCCACAAAGAATGTGTTGGTGGTAGCCAGTCTTCGAGTAGTCATCAGGTGCCAGTGATGTTTGCCGTTTGGACTAGAGCTTCCCGTACATCATCAGTCTTAACCAGTCGATCAAAAACTTTAACAAAAGCCGCATGATCAAGGTAGAGTTCCGTTTCTTCCATTTCGGAAGAGATAGTAACAAAGACTTTGAGGATCACAGGGCATTGGGAGGCTGGAGGGATATTCCGGTTAGCAGAGGAGGGCGCTTGGATTTCATGGGCCCACGAAACGAAGTGGCATCGAGGAGGCATTTGGCGAGAACTATGCCTCCTACGATTGTTTAGGTTGGAAGATGGGAGTGATTTGCAAGACCTAGCTTTATGACCAAACCGCTTGCAATGGAAGCATTTTATAGGGTTTCTACAGGCTTCCTGCAAATGATCTCTATCCTCGCATCTAAAGTATGACCCAATAGGAAATGGTTTAGGACGGTGAGCGGCTGGAGTGGCTGAGAAGACAGTCTTGTTTGTGCATTGGAGCGAAGTGCTTCAGCATAAGTCTTTAATGTACTGGGGCGAAGAAGGAATGGAGACCTCGATGAATCTTGTGGAAGCCACTCCCTCGGACAGGTATCGGGGTGGAGACGTGGTGGTGGGCCCAAGAGGCCTCGAGATTGAAACTGGTCTCTCCGAGATCGAAGCAGGCGAAGATTTAGCGGGACGGCATTAGCACCGGTGGCAATGGTGTTTCGTCGATGAAGTGAAGCAGCACTGGGTTTCGGTTGACTGAACGTTGGGCCCGCCTTAGGAGAAAACTTCCGTCCGCTTTGATTCTTGAGGATTCTCGCTAGTGCCGGAGAGGCGTGTGGTGTGGGAGTGGAAGAGAAGGAGCAGGGAGATGTGAGGATAAAGAGGAAGAACAAAGCTTAAAGGTAAGGGTGCCCGGGTGAGGCTTAGGAATGGGAATGGAGGATCGAAGCTTAGAGTTTCTCTCCCTCCCATCGCCGGAGCTTCTCCCTCCAGAGAACATTCTCACTCTAGAGAACGTTCTTGGTCATCATTGAATTGTCAAATCCTAGTTTATAAAAGAACCCAAACAACCAGCAGTCAAAATCTAAGAACATAAATATAAATATAAGAACCCAAAATTTATAAAAGAACCCAAGATATAGCTTGTCTTTAACATAGTATATGCAGTCAAAAGGGCTTTATTAAGAACATCAAACTACCCAGCAATTAAAGTAATTATCATTTCAGTAATTATAGAGAAAAATAATTATGAATAAAAAGAATGGCCCATGAAATTCGTTTTGAATGTGTGGTCTGAGTGTTTTGTTAAAGGCATTGAGATGACGGGTAACTTTACTATGTTTTAAGTATTTTAGTATCTTTAGGATTTTAGTAGCACTATATCAATCTAGTTTTACTATAGAAATCTACTTCAGGGTTGAACGACATTAGCTATATTCTGTGCCTCGGCATCTTTTAAGCCTTTTAACTTGTTGATGAGTTATAAGCAGGTAATTCTGGAGTTCTTCTACAACCATTTTGGAGAGAACTCTTCTACAATTACTTAAATCTTTTAAATCTTTGGTGTTCAAGACATTAACATCATGGTTAAATTGAGTGAAGAAATGTGCAAGGAACTTACTACTGGGTCTAACTCTTAGGTGCATAATTATAAGCTAGGAGAGTTGAGAAGGTGACTAAAATAACAAATAAGCAGAAGCTTGTAAACTGTAATGTTTTGTCCTAAATTTCAATTTAGGACCAAGGACTAAGCATGCATATTTCATGTAGCTTTCCTTTTGTTGAGCCATCGGATACATAGATCAATTGCTTCTCATCAACTTTAAATTTGCATTGTTGAAAGATCGAGTGCTTGGGCTAGGCAGTTGAAGAAGACATGGACAATCTGTCACTAAGCCAACACCAGGAAAGATAAAAATGCATAATTTGGTGCTTCACTGAAAGTTTTGCTTGGAAACTGTGCATATTCTAAGAAGTAAATATCATGAGCAACAGCAGCAATGGGCATTGGACTAGAAATTGAAAATATGAATAAGCAACCCCTTGATTGCACTAGTTGTTTCTATTTATTACTGTTAATCAAAAATTACATGTTAAATTGTGAATTTTCAGGTCTCTAACCCTCTCTCTCTTAACTAGGAGATAAGGCATGCCTCCATAATGTCCCTTTCAAGTCCTCATGGCCTCTTTTTTTTTTTTTCCTTTGCCTCATAGATAAGCTATGAAGTCCGATGTGGATGCTAATGTGGCAGTCTAAGATAGGAAGGAGCACGTGTTTTTTTTTTCCCATCTCTTCTGTGGCATCAACCATTGTGTACCCTAATCATTTTCTGCATGATTTTTCTTTGACTTTCTGTGATCGATCGGATTTTTTCCCCTCTCATGTTAATTTCTTTGCTGGCCTCTCTAGCACATGGTAACAGATGAGAAATTTCACTAATAATTTTTTTTTTTCTTTTTAGCCCTTCCAATACATTATATGGGACACCATGGGAGAGGGTTCAGACCTCCAAGATGCCTACATATATCTTATCTAGAATGACAATACATATCACCAAAAGAGAGTTCTGAACTCTCTTTTCATATATTGTATAAATTATCATGTACTAAAGGACTTGAAGTACTAAAAAAAGGTCCACATTATGGTACATCCTCGATTTTGCACTGTATCAACTTTCATCTTAAAGCCCATCATATAGAGTTACGAGAGCACAATGAAGTATGCATTACAATAGCGCATAATGTCAAGAACCTACAAATAGATTATGATATATAATCCATGTAAAAAATAGAAGGATCAAAACAATGCATAAGGGGGAAAGCATATTACATGGATGACTTCTAACCGCAGCATAGATGCAAAATTGGCACATCAAGATATACACATTTACATCAGTATCTGAATATTTATAAAAAAATAAGGATAGCATCTGACCAACCTATAGAAACTTACGATCATAAACTATCTCAGAAATATGTACTCATTTTTGTTTAAAATGTGCATTGCATAGTCTCAATTAATTCATTGGACAATCTAATACTATTTAAACACAAATATTTACTCATATGGATAAACTCAAAATATATGATATAATGGCAAGACAATGTGTTTGTGTATATTAACAAGAAATTATGCAAATTGTATATGTGTATATTGCAGATGCTGCTACAAGCTAATGTATCAATTTAATGCATGTGAAGCACATGTAGCATGGGGTTATCTTGATTTATAAGCTATTCAATGCTGAACAATTTTTTTTTGTGCCAATAGAACTTCAAATTTATACAAAAAGCATTCGATTTCTGAAAACAATAAAAAAAAGTACAGTACCCCACTTACGTTACCGACAATCCAGGGTCCTGGGAAGGGCAAAGTGGGGACAACCCCGACCTTTGGCATTTTTCTTGAAACAAAAGGAGCCAAAAATAATTCAATGGGGAAGAGTTCCAGGGCATTTCTTGAATAGAAGCATGGTTGTTCAGAAAATTAGGACAAGGTCTTGCGTAAAGGAGGCATGATACTTGACATTTGTACAAGCCCATGAGTATGGACTGGCATGAAGGGTGCAGAGTTCTGCGCAACCCACAACCATGCCACTAAAATTACTGACACCAGCATGAACATACTTAAATAAGTACATTTTGAGTACATAAAATTACTGGCTCTAGCATGCACTGATACTTTCTTGAAAAACATATTCCCCTATGACATGGTAGGGATTGTTCTTGTAGCATTTAGTGTACCATCCAATGGTGTTAAAAATTATTATTCAACTTAAAAATATTTATTAAATAATTTAAATTATTAAATTAAATTAGATTAAATTAATTTTATCGATATGATCTGATTTGAAAGTTAAAATAATTTGATTTAATTTATAATTTTTATATAAAATAATTTAACAATTTGATTTGATTTTATAAAAATATTAGATCAGATTAAATCATAAATCACAATATGTACGTGTGTGTACTAATATATAAATTTTAAAATAGAATCTAATTTTTGGTTAGCTACGGAGATAATTTTTATTTTTAATGATTTCAAAAATCTATATATTGATCCAAAAGCTAAAGTATCAGCAAGGCTCTTCACACGATCAAAGTAGTCTGCCATGGAGAGACCTTTCTTTTGAGTTGTAGAAAGCTGATACCTAATCTTCATCACACGTGCATGAGACTGACTGAAAAATATTGTAGCAATAGCACTCCAGACATCAAGGAAGTTGTTAAATTCACAACAAAAACCAAAATATCAGGTGATAAAGAAGAAATAATAGCACTTACGATCATCTGATCTTGTTAATACCAAGCAGCAAAAGTGGGATTGGAGACTTGAGTGCCATCAGGGGATGAAATCATTTGCGGTGGAGGAGGCAAGGTGCCATCAACATAACCCATGCGCCACTGGCCACGCAAATAGAGAAGGAACTGTGCCTTCCATAAAAGATAATTATCTCTGTCCAGTCGTATGTTAATGAGATGGCTCAGATTGATGGATGGAGCCGGTAACACTGTTGGAGTTGACGAGACTGCTGGGTTCAATTGGGAAAGGGTGACTTCGGTGGGAGTGGAGGCATTACTGCTACGATCAGTCATGAAAAAAAAAAAAAAAAAAAAAAAACTCGTTGGAGTTAGGGATAGAGATCAGGAATAAAGTGTTTGGATATTATGTATTGAATAATGTTCTTGGTACAATAGTGGATATATATACCCATGAAGATGAAAGAAACAGAATTGCATTAGGACTCTATCACCGGAGGTGGTTAGGATGAGCTACAATCTAATCCCAAGATGGCTGGGATGAGATACAATCTGGATTTGAATTTTGAATTGAAGCTTTATTTTTGATTGAAACCTTATCAACCTCTATTCTGGACAAAATGGACGAGCAGGAAACGCCTGTTTAGATGAAGATCAGAATGAACGGTTCTGATCACCTTCAGTCTCTCCCGAATCCTCACCCTGTACTACGGAGGATGTTGGTCTCATTTCAAATACGAGCGTGTTAAAAATTTTGAGCTATAATGTCTGGTTCCGCAACGACCTTGAAGTCCACTGCTCCCAAACTGCCCCTGGTTTCATTCTGTTGCTGCCTGGCCAGCGAAAAAGGGTGGAAAAATGAAAAAGGAAAAACTGATCGTCTGTTCTCACCACGTGAGAAACTGAATAATGATGTGTATTCAAATTGAACTTAATGAAGTGACTGCATTCTTGCTTTTTTTTTTTTTTTTTTTTTTTTTAAATTATAGATTAAGGAAAAAGGTTTATAATTTTTTATAACTACATCTCTTACTAAAATAGAAAATTATAAAAATTTCTTGAACCTGCAACACCTATAGAATAAGCATAAAGCAAATCTATAAAATTCTTAGAATATCCTAAATGACTATTTGAAAAATCCTGTAGAATTGGATTAGATATTCTGTAGGAATCAAGTCTGTTAAGCTGCTCAGTTTATTTTCTTCCAAAGATTTGTTAAAGTTTTGAACTAAATTTTATGTATGGATCTATTAGACTGGAGGATTAAAAAAAAAAATTCATAGATTCATTTGGTTGGAGGTATTCTGGCATGAAAAATGAATCTCATATTAAATTATCATATTTATATAAAAAATAAAAAAATTGATGGACATCATATTTATTTTTCAAAGAAAGAAGATAAAATAAATATATGAAGAATTGATATTTAATAAATTTTTAAATAATAATAATTTATATTTAATAAAAATACTTTCAAGGTATTTAATAAAGAACAGTACAGAATGACATATTGATGACAATAAAAATATCGAGAAGAATAAAATTTAAAAAATAAAAAATATATATAATTATTAAATTTATTTCAATATCTTCTTAAATCTATTCAATAAAAAATTTTTACAAAAAATTTAAAATATAGATAATATGATACAAAGAATTATGTGATTATAGTTATTATATAAAAATTAATTAGGAACAGTAATACTATCCTGATATAAAATATTTTATATTGATCGATATATTTATAAATTTAATTAAATTTCTATATAGGATTACTTTCGATCAAATATAATAATATTTTTTCAACATTATTTTTAAAATATTTTTTTATCAATTAAATATAATAAAAATTATTTTTTTATAAATTTTTTTAGATAAATAATTTTTAAAAATTATAAGATGATCTCATAATCTAACCTATCTCAATCAAATAAATTTCATTTTTTTTTTTTCTTTCATAAGAATCAGATCGGAGGGAGATTGGATTGATACTGCCCTTACTTATATAGGACACGCAATCCATGATACTATATAAATTCTGATTCAGTCCCGTTGGATTTTTCACGCAAGTCAATCAAAAAAAAAAAAACACTCAAGGACAATGTTTCGTTTGCGTTTCGTTTGCATGATTAAGAATTTATAATCCCCAAGCAAATAACCTATTTCCAGCTGTAACGGTTTACGCCCGGTCTTATCCTTTTATGCTGCACGGGTGTCAGTGGAAACGAGACGCTTTGGCTCCTTCCGAGGTGCGCGTAGAACCGCGTGCGATATCAACCAGTACTGAATGGACTAATCCGATCCAACCAGATCCGATCCATAAAAACTTGATGAGCTAGATCGGATTAGACCCGGCTAAAAAATAGAATATAATGTAGCTGGTTCAGCACTATTTTTTAAAGACTGTGAGCCACATCAGATCAGTCCATAAGCCTTGAACTTCAAATGACTGAAAAGTGAAAGATGAAAAAAAGAGAGACAAAAAGTCCGAGAAGGAGAGAGCTTCGAGCGATCGAATCTGAAGAGTGGAGAGAGAGAGATCGAAAGAGTTTGAAGGGAGGCTAGAGGCGGCACGGATCTGACTTGAAGAGCGGAAAGATCGAGAGAGCTCAAGGAGGAGGAGCTGCAGTTGGATTTGACTTGAAGGTGGCAGTACTTCGAGCGGTCGAGCTTGGAGAGTGGAGAGAGATCGGGAGAGTCCGAGGGGAGACGCGGATCTAACTCAGAGAGTAGAGAGACTGAGAAAGCTCGAGGAAGAGAAGGAGCTGTGGCCGGATTTAACTCAGAGATGGTGGCACCGACAACGAGGAGGAGGAAAAGGAGGGGGTTCGTCCGGAGGTTGGATGGAGGGGCATCCGTCGGTCGAAAGGAGGAGAGGTCCAGATGAGAAGGAAGGGGATCACCTGGAGGTTGGATAGAGGGACGTCTGTCGGCACAAGGGAGGAGGGGGCCGACATATCTTGATTCGTGATCAGACTCGAAGATCGAAGACGGCCGCACTAGCGATGAGGAGGAGGAGGGGGATCTGTAGAATTGAAAGGTGAAAGGAAGAGGAATCGATAGAGACGGTCATCCTGCTGATCTACGGCAGTGGTTGATGTGTGGGACAGCGGAGCTTAGGAATCAGAGATTAAAAATAAATAATTTTTTTTTAATTTTATTTTTAAAATTTTTATGATCGATCCGGACTAGTCCGGCATAACTCATATCAGTCTTTGGACTGATATGGGGTGGACCAAACAGTTTTGATTGTTATTTAAACTATTTATATGACAATCCAGTCCACTTCATTTATAAAATTGGGTCGGACCAATTCTATAAGCTAAGTCCATTTTGACATTAATAACACCAACCCACGATCTCTCCCACTCATAAAGATGAAAAAAAAAAAAAAAAAAAGCCGTTCTGTGGCATCCACGTCACCAAATTTACCAACACCGCGGATCACCAGACCGCCGTATGACGTCTAGGTTCCCTTTCTGGGTCAACGAAAGGCAGCGACCCACGAGTTTCGAGTGGCCTGCGAAGGAAACCCGCCATCACCCTTCCTTGAATGACATCACCCTCGGATCCTTCCCATCGGACGGTCACGAATCTCACCGCGCGCTCCTCTCCACACCCGCGCTGTGCCCTGGGGTCCTACACTCCTACTTAAGGCTCGCCCACGCCAAAATCTCTCCCCCTCTCCCTGTGGTTGCTTCGGAGACCTCATCTAGTTTGATATCCTCACGCCGCCTCCAGCGTCCGCTGATCAATTCCCTATTCCAATCGGGCTAGGGTTTCGTCTCCGATCTCTATTTAGGTAATCTTTCGCGATGTTTTCACGATTTCCTTCTTTCTCTTCTTTTTTTAAAAGAAAAATTAATGTTCTCGAGTATCAATTCTGGGGAAAGATCGTCTTTGTCTGATTCTTCGGGGCAAGTCGGTAGGTTTTGAATCTAGGTTTTTTTTTTCCCCTTATTCTCTCCTAATCTATTTCGAAATCATTCAGCGAAGGATTTCGGGGTAAGGGTTCCTGTTTTGGGATTGTTTGCTGCCGTAGATCTCTTGATAGTGAAAAATTCCTTATATGGATTTGGGATTGTTCGTTGTTTGTTTATGTTGGTTTTTAGAGGCTCGAAAGGAATTGAGAGCGAGAGGTTGAGAGAGATCGGCAATCATGTTCGGCCGTGGTCCGAGGAGAAGCGACAACACCAAGTACTATGAGATTCTCGGTGTTTCGAAGAATGCGAGCCAGGATGAGCTGAAGAAGGCTTATAGGAAAGCCGCCATAAAGAACCACCCAGACAAGGGTGGAGATCCGGAAAAGGTGAGCCGATTTCCTCTAGTCTATGCCCTAGTTTACCTCGGAGATTGATGATTATTTGATAGTTTCGAACCATTAAATCCATGGCGGATGGTAGTATCTTCTAGGTTTTAGTTGTTATAATGGCTCGCACATCATGAACCCTAGATGTCGGTGCTGGTATACTCGATGTCTGTTGACACCCGTATCTTTCGTTTGCTTGGTTTTATTGCTATTGTATCAGTTTAAGGAGCTGGCTCAAGCCTATGAAGTTCTCAGTGATCCTGAAAAGAGAGAAATCTATGACGAATATGGGGAAGATGCGCTTAAAGAGGGAATGGGTGGAGGCGGCACTTCTCACAATCCGTTTGATATATTCGAGCAGTTCTTTGGTGGTAGTGCTTTTGGTGGTGGTGCTTTTGGTGGTGAGAGATATCACAAACTCAGATTCCTTTACCTTTATTTTTTTGAAGTAGGCAGTGGTTGCTAATCATTTATATGTTTGTAACATGTTTGATCTATAGGTGGCAGCTCAAGAGGTCGTAGGCAGAGACGAGGTGAAGACGTTGTTCATTCTTTAAAGGTGTCCCTCGAAGACTTGTATAATGGAACAACCAAGAAGCTTTCATTGTCGAGAAATGCACTGTGTGCAAAGTGCAAGGGGTATATTTCATACAAATTTTATATCTTTTGGAATCAATATGGTCTTCCCTTAATTATGTGATAGCATATCAAGCTTAATGTAAAAATTAATTGTTAATACTTTGTTCTGGTTTATTCTATAGGATTTAAACTTATCAAGTATTAAATTTTGCAATATATATTTGCCTAAGTCCAGTCTCTTAGTATTGCTTACAGCCTTTCCTGGTAAGGTTATTGGAGATGGATTTTACGCTTTGAATTGTAGCTTGTTCTTCCTTCTTTGTATTTTATTTAACATGAGCTAGTCAGTAGTCAATATTCTATTTTCCATGAAAGTAGCAGCTACTGTTCTCCATAATCTCTGCAAAATTTCACATGGCATAAACACAGCGATATTTTTGGAACATGATAGAAATATGTTTAAGTGTTTCAGGTTATATCAATTTCCACTATTGCAGAATGAAGATGAATATCTACGAGGTCCCGACTAGCAATCTACCATATTTTAGGAACATTTTTCAATTGTTTTAATCTATTCAATAAATATGCAAAATGAGTCAAATTTAAATCAGAAGCCATGCATACACAACTATTTATAGATTTGCAACTATCATCTCCACCTGAAGGTTGAGATTGCTGAAAGTTTAGGGTGTTAAGGATAGTATGGTCATGCGGATTTTAGTATTTCTGTTCTCCACTGTGAAGGTTCCCATGTTTCCTGCTTAAGGTTTTTATCACTGCATGCTAGTGTTTTGCTGGCTTGGCATGGTAGATGAAATGCATAATTGTGCAGCATGGTAGATGCATGATGCCTTGAACTGGCATAACTGATGCTTCCATCCTTGCTCTTGCTATGCCTGTTGACCATTCCTTATTGTTGCTAAAGATTGTAATCAGTAATGTGGACATTGTGCAATTATTGAGAAGGGACCTCCCTCTGTGTGTGTGTGCATGTATGCCACGCATATGCTTGCGTGTGCATGTGCGCAAAGGAGGAGCCTAATTGGACTACTCATTGTTGTCTTAAAAGTGTGGTATGTCAAATGTAACAAATCAAGGCCACAAAAATCTTGCATTTATCATTAAGGTCCTCAAAGAGCTACTCTATTTCAACCTGGTCTAAATATAATTTTATAAATGTTTGTCCTTGCAAAGTTCCCCCATCATGCAATCTTGGAAGTCTACTCTGAAGTGCATGATTTTTTTTTTGTAAGGCTGCAACAACTACTAGTGGAGATAATCCTAGAATCTTGACAGCTAGATCTTTTACAGAAGTGGCATTGATCCATCTGGCAGGCATTTAATCCTTTGCAGTCCACTTATTATATGCTGAATTCTATATAAGTTTGATTATGAGATTTTCCATTTTCCTGATGACTCGTTTTATATTCTTGAGGGCAGGAATAGTTCCATTTATTTGGTAATTTGTATTCTTATTACCATGAAGAGAGATGCGAATAATGCCCTTCCAAAGGGTGAAGTTTGTTCGGATTAGTTATAAAGGAAACAAGTCGGTCTAGGTAATTATTGTGAGGAGAGGGTTGGTTGATAATAGATCCATGCAGAAATGAAGATTAGGGACAGCGAGAAAGAAAGCACAAGGAAATGGAGAATAATGTAATTGCAAAAGGCCAGTAAACATAATAAGATGAATTTCATGTTAGGCAACAGTTTCTTTATTGGAATGGGGTGATAATATGCATATCTCATATGGAATCAAGGTCCTGTACTATGGTTAAGATTGGATCCTCAATCTAATATATATATATATATATATATATATGAAAGTAGAAAGTAGAAAGTGAGAGAAATTATGTTACCAATCTAGCCTATCCACAAGCAAAAAATTCTCACCTCTTCATGCCGTCTGGCACAATATCAACCTCTGGCATATCAACATAGAGCAACATTAATATTATTAATATTATGTGATTAATTACAGTATTGAAAGTACTTAAAAGTTATTTAAAATATTGAAAGCCATGGGCTGATGTGGTTTCTTGAAATTCTATTAGGCTCCCGAGAACTCTCAACCTACCATATTAAATGAGCTTGACCATTCCATTTTCCTAAGAGACCCTCAACTCCCTTGCTTCTCCCTCGTTATTTTCATTTGGAATTCTATTAAGCTCTTAAGAGCTCTCAACCTTCCATATATTAAATGCACATTATTATCATTATAACTCTTTATTTTTTTCTCAAATAATAACTTATGTGATTTTATAACCTGTGGGCAACGCGCGGGATAAAAAACTAGTTTCCATAAAGGCAGAACAACATTCATCTTATATGAAGGAATAGAAGAAAGAAATGCGAGCAGATTGAGCCGAAATCAGATCATGCTAGAGAAATTTAAGGAATAAATGGAATAGAAATATTCCCCTTGTGAAAGGGAGATAATCTGGTTAGGATGGATCTGATTTTTGTCTGATCAAATCTGAGAAAGTTTTTAAAGGAAGGATAGAAAGAAGGGCAAGAAAAGTAAAGGAGGAGAAGAAAACAGAGAGTGATAAATGAGGGGCTTTTTTTAATGGGGATACATGTTCTATGAGATTAGACCTGTTGTGGCTAGGTTGGTTTGAAGTGGTGAAAAAGAAAGTTGAACATGACAGTGTAATAAATGAGAGATCTATGTAAAATGAGAAAGGATGTTGCATGGGCTATGAGATAAAGGGCAGCTTCAAAGGAATATGTGCACTTTCTGGGATGGAAGATATTAAGTAAAAAGTATAGCGAGATGCAATAATAGATAGAAAAGAAGGGGTTTGGCAATGGGAAATCACATAGTGTTTGGCCTTATCATGTCTATCCTTTTTATAAAATAACCATGACATTGAATATTGTGCTCTTATTGTGATAATGTTGATGAGTACATCATTGGTCGTCTTGGTGCACTTTATTAGTGGTGAATGTGTAACACCTTAATGGCTATTGTGTTATCGGAGGACATATACCTAGCTGAATGTACGTGGAGTGTAAGCAGATACCTTTGCAGTGGCACCTGGTTAATCATGCTAAGTTGGAGTGATAATTAATGAATAAATATGAGACTTGAATGCCTATTGATTAATTGGAAGTTGATCATTGTAGTCTATCCTGTTATTAAGCTTCTGAATTATGGCTGAATATTGAATTGTCATACACATGATTTGAGATTGTTTTTCTTTTTTCTTTTTCCTTTTTGACTGACGATGATGCTGTGTAGCTCATATAGCTGGGCAGTCTAGAATTGTGCATCCTATTAGATTTGGATTATAGAGTTCCGGATGTAAAGTTAGCTGGTTGTAAAGTTATGATAAGTAACCTGAATTCGAGCACAATATAAGATGTTTGAAATTGGGACAATAATTGATGCAGCTGTTAGGATTATCTAAATGAAGACCGGATACAGATTAGGTAGGATTGGCACTTGCATGACTTGGGAACATGAGATGACTCGCTGAAATACAATTTAGTATTCAGAACATATTCTTCTTCTTCCTTAAAGAAGGCTCATTAGTATAGATTAATGAAATTCACCATGTAAGATAAGTTGGAAGCCATGTGGCTTCTGTATATGTGCAACTACTGCTTGTGACTTTAAGGTCATGAGGTTGGGGAATGTGTTGAAATTTTGTATGTCCATTAGGTTCTCTTCTGCATCAGAGTCATGATACTAACTCTTGATTATGCATGCTAATAATTGTCTTTATACGGGGTGGAAGTTGGTGCAGTCTGTGCACCCTTATTTTACTTCTACTTTCTGTCCCTATGTGTTATATTCTTTGACTCAGAGCAACTGCACATACCTCACATCCCTGGCATACTAATGCTTTGGTACTTCCAAACATGATTTTACATTTAACTGAATACAAAAGTTTTATAAGATAGTCACTACTGTGCTTATTTATATTGTTTTCAATCCTTGTTTATGATAATTATGGGTACCTTTTGTTCCACATAACAGAAAGGGCTCAAAGAGTGGGGCATCAGGAAGATGTTATGGATGTCAGGGTACAGGAGTGAGGACAGTAACTAGACAGATTGGACTAGGCATGATTCAACAGATGCAGCATGCTTGTCCTGAATGCAGAGGCTCAGGTGTGGCAGATCTTTCATATTGTTTATACTCTTGGTGCAAGTAAGAATTGTTTTCTTCAGTTTTATCTCCTAAATATGCCGTTGTGCAGGTGAGGTCATCAGTGATAAAGACAAGTGTCCACAATGCAAAGGGAGCAAAGTTACCCAGGAGAAGAAAGTATTGGAGGTGCATGTCGAGAAAGGAATGCAACAGAGTCAGAAGATTGTATTCCAAGGCGAAGCTGATGAAGCCGTAAGCAAAGATTTTTTAAAAAATTATAAACTTTTTTTTTGGCTGTTCACTAGCGCATTATGCTGTTACCTCTATGTCAACCTAGTCAGAACTAGTTTCTTGTATTCTCTGATTTTTTTTTTATTTGGTATATGCTGATGCCTGTTGGATAAAGTTGCTTGCTATTCTCTGAATTTTTAGATCTCTGTTGCCTAATTATATAAAATGCATGTTTGTAGCCTGACACGGTGACAGGAGATATTGTATTTGTGGTGCAACAAAAGGAGCACCCCAAATTTAAGAGGAAGTATGATGATCTTTACGTGGAACATACGCTCAGTCTGAGTGAGGCACTCTGCGGCTTCCAGTTTGCTCTGACCCATCTTGATGGCAGACAGCTGCTCATCAAGTCAAATCCAGGCGAAGTTGTTAAGCCTGGTGCGTTCTTAGATCTTTTGAACATAAGTCTGATCTAGGCTGTGTTGATTTTTCTTCATCCTCTTTATAACTTTGCTTTCCAAACAGGTCAATTTAAAGCAATCAATGATGAAGGAATGCCTCATCATGGTAGGCCCTTCATGAGGGGTCGCCTGTACATCCAATTCAATGTTGAATTTCCAGATTCAGGGGTGCTCTCTCCTGATCAATGCCGCATGCTGGAGACCTTTTTGCCGCCAAGACCTAGCAACCGCCTGTCGGACATGGAGCTGGATGAGTGTGAGGAGACCACTCTTTATGATGTCAATATTGAAGAGGAGATGAGGCGAAAGCAGCAACAGCAGCAGCAAGAAGCCTATGATGAAGACGATGATGCAATTCCAAGGGTACAGTGCGCCCAGCAATAAGTTCACCTTTAGGTCACTATCCTCTCACAATATGGGTATTCTGGCTATTCTTTCTTGCTGCATGATAGGGACTTCAATGTTCTTCACTTTTCCTCTCTATTTTAGTATTAATGTATCTGTGAACCGTAGGGATAGTTGGAAT
Source organism: Elaeis guineensis (assembly GCF_000442705.2). Taxonomy (NCBI): domain Eukaryota; kingdom Viridiplantae; phylum Streptophyta; class Magnoliopsida; order Arecales; family Arecaceae; genus Elaeis; species Elaeis guineensis. The sequence continues at coordinate 116,437,064 of NC_026003.2, read as the reverse complement.
TATGGATTGTTTTCTTTTCTGTTGTGATTGTCGTGGAGCGCTGCTGGTTATTACCTGTATCAACTTTATTGCTTTCCAGGCTTATGATTAGATATGATACATTCTAAATATACACGTGCTAAACATGGCTGGTCTATGCCCCGAGAAGGATGCATCATTCTTTTTCGTTTTGTAAATCCATTCATCGCTTATGGTTCCGCCTCTACTTATGTGGGATCATTTGTGGCGCTCTTCCTTCATGGCGCGTGATTCTCTTTCTATTGGAATAAATCACCATTTTTTTGAGTCCCAGGATCAGTCAGTCAAAGTGGGAGGAAGACTAAAAACTGGGGATTGCTTTATCAAATCAGCGATGTGCTTAGAAGATGTTTGAGGAAAAAGTCGGACGAACATGGGAACCGATGATGCTTGTATTCATCTTTTACAAGTTCTGTTTTGGGACTGAAGTTGGTTAGCAGAACGTCTGTTCCTCCTGCAGATTTGAACCCCGCTGGGTTCAGAATTTGCTCTGAACTCGTGGCATGGAGACACTCTATCCTTGGCACGTGGCTTACAGTTTTCTTTTTCTTTTCTTTTTTAGATCCCCTCTACAAGTTAGTTAAAATGCTCCTGCTCCATGGATGATAGATTGTATATTCAGCGTACCATAGATTAGTTAATGGAATTTACCCACACGTTATCATCTCGTCCTTTCCATCTGAGTGGGCCAAAAAGTTTCACTGTTATGGTTGGTTGGCATGTTAATGGGTTGCGGCACACGCTTGGTCCGGACGATTTGATTAGAGAATAGCATAAGAATTTCGTTAAAGTAATGCACAGTCTGTAGAACTAATGGCATTTCAGTGCATGGCGATTTGGACAAAAGAACGAACGAATACTGTTGGGAATTAGGTATACGGTAGCTGTAGGCTCCACTGTGATTATTCCACAGTATGTGATTACGGTGGATCGAACTAATTAGCTAATCACGTGTAAGATATGTTAAACGGTTGTATCCATTTGGTCCGTTTAGCAATCATTACGGTCAGGAATATCTTAGGGGCAAATGCAACCAGTTTAGCTTTAGAAACTTAGGTTGCGTATATCTTAAGAAACTTAAGTTGTGTTTATATCAAGCCTCACAAATACACATGGCTCTCGTACTTCCATTTACAACATAAAAATCTATAAAGTGGTAAAACAAGAATACCATATATAGGCATTCTTTATACGTATTTGCGAACGCGGGTTCTCTTATAGCACCATTGTCCTTCTTTTAATAATTAAATAACATATCTGAGGAAAAAAACCTAGTTATTATTAATTTCAATTTGTAAATAAAATAATAAAAAAATTGTGGTGATCATAGCAGTGGAGGTTAGTAGCATGTACGGTACCAATGGTAGCGAATCCAGAAGCGGCATGACATTCATATCCGTTCCAGGATGACAGTAGAGGTAACTCTTTTTTTTTTTAATTCCAGAGTGGTAACGGCGTGAGACTCTGGTGAAAGGATTTAAGAGCAAAAGATTGTCCATTAGTTTACCCAAAAAAGGTTGTCCATTAGCAAAAAAATAATAATGACAATAATACTGATTTTTTTTAAACCTAACTTCTCGAACAGAAAAGGTGTAAACTGATCCCACCAGACCCCCTTTTTTTTCAAAGCTCTTCAAGCTTTTTTCTTTAAAAAAAAAAATCAGGAAACATTTCCTTTTGTGGCTATGTACGGGCAGAGAAGAGCTGTGTGTTTGTGTGCGTCTGTGCGTGTGAGAGAGTTTATTTTTTTATTAATTTTTGTGTGTGTGCGCGCGTGCGTGGAAGGGATGTGAGGAGGCAACTTTTACCATAGAAATTTTGGTGTGACATTCAAACCAACGTTATGCCATGTGTACCATTCCAATTGTTGCACCGTTGCACCTATGGATAACCATCGGAAGCTTCATGGGAAAAGGAAAAAGGTTTGTCAGGATGGACATATATTGGTTAGAAGTAATATGAACTTTGAATTTATCTAACAATTTACATATAGGCAGCTGAAATATACAGATACAGAGTCATTTGTAGACAAAAACAAAGTAAAGATGCTCATCGGAACCTACTTCCATCTTAAAGAGGCTTTCAAATGTCTCTTAAAGCATGGGCAAGATTGCATGATGCTTACTCACTTTATCTCACCTTTGTGCATCTAAACACATTTATGTCAAAGGATAAGCTGATGAAGTTGGTAAGAACATGGACAAGAAAAGCTTTGCAGCCAAGATAATAACCACCAAAAAGGGTAGAAAACACGCACATGGTTCAGCACAAAATTTTATTTGATGTCAAACCACTGATCGGCCGACGTGTTACTAAGATTTTGAGCCGTGATGAAAGGACCTAATTTTTCTAGGCATGGTGCCCCCCTCCCTAGGTTCGTAGGTTGTGACATTTCTTTCAGTCGCAAGATTGCACAAGTATCTTGTACATATATCAACTACCGTACTGGGAAAAATACCTATGGCTTTTCCGAGGAAAGAATTGGGCAGACGCACCAAAAGATCCATTGTCGGACGGTTCATGTAATAACCCAGATATTAAAAAAAAAAAAAAAAAAAACAAAGGATATCGGGAGGAAGAAGATTCTCGTTGAGAGTCTTCTTCCCATCGTGAAAAGGAGAGGAGGAATCCGAGTAAAAAACGAATTCCTCCTCTATAAAACCCCCTCTCCCCCTCCTAAACAACCCATAGTGATCACCGGTTCTCTCTCTCTCCTTTCTCCTTGTTTTCTCCGGTTGAAGTCAAGGTCTCCCGTACTTGTGTTCGCCGGAAATTGAAGCTGACGACATTGTCGGAGCTCGAGGTAAGCCCCTCCCCTTTTTTCTCTCCCTCTTCCCTTTCTCCCCTGGTCCAAAGCCTCGCCGCCGGCCACCGTCTTCGCCGGAAAATTCATGAACAAGAAATCTCCTGTTTTCCGATCTCTTTTTGTTTCTTCCCGGCCGAACCTTGCCGCCGGCCGTCCGTTGCTGGCCACTGCCGGCCGAACCCCATCGCCGGTCGCTGCCGAATCTCCGGCCAAGCCACCGGAGCCCGAGCCACCGATGGGGGGACCTCACGGTCTTCCCCTGTTTCAGCCAAGGGTGGCCGCGGGAAGAAAAGAAGAAGGAAGAAGAAGAAGAAGAAAAGAAAAGAAAAGAAAAAGAAAAAAAGAAAAAGAAAAGAAAAAGAAAAAAGAAAAAGAAAAGAAAAAAAAAAAGAGGGAAAAAGAGAAAGAAAAAAATAAAAAATAAAATAAAATAAAATAAAAAGAAGAAGAAGGGAGAGAATTTTTCTCTCTCTCTCCTTTTTCTCTCTTTTCTCTCTCTTTTCTCTCTCCTCTCTCTACCTTCTCTCTCTATATTTTCTCTCTCTATTTTCTCTCTCTAGATCTTTCTCTCTTTTTGTGGATTTTATCTCTCTAGAATCTTTCTACTCTCTCTCTGATTACATCACAGACCCTAGGATAAATTTGAAGTAAAAATATGATGATTTGAGATTGCTCCGAAATTCGTGCGGTAGATCTGATCTCAGTCCGATTCTATTTGAAATTTGTAACACTTGATTTATGTTAAGTCACCCTGATAGGATCTCTGATGATCTTGACCATGATTGCCTCATCGGAAGCATACGAAGGTTTCTCTCTCTACTTTCTCTCTCTAGAATTTTCTCTCTCTTCATGGATTTTATCTCTCTAGAAGTCTTATGGATCAGTGGAGGATCTAGATACTTAGATAAATCCTAATTTTGATTAATCCTAAGAGAGGTCCTCGATTTGTGTTATTAGGATCGATTATCAGTAATTTTCTCCATATATGATCTTTATATTTGATCAGGGTTATGAAGAGATGATTGTCTGCAAATGATATCGAGTGGAATATTTTGTTAAAGAATTCATAAATCAAAGAAGAACATTGATTTTTGTGCTTGGATCAGTCACCGGTAAAGGTAAGAATTCCTGTACATGATCATCATTATATATATTATTTTACCGTTGGTTTTATCTCCTTGATTTTGCAACGTTGGATTTGAGATCGATGAATTTGTTATATCTGAGATATTGTTATTTATTTATGTAATTTTGAGCATGAGTATGCTATATCAATACATATGTATCAGCGATTGATGGCATGATTATGTGTATGACATATTTATTTCACTGCAAAAGATGAATTGATTAATGAAGTCAAATATTTTAATTTCATGAAAATGAAAAGAAAGAGAAATATGGTTTGGACTGGCCTTGTCATGTGGAATAGCTTGCCAGGAGCTTATGCTTGGGACAGCCCCCACAGGCTTATGTGTGGAAGAATATGATCCGAGAAAGATCATGAAGAATCTGATCCGAGAAAGATCATGAATGATTTGATCCGAGAAAGATCATGGCCACTTTGATCCGAGAAAGATCATGAATATTTCGATCCGAGGAAGATCACAGAAATCGATCCGAATAAAAGATCGTCGCATGATCCTGGTAGTCCAAAGTCAAAGCCAAAGCCAAAGCCAAAGCTAAAGCTAAAGCGAAAAAGAAAAGGATTAAAGATGATGTGATAATAGAAGAAAATGGAAAGATAAGACATGAAACAATCGTTGAATAAAATTGTTTCACTTATTTAACATATGATGATGCATCTCTTTTGATAAACAGATAATCAATAAATGTTTGCAGTATTCTGGATAGTGAACATCGACTTTTATGTGTTATTGTTTATCTTATTTTCAGATTATATTATTATATTGATGTGATATGGGAATTCTTACTGGGCTGAAAAACTCACACCCCTTTATCTTTCTTTTCTTCTCAGAGTTACAAGATGTCCATGGTTGGCTATGGTATGGATTTGTAAGTGAGCGGATGCATAGATAGAGTACCGTTGATACCTGATCAGAGGATTGAAGGAATGTTAATTGTAATTATGCAAGATTTTATAAATTATTATTGAAATTAATTGTTATGGATGTTAAGGTTGTAGTGATTTAATTTGGCCTTGCATATTTTTTAGGACTTGCTCTAAGGAGTGTACGGCCATCACGTATCCGACCCGGGTGTTGGGCTCGGGGCGTGACAGTTCATAAAAATATTTTCCTTTTTCTATCACCAGATTGTCTCGCATTTTTTATTCAGGAGAACAATTTCTAAATACTTTTTCGAAGTTTATCATTTTACCCTCCATTAAAAGAAGGGTTTTGTTACGGTGTTTTAAAAATATTTTAATATTTTAATATTTTTATTTAATTTAGACCATCAGATTAAGTACGAATGATTCAGATTTAAAATAAATAAATATTCTTGTGCACGACTGATGCGATAATTATTTCAAAAGTTAAGGTTAATTTATGTAGCATTTTTTTTTTCAAAACAGTTCTTCATCTAGGGGTGGGTGTTGCGTCGGAGGCCGGGAGGAAAGAAGACCACAAAGAAGTTATGACCGGCCGACTAAGAGGGGAGAAGATTATGGGTCATCATCGGCATACGGAAACGTATAGAGAAGAAGCTACGGGTCGGGACTGAGGCCGAGGGGTACGGGGGAGGTTGGCGGTGGCACGAGCACAAGGGAGGAAGGGCTGCGGTAGAGAAGAAGCAAGAAAGAGGGGCAGCACGATCGCCGAAGGGGGGTGGGGGACAGCAGCATGAGTAGGGGAAAGACTGCCGGGGGGGGAGAGGCAATGCGTGGGCCAACGACGAAGGAGCCGCGAGTGATCAGTCGGGCACTGGGGGTGACCGCAGGCGGGGTGGGGGGGCGGACGACCCACGGATAGTCGGGGGCGGATGAGCCACGGACACCAATGGGGTTGGCCACGAGCAAAGGACTTGCAAGCACACGGGGTTCGGGCCTGCAAGCGAGGAGGCACCATGGGGAGAGATAGGGGATCGGGGTTTGCGGATGGAGGGAGGAGGACCAACAGTATCAGGGTAGGGAGGTGACCGCGATGTGGAGAAGCAGAGGGAGGCGGAGAGAGAAACATAGGAAGGCAGAGGGAGAAGCAAAGAAGAAAAAAGAAAAAAAAATGATATTTTTTATAATAAAATATATATAAAAGAAAAGCTCCATGGTATTTCTCTTAAAAAAAATATTCCAACCAAAAATCTGGTTGAGATGATCACAACCAACCATCAACACTCCTTTCCATGGAATCACTTCCATGCGTCAAATATATTCAATGCTAGTACTTTTGGAAAACCCAAAAAAAGAGAGGCCCGCCTATACTATAACTATTTAGATCCTAATACTTGGGATGTACCATTCAAAACTTTTACCATAAGTTGTGGTTGTTAGGCAAAGTGATATGATCATTGGAACAAGCTTTAGGTTATAAAACAAAGGGTTATAAGACAATTTGTAAGTCCTAGTGCTTTTTTTTTTTTTTTTCCTCTCTTTCGAGGGAAACTCATGTGATGCTGCTGTTTAAGCTTTTGGGCAAGATAAGGTGAGGCCCAGTGGAATGAGTAGGTGCGACTTCTCTGTATTCTTAGCATAAGAAGATAACAATCTGCTCGATAAAAATAAATGCTTTGTATCAAAAGTGCAGTTTGGCTTTCTATGGAGTCTTCTCTTTGCTAGTTCTGTGAGAGAGACCCCGTTGCCAGTTTCATGCAAGAAGATATGGCCATAACTTTTGAGGTGGAGCACAATGGGCATATGCTATCATGGTAATAAGGCACTACTCTCTAATGCAAGATGGCAGGAGAGAGAGTCTCTTGACATTGCAAGTAATGAATTCCATCCAACTGCCACTGGAGGTATCAAACTCGAGACTTTAATACATTGATGATTGATCTAACCGGTGCACAGATTTGGTGGCATGAGTGCTCATTTAGAGTATCGAAGTGGCAAAAGAAGTTAAAACTACTCTGATAGATTTCTTGTAGGTTCGGGTTCGGGTTACTGTTATAGCTCTCTCTCTCTTTCTCCCACACACATACACACACACAGATGCACGGTGAATTAAACGTCGTTGCCAACAATAGTTAGCATACTACAAATTTCCAAAGGCATTGAGTTGTTCCATTATGGAGGCTAAAGATCAATGCTATCGTCAGGACAAGCACAGGGAAAATTCTGAACACAATGAACAACTGCTATGCTATCGATGATGCTCTTATCAAGGCGTCCCATCCAATCCTATGTGGCATCATGTCAGTGAAAGAAGACTTTTAACTACAAAATCATGCATGGGTGGATTTGAATGTGTTTGAGAGATACACTTCTAATTATCACCTTATAAAAATTTATATTCAAGCACCGCGAAAAAACTAGGTATCTTCAGGCCCGTAAATTGGTTATTTCACCAATTTTTGCAATAATTCCTTATTTCACAATAGAATTAACCTCATTTTATATGTTTCAGATATATTTACTTATCTTTGATAGATATTTGTATGTTTATTTTCAAAATCACAGTAGCACTAAAAATAATTCGTTCTATTTAATGTCTATAAAAAAAAAAGCACCAAAAACAGTCAATAAAAAATTTACTTCATGCTAGAAAAAAACTGGTGCAGACTATTTAGATCCATCCTGGTTCATTCTTTGATGGAAATGAGTTTCCACGCATAAGTAGCCTGATGCATGCATAAGTTTAATTCTCACAATTTACAAATTATCTCGCTGATTCATATCTTTACAAGAAAATGATTATAAAATTCAATTAATAATTTGTACCTTTCGGTGTTGAATTTTGATAACTTATTTGAAAGGCAAGAGGACAATTCATATTTTTTAACATCAAGTGATGGGACAAGGATCTAACTAATTAAGTCGTGCAATAACTTCAATAAGTGATGAATGAGAAAAACTAGAGACTTGTAGCTACCGAGTCTATGGGCTGAAGCATTGAAACTGCACTTCCTTCAGGGGACTGAACCGAGCAAGCTAAGATTCTCCATGGGGGTAGAGTCATCCTCAAGCTCATACCATTTATTTTTCCAAAATTGGGAATTAGTCCAAACATGAGATCATCATCAAACTCTCCAATTTAATATACTAATTCTGTTCACCTCTGTGGCATGCTCTATTGTTGATTCTATGAGGTCATGAAATATTTGAGCTTGACTCTTTGATAGCATTTGTGTTTTGAACAAACAGATAAATTTCTTGGAGATTTAGAGATGGCTTAGTGATCCATATTTTTCAAGACTTTTCACAACTTAAGACATTTTATAGCTTATTTTTATTAATTTAAAATATACACAATCCTACTTTATATCATTTTTAGCCAGTGTAATAGATTTTCAGATTTCATATACTCCATTATACTGACTAAAAACGATACAAAATAGGATTACACATAATACATAATATACTTATTATAGATTGCAGGGAGATGATGCTTATTTTGTGGCTCAGACACGAGACTAATGGATGTTTCTGCTGTACATCACATTCAATTACTCCTATCTAAATTTAATCATCAAACTCACTAATATCATTGTTCATTAATTCCTATTTCAGTTTAGTAAGCAAACAATGCTGCAGTAGCCCCTCAATGAGCTGACCTCCTACTAGCATTTTTAGCGTTTGTTGGCCAGTTCATCATCTTCGACAATGTGAAGCCTCATGTGCTGCATGGTTGAAAAAGCTTACTTCATGCAAGGGTAATGGTGGAGGCTCTTTTTGTCTTGCTATGAGTTATTAAAAAAACACTAGATCCTGATCTAGATCAGTCATGAAGTATTCCCAATGTCTAATGCATTCAGTCCATGTCTCTTACTGTCTCTTAATACGTGTTGCAACTCTTAAATTTGAATGAATCATAAAATATATTGGGACTATCTGTTTAATGCGCTGAAAGTGCCCTTCCAAACTTTGATTAGGAAAGAGTGGGGGCAAAAGCTCTCTTTGGATGATTTATTTAAGAGGATAAGGTGCAGTGGATTGTTAATTAAAGTTGGAGGTAAGCTCCATGTGAGGACTAAACTTGCTTTAAAGGTTTTAGGGGCCAGACGACGCGTTTGTAGGTGGCGAGCCAGATTAAATTAATGGCTATGATGCAAGTCAAGGAGAAGGCATTTGTATCTAAATAAAATAGGTGATGCAACCAAAGAGCCCTTTATTAATTGGTCATTAGATCCTCTTGCCATTAGGAGGTTCAGATTTCAGACTAATTTTTCTGAGTCGTGGTCATGGCTCGCATTGTTGGAGTAAACAATGGAAGGGGACAAGAGGAAAAAGGAAGTGCAGTGAAGAGCTCTTGGCTAGCTTATAGAACCTATATTTAGCAACCAACTTGTGCTTAAACTTCTCATTTTATGTGGTTTGGCTTATTTAAGCTCCACATAATCTCAAATATGATATCACACTGTTTTCATTGGCATGAATCACCTCGATGGATTGGTTTCCTTGGAGGAATTGGGAGTGTAGTGTCTCCAGTGGTTAAATACGACAAGAAGCTCCTCTTTTTCCTAATACATGCTACACTCATGTTAGCTCTTATTTATTGTCAATGTGAATGGATTTTAATAATCCACCACATAAGACAATGCAACAGCCAATCCCCTTAATTTTATGCTGCCTTGAATTGCACAAGGAAGCACTCCCTTTTTTTGAGTAAACTTGAACCAATGTAGCCTCAAAGGAATGAATTGTTAATGGACTGCACACTACTTCCTCATTCCATTCTCTGGGCTAGTCCTCCGGTTGCCAATGCGAGGTCAATAGATTTTGCTAAAGAAAAATGTTAGGTCCGTAGATCTCAGCCAATTAGAAAACACATTACATCGCTTCACAGTCCACAAGAAAATCATTGTTAATCATCGATAATGGGTACGTGGGTCATATTCTAGTGCTCTGCTAATCACACAAATAAGAGCTAAAGAAATCATGTATGTATCTCGTTCATGATCGAAATTAAAATCTTAATCAGAATGAATTGGAATGGCAATTGAAATACTCATGTCTCCTAGTACGTTTGATTCATATGACTGAAATCAAAATCATAACTGAAATGTGCTTTGAATAATAGGAGAAAATACGGATTGAAATATTTCTGTTCATTTTTGAAATTAAAATGAGAATGAAACTCTTCCTGATAAAATATCTAGAATGAGAGATTAGAGTCCAACTCTCCTCAATCAAACATCTCCTAAATCGAAATAAGCTATTCGACTCAAAGTTGTTACAGTAGCCACATTAGTGAGATCAGAAGCATAGAATGGCAGCTTGAGTTGACCAATGTTCCAACCCATGGCACATTCATGACTGTTTGCTACTGCTTTTTTTTTTCCTTGCAATTGGGTTGATTAGGGAGCTCAATTATTTGGTTGAGGCCATCCAAAGAAATCCAAAACAATGAGGGTCAAAAGGCACATGGAACATACCATCTCACATACAATAATCCGAGTTCCATTTGTTTAGTTTCTCTCACGGAACATGGGGGGCCAGTAAAATATGGAGGAATTTCACAAACGGCGTCCCCGTAGTAACACAACTGCTCCCCCAACTTTTTGCGTGGGCCCATTCTCTCTATCTCCCTGTGCCTTTCCACAGCTGCCCTCTCATTGGGCACTCATAAAAGACCCTCACCATTCCCCTCCCCTACAAGTCTAAGCCCTCCCCATCATGGAAGAGCCACCCACCCATCAATGCGGTGAAGCTAACACCTCCTCCTCCTCCTCCTCCTCTTGCACCACCACCACTACTTCCTCCTCCTCCTCCTCCTCCTCCTCTAGCTTCCCCACCACCACCTCTTTGTCTCCCAATGCCTCCCCAGAACCACCCCAGGATTCAAAGATCCATAAGAAGGCCGCCAAAAGCAGCTCCAAGCGAGGTGCCGAGGCCGCCGGCACCACCACCGGCGAGGCCAAGAAGCGCAGCAAGGACGGGAAGCACCCCACCTACCGCGGCGTGCGCATGCGTAATTGGGGCAAATGGGTGTCGGAAATCCGAGAGCCGAGGAAGAAGTCGAGGATCTGGCTTGGTACCTTCGCCACCGCCGAGATGGCAGCCCGAGCCCATGACGTCGCCGCCCTCACCATCAAAGGCCAGTCCGCACACCTCAATTTCCCGGAATTGGCCTGCAAACTCCCCCGCCCCGCCACCGCCTCCCCCAAGGACATCCAGGCCGCCGCCGCTCTCGCCGCCGCCGCCACATTCGCCGATTGCATCCACCCCTCGTGCCGGGACGACGACGTCATCGCAGCAGCGGCCTCTCCCTCCCCCCGGGCCCCCCCACCCCCTCCAGCTACAACGACGATATCGATGCGCTCTTCGACCTCCCCGATCTCCTGCTCGACTTGAGAGACGAGTTCTGCTACTATTCACCAACTTGGCTGCCTCCGCCGGAGGAGGATCACGACACCCTCGGATTCCGTCTCGAGGAGGAGCCGCCGTTCTTGTGGGGGGTGTGATCACCTACCGCATTTGGCACCATTTCTATTTCAGTCCTCAGCAGTCCAAATTATCAAACTCGGAACTCTTTTCTCCTCTTAGTGGGTATAATTGAAGGCGGAGGTCGAATCTCAAAAAAAAAATAAAATCTTTCCAAAATCTTTCGGTTGCTTGTTAGATTTTCCGGTTGCTCTACAAGGAATCTATCCCTGTAGCTATTTGTAAGCAGGGTCTTCCACACCTCTTTTACATAAATTCGCTACTAGTTATATGTCCTGATATATAAGTATCGTGCTAGTATGTGAGGGCATGGGTGATAAAGCTTTCAATTCTGTATTATATGTGAACGTGGAAAGGAGTGGAATTCAAGAACGTGGGTTCTACCCCTCTGTTTGCTTAATTTGGAAACCATTTGCATTGAATATAGTTTCTTTACTGGAATCACATGGTGATGAAGGTGCCTTCGAAATCCTTCTCTTTCTTTTTTTTTATTTTTATTTTTTTATTTGAGAGAATATTTCTCAAAGCTCAAAGAAGCATCCATATCAGATTTCCGCAGATGTATTCCTTCTCGATTGGTTTAAACTAACCGATTTATCATTAAAAAATTCATATCAACAATATTTGCACATAAGACCTTGATTAAAGAAGATTTGTGGTCTCTCTTTCTGTAGAGGGAACCATTTAGGCTGACAATTTGTTCAAGTTTTTCCTGGTGAAAGTGTATGGTTAAGGGTAAAGGGATTGGGCCACTAAAACAAATTCTCCAAAGAGATAGAGTGGTGCATGACATTGACCACACTAAACTCTCAATATAGTCCATCTCTCTCCCGGTCACTGTAGCAATATATGTCACTCCCCCATTGGTGGGAGCTGGCCTTTGGATTTAACGATGTGTCAACAAGTCTGGTGCATTTCTTCTTTTTTTTTTTGCAAATAATGAGCGATAGATGATTGCGAGCAGGCTGGCGGGGTAAATTCAATTTGAATGACACGTGTAATGCACGTGCAATGTGCATTATTTTGGTGGTGAAGCGCACATTGCTGAAACAGAACAGTGAAGACACATTGGTGTGGGTGGCCTGCCTTGTGGCTAAATATACTCGAGATAGTTTTTTTATTTGAGATATATTTGGCATATGCTCAAGTGGCCCTACGGAATATTTTATTTTCTGATTTTTTTTTTTTTCAATATATTCATATTAGAATGGCTATGAATCCAAGTAGAAGTCGATATGAAGTTGTCTAACATTAAGGTGGGCCTATTTGGAAATAAATGACTTTAAAAGGTGAATAGGACCATGTATCTGCCACATTATTATGTCATAATGCAGGCCATGACCCTCATTAACAATTAACCAGCCAGAGTTTGGTGCATTCTATGATATAAATCTTTTCTGCCTCATGAGAGGAGAAAGAAGACAAGAAAGAAGGATTGGTGATAACTTGGTTAGGAATGGTCTTTATCTTACCATGGAAGGCAGGACTAAGGCCCACGACATAACATACACAGATGAGGTCAGATTTTTCTCAAATGTGTGGAAGCCTTTGGAAGATTACGCCCAAGCAATGTAGTCATGAAGCACCACATTGTCCTTTTTGTTTTTTTTTTTTTTTTTTTGTGAAAAGCCACGAGGAAAGGGATATTCCCCCCAGTTTCATTCATCAGAGAAGGTTAATATTTACATGTTTTTGTGAGCGACAAGTTGTTTGATATTTAAGGTGACCACGATATCTATTGCCCGAGAGGCCAGAGTACTTGAGGTATAGAAGGACAGTTCAACGTGTCAGTTATTTCAGTCTTCAACATAACCCAAAGAGTACTAATTGTCGAGCAAACGTCATGCTTTAGTCTTGCCCACAGTAAGTTTGAGACCAAAGTGTACTAATTGCAGCTGAAACAAGAAAAAACATATAATGAGGACTTAAATGCTCACATGGAGATAATTACTTTGTCAAATCTAGTTCTTTAATGATAAGCACAGTGAATTTTTACAGTATTACCAACTTTTTTTAGGCATAGGGGTTTAATTAGGTCTTTATCAAACTTCAGACGATGCCGGCGGCTGATGTTCCCTTTTTTAATTTGTGTGCGCAACTTCTCTTGGAAGTTCTCATGTTCACTCCGAGGGGTAAAGAGTTTGGAATTTTTAGATGAATTTGATTTAAATGCAGTGAATTAGAAGGCATGAGGCATATATGAAGTGCCATGTTTCTTTAGTAGAAGGCAAATATTTAATCCAATCAGCTCCCACATATTGTATAGAGATCACTTCAAGTCTGATCAGAGTTCCTTTTTTTCAGCATGCAACTAAGTTCCTTCTATTGCATATCCTATCATGCTATCACCAACAAGAAGCAGTAATAGTCATTATTATTCATTTCCCAAGTTCCACAATCCACATCCTAGTTAACCTTTTGGGTAGGGACATGATCATCCATCATATGCATAGATTGAGCTGAATCCGTTAAGCTAGACAATAGAGAAAAATCTAGTAAAACATATCCAGGATAAAACCTTGCTTTAGTACTTTAGAAAAGAGAAACCTAATAATTTTGGATTTCAAAAAGGATATGGTAATGACTAGATCATGAGAGGAAAGATGCATTTTTTCGCTTCACTCATTCCTAATGGCCCTTGGGAAAAAATTGGACGAAGTTCAGGACAAGAAAAGCATAAAGCCTCACATAGGATTTTGATTTCTTTTCCATGGAAGGGGAAGGACAATCTATAGCCAACCTTAACTTTTATGTTGGAAAGAAGCTCATCATATGCCTCTTTTATCCACTACCATGAGGTACTTGTATGCTTTTGATGTATGTTTCTTCCGTTCATTTATTTCAGGTTGTCTTTGGGAGCCAAAAGAAGCAAGGGGAAGGAGCCCATGTTACAAAGGGGAATATGAGCAGATTCCATTGACTGTAAACTTATGGTTAAACAATGTTCCAAAGCATTTTATCAGTTGTTTGCTCACTGCTAAGCCCAACTTCTGCATCTCCTATCATATGATTGATTAAAATGGGACACTTAATTAGGTAGCATCATGAAGGGCCCTATGTTGATGGAACCTGATGGTCTCTAATACCAATATAAGATCCTATCTAAAAATTCTGATATTTAGATTGATGGATCCAAGAGAATATAAGCATCACAACAGTCCTTACTAATTCAATCTAGGACTGTGATTCCTCAACAGTCTCGATATGGACATTCACATAATTAACCACTTATAGTGGTCCAACATAATCGCAATTTGGATCTATATCACTACGACATCAAAACATGCCTATCGGGTTGTTCCATCTAAAATATGCTTTCCACGTAGACATATCTCATGCAAAATAACTTTGAAATTCAATCACCAGCATATTCGTCAGAGCTTTGTTACGAAGGCTTCTAAGCACCAAATTAAGCATGCGTTCATCATCAAAATTAAGATGGATGGAAAAGACCTGTGTTAATTATTTAATAATACATTGCAAGATATTTTTGTATTCTAGAACATTAGAATATTTTACTTTTTTTTTTTTTTAGTTTATGTAATAATGTATGGATTGCTTCTTTGATGTGTACAAGAAGAAAGGAACGTAGCACCTACCAAATAAAAGGTGACAAGGACACTATAGGGCAGCTACCCCACACCTTCACAATACCGCAGTGGACTCCTACAGGATAGAACTATAAAATAACAAACAAGGGGAAGAATAAAGGCGTAAAGCAACACCAATGGCTGGAAATTCCTCTGGATATTTTTTTTGCTTGGAATTTCCAAAGGGAAATCATGATATTGTTCATACCAACGCGGATGCACGACGAGGTAATGAGCCAGTAACTCATCTCGGAAGACAAAGAGGAAGGTATATTTATTACAGGAACAAAAGAAAGGAAAAGGACACGAGAAAGCAGGAAAATAGAAGAGTAAAAAGAAAGAAGGAACAGAGACACAAAGAAAGAAAGTAAATACGGTGGGGGCCGACGCCAGCTTCAGATCACAAGAAGGAACACTTGACCGGTCTAGTTGGGTTGGCCGGCCATCATGGCCAAGAAACGGCTAAGTTCAAATTCTTATGGAAGTGAAAAATAAGCAGATATTTTCCAATCATATCCGTCATTTACATTGCCTTTGTGAAGCCATCTTGTCTGCTTCTATATAGCCTTACTTCTTAGGAGAAGTGTAGCCTAGCCGTGATTCATTATAACTATGTGTTTAGTGCCAAAATAGATAGTTCTATGTGAAAAATTGGAAAGATATAGCATTCTCAAACCTTTATTGGTGTGTTCCCTCGTCAATGTACCATCTTGTGCGATCCCTAAGTTCAAATCCTGACATTATATATGATTCTAGGAAAAGGTTTGACTCAATATTTGGATTTTAATGTAATTAATCTAAAGTTTCTCTTTTGATTGCATATAACTAGACTTGAAAGGCATGCAAGCTAGATAGGTGTTCTACTTATAAGCATTTAGAACATTGGGTGAAAAAATGTCATGAGTTAGTTATGGTCCTAGCAATACAGGGTCCTTCCATGTATAAGTATAATTAAGATGTATGAGGGTCAAGAAAAACTAGTTCAACTCACATATTTGCCTCTCACATTCAAGACATAAATTAAGTTTTTTTTTTTAAAAAATCCAAAGTCACATCTCGTGTGTTAAAAACGAAAGCATTTAGTTAATATCACATTATTTTTATTGTAATCCTACTCGATCAAGTTTGACCAAACTTGACGGCGAATCAATTTTGTTACTTTCATAATCTCATGTTTTGTTTATTGATCAGTTTCAAGAATCAGCATCAAAAATATACAAATATATAAATGAAGACTTAGTTTTGAGAATCATATTCCAAGAATCCAATACCAACTATTCTTAGACAACTTCTCAGCATAATTAAACCAACATCTAGAATGTTAGATGTCGTTTTGATCTGAATTTAGAATGATATATGTCAAAGCTTGGACCCAGCACCAGATAGCTACAACTGGGTAGAGGGTTGATTTGATTTAGCTTTTATTCAGGGTTAAATCATATTTATTTCTGGGCTTGTGGATTTGATTGTTGGCGTACAAATATCGGGAAACTTGATTTTACTCGAATATATCTTGAGTTTAGATTTCATCTTGTGCATCCGGGGGTAAAATAGGTCAGAGTCATGTTATTTTCATCAGGTTTAGTTTCATGCTGGAATTTGGGAATAGGAGCAGAAGTCCATTCTCAGACCTTTCAATTAAAAATACTATTTATTAATAGGACAATGATGGCAAGGTGCGATTTCTAGTTTCATTAGTCCAATAGGTGCCATTAGTTCATATGGCTAATTAAAGCTTTCAACAAACTTGCATATCCATAAATTTTTACCCAAAAGTTAGCAAGGTGAAGGCTGATCAGTAAAATGCTCACCTTCTCTTTAGCTTCTCATTCCAGAACTAGATCATTATTTTTATTTGTACATAGAAAAAATATAGAAGTTACATGATCAAAATTCATACAGGGAAATCCTCCAAACTAATTATGCAAAGCTCCAAGAATTTACCAAGTTGAACCACCCTCCAATCGAATCCATTGCGAGAAAAATGAAAATTTTACTGATGATTGTGTTACAATTATGGGTTTATAGGGAACCAACAACCTCCCTAAAACTTTTTAAAGGCAAAGGATCCCATAGAATTTTTTCACTTTTGTGCAGGATAATTCTCTGAATCTCCTGCTGGCAAAGAGCATAACGTACCTTTCTGGTTCACTAGATGGATCCATTCACCCACCAACCTGCAGCACCTCCCACTAATCATAGTGCTATACAAATAGGATATTACTGATGTGTTGATATGGTGTTGTCTTCTTTTCCAATCAGAAGTTTCAAAGCTGTCTGTACCACAAGTTGGCCAAGACAAGACCTAGCGGCCCTGGGTAAGGTACTGGACCAAGGGCAAAGGTGCACTATTGACAATAGGAGGAAAATGATTTCTGTGTGACTATGTCCTCTTGTTGTACCCTTGATTCCAAGAGGTAGTCTTTAGAAAATAAATAAATAAATAAAAATAATAGAGAGAGAGAGGGAGAGAGAGCTCCTCCTCAAATGGGAGGATTAGCTAGCTTTGTCTCATAGTTAGAATCAGTAGGGTGTCATTTTTGTTTGGCCCAAAATAAAAACATGGGCGGATGGAGCAATGTGACTAAAAAGAGGGGCCTCTCTCTCTTCAATTATTGCTCTCTGGCACTTCTCATGGTCAAATTGGGGCTGTGAAGAGGCTTGTTACTAGGCCATAGCCACTTGTCTGGCCTCCAGTATGTGTTGTGTTGGCATCACATTGGACATGATCACTTTTAGGTATTTAATCTTTCTAGAAGACATAGATGTTTAATCTTGGTGGGACAAATCTAGTTACATGCCAACAATTATTTGGTTTAAGGCATTAGTGTCATGTAAGGCCACCTTTTAATCACCCCATTGAATCTAAGGTGCCCATGTCCAGGGCTTAGATAGTAGGAGATTCATAAAATTAAAGTCTCCTTGAAAACAAATTTGCTAGGAAAAAAATGTGATTTCCATGTGGTAGGATTTCTTGTTTCATCAATCAAAAAAATGGACACATGTTAGGTCCATCTGGTTGGAACTTCATACTTGCGATAGGACCGATGCGATGCACATTAGTTTTCAGATTCATGTGGAATGATTTAAGTGAGTGATTTACAACGATTACAGCATCAAACTCCAACATAACTCTCAAATCTTGCCATGAATTGTTTCAAGCTTGTGACCTAAGAACCAACCCATATTGTGCTCTAATTTCAAAAATCCCTTGCTCATTTATTTTCCAAAATAGTAATTAAAGTTGAAATGTGGGATATTTTCAAAATAAAAGAAATAATTTTTTATTTTAAATTAAATATAGCTAACCATTGTGGTGGCTAGTTGGCTGGTGTGCTTTTAATAGGATGCGAGATTCCAGTCTTTCTACCAACAAGACTTAAAGGAAAGTAATAGTGCTACATGCATTGAAGTCATTCTCATTGGAACTTTTCCATTTGTCCTTCCACTTGCTCCAACATGAAAGACTGGTAATGGTGCGAAAGAGAGGAGCCACGATGAGTGTCGAGCTGCTTAGGCTTGTCTCATTATATATGAGGGGTCTTTGCTGTATTTGATTTGTTTGTCAACTGAAGGAGATTGAGTGAGATTGTTATGAACCGAGTGAAGCTGAGCTTAAGCTGTTGGTAGACAGCTTGGTTCACTTGCAGCCCTGAAGAACACTGTTGCCTTGAAACATGGAGTCTGAGGAATATAACTCATCTTGTAATCAGCTAGTGATAACAGGAATAAAGCAGTGGATCCTCTACAACCCAAGTAGTAGGAATTTCCCTCTGCTAGAACTGCAGTGGATTGTGGTAGGCAAGAAGATTCTAAGTAAAACCTCCTTTCGATTTAAAACCAATCAACCAACCACCTGTGTTAATTGGATGAGGCTTGGACTTGTGCCTCCAATCAAACTATGCTATATTCCCTGATTGTAGGAAATTTGTATAACTGATATTGCAAAGGATTCTCACTTTGGAGGAAATGTTTTTAATAACAACTTTATCTAACCTTTTTTTTTGCATAAAAAATGGATTTATTATGCCGGTCTATTATAAATGCATCATGAAAATTAGAAAATAAAATTTTTAATATGTAGCAGTCTACAGTATAGTTCCCATGATCTAACTTTTATTTCTGAAAAAAAAAGGAATAACTTATTTTTTAGTTTATTTTTTTCAGAAGAAGAAATAATTTATCTAGCTTTCCATAGCAAACCCAAGTTAATCCAAGTTTGTGGGCTGAAGGATGAAAATCGATATGTGAGCAGTCTATTGAGTAGATTAAAGCATATAGAGTTTAATCTGGTAAAATTAATCTAAAGATCTATGATTTCTACCCAAAAAAAATCTAAAGATGAGTGATTAGCCTGAGTTTGTTTTCTAGAATGTCCTTTCTCTAAGAAAATTTACAAAAAGAAAGAAAACCCAAAGTGCAGGTTCTTCAGATTGGAGCCTAATTTCAGTTTAGAATGTCAGCATTAGGTGGACTAGAAAACAAAGCAAGCATTGTCTGGTAGCTTAGAAAATTTGTTGGATGATCACTAACCTTCAATTTGGGAATCTATGGCATTTAGCCATTGAGTTTAACAAAGTCCACTCAATTTCTATCCAATAAATAGATTACATGTAGTCAAGAAGAAAACCATGCACTACCTGCCTCTCAAATTATTGTTACAAGTGCAGCAATCAACATCAAGGGATCGTAGTGCTGACGTAGGTTCTCCTTATCCATTCAGCATGAAGAAGGCATTCACTTAAGGAGGTGTCAATTGGAACAAATATTGTACACTCCTCAAATAATTCTACAGCACTCCTCACATAATTCTAAAAGGCAGGCTGGACCATGAGGATCTTCTCAGAAAATATTGTATTGAATATACCTTTCACCTATTTACAATGCCATATTTTTGTTATTCAATACCACATTGTCCATGTGCTCCATGCTATCCTTAAATATCAAGCTAGGGTACTGGCACTGTCTCTGTTCCATTAAAGAAAAACTTCTTCTTCCTTTTTTTTTTTTTTAATGAAATTAAAGAAAGACTTATAAAAGATCGATTTAACACCAAGTCATTCTACCAAAAAAAAAAAAAAAAACACCAAATCGTCTCACAAGTTTAGGTGTCGAGTTGTTAGAAATTGACCTCACCACTCCCTGAGAGTCCACCAGATTATTAAATTAGGTTGATGCCCTTGTTCATGGAAAGACAAGGTGATGCCATGATCTGGTAATGTGTTTGGGAGTAGGAAATATTATTTGGAATTCTCGAAGAAGATTTACCCAAGATAACCATCTTTCATGCACAGGAATAGTTTGTAAGGCACTTCCACATGGGCATTTAACTCAAGAACCACATGCCCAAGTACTGAGGTTGGACAATTTTTTATCAAACTGAGGTGGGCATTTTGCTGCCCCAAGGATTATTTTTCAGCAATATGAGAACGTAACTCTGTGTCTAAAAAAAATAAGAGAGAGAGAATGTAACTCTGTAAGCCTTAAAAAAGAGCAGGCCAACCAGTAATGGAAACTCTCTCTCTCTCTCTCTCTCTCTCTCTCTAAGCGAAGGCTTTTAACTCTTCTGACACGTTCTTGTAACCATAGTTTCCATCACGAATAAGACATTGAAAACCTTGTCACTTTCTAATGATGATGTGCCAACCAAAAACCATGGCTTTCTTTGTTGACAGTCAGACAGAGCTATCATGCTAACATTGAGGCTTACTCAGTTTTGGAATAACTCCTAATAGAGATGAGCCTAAGCTATCTATACTGGCTTTACTGTCTGCCTATGCTCAATAAAAGACAACTGGGATTTCCAACTGGAAACAGGTTATTTGGTCTTTAAGAATAGGTCCTTAGTTTGACATGAGGCTAACCTAACTGTACTCAATTCTTCTATACCACCCTTCATGGCACGCAATTGGGAATTTGGGATACCTAACCGCAATTGATTATTCTATCCTAAGATATACATACTGATGCCTCCAATAAGAATTGCATTAGCTGCAGTTATCAAGGGCTGGTGGTGCTGGAGTAGGTCATCTTTTTCTTCCAACGGACGGTGTAGCAGGTATTATTTTGTTCAATATGATAGTCCTCAAGAGAAATCTGCAAGTATAATGTGATAGCGAGAATCCACCCATCACACACCTGCAACCTAACGCGGATCTAAACATTCTTATTGAACTTCCAATTGTCCATGTGCTCTATGCTTTCCAATGATCAAAGTATAGCCTTCTTTCTCTTTTTCTTCTTTTCATTCTATGGGAACGAGCTTCGGCATGCACCGGCCACTCTTTTTTTGGATTTACAAGATACATAAATATAAAGATTTGCATATTAAAAGCTACTAGCATCTATTATATATTTTATTTTCTTATTTTTAATAAATTTGACGCATTAATTTAGACTAATCAAATGTGAAAAAAAACCTCCGTGTGAATCAAAATTTAAGAACTAAATAAAAAAAATCAATAGAGCAAATTCATAATGTTGATTCTTTGTAGTTAGCCATATAAAATGTCATGCAATTTGCAGTACTGTTAGCTTTTCTATATAAATATATGGGATGTCGATAGAGTGTGTTTCATTCTTTCCGCATTTAAAGTCTTAAAGGGCACCATGATGCATTCACGTTCAGAGTAATGCAGCGCTGGTAGTCAGACTTTTTCTGCTGAGCTTTCTCCGTGTCAAGTACGGAGGATCATTCTCACCTAAACAAGTACGAAAGCTCGCAATTGCATCATGGTTTACCAACCCATTCCACATGGGCATGCAAGTATGGTACGAGAGCCACATGCTTCAAGTCGCACACGTTTTTTTGCCATTGCGATTATTTTTTGTCCCGTCAAAATCTCGCACCACATGCTTTGCGACCCGAGGATTGCCGTTCGACGCCAACTTTTGTGTTCATATATAACTTTCCACCAAACAATGTCTGAGGTGAGATGTCAAGGCCCCTGTTCACTAAGCATAAATGAACTGGCATTGGTATTTGTTTGATGTTTTCTTCTTTTTTTTTTTTTTTAAGAAAAAGGGAAAGTTACCACCTATGTTCAACAGCATAAGATTTGGATGAAAAATATGGCGTTTGAATGATACAAGCATCTTAACATCCTTAGATATATCTAGTTATATATATGTAGATTCACAGGAACAGGCCCAACCTGCCGTGCTTTTAAAGTAGCTAGTTATAATGCACTAGTGATGCAAATGTCTGGATGTCCTATAGGGTTGAGCTGAAAATCCTATAGTAATCGGATCTATTGGTACATGTAGTTTTTGTTTTCTAACAAGCTGTTTACATCCAACTTAGATCCTAGTCTTTAGGCTGTTGGAAGAAAAAAGACCTCCATAAATCGTTTTTCTTCCCACAAGATATGAGATGTATGGAGTTTGATTGATACAGGGTATTCCTGTATAGCCTCTTAATAATAGCCCAATCCCATGATCCAATCCGAGTCGAATTTTCATTGAGCTGGAGGAGGATTTACCTTGACAAATCAAGTTGATGTATCTTGCTTTCATTCTAAAGTTGCTTTGATTAGATTGAGGCTGGACCAAGTTTGAGTTGATAGGATCACATTTGAGTTCAGTCAATTTCAAGTTATGTGGATATTCACGTCCCTTTCAAGAGGTGTAGAGGCTGGACCACTCAAAAATAGTGTGCTGATTTGCCCTCTACACCTCTCAAAGGGACATGAAGGATCCACATTACTTGCTAACAGCCCACGGTCTCGTGACCAAAATTACAGTAGAAGAGAAATTATTTGTGCACCGTAGGCGGTGCAGAATGTGCGCACCGTCCGTGATAATTGACTCACGCATGAAATCGAAGCATGATATACAAAAAAAAATTTATTGTTTCTTTCTATCCTATATGTGAGCTAATCATCATGGATAGTATGCATGATTCTGCACCATCCGTAGTACACAAAAATTTCTCTACAGCAGAATGCCGCCCACCAACTCAGAAAAGAAGGCCCACGAATAAGCCACCCATACTGAGAAAGTCCAAAGACCATCACTTCCACAAAACCCAAAATAATAAATTTGGACGATATGAGCAGAACAACGAAGATTTAAGATAACGACTATTATAACAATATAATGGCATGTTACATCACAACAATAATGACAGATAAAGAGAAAATAATCATCAGAATGGTGTGGAATGTTTCCGCTATTTGCGTTTGTATTTTTCTTTTAGGATTTTTTTTCCAAATTCGACTTCTTTTTAATTTCAAAATACCCTCGAAAAGAATTTGTACCATTTGAATACTTATACTTTATTATTAAATAAACAATAATTTAAAAAAAATAATTTTTATTTTTTTATTATTATTTGTAAAGATATAAATATGTCAAACTATCCATAAGTTATTCGAGCTTGAGTAAGTCGAATAGTGTTTCGAGTCGAACTTGAACAGTAGGACATTCGACTCAAAAGTTTGAAAACCTATTCGAATTTATATATATTTTTAATAATATTATTTTTATTTATAATATATATATTAATATATATTATTAACAGATTAAGATTTAATTTTGAGTTCATATTTGAGCTCGAATATGATTCGGTTGATATTCGAGTCGAGTTGAGTCCATCTCAAATTTTATCTATTTTTCTTCAAATTGAAGTTAAACTTAAGATATTATGGCTCAAACAATCTCGAATCCAATTTAGAGTCTGAATATTTTGGATCAAATTAAATTTAAATTTTGAATTACTCAAATCAACTCAACTCGATTCTATCCCTAATTGTTCATTATTTTTTCATTCTAATGCAATTATAAAGGAACAAGATTCTCTACTATGCGCCATTATCCATCTTGAAGAGGAGCAACTCTTCTTTATCACCGTACATATTGTGTGCCATATTGAAAAGCATCCGAACTTTTTTTTTTTTAAGGATAAATGAGAACTTTTAGCTTCTGAGATGGATAATATACGGTGGTTATCCGCCATTAAGTATTTTACGGTACAAAAATCAAACCACAGAAGATCCAAACTTTTATAATAATCATATCATTGTAACAAGATAATGCTAGACGGTGCATCACTTCTCAGCGAGTCATGCTAGTGTCGGTTTTGCACCTTTATAGGTAAAAAAAATAAAACTTCTAATATGCAACTGTTCCCTCTCTTTACTGATACCAAATGATCCATAGGAACGAGATTCTCCGTATTACTCAAAAAATATTATAGGATACTGTATATATTTGAGACATCCATCAAAAAATAGATGGTTATGTGATGTTCATCCAAACTATTCAAATATCTCTGAGATTTATCCATTCTTATTTTTTTAATATTTTAATATGCATACAGCCACCTATAGAGAGGATCTCTACCTATGGATGCATAGAAAAATAGCAAACAAATCAGATTGAGAGAAGAGAAAAAAAGAGGGAGAGGTGTGAGAAGATAGAAGCCCTTCTATCTTTTCCTTTGCCTCTCCCTTTTGGTGCCGCCCCTCCTCTCTTGCCATGGGTCCTTTTGTGGGCGTCCTCCCTGATGGTGTGAGGCATCACACCAGCACCTCTCCTCCTTCGTTTGATTGGATTGTGAAAATGATTTGATCAAAGTTCATTCTGCTTTCCTGCGGCGTCTGGCGTGTATGCAAAGTAGAGGGTTTGCACTTGCAGGCTTCCACAAAGGATTGTTTCAGATTTTTGGAGATTTGATCTCTGATTCCACTGCTAATCAGGTAAGGATTTGATTTTTATTCATATAGATTAATAGAAAATTTTTAGATGCAACCTGAACTATCCGAAGAGAAATCGTTTTCCTTCTCTTCAATTGGTATATGGATATCTCCGATGTTGGATAGATGTCTGGCCAAGACACCACCGCCCAAGATCTTTTCAGTACCACCCGATACAGCAGGAAGAAAGAAAAAATAAAATAAAACAATCAAAATACGTGGATCAGCCACAAAAGGGCTCGCCTCCACGGGGTATACAAACTTCACTATAAAAAAGAAATTTTACAAGAAGAGATCTCATTCTCAATCCACGTACACCCAATTTCTCTCTCACTAGAAGTTTTTCTCACAAAAACTCTCTCTTGGAAGACTCCATGAGCTCCTGAAGTACCTGGCGTCCGCTGTCCAGGAGCCTCCTGCTCCTTCTCTCTCAACACTTCAGCCTCCCTTTCTTCTCTGTGGTTCCGTACGGCACGTCCTCCTGCAAAATCAAACCACACTCTTCCTTCTTCACTGTTCAGGCTCTTTTATAGGGCTAAAACTCAATTAGATTAAATTTAAGAGTCATAATCAAAATCAATTAAGGCCCCAAACCGTTGGATCATCATCGGAAACTCCCTAGGCCGTCCGATCATGACTGGTCCACGGAATAGTACCATGGATCGTGTGAAATGCGTGGAAAACATCCACGCGGTCCACAGGCCCAGCCATGG
This sequence comes from Elaeis guineensis, assembly GCF_000442705.2. Classification (NCBI taxonomy): domain Eukaryota; kingdom Viridiplantae; phylum Streptophyta; class Magnoliopsida; order Arecales; family Arecaceae; genus Elaeis; species Elaeis guineensis. The sequence goes on along the minus strand of NC_026003.2, from coordinate 116,411,745 downwards.
ACCGCCCGATCCACGGTGGACCGAGGTACAGGCCCAAGTAGGGCCGGCCCGCGCGTGCGGACCCATGCATGGGCTGGGCCGCACGCCCAGCTGGGCCACCCGCCCGCCTGGGTCATGCATCTCGCACGTTGGCCCCGCTTGGGCCGTGCGCCGCCGCTCAACCGACCCGCCGCCTCGAGTCTCATGCCGACTTCAAAAGCTCATATCTCCCCCATCCGAGCTTCGTTTGGGATGATCTTGATCTCGTTGGACTCTGTTTTTCATCGTGAACCTCACTATAAGCTCAATGTGGGCTGAATCTTGAGATGTCAAATCCTAACAATCTCCATCTCGACTCGATATTCGATCTCCTCCAAACTCTGAGAGTTTCTGGATCTCCTCGCCTCCATGCCCTGGGGCAATCGCATGCTAATCATAGATGGGCAAATATGGGAGTCGAGCCAGGCTGCTCGATCCCATCTTCGTCGTATGCTGTGCTCCTCCTGACCTGAGACCTACTCGGGGCATCGTCCTACAACAATAGGAATCTCACCTTACAACGTCGCCTCTCGTCCTCCCGAGTCTCCTATCTCATGCCCGATCTGCCTCCACCTGGAGCTCCACCTCACTCTGGGCTCCATCTGGCTCCCGAAGCTCCACCTTGCACCGAGCTTCCTACCAGGTAATAATATCTTCTGCTCCCCTTCTTCCCCTCTAGCACAATCCTATCGCCGCGTAGCACCCTCAGGATTCCTCCATCAGCTACCATCTTGTAGCCTCTCGAATCCAGTCTGCTAAGTGAGATAAGATTCCGCTTGAAATTGGATATGTATCGAACCTCCCCCAATCTCCTCACTACACCGTCATGTGTCCTCCAATTGACCGTCCCAATGCCTCTGATCGCATAGTTCGATCCATCCGGCAGATATACAGTGCCCTCACTGTTCTCCAGAGAGTCAAACTGCTCCTCTCTGCAACATACATGATAAGGGCATGCAGAATCTAATATCCACCGCTGGAAAGAAGTAGATACCTCATCAGGTATCTCCAGGATATCTCCATCTGAATCGCTGCCGGCCGTAGCTACAGCAGCCATCATCCGATTTTTGAGTTGAGGGCAATCTCTGGCTAGATGCCCCAACTCCTCACACCGGTAACACCTAGTTTTGCTCAAGTCCCTCCTGGACTTGGACCGCCCTAGTTGCGATCTCTTGTCACTTCGTCTACCGCCTCCTGCTCCTCCAAAAGCCACCAAAGCTGAACTACCGCCACCTGAGCTCGAAGCTGGATTCTCCCTCCTGAGAACCTCGTTCTGGAGTATCGCCGTGGTGACCTCATCCATTTTGATGGTGCTCTTCCCCACTAGAAGAGCAGTCAGCAAGAACTAGTACGAAGGAAAAAGCGACACCAGCAAAACCAGCGCCCTGGCCTTCTCCTCAACATTCTCGCAAACGCTGAGGAGGTCGGTGAGAATCTTCTGAAAATGGCTTAGATGCTCCTACACACTCTGTCCCTCAGTCATCCGCAGTTGGTAGAACTGCCTCTAGAGGAAAAGAGTGTTGGTGAGAGACTTCACCATGTACAACTCCTCGAGCTTCGACCACAGCACCGTCGGGGAAGTCTCGCTCAACACATGGATCACCACCTCATCTGTCAGGTACATGCGGATGATACTCACCGCCTGCATCTGTAGCCATTTCCAATCTCATACCTCCATGGTAGTCGGCTTCTCATCGCACAAGAGAGCACCGATCAATTCCTGTTGGATGAGCACGTCCTTCACCCTTGCCTGCCACAAGGAGAAATTGCTCTTACCATCAAACTTGTTGATCTCCATCTTGATTGTTCCTGTCTTCTCCATCTTCAGTTTTGCTCACCACCGCTGCAATCTGCGTTCTTGTTGTTTCCCAGCTATGCAACCCAAGAGAGGGGGTGAATTGGATTTCTAACAAGTTTAAGCTTAACTTATGACTTGTGAGAAATGTTTGACAAAGCTTAATAGATCGAGTGAGTAGAATTAATTCAAGGCTAATAGCAAGAGCAAGAATGCAAGAGAATAATGAAGAGATAAAGAAGAGCAATTAGACACACACCAAACAAAAGGATTTATAGTGGTTCGGTGCCAACCTTGCACCTACGTCCACTCTCCAAGCTCCTACTTGAAAATTTCAATCCACTAATCTTGTATTCAACCCGAATACAAACGTCGGAAACTCTGACTCTAGCTATCCCAAGCTAGACCACTTGTTTCCCGGGTACAAGCCAACCCAATACACTCCGATTCTAGGTTCGGATCAACCTTCCCTTGTTTTGGAACCACTCCAAAACAAAACCAATCACTCAAACTGAGTATAACAATTTATAGCACAAATAAGTACAAAGAAAGCTCCTTCAATGAGCGAATATAACTTTAAATACACTTTACTTAAGAGAAGAAGACCTTTTTTGGATTTTCTCAAGGTGGATGGAGACTTGAATGTGCACTTGAGGAGTTGGTGAGCTTAGATTAAAGGCTTCTTGAAAGCTTTGAATGAGCTCTTGCTTAGGGCTGAAAAGTTGGCTTGAAATTTCTTTTTCAAAATCTCTCTTCTTGAATGCTCTCTTTGATTCCCACCTTTTTGTTCCTTTTATAGCTTTAAGAAATAGAGGAAATCATTCTAGACTGAAAAAAGAGCCGTTAGACTGCATTAAATGAGCATTAAAAGTATTTAAAATGGGTTAAAAACTAGCCGTTACGGAAAAATTCCGTCACAGGGGTCGACTCATGAGTCGACTCATGCCTGGGGGTCGACTCATGGGTCGATCTCTGTGAAAAAATGACACAGAAGGGAACGGGATCCATGGTTCTGTAAAACTGGCAAAAAGACCCGCAGAGGTCGACTCATGAGTCGACTCATGCCTTGAGGGTCGACTCATGGGTCGACTCACAGGTATTGCCAAGTCTGTGCCGGCCAGAAAATTCAGCGTGCCAGTCATCTCATGTGCCATGAGTCGACTCATGGGTCGACTCATGATTTTCAATCATGCATATCTTTCAAAATACAAGTCCAAAATCAATAAAATTTTCATCATTGGATCACAAATCTTTTGTTCTATCATTTGATACTATCAAATCAGGGTTTTAGTAAAATTACAATTTTGCCCCTGAAGAGCAATAAGGCTTTTTCAAGTGAGAAATATTAGTACCCCTTCAACTGCTTTGTAATCATCAAAATCAATCTAGGGAGCAACAATCTCCTCCTTTTTGATGATGACAAAATATTTGAACAAAAGCATTTATATGAATCAATGATCATGAATTTCAAAGGAATGAAATGCATTATAGGTAGTTTTGAAGATAAATAGGAAATTTACTACCAACTTATAAGTGTATTTGCTTGAAAAGAAGATTGATTCTTTTGGCATGTGAAACATGTGCCCATTAGCATAAATAATTTGCTCATTGCTTAATGATTTAAAAATTTGCTCATTTGATTATGTGATTTTGGTATCAGAGTAGAAAATTTATTTTTGTTATCAGAGCAAAGCAGAATTTATATTAGGATTTGAAAATTGCGTGTTTGAAAATATCTCATTTGCTCATTTGCTTGTTTTTCAAATTTCTTGAAAAGTTCGCTCATTCTCATTTGATTATTTAGTTTTAGTATCAGAGCATGTTTAACAATTAAGTGTATCAATGCATGCCTAAGAATTACTTTTTAAAGCATGTCAGAGCATGTCAAATTTTAAAATGTATTAGAGCATGTCTAATTTTAAAGGTTGCTCATTTGCTTTGCTTAGCAATTCATTCATTTTGTTAGCAATCTTGTTAATTTCTCCCAATTCACTCATTTTATTATTAAGTTTTGTATTTATCTCTCTTTTGATACTTTTGCTTAGCAATTCACTCATTATATTTTTAAGTCATTTAATAATCTTGCTTTTGATATTTTTCATTAATTTTTTCTCCTTTTTGACAGCATCAAACATTGTTAACTCCCCCTCTTTTTTTGAATACATTTTCTCTTTAGTGTTTCTTCAAACTTCTTGTGCTAATCATTAATGTTTGCTCCCCCTGAATACAGCAATCATTAAACAAAATATGCCATTGAGTACCATAGATATGAATTAGCAACAAAGAGAAGATATATAATCAAGAGATGATTGATACCATTACAAAGAGTAGATATATAATTAAAAGATGATTAAAACCATAGTTGTTTCAATACATATTTCATAATATAAAAGTCAACCAGCTAATATCATTACATGGCCCAAAAGATAGATCCAAGAAAGAACAACAGACATGACTAACAACAAGGATCTAGTAGAACACATGACTCTATGGATCAGAATCAGATGTATCAGAGATGGGGTGGGGAGATGATGGATCACGACCAAGAGCTCGTCCTCTACCCCGTCTGCCTCTGTCACGAGTGGAGGTGCTGGCACGAGTAGGTGGGCGAGATGATCCTGAAGGCTGAGAACGTTCAGAGGTCAAAGACTGGACTGCAAGAGAGAGCCTGATGGAATCAAGAACGTTCAGAGCTCTCGAAACAGACTGAAGTAGTGCAGTGAACTGTGTAGAAGCACGCTCACTAGAGCCTCTGATCTCTCTCCTCAAGAACTCATAACCACCGTCCAATACACCTCTGAGCATGCCAGCCTCCGCAGTAAGGTCTGTGACCTCAATAGTGCACTCCTGTGGCTGAGGATGGGCCAAAGCTAAGACTTGCCCCTGTAAGTCAAGTACTCTCCCAGTCAGTCTCAAAATACAATCCTCGAGCTGCTGAATCCGAACAGACTGATCTGAGATCAACTGAAATACAGTGGAGATATGAGGGATCAAGGTCTGATCAGATGTATCTAATAATGTGGATCCCGGTGCAAATGCAGAAGTGCTCCACTGACGAGAAAGCAAGGAAGCCACACGCTGAGAAATCTGCTTAATCTGATCATCAGCCAATCTGAACTCTGAAGGAGGTGCTCTGCTGTCTGGCTGCTGAACTGGTATATACCTCCTGGTGGACTCTGAAGGGCCAGCCTCTAGATCTGAAACAAACTGGATATCTGGAGATGCTGCCCTGAAGTCATGAAGAGGTGATGAGGGACCTTCTTCCTCAGCTCTGTCCTCAACTCTATCCTCAGCTCTCTCCTTAGCTCTTTCTTCTGTACCCTTGATCCAACCACCATCAATTCTAGTGAATCCCATGCGGTGCAGAGTGTGTTGGTTGATGGTGTCAGCGTGAGAAAGCTTAGCAGATGCCTCCCCCTCAAAACTGACTCCAAACCTCCTGAAAATCAATGTGAGGGCCATACCAAAAGGCAGATGTGCCTTGGATCTATTCAGTGTTTCTCTCATGGTCTCAATCATTAAAGCAGGGAGGTTTAAGGGGGTTTGAGTGATCACATGAAACATTATACAAATGTCTCGGCCAGAAAGGAGGCCTTGCCTACCACTCCTCGGAAAGAAAAGCTTTGTCACTAATTGATGTAGAATTCTCATTTCAATTGACAAGATTTTGGCTTCTAATTTATTTAGACTTTCCGAATAGGTTCCTCTTAAAATTACATTGATCCCCTCTTCCTTCACTGGGAGTTCCATGTATGAATATCCCTCACAGGGCAAATGTAGAATCTCTCCCAAAATAATAGGATCTAAGCAGATATCAATTCCCTTAACAGTAGAGGTTACTGTTCCATTGTCATAGTGCAGATTTAGATAAAACTCTCTAACCAAGTCTACATATGTAACTTCCTTGAAAGAACAGTAAAATCCCCAACCCTGATTTTTTATCTTTGAACCAAAGGAGAAATCCTCTTTTTCAAAAAATCTGAAGTCCACATTCTTGCCGGTTTCTACCTTTCTGTCAGAGAGAGGGATTTTGCTAGGGCTAAAAGGAGACTGAGAGGGACCTGGTGTAGATGCTGAAGCTGGAATGGGAGCAGAGGAGGTCTGAGAAGCTTGCCTTTTTCTGCGGACGCCTTCTTCCAGCGCACGGACTGATTTCCTTCTTTGAGGGAGTTTCATCTTTGGGGCCATTCCCACCACAAGAGCAGGCAGAGAGACTCGGAAGATCAAATGGGTGAGGAGAAGGAAGGTTACTAGAGGATGGAAAGAGATTTTGACGGAGAGAAATGACGATTTTGAGAAGAACGGTGGAAGCTAGGGCACGCTCCAACCGCTTCAATCAAGGGAGAAAGATGCGAGAAGCTCCTTTTCCAAGGGGTGATTTGAGGTGGAGATGTGAAGGGAGAATGATCTTTGGGCTAAATCCTTGGTTTTGGAGAGAACGAAGATGAGGATGAAGAGTCTTGGAGGGAGGAAGACGAAGAAGAAGAAGGGGTCGGCTCATGAACGGGCTTTAAGTTAAAAAGAAAAGAACCCGTGGGAAGTTGGCAAAGAATTTCAAGTATGCCATTGGGTCGACCCTAGGGGGTCGACTCATGAATCATAAAATTTCAGAAAAAATATGAATAAATTTTGAAAAAATTTAAAATTTTGGGAGAAGAAATTTTGCTCAATGATAAGTTCTGAGAATGATAATATTGAGCTTTTAGGTCCAAGAGAGATGATGAAAATTGAGCTCAAAGAAATTTTGACATCGATTTCTTGGAATTGGAGAAACATTTAGGCAAAAGGATCAAGAATTTCTAGATTTCTCCTAATTTTACAGAATCTATCCTCACTAAGGGCCTTTGTAAAGATATCAGCTAATTGATTTTCAGTGCAAACATATTCAAGAATTATATTTTTATTTTGAACATGTTCTCTTATAAAATGATGTCTTATTTCAATATGTTTAGACTTTGAATGTTGAATTAGATTTTTAGTTAGATTTATGGCACTAGTGTTGTCACATCTTATGGGTGTTTCATTAAGTTTGTACCAAAGTCTTCGAGTTGTTGCTTAATCCACAAGATTTGAGCACAACAACTTCTGGCTGCAATGTATTCGGCCTCAGCCGTAGATAGTGCTACCAAATTTTGTTTCTTGCTAAACCAGGAGATTAGGTTAACTCCAAAAAATTGGCAAGTTCCACTAGTGCTCTTTCTGTCTAATCTACATCCAGCAAAATCAGCATCTGAATATCCTAATAAATCAATTAGTGAGTCCTTAGAGTACCATAATCCTAGAGTTTGAGTACCATTTAAATATCTAAGGATTCTTTTAACAGCATTCAAGTGAGATTCCTTAGGATTAGATTGAAATCTAGCACATAAACAAACACTAAACATGATATCAGGCCTACTTGCAGTTAAATATAATAGAGAGCCAATCATACCTCTATAGTATTTTAAGTCTACACATTTACCTTCTTCATCCTTGTCAAGCTTACATGAGGGGCTCATGGGTGTGCCAATTACTTTGGAGTTCTCCATTCCAAATCTTTTGAGTAATTCCTTGGTGTACTTGCTTTGGGTGATGGAGATTCCTTCTTTTGTTTGTTTGATTTGGAGTCCGAGGAAGAAAGTAAGTTCTCCCATCATGCTCATCTCGAACTCCCCCTGCAAGAGCTTAGCAAAGTCTTGACAAAGAGATTCATTAGTAGACCCAAAAATAATGTCATCAACATAAATTTGGATAATTAACATATCATTTTGATTTATTTTAATAAAGAGGGTTGTGTCTACATTACCTCTTGAAAAATTATTATTTAGTAAGAATTTGCTTAGCCTATCATACCAAGCCCTATGTGCTTGTTTTAATCCATATAGAGCTTTATTTAATTTAAAAACATGATTAGGAAAAGCATGATTTTCAAATCTTGGGGGTTGTTCTACATAGACTTCTTCAGCAATATATCCATTCAAAAATGCACTTTTGACATCCATTTAAAATAATTTGAATTTCATAAAGCAAGCATATGCAAGTAGAAGTCTAATGGCCTCTAATCTAGCAACAGGTGCAAAGGTCTCATCAAAATCAATTCTTTCTTCTTGATTATAACCTTTAGCAACCAATCTTGCTTTATTTCTTATTACATTTTCATGTTCATCTAATTTATTTCTAAAGACCCATTTTGTACCAATTATTGAATAATTTTTAGGTCTTGATACTAAAGTCCATACATTATTTCTTTCAAATTGATTAAGTTCCTCTTGCATTGCATTGATCCAATTATAATCATTTTCAGCTTCTTCAATAGTTTTTGGTTCAAGATGAGATACAAAAGCACAGTGATTAAATACATCTCTAAGTGAAGAACAAGTTTTTACCCCATGCATAGGATCACCAATAATTAGCTCCTTAGGGTGATTGTGAACATACCTCCATTCTTTGGGTAGGTCATTTGTACCTTGAGGTTGTTCTTGATGTTCTTCACCTCCCTCATCCTGTTTGTCTTCATGTTTCTCATCCTCTTGAATTGTTGAATCTTTCAGAGTGATCTCCTTCATTCCTTCTATAAGAGGATCTGCATCATCAACACCTTCATTTTTCCTTGAAGGAAGATCGTTAGATTCATCAAAGACAACATGTATGGACTCCTCTACTACTAAAGTTCTTTTATTAAAAATTTTAAAAGCTTTACTAGTGGAGGAGTAACCAAGAAAGATTGCTTCATCTGATTTTGCATCAAATTTTTCAAGTCTTTCTTTACCATTATTTAATATAAAACATCGGCAACCAAAAATATGAAAATATGCAATATTAGGTTTTCTTTAAAATTTGTCTAATCAAAGCACGATTTAAAATGTAACATGCTGTGTTAATTGCTTCCGCCCAAAAATATCTTGGAAGGTTGCTTTCACAAAGCATGGTACGGGCCATTTCTTCTAAGATTCTGTTTTTCCTTTCTACTACCCCATTTTGTTGGGGTGTCCTAAGAGCAGAGAAATTATGACCAATTTCCTTTTCATCACAAAAGTTTTCAAAGTCTTGATTTTCAAATTCAGTTCCATGATCGCTTCGAATATTTTGAATTGAAAATCCTTTCTCATTGGTGACTTTTCGGTAAAATTTAGTGAAAACATGAAAAGTTTCATCTTTGTGTGCTAAAAAGAAAACCCAAGTAAAATGAGAGTAATCATCTATAATTACAAAACTATATCGTTTTCCTCCTAGACTAGTGGTTCTAGTAGGTCCAAATAAGTCCATATGCAAAAGCTCTAAAGGTCTAGAGGTTGAAACAACAATTTTGGATTTAAATGAAACTCTTGTTTGTTTACCTAGTTGGCATGCATCACAAATTCTATCCTTTTCAAAATTCAGTTTTGGCAAACCAAGAACTAATTCTTTCTTAATTAATTTTGAAAGAGAATGCATGCTAATGTGTGCAAGTCTACGATGCCAAAGCCAACTAGTCTCATTAATTTTAGCATTCAAGGATACTAGGCATTGCATATTTATTTTGGTTAAATCATTTAAATCTACCATATAAACATTACCATGTCTATGTCTAATAAATTTAATGCCATCATTAATAGGACTAGTTACTATGCAAACAGACGATTCAAAAATAACTTTATATCCTTTATCACAAAATTGACTAATGCTTAGTAAATTATGCTTTAAACCATCTACTAACAAAATATTTTCAATATATTTGGAGGGAGTGATACCAATGTTACCTATACCGATGATCTTTCCTTTGTCATTATCTCCAAAGGTGACCATCCCTCCATCCTTAGCATCAAGAGTGATGAATTGGGATTCATCACCAGTCATGTATCTCGAGCATCCACTGTCAAGATACCATTTCCTGTTTCCTCCTTGGGATGCTAGACACACCTGCAAGCAAAAGTTAAGTTTTTGTTTTAGGTATCCAAGCTTTCTTGGGTCCTTTTTGGTTAGTCATAATGGTTCCTTTTGGAACCCATATTTTCTTTATAGTTGAGTTTGCAGACTTGTTAGAGAAGCAAGTATATGACTTATATCCTACTCTACCACATTTGAAGCAAGTAATATTAGAAGACTTGTTACTTAAAGAGTTTACATAAATATTTTTCAGATATTTTTGTTTCTTCAAGGGGTTATAGCCAAGTCCAGCCTTATCATACACGGCTTTTTGATTATCAAGAATCATATTGAGTTTATTTGAACTCAAGGTGAACTTTTCTACTATTGGTTTTAGCTTGGCAGTTTCATTCTTTAAGCTTTGATTTTCTTGAAGCAGGGTGGATTTCTCAATTGAAATATTTTCAGTTTGTTTCAATAAAGATTGATTTTTCAATTTTAGCTCTTTGTTCTTCATCCCTAGTTTCTTTAATTCATCAACTAAATCATAGAAAGCTTCATGTAATTCTTCAAATGTAAAGTCACTAGGAGTTTCAGAAATTACCTCATTTTCGTGTGCCATAAGGCACAGGTTGGCTTGTTCGGTTGAGTTTTCCTCATCGGAGCTTGAGTCATCACTCACACTCCAAGTGGCCATCATGGCCTTCTTCTTGTACTTCTTGGGACCTTTCTTCAGTTGTGGGCATTCGGATTTGAAGTGTCCCGACTTCTTGCATTCGTAGCAGATAAGAGGTTGGTCTTTCTCTTTTTCTTTGCTCTGTTCCCCTTTTGTGAATGGCCTCTTCCTTATCCCCTGTTTCCTTTTTCTCAAAAATTTCTTGAATCTTTGGATAATGAGTGCCATCTCTTCATCCTGTTCTTCATCTTCAGTGTCATCAGTTTCTTCATCTGGTGGAGCTGTGGATTTGAGGGCAATGATTCTTTTCTTTTAGACTTCTTCCTTTTGATGTTGCTTCATGCTCAGCTCATGAGTCATCAATGATCTAAGAAGATCTTCCAAGGGTAGAATGTTCAAGTCCTTAGCTTCTTGGATGGCAGTCACTTTGGCTTCCCAAGTTCTTGGTAGGGACCTGAGAATCTTTCTTACAAGCTCACTGTTAGTATAGAACTTACCAAGACTCTTTAAACCATTAATAATATTAGTAAAGCGAGTAAACATTCCAGTTATGGACTCATCATGCTCCATTTTAAACAATTTATATTTATGCACAAGCATGTTGATTTTAGACTCCTTTACTTGATTGGTTCCCTCGTGGGTTACTTCTAACCTATCCCATATTTCTTTAGCAGATGAGCAAGTAGAAATGCGATTAAATTCGTTTGCATCAAGAGCACAATAAAGAACATTCATTGCTTTAGCATTTAATTGGGCCATCTTCTTATCAACCTCATCCCATTCTTTCTCGGGTTTGGTTGATTCCTCACCATCTATAATTTTAGTGGGTGTATGAGGACCGTTCACTATGATACTCCACATATCATAGTCGAGTGCTTGAATGAATATTTTCATCCGAGCTTTCCAATAGGTGTAATTAGACCCATTGAAAAGTGGAGGTCGGTTGGTGGATTGCCCCTCGGCTAGAGAAGTGCCGACATGAGTTGCCATAGATCTTTGGCTCTTTGATTGTTTAGATCAAAGAAGGGCTAGAGCACCGGGCTCTGATACCACTTGTTGCCCAGCTATGCAACCCAAGAGAGGGGGTGAATTGGTTTTCTAACAAGTTTAAGCTTAACTTATGACTTGTGAGAAATGTTTGACAAGGCTTAATAGATGGAGTGAGTAGAATTAATTCAAGGCTAATAGCAAGAGCAAGAATGCAAGAGAATAATGAAGAGATAAAGAAGAGCAATTAGACACACACCAAATAAAAGGATTTATAGTGGTTCGGTGCCAATCTTGCACCTACGTCCACTCCCCAAGCTCCTACTTGAGAATTTCAATCCACTAATCTTGTATTCAACCCGAATACAAATGTCAGAAACTCTGACTCTAGCTATCCCAAGCTAGACCACTTATTTTCTGGGTACAAGCCAACCCAATACACTCCGATTCTAGGTTCGGATCAATCTTTTCTTGTTTTGGAATCCCTCCAAAACAAAACCAATCACTCAAACTGAGTATAACAATTTATAGCACAAATAAGTACAAAGAAAGCTCCTTCAATGAGCGAATATAACTTTAAATACACTTTACTTAAGAGAAGAAGATCCTTTTTGGATTTTTCAAGGTGGATGGAGACTTGAATGTGCACTTGAGGAGTTGGTGAGCTTGGATTAAAGGCTTCTTGAAAGCTTTGAATGAGCTCTTGCTTAGGGCTGAAAAGTTGATTTGAAATTCCTTTTTCAAAATCTCTCTTCTTGAATGCTCTCTTTGATTCCCACCTTTTTGTTCCTTTTATAGCTTTAAGAAATAGAGGAAATCATTCTAGACTGGAAAAAGAGCCGTTAGACTGCATTAAATGAGCATTAAAAGTATTTAAAATGGGTTAAAAACTAGCCGTTACGGAAAAATTCCGTCACAGGGGTCGACTCATAAGTCGACTCATGCCTGGGGGTCGACTCATGGGTCGACCTCTGTGAAAAAATGATACAGAAGGGAACGAGATCCATGGTTCTGTAAAACTGGCAAAAAGATCCGCAGAGGTTGACTCATGAGTCGACTCATGCCTTGGGGGTCGACTCATGGATCGACTCACAGGTATTGCCAAGTCTGTGCCGGTCAGAAAATTCAGCGTGCCAGTCATCTCATGTGCCATGAGTCGACTCATGGGTCGACTCATGATTTTCAATCATGCATATCTTTCAAAATACAAATCCAAAATCAATAAAATTTTTACCATTGGATCACAAATCTTTTGTTCTATCATTTGATACTATCAAATTAGGATTTTGATAAAATTACAATTTTGCCCCTGAAGAGCAATAAGGCTTTTTCAAGTGAGAAATAATAGTACCCCTTCAACTGCTTTGTAATCATCAAAATCAATCTAGGGAGCAACACTTGTACCGCCTCCCTCTGATACCACTTGTTGGATGGATGTGTGGCCAGGACACCACCTCTCAAGACCTTTTCAGTACCATACGATGCAGCAGGAAGAAAGAATAAATAAAACAAAACAATCAAAATATGTAGATCAACCACAAAAAGGCTCGCCTCCACGGGGCATGCAAACTTCACTATAAAAAAAAAAATTTTACAAGAGGAGATCTCACTCTCAACTCTCGTATACCCAATTTCTCTCTCACTAGAAGTTTCTTTCACAAAAGCTCTCTCTCTTGGAAGACCCCCCGAACCCTTGAAGTGCCTGGCGTCCGCTGTCCAAAATCCTCCTGCTCCTCTCTCAGCACTTTAGCCTCCCTTTTTCTCTGGGGTTCCATACCGCTCCGTACGGCACGTCCTCTGGCAAAATCAGATCACAGACTTCCTTCTTCACTGTTCATGCTCTTTTATAGGGCTAAAACTCAATTAGATTAGGTTTAAGAGTCCTAATCAAAATCAATTAAGGCCCCAAATCGTTGGATCATCACCGAGAACTCTCTGGGCCGTCCGATCGCGCCCGATCTATGGAATAGTACCGTGGACTACGTGAAACACGTGGGAAACACCCACGCAGTCCACAGACCCAACCGTGGACCGCTCGATCCACGGTGGATCGGGGTACAGGTCCAGGCAAGGCGCCTGGGCCTGGGCCGGCCCGCGCGTGCGGACTTGGGCCTCGCCCGCGTGCAGGCCCACGCACGGGCTGGGCTGCACGCCTGCCTAGGTCGCACATCCCATACGTTGGCCCCGCCTGAGCCGCGCGCTGCTGCTTGCGACCGCGCCACCGCTACTACGCCGGCCCGCCGGTGGTCCTCCGCCGTCTCGGATCTCGTGCCGACTTCAAAAGCTTGTATCTCCTCCATCCGAGCTCCATTTGGGGTGATCTTGATCTCGTTGGACTCCATTTTTTGCCGCGAACCTCGCTGTGGGCTCAATGTGAGCTAAATCTCAAGACGACAAATCCTAACATCCGAACTTTATGATACTTTTTAAATACCATAGAAGATCCATTCCCTTACCGATAACGTTGCAAATGTAGACCTTTGAATGGCTCAATATCAACTAATTACTGAATGCTCACGCCAATAAGAATACCTCAGTTCCCCGCACCCAAGAGCAAAGTTCTCTTTCATTCCAAAAGCAGGAGGCAACAAGACCATACCTAAATAAATATAGAAAAATTGATCCTACAACGTGACGGGACTACTTCTTTCTAGAGCCAATCATGGATCGGATTTGAGCACAGAAAATATCAAACGTTAAATAGATACAACTGAAATTAATCCGGCTAAAAATGCCTATAGTTTATAACTAAAGAAAAAAAATAATCTCACAAAGTACGTAGATTACTTCCTTTATATATACAACTAAAAAACTCTTGTTGACCAGTTTTTTTAACACCCGTTTCACTTGAAGTTTTCTCCCCCCCCCTCAACAAAATGCCGGTCCCCTCTCAAAACATAGAAGCCACGGGTGAGAGGGAGACCGGACTGAGGCCCTTTTCCTTGCACTCACGTCCTGGAGGGACCGCATGCTAAATAATTTTAATATCGGTTTTTTATGCTCCCATTCCTGACCATGTGGCACCCCCACACACAATACATCGAATCCTAGTTCTAGTCTGATGCCAACGCCACCACCATTGTGGAAGCGCTCGTTAACACCAATCTCCGGTATCTTAGGAAAAAAATATTCATTGCAACGGTGGTATCATGCCAAATTTATAACAAATTAATAAAAATCTTTATATTCTATCATTTGTTGTGAATTGCATTGACTCCCGTGGATAATACCCTATACTATCCCATATATTTCATCCATTCTCAATTTTTCATTGATTTGTTACAATGGTGATGCCTGACATGGTATCACCATTGCAACAAATATTTTTTGGTGCCTTTCTCGGCACCCTCTCTATGTTCTAGTGTGGCAAACAAGCTCCACAATGGAGTGATTGTTACCGTGTCTACTTACGGTGTACAGAACTCCGGCCCTAATCTCCTTTCCATCCATAAGTGTGTCCCACAGAGAACGTAATGATCATGGACCTTTGATCCTCCAGCAAGTGATTTAAGATGCTCTGAATCGAGAGCACGTAACAGATATTGTATATATGCAAGACAGATCAAATAGACATACAAAAATTACCTGAACATCAAATATAATCATTTTAGAATAATTTCAAATCCATTACTACATAACCTCAATCCTTGAGAATTAAGATTGTCTAGATATTTCAAACTACCTAGTGTTCTCCCCCAAATCAAGCGGTCAATCATCGACTAGAATCTAAAAACAGAGGAAAAGAAAAAAACAACGACCTACATCAGTCCAAAAAGCAATATAACACTTTAGAGTGGAATTTGAAACTTAAATGACGCTTGGAGAACGGTCTGAATTAAACTTGCGGGTGACTGCATTATTTGAAATTTGCCGCCATACGGACGTCGTAAGGAAGGGCACGTATTCATGGAGGATTGATCTCATTATACAGTGGCATTTGGAAACCTTAAAACGACTCTTCGATAACGGTCCGAAAGTTCTTATTCGAAATTTGTCTCTCTACGTGCGTCGTGAGGAAGGGTACGTGTTTATGGATGAATGGAATCGTCACATCATTACTTACACTTTGAAAATGGCGCGTAGCAACGGATAGGGCAGAGAGAGAGATAGAGAAGAAACAATTCGAGGTTTCAAACAGTCGCTTCTCTTCCCAATGGGCGTCTCGTCTCCTCCCAAGAGACACCAAAGCATCCCACTGAACACTTTAAATCGGACAGAACGAGGCCCATATATGGCACCACCACAATCACCAGCAGCAAGCCATTTCTCTCCATCAACTTATCTCATGGCATCCGTCAGAGACGTCCTCATATTCCACAAGCAAGAGATTCGTCTCTTCGACATGCTCAAAGCCCGAACACCGTCATTCGCACAGAGGATCCTAGCTTTGTGGTTATGGCTCGAGCTACTTGGCATCAACGTCGTGGCCTTTGTTTGCAACTGCAGAAACCGAGACGTTGTGCATCGCTTGATCGATGAAGCACTGCAAATCCTCGACCAACTACGCCAGAATGCTCCTCTGCTGACCGAAGACAACGGCAAAATTCCACTAACCGCTGCACTCGCGGTCGAGCCATTCAACCTCCGGTTCTTCCACTACCACAGAGACCGCGCGGTCACAGGGATCGCCCACATCCTCGACGGAGTTGGTAAACTGATATTTGACGAGAACTTGCATGCATTGCTTGGTGCGTACGAGTCGGGCGCCCTTCCCGAGTTGCCGGAAGAGTTGGCCAGGCCGTATCATCACCTCCCGGCCGTGCCGGCCGCTCCTGCCGATGCCCGGTCTTTGTTCCTCACCTTTTCGCCAGCCTTTCCTTTAAGCCGAGAAGATATCGTCGTCTACTTCACTAGGTACGTACGTACGTAGGTGCAACGATCTCTTTCGTTAAGCTTGATGCATGTTTGTTTTCATATTGCTTGGTTGTGAGCAGGCGGTGGGGTCGTTGCGTAGAGAGTGTGACGCTGGAGAATGAGCCCGGACTGAAGCCGATGTACGGGCTGGTGGTGTTCACCAGCGAGTCGTTCGTTGGGTTGGTGGTCAGCGGCGAAAGGACGGTTCGTTTCATGATCAACGGGAAGCCTCTATGGGCTCGTAATTACGGGAACCAGTAAAGGCCATCATGGTTGCGTTCACGAAGCCTTCGTGTTCCAGCACAAAAGAGTTGCCATTCTGTTTGTACTTGGAAATTAACGTCTTGTAATCTTTTATCGGCAATACATAAAGCCCTGGATTTATACCTACAAACTTATTATGGAACTTGTCATCTTTTTTGTAATTCTTTCGGGTTGGTTATTGTCTGGGTTTATTTAGAGGCAAGCTTAATTACCAAAACAACACTCAAGAACTTAAACTACAGTTACTGAGTCTATTTGTAATTTTTCCTCTATTTAGATACAAACCACCTTGCAGTTCACTGACAAATGAAATAAGAGAAGAAACAAAACAAACTAAAAAGCGAAAAGAAAAACATATGGAGGAAATAATAATAGAGGTACAAAATTAATCCAAGAACCAATTCGCTGCCAAAAAACAAATTAAGAATCGACCCATAACTGGAATTTGAACCAACCATTGGCAGACCACCACAAATCCATTTGAACCACCTAATCCATAATCTTGATGTCATGTATTGCTCCAATGGCATCCACCATCAGTATGAGGGCATCGTGAAAAATTTACATGGATGTCAGGAATCGCCATCTTCGTAGGGTGAAAAATTTACATGGATGTCAGGAATCGCCATCTTCGTAGGGCTTAACCCTGTGGATAGCTTTCCCAAGATCATCCTAGGACAATGTTTGGTTGATATTTTAGGGACAAAATATGCCCTTCAATCCACTGAATTTTTTTTTCCCAAAAATACCGATGAAAAATGTTTTGATTTATGTTTGTATGGATTTTTTTATGACTTATTTGTGAATTATATTTAATAGTTGTAAGATATATTAAATATACCGAGAGTGTTTTTGGTCTTATATGATCTTTTTGAATGTGTTCCGCTCAATTTTACAAGAAATATATATATGTATATATATATATAATTTTATTATAATATTTCAAAAGATATTTTAATCTTTTTATTATTTATCAATTTTTGATCATTGGATTAAATATGGACCACTCAGATTTTAAGTGATTAAAATATTATTTTACAAGGCTAATATGGTAAATACTTGAAAAAGTAGTATTATTTTAGATAATAATTAAATTATTTTTTTTCAAAAAATATTCATCATGGCCAGAAGACGGAGGAGCCGCAGGCAGGGAAATCTTAGGTGCGCGCGGGGCGGAGGCCCGCAGAAGCCGTCGGTGTCGAGGGTGGAGGAACCTTGGGTGCATGCAAGACGGAGGGCCACACAAACCGCTAGTGCCAAGGGGTGGGAGAATCGCGAGCTCGTCGGGTGGGGGGGTGTGCAGAAGCAGCGAGCATCGGAGAGGAGCCTCGGGGGGGAGGGTGCACAGAAGTGGCAGGTGTCGAAGAGGGGGCCCCAAGGGGGGTTGTAGGGGGTGGAGCAGGGGACCGCAGAAGCCATCAGCGCTATGGCACGGGCCAGGGGGTGGGGGAAGGGGAGGCACATGCAAAAGCCTGCTTGGGGCGGTCGGGGAGGGGGGGGGGGGGCGCTATGGTTGGGAACCGTGGACGGGCGAGGCTGGGGGGAGGCGGATAGCAAAGGAGTCGTAGACATCGTGGGGAACTCAGGTGAGGAGGCCAATGATGGAGGAGCCATGGGCGCTGCGGGGGCCGGGGGAAGGGGGTGGGGGCATGGCACGAAGGCACGAGGAAGAAGAAAAAGAAAAAAATAATAAAATATTATTTTTTTTAAAAATAAAATATATAAACATAATAATGTGAAATATCTAAGACATCTTTTATAATAAAAAATAATAACAGAGTATCGTAATAAAATTCATATATATATATATATATATATATAATATTAAATAGGATGTTGTTATATCGTCTGAACTGGGCCAGATTTTGTTGTCAGCCTTATGGAAAGTCCATCACTCCCGCTACTCGTAGGATGCCCATCACACTCCGACAAGATTCAGCCCATACTCTGCTCATCTTAATACGATCCCGCACGTGAATCAATCAGACGGTGCATACGGTTGTTCACCATCGGGTGCACCGCCGGCGGTGCACAAAGAATTTCTCACATGCGGTCGTCCTCTAACGTATGTTACACCGCACGGCCCGCTGCCAACCGACCCGGCGAGAGCGCCATTCGCTGAATCGCTTCTCTCGTCGCCACCCTCGTTTAAATTTTCAAATCCCCTTCCTTTTATCTTACCCTGCAAACTTTCCTCTTCTCAAACCCTAGCGGGCGCTCCCCCTTCCCAGATCGCCGACGCCTTCCTCCGCCGCCATGCATCCGATCAGTTCCGCGCCTTCTTCTCCATCGCCCTCCCCGCCCTCCTCTGCTGCATCTTTGGCTTCGACAACACCCCCCCCCTCTCCCCTCCTCCTCTTCCTACCCCTCCATCTGGATCCACCGCGACTCCGCCGACTCCGACCTTGCCGCCGCCCTCTTCGACCTCCTCTCTCCTTAGGGCATTATCATTTCCTCCATCTCCTCCGTTGATCGCCATGTCCTCGTCCAGTACGTCCTCCCATCCTCCCCTTCGAGCATCTCCCTGAATGGATTCCTTTCGCCTTCCGAGGCGATGAACCGTCCGCCGTCCTCTCCGATCCATGCCCTCTCTTCAAGAACAGGATCCAAGAAGACAAGATGCAGGATTCGCACCAGCTCCAGCTCAATGTCTTCGATTATTTCTGGTTCGCGTACTATCCCATTAATCGAGGAAATAGCGGGAATTCAGATCATGCCAACATTAATCGGAAGAGTCGAAGGTTTAGGTTGGAGAATTGGACTTCATCTCTGCCGGTCCTCTCAAGCTTGAGTCGCCGGCAGGGGCAGAAGACGGAATGTAGCTTGTACCTCCGGCTTCTTTATGCTTACCTCCAAGCTTTTGCCAAAGTGTGGTGCAGGCTCTTACTGGCCCTATCGCAGTTCTCGTCTTCATTACTCCTTGAGCTACGATGGCTCTGCTTTTTTGCAAGTCGAGCTCTTGGTGCACACATTTGTACACTTTTTGATGGTCAATAACAATTTCTCGCCTTTGCCTGCCCTTGTTGAGCAGTTATGGGTGTGACTCCTCCTACTGCTGGATTAGAAGAAGTGTTGAAGTTGTTCATGAATTATCTGAATTGTAGCTTGTCTGCTCCCAAAACTGAAGGGAATGACCAGTTGATGTATGGTGAAAGTCCTGCAAAAGAAGGCTTCTGCAGATCTTGTTAGGTCAAAGGCTGTGATGGTTCCTGGTGATAATTGTGGTGGTTCTTGGAACGCAGTGACACAGAGGCCTTTGTATACGTTTATGTAGAGGACTTTTCTGTTTTGCCAAGTTGGAGCTTCTTTCAATAATGCTGCTTAGGTGTTCTCTTTGTGGGTGACCTATATGGAGCCATGTAAGATTAGTCCAGAAGATTTTGTTGAGTTTGACATGCAGAGAGCTGCCCGAATCTAGAAAGCTCCAGAAAGGAGAGCCTTGGGAAAACTAAGGAAGATAAAGAGCAGAGTCGAGTCCATTCTTTATACTCGCCTGCCTGTCAAAGCTTTGTGCTGTCCAATTATCTGTCCTACAGTGCATTAGTTGTGCATTTTCTTCGGTTTGCACACAAGTTTCTCCATGAAAATGTGGAGTCTGTTATTCAGATGGTTTCACAGGTTTGCCTTCTACTTTGCTATCTAATCTTATAATTTCTGCTCTGGAGTTGGAAGCTGGTGCTTTTTCAGATTTCTGCTTTATATTGCATGCCGCTATTTGCACAGATAATCTGGTGGAAAACTGGTTCATCAGTTGCATTTAATTATCTAGATGCCTACTCATGTGATAGTTGTTATCTTGTAGGTGTAATTGAGGCATCAAGCAGTTAGTATATTGTCATTAACAATACAACTATAAGAAAAATGTTATTCACATGCAACTCGAATCCTTAAAGATGTTTGAGGTCCAAAAGTTTCTTTCTTTTCTTTTTAAGAATATGTGTATTAAGGTGATCCAAGGCAAGTTTTGGACGTTTTTTGTGTCAAACTGCATGGAGTGTTCTCATTAAAATGCCATTTTCTCTAATAATGTGGTTAAGTTTGCTATGAAATTTGTTAGGAGTTCAAGTTTCCTATTCAATGGCACTCTTGGGAAGAGAAAGATGAGCGAACAATCTCCACTGCTGACCCTTCCACACAGTAGGAGTGGATGACGACAAAGTCATCTATGCTTCAAGATTCGCACAATGCAGTTGTGCTAATGTGGTACAAGGGAAAGGTGGTATAGATGGGAAACTTGATGCATCATTGAGGAAGAAATCAAATGTCATGAGCAATAGTTTTAGGATACCATTGTTTTTATTGATAAGGAGATTGATGCCGCAAGGCAACCATGGGGAATCTTGTTCCTAGAGAAGTTTCTTGGTGATGGATTCAGATTAGAGTTCCTTGCAAAGGAACTTGAAAAATGAAAAGAGATGGTAGTTGAGTAGAAACTTCAGATCATCTCTCTCTCCTGATGCAACACTGTTGTGTAAGTTTGAAATAATGGAGGACATGAAGTCTTGGTCAATGGTTGGTGGATTATTGCTGGTCAAGCCATGGCTTAAAAAAATGGGGAACCTATCTTCCAATCTAAAGCTGATTCTATATTTTGGTATGGTTTTCCTTGATTTTACCAATTCTCGGCCTATTTTAGGCATAAAAATGAAAAAAGAGAAGGAAGAGGAGGGAAGGAGATTAGGTATCAGTCAAGACATGTGTACTATAACCTCCGCATCCACTTGGTCTATAATCCCTAAAGATTGCCTCAGTTGAAGCTTTCAAGTTTCATCAATTTCTTTTTTCCTGGACTTTGTATTCTTTTTTCTTTATTTGGTAGCTGCATTTACTTTAATTACTAGGCATGTCTTTTTGGGGTGGCTGATTGATTTGCTGGTTAATATGCACTACATTTAGGCAGTTAGTTGAATACATTATAGCTGTTTTCTTGACTTTCATTAATATTCTTAATTTTAAGATATTTAATTATTCGGATACAAAAAGAGAGAAGAGAGAGAGAATTAAGATGAAAAAGAGGAAGTAATAAAGGTCCACCAAATCATGATGCTGTCTGCCTCCCTTGGAGCTCTATCTTCTTGGGGCAACCACTTACAAGGGTAACTAACTGACAGGTTTACCGGTTAACAAGCAGCCAATTACAGTGCTTTTGGTGCATGACTATGGGTCTGCATGCACCCTACACAGCTCAATAACCTGATAAATAAATCAAAGAAAAAGATACATCAAAATCAAATTGTCAGTGTTGCTTCTCAATTTGAAGTATAGAAATTCGAGCAACCAAGCCTTCCCAAGCATAAAACTAGCTGCATACATGACAATTTTTTTTTTGAAACTGTTGATAATCAATCTTTACCCGATGTCCAAAGTGACTGTTTTTTCATCACTGCCTTCTCTCAGTAAATCAGTAGCTCATTTCATATGTTCCATTATCCCATGAAAATCCAGTGTTGTATAGTTAATGGCCTGCTTGTTACAATTAAACCTAAAGGATTTTTTCCTTAAACTTTAATGACTAATATAGGAACTTATCAATCAGTTTTTAGTGCTTAAGTAGAACTTTTCGTTCAGTCCTGTACTTAGAACCCCATCCAAAACCTTTCTCATTAAATTGCTGTCATGTTAATTTCATTGCTTATTAGTTATTTTTTGCAGTTCAGAAAAGCTTTCCTATCTGGTGGATTCTAAATTATTTGTTTCTTGGATGTCATCCTGTGGTTGCCTCTACTTGCATCTAGTATCACATTAATAATGAATTAATTGTTTGAAGTTTTAGAAGACAGCAAGTTAGGCAGATGTAAATGCATCTAAAGGGTGAAATATATGATTAAAAGCACCACTCCCCTTTCTTAGTAGATTGTTTTATGTTAATCTTATCATGCTATACTTTTGGATGAAAATTTGATAATTGATGGATCATTTGTATATGCCAATGATGTATATGTTTTGTTAGTCTGAGGATCAGGATACAAAAGCTATAACAATTGCACAAAGGTTGACAGGAAGCTAAAGTGGGCTCAGAAAGATTCAGAGCTCATACCAGTATACTATAGTGTCCTATTCCTGTCTCGGATCTTGACATCTTGTATGTTATACTGAAATGTTTTTATTTTTTTTGATGCACATGGATATTGTATATCTTAGGAGCTTTTTAGCGATCTAATAAGTGCAGTTATATTGAAAGTTGAGTTCTTTTACATTCTTATTGGAACTCTCCAAACTTGTTATTTTGGAGTTTCAAGTTCTCTATTTTCTAGCTAGGCTTTTGTAAACTGCTAGTTGTTTATCGCTATGTCCTTTTTTCCTGTAGTGCATTCAATATCTTATTTTAAATATTTTGGTAATTCTGTTATTATTCTTTTATTCTGCATAGGTCTAACCTAGCAATTCTTACTGCAGGTCTGATAAATATCACCAAACTCCTCGTGTATGGCTTACTGGATATGATGAGGTTGTTCCACTTTAGTTATGTCATTATAATGTGGCAATACATGCAAAGTAATAAAATATTAAAAGTAACAGTACATTTTACCAGCAAAGTTGGATGCTATATACTTATATGAATCAAGTTTGGTGGTAGGTTGTAGCTTGGCATTCAATGTTGACTAAGCTACTACCAACCACGTATATGTCTAGAAAGTATATAAAACCTAAGTATAACATGTTATCCCTAAAATAAATATTCCAGAATGAATGATTGATTGACTGATCTATATTGAGAATGAGTTACATTTCCTGAAATATCTTTGAATGAAGTTACCATAACATAACCATCTAGCCTTTTCCTAGCTATTTGGGGTTGGCTTTACGGATTTTTATTTGCCAAATATTTGTATTTAGGACTACCTTTGATATTATTCCAAATTTCTCTATATCCTTTCTCAATACCTCTCATTATTCAAGCCTCAAATCTTTCTTCCATACCATCTCAATCAATTTTCCATTATTTTGTGCTTACTTTGTGCAATTCCTATAGGTCCTCTAATATGTTCATTTGTTATTTTATCTTTTTTAGTTTTATTACACATCCATCTCAACATTCTTCTTTCTACTTGTTTTTATGTACTTCCTTTATTCCTAGCAATGGCTTGCCGACCACCCCGAACTGGGCGGTTCGAAGCGTGTCAAACCATACCAGCGGCTAACTGGTGTGGTTTGGGCATTTGATTTGGAACGTCAGTGAAAACGGAGTGGGAGAAGGAAAGAGAGGAAGAGAGAGAGAGGAGGGGAGGGAAAGGCTGACAATGGTCCGTCGAGGCCATCGAAGGGTGATCGAGGCCTTTGGGGCTTTGCAATCCTCCGTAAGATGTGAGAAAAGAGAGAGAGAAAGAGACAGAGGAGGAGGAAGAGAAGATGAGTGAGGGAAAGGTGGTGAGAAGGTTGTCGGATGGCTTAAATGCGCCTCGTGGTTGCCGCGGATTCAAAACAAGGGCGACACCCCTATTTCATCATTTTTTAAAAATATGATAAATATTGAAACTAGCAACGGATTTGAGTGAAGCCAGCAATGGATTTGTTGCCAGCTTCACTGTTTATCGTGTTTTTGAAAAAACAAGATGAAACATGGGCATCGTTTCTATTTCGAATCCAGGGCGACTGCAAGGCTTATTTGTGCCATCTGGCAGCTACGATGGCCATCTGGTGGCATCTCTGCCGTCTTCTCACTCTTCTCTCCCGTCCCCTCTCTCTCTGCTCTTATTTTCTCTTGCAGAGGATCGTGAAGCTTGGGAGGTCTCGATGGCCCGCTGAGGGCCTCTATGGCCCTTCGGTGGCCACCACCGGGGTCTCTGCTGGCCTTCTTTTCCTTCCCTCCTTCTCCCTCCTCTTTCTCTCTCTTTTCTTCCTCGATTGATCCCTCGTTTTCGTGTTGATTTGGACATGATACGGTCCAGTACAGGGCGTACCGTCGGTCGACCGATAAGGGGTCGGTTCCAAGTCGGCGATCCTTGTTCCTAGCACTCTAAACCATACAACATAGCATGCCTTACTATTCTATAAAACTTTTCTTCGAATCTTCAGGGTATGGGCCCATCACATTGTTGAAAGGAAAAGCTCAAAAAAAATTTTATTCATTAATGAGATCACATATCTTTAAGATGAAAAACAAGTACACAAGCAGAGAAGTACATACTTGAAAAGCAAACACATGTCATGTTTAGAGATATACTAAGTTTAGAGATATACTAAGTATGTCCTTTCTATATAAGAACTTGTTAAATAAGCATAATTCTAACACTCACCCTCAAGCTAGAGCATATATATGAAATATGCCCAACTTGTTGCACATAGAGTTGAAAATACCAAAAGACAGAGACAGTAAAAAAATCAGCTACTTGCGAGATGATGTGGATAAAGCTAGCCAGTCATCATAGGTAGGATCTTTGAAATTTGGAGGATCTTCAGCCAAGTGTTGCGCCTTTCATTGGGCACCAATAAACAATTTGAATGATTGGACTCACAAAAGATAATTAGTGCTATTGAGCTTCACTGTAGTTGCTGTCAGATTTCTTATTGTAGTGTTGGAACCGAGAGTCAAAAGCATCAAGAGTTGCTTATTGTCGTTATTTAAGGACTCCATAGCAGCTAAATAGAAGAACTACCAGACAGCCAGATAGGAAAACAGAAACAATCAGACAACCAGACAGTGAAATAGGGAAGGAAGGGTACCTTTACACAGCAGCTAGAGAAATCACGGGCAGTGTACTGCTTTCGTGATTAGTAGATAGTCAGAAAGATAGCCAAAGAACTTTTGTATGGCATAGGAAAGGAACTTATGTTGATTTGTTCAAGAACAGATTGCTCCTTGGGATGCACAGAAGGTCTTTTAGCCAATCTTATAGAATCACAAGTAGATTTTAGCAAACAGCAAGCAGAAGTATTAATCAGACCTCCAAGATGGCAAAGAATGGACTGCTATAGCGTAAATAGATTGATTTCAGGACTGCAGTAGTAAGGATCCAGCAAGGACAAGTATCCAAAGTCCTAAGCAGCTTTAGGGTTCCAGCAAGAATCATAGGCAGCTATCTCCAGAGATTTCTAACGATGGAGGAAGAGGGTGATGAAGAAGGCTGATAAGGAGACGAAAACTAGCAGTAGCGGTGGTTTAAAAGGCTGCGAAAAGAAAGGAGATAAGTAGGATTTTTGAGAAGAGTGTTGGAATCTTGGTGCGGGTAGGGCTTTGAAGGTTGCTGGCGAAGAGGAGGGGCTACAACATGGGCTGCTATGGCTAGGAAGGGCTGCTGCGGTTTGTTGTGGAAGGAGTGGGTGGCGGAGGGCTAGGATTATGGAGAGGGTGTGGCAACTGCTCTAATACCATGTTGAAAGTAAAAGCTAAAAAAAAAATTCTATTCATTTATAAGATTTCATCTCTTTAAATAGATGAGAAACAAATACATAAAGAAAAAAATACATACTTGAAAAGCAAGTACATGCCATGTTTAGAGATATATTAAGTTTAGAGGCATACTAATCATGTCCTTCCTATATAAGAACTTATTAAATAAGCAAAATTTTAACACATAATATTTTAAATACATCTCTTCACTTCATCCAACTTGCTTTAGTTCTATAAAATTTTTCTTCGAGTCTCCAAGATACATGCCTATCCCATAATGTTTCAAATGCACCTTTTCACTTCATCCAACCAGCTCTAATTCTATGGCATATTGCTTCATCCACCTCTCCACTATTTTGTATAATAGATCATAAGTAATAGAATGGTTCACTTTGATGTATCTCTTGGTTATTAATTAGTTGATCATATCTTTATTTCCATTTTCACTAAATTTTCATTTTATATAATTTGTCTCTCTTCTAATTTTTTAAGTCCTTATTCTCCAAAGTTCTTCTCCAGAAATTCAATAGCATCTAATCTAGTTCATTTTTCATCAACCAACGCAAACCCAATATAGGATCTAATCTGGTCCTTTTTTCATCAATCAACACTATGTTGGCTGCAGATAACATACACCATGCTACATCTTCTTGAATATTAGCAGCAAGTTAATCCATATATGAGGTTAGTGCTGATCCTTAATGCAAGTTTATAAGTGGAAGTGTACTTGCATTGCAGCAATTTCTAACACTTGTTAATGCCCCAGCATACATGTCCCCAGTTGTACTGATTTCCTACAACATAATTTTTTAATTTGTGTTGTTATTTGTTTTTCTTGATTTTGGGTTCTGATTTGATGCCTTATGTTGGAACTTGTTTAGTGGGTTGTTGGTGTTAGACTAATGTATCAGTGCCTCAAAATGGTAATTGAATTTTCCAAATCGACAGAACCAATAGCTACCTTTTGTTTATTTTTTTTCTTTCTAACTTTAAATTATGTCTTTTTTTGGATATATGTTTACATATGGTGGGGTTGATTGGGCCTTGGGGGCATGTGCACTCCTAATTACAATTTGTTTTAGGGATTTTTGCATGTATACACTTCTAAACATCTAAATTTGCGTGGATACCCTTTCAAAATTGATATTTGCATGTACATCCTTATAAAATACTTGATTTGCATATATACCCTTTTTTTTCTTTATTTTTTGTATATATACCCACGTCATCTAACGCCGTTAAAAAATTAACGGTTTAAAATTTAAATGACTGAAATACCCTTATGGGTATATATGCAAAAAAAAATATAAGGGTATATATGCAATTAGCAATTTACGAGGGTATACAAATAAATATTAATTTTGAAAGGGTATTCATGCAAATTTTGACGTTTAGGAGGGTATACAGGCAAAAATTTTTAATTTAAGTTTTTTCTATTGTATGTTATTTTAATGAGATGGAAAGAATTTAAACACATTAATTAATGTCATAGTAAGGGTGATTCAAGTACATTAATTTTTATCTATTGCTTCTTTGTTGGTGTTTATAGTAGGGACGGTTCACTTGTTTAAAGATTTTGTTCATCTATTATCATTATTCTCAATAGCAATAATTGAGATATCAGTCCTTAATGCAGCTGGACACTCAATTTCATTCTGTCTTTGGGTCTCCCTTTGATCATCCACTCGAACCTCCCCTATTACAACTACTTCACCTCTACTTTGATCTTGGCTACCTAGTATTGATTGAGAAAACTGTATATCATTAGCCTCTTTTGTGACGAATAAGAAGCACTCCATCAAATCTTTATATTCTTCAAACAAACTCATTAGTTTATATCTGTATCTAGAATCATATAAGATTTAGGTGATAAATATCTAACCACTGACAAAATCTTTATAGTCTCTTCAAGCTTCAAATTGAATATGTGCACTATATTATCATATAGATTTATGTAAGAATAGTGGTCAACATCAACTAACTAGCTTGTTTGTCTCTCAAAATAATATTTTATTCTTGTAGAATTCTTAATCTTTTTAAAATAACCTCCAAATTTCATCTTCAACTTGAAAAGCGGTTGCTCCATTTTAATAAGCCTGGACATAGAATAAGCAACTATTCATGATAAATTATATATGAAATAAAAATTAATATGATATAAAAATAAAAATAAAAATCATATTCAACAAAGAAGCAATAGATAAAAATTAATGTACTTGAATCATCCTTACTATGACATTAATTAATGTGTTTAAATTCTTTCCATCTTGTTAAAATAACATACAATAGAAAAAAATTAAATTAAAAATTTTTGCCTGTATGCCCTCCTAAACATCAAATTTTGCATGAATACCCTTTCAAAATTAATATTTATACCCTTATATATATATTTTTTTGCATATATACCCATTAGGGTATTTCAGTCATTTAAATTTTAAATCGTTAATTTTTTAATGGCGTTAGATGACGTAGGTATATATATATAAAATAAAGAAAAAGAAGGGTATACGTGCAAATCAAGTATTTTATAAAGATATACATGCCAATATCAATTTTGAAAGGGTATCCATGCAAATTTGGATGTTTAGAAGGGTATACGTTCAAAAATCCCTTTGTTTTACTTAATTATTTTTTGGTAGATATGGACCATTGGAGACTGGACCATAAGTAGATGTGATGTTATGGTTGGTGACTTCTGGGATTACTTGCTGAAGCAGTGGGATTTATGTTAATATTTGCAAGAATTACCTATAAAGTAGTATAGTTTCAACAGGCTATTTACCTTATTGAGTTATTTTGATGTGTGTTGCAGTCAAGAATGCCTTTACAGCCAGAGCTTCTACTTGAAGATGTTAGTCAGGACCATGCACACAAAATGGTGATGCCTTATAACTGGTCTAATGTTCAAATGTAACAGCACCATGTGCATTGTATTAATATTTGACATCATGCTATATACTGGACTTTTGTTCCATGTATGAGCTCCTCAGTTCTAATTACCATTTGGCAGATTTGCGTTGTGATTTTTGGATTTTAAGCTCTTGCAACATCTAAGAGTTCTGAGCTTGGCAAGACTGTTATTTCTAAGAAGATAGACAAACAGTACTGTTGCATGGTTGGTCATTAGATACTAGTTAGGTTTATATATACAGCTGTCTATGGTGTTTTTTTTTTTTTTAGTCACTAAAAGATTAAGTGAAAGGATGTTTATGATTAACGGAATTTTAGATAAAGGGTCGGTCTCAGAGCCTTTTTCTTTGACCATAATGAAGTTCTTCATTTTCCTTCAAAGTCACATTCAAATCTCGCATTCTGTTGTATGATGAGTTTGGTGTTTGATCCATTGTACAGGGTTTTTCACTTTTACACCATGGCTTTTGATGTTATCATTATTTTTTCCAAAAGTTGAATTATGATTTCTTAACTCTATGTTGTTTTCTGTTATGATTGGTATTAACTATTTCCATCACATCTGGGAGAAATACAGGTGACAATTGAGGATCATCCTCATTTGCCTGGGAAGCATGCATCTGTTCATCCATGTCGATATGGTGCTGTGATGAAAAAGATCATTGATGTTCTAATGTCACGTGGTGTTGAACCAGAAGTTGACAAGTAATATTCTTTACTGTGGCATGCTTGGTACTTTTTAAGCCTGTATATTGCATTCATGGTGGCCCAAAAATATTTTTATTTCTTGTGTTTTTTAAACGAAGATACCATCTTGTTATTAAATTGGCCAATTTGAATTAATGGTATACGTTCTCCATGAGCTCCTCATACCATGTGCAATATCACATTGATGCTCCCAATTTTTTGGTTTTATTATGCTGTTACCTGTTTATGTGACTTTCCCTTGCAGTTAATAACTGTCCTTTTTTACCTGTCCATATTAATGTTCTGGAGGGTGTGTAGACTGTATTAACAGTTTCCTCTCTGTATTCTTTTGAACTCTGCTTTCCTTATATTGCCTCTACACTTTATTGCAGGTACCTATTCTTACCTATTCTTATTCTTGAAATTTATGGCTTCGGTGATTCCCACCATTGAATATGACTACACTATGGACTTCGATCTCGGTAGTTCTAGTCACTGATAAGAGGTATGCAACTTGTTATTTAATTTTTGATCAAGTCAGTACTACAATTATCTGCACGTGTGAATATCATAATTAAATGCAATATCATAATAAGGAAATGTTTACACATATATATGAACCAAAGTTAATGCGCTTATTCTATATGCACTGCACCTTAAGTTGACTTGCTTTATTCTTATTCTCTCTTCTTTTTGTTGTCTTTTTTTCTTCTTTCTTTTTTTTTTCATTCATTCTTTTTTTTTTTTTTTTTTGGGTGTGGCCTCACAGGTGGGGTTGAGGGTTGTTGAATTAGCTTTGTTAATGTTTTGTATGACTCCATCAATAATGTAATCACTGTGACTTGACGAGCTGCACTCAGATTCTGATTTACAATTTGGCTTTAAGCAGGTGACAGGTAGGGTTGAGAAGGCGCTTGGAGTGGTCATGCATGTGAATTTGCAGCGTGTATCTCCGTAGCCAGCGTACATACCATGAGTTTTCATGCATGTCTGGATTATCAGTAACAGGATGGCAGCTTGTTCATACTCTTATATGGAAATGAAACAGTTTGACCGTTATTTACTACTAAAATAAATTAAACAAGAGGGGGAAAAAAAAGAGAGCATTGGTCCTATATCTAGAAAGCATCTTATACTTTTCTCATTAATAGTAAATTGTCTACTTCTATTACTGTTAAGGGCGCAGGTCTTTTGCGATACCTAAAAATTATCGTAGGATGCTGTGCATGGTTGGACATCATCCATTTTAAGATGGATGATTGTACACGTTTATGCGTGCGCATTAAAAAAAATTAAAAAGGAAGGAATATATAAACTCCAGAGTTATTTGGATAGCTGTCCATTTTATAATGGACGGCATCTAACCATACACAACAATCTGCAATATTTTTTAAATACCGTGGAGAATTTCGTTCCTATTGGATAACTGTGGCATCAAGCAGGAGTTCCGTCATCTTCTTATTTGTTCATTTTAGTTTATTAGGTTCGTCCTTCTTCCTTTAATGTGAAAATGCAGGGGAAGTGTGTCACTGGTTTACATTTTAAGTAATCAGGAGCATATATCATTTATTCTATGCTGACGACGTTCTTGTTTTGACCAGAGCCTCACAAGCTGACTATGATGCAGGTAACCGAGTATTTTAATAATTACCAGGTAGTATCTAATCTGAAGGTTCATAGGGGTAACTCTTATGTTAATTTTACCAACAGCTTTTTCAGCATAGACTCAAGCGCATTGTTATTGCTACCGTAGATTTGCCCCTTGGTGACAGACCTTTTACCATTGATCTCATCTTGCGGGTGCAGAGTAAATTAGCAGGTTAGCGCCAAGAGCATGTCACAGGCCGGTGTAACAACTTTTGTTTCAGACAGTGCTTAACTCCATTCCCAGTTAGCTGCCTTGTGGGTCCCGGATGGTATATTTTATGCTGTTTTAAAGATTATTCGGAAGTTTATTTGGGATAAGGCACCCAACAATGCGGGGAGGCATTATGTTGGTCTTCAATGTCTGATGTTTGCCTAAACCGAAGATGGGCGATGCACGTTGCGATGGCTGAGCATGTCAAGGGAAAGCTTCCCCGGGTCAAGTTTGTGCATAGGAGAAATGGCACGTTAGAAATGAGGAACGTCAGTCCCCTAGTCATGTGTCTTGGGCATGGCTAGCTGTTCTCCGTTCGTCCAGGTCCATTTAAGAGGGGTTGTAGCGCGTTATCGCAATTGGTGTCTCCTTCGTCCGCTGGTTATGTTTGTTGGGCATGGCGAGCTGTGCTCCATTCG
The DNA here is from genome assembly GCF_000442705.2 of Elaeis guineensis. NCBI lineage: Eukaryota > Viridiplantae > Streptophyta > Magnoliopsida > Arecales > Arecaceae > Elaeis > Elaeis guineensis. The sequence goes on along the minus strand of NC_026003.2, from coordinate 116,380,122 downwards.
CGCAGATGGGTTGTAGAATTGCTGTCTTCTTTTACTGCTGATCCATGGTCGCTGGACCGTTCTTTATCTGAAATCTACCTTTGTGAATATTTTAGATGATGCGAATATTTTGTACATCTTGGATAGTGTAAAAAATTCAACGTGAAGCACATTACTATACATAATTAATTCACGTAGCCATTGCTTTTCAATACACATTTAATTGTCTGTGATTTTACTTTTCACTTTGAAAATTTTGAACAACGAAAATATTTTTATCTTTTGAGAAAAATTATGATATTTTATATTTATATTATGACATCTTGCGTGTAGTAAGTTATAATTTTGATACAGGATGTCATAATATATCATAGGATATTATAATTTTTTTTAAAAAAAAAGATATTTTCGTCATTCAAAATTTTTAAATAAAAAAACGGAGCTGCAGACATTGAATATGCATTGAAAAATTGTTAGAAAAAAATATTCCTTCTATATTATGATATTTGAGTCATATTATAATATTTTACATGCATAATTTGATGCAGGATATCATAAGATGTCATAATTTTCTATACTAAATTATGATATCTTGCATATAAAAAATTATAATATATCACGTGATGTCATAATTTTTTTAAAAAATAAAAATATTTTTATCATACAAAATTTTGAAACGAAAAAATAAAATTTTAAATATTAAATACGTATTAAAAGATGATGACTACATAGATCAATCACATAAAATTATGCACTTCATATCAAAATTTCTATCCACAATCACATAAAACTATGCACTCCATATCAAAATTTCTATCCACAATACACAATATCTACGTTAGTTTTTGCTCTTATCCACAATAGTGTAGAGAATCCACCTCTTTAACAACAGAATTTTGGCCCTCACTTTGTTAATCTCTCTTTCATGTGCCCGACATCCTGATGGTGGTTAAGTCTAGATTATTTTATCCAGCACAAACTTGCTTGGTTGTCTATCATTTTCTGTTACAGGGTGCTGTCCACGCTAGGGGTCAACACTGCAATCACTGTGTCATGCTATGGAAGCGGCCTATTTTGCCTCCAGTTAGACCTTTGTGGAACCTGTTTCAGAAATCCGAATAGATTGCCTACCAAAAACTGCTTTATGCTATGCAATGAGCATATAAATAAAACCTGCCCATCTCCTCCAATTCATCATTTCTAATCTTCCTGCAATAAGCTGGAACTAGATACATCATGATCGTAGCCAATACATACCTGTTTAAATATGATTGTAAAGTGACCTAAAAACAAAAAAAGAAAATAAAACAATCGCTCCGCCACCACCACATCCCGCGCCATTTTTATCGGCTCATCAAGGGTTAAATGCAAAATATTGGGGAACCATATACTTCAATGCGATCTTTTTGGATATAATAAGGTATTTACACACATGCTGCAGATTAGGAACATCGGTCTAGTACAGTCCCAAGAGATTCCGCAGCAGGCTTGCAGGCACATCAAACTTCATCCCACCAAGGGACCAAGAGCAGAATGTGTCATTTTACCTTTAATCTCTCTGTGCAGAGACCAGCTTCTATATTGAACTTACAAATCACACATCATTCTGCTTTAGATGAAAAGACCAGATCATTCAAAACGATGTCGTGAAAGAAACAAAAAAATACCTAGAAGCTTTGCTCCACTGATTCTCACGAGTAGCCGGATTCATATGTACACATAGAGGGGACAGATGCCCCAGGACAAAAGCCGCATCAAACAATCAAAATTTTACCATGCCACTCACTCGAAAGAAATGTACATGATGCAAACTGTTAGAATCAACCGGAGCAACCTTAGAATTTCTTATTAGCTATTGCAGCCCGACTAATTGTATATTGTACAATGCCAGGTATGCAAGGGAACAATGGGCTCTCCACTGTACTTCGAAACAATTGAATGGAGGGGGTAGGCTGATCCAATAGTTCAATGGATGCGCGTGGGGCTTTACATAGATGACCTGAAAGTCATGTGCAGAAAGACCCACACCTTAAACATGGGCCACCCATTTCCTGCAAGCAGCCATGGATAGAGAGGGGCTGAAAATTCACCTACCCAATCAATCCCCCTCCCCCTCCCAAAGATATGTTACAAACACAAGCATGCGCACAGCCATGGAACTGTTGTTCACACGTATCTCAATGCCTTGGCTTTCCATCTCCAGCACAAATAGCTTGCACATCCTGATCATATATAGATAGGTTTGACATCATTGGGCCCAAAACTCACGCCACATGTTGGACACCTGCGTTGGCGATTTTCAAGGGTCCTTTGAACGCACGTATGACAGAACAAGTGGTAGCATTTGGCAATAACCACCTAGGTCCATGAGAAAAGAATCGTGTCAACATATGTGCACAGCAAAGAGAGTAGAAGCCAGATGATTAACATGATAGCACTTACTTATCACATGAAATAATCACATACTCCAGCCTCACGTTATTTAATATACGGCTTAAAGTACCAATAAAATGTCAATGTTGTCGTTTTCTATGCTCCAGTTATGTAAATCAAATAGGCTCCACAAGCAAGGAGAGAAATTTTTTTTTAAAAGATAAAAAGCTAAAAATCTACGTTGAGTTACCTCTTTTTGCCGGTCAAGGCAGACACTACACTTCAAGATTCCCCTGTATTCCTTTATTTCTTGCCGAAGCTTTTCCAGGACTAAAGAGCCCTCAGTTTGAGCCCTAAGATGTGCAGCTTTCCTTGTCATGACTTCCAAGTCCTCCTCTATTCTCTTCCTATTAAACCTGATTCAACAAAGAATTCATGAGCTTTAGCAACACAATCTCATCAAGACTACAATATAGAAGATTAGTAATGACTACCTCTCCATCTCTAGCTCTATTAGCAGCTCACTAACATCCAGTTGGCTTGTCTCCGCCTTCCTCTGTATTCCATCCAATGATTGCCTCAACTGCTGAGACTCACTCTGCACATCCAATAGCCTCCTCTGGGCATTCTCCAAAATAACAGAATTTTTCCCCCCATCCTCTGCAAGTTGCGCAACCTGCTCTGACCAAACTTTTAACTGCAAAAGGCACAGAATTAAACTTCAAGAACCCATTTCTTGGGGAATCTACCATTTAAAAAGTTACCTGCTCATCCAAGCATCCGACTTTCAGGTTGTATAAATCAAAGACTGAATTCACTTGCTGCAATTTTTGGTCCATTGCTTGTATTTCTGTTCGCAGCGCATTATTCAGTTGCCTTGCTCTCACACCCTCAACAACAAGCTAGACAAGGAATCATACAGAATGAGGCAGAACTTCAAAGAAATTCATAGAAATGCAGCACAAGAACTATTTTCACTGGTTATTCATTTTATAATTTTAATCTGTTCTTGCTAGCATCAGGCTGAGTGAAATGTTTGCCATAGTTACCAGAAGCAGATGTGGAAGCAGGGAGCTGGTGCAGGTAATGGGAAATTAAATGTGTACATGAGAAAAATGGTAAATGAGGAAATAGCTCTAGAGAATAGGAAGCCCTCCATTGGTATAAACTTTTTAGCTATAGAAAATGTATGTCATTTAACTCCAAACATCTTAAATCTAGATTCAAAGCAGACACCATTTACCTAACTAGGTCACTTATCCAAAGATAAGATATGTCCCATAACCTACTAAAATCCATGTAAGGTAATCATCAGAGTATTCTTAAGCCTCCAAGCTTCATAACCTCCCATATGGTTTCCATGCCATAAATCTGAAATTTTGTAAAGATATTATAGTCATGATATTTTTAAGTAGGCTTGAATCTCATCTTGCCTCGTCCCTTTAAGGCAAAGCTCTTTGAAAATGCCTTAAGGCTTATGGGTAAGTTATATGAAAGAGGCATAAATATTGTATCACACAAGACACACGTCTTATGCCCCTAAAATGCCTTTCATAGGTGCACATAATTAAGTTCTAATTACTCACAACCAATGGAAGCTAAGGTATCAATTTCATATTTCTGAATGTTTTTCTTTGTATCTAAAATGCCAAACTATGAGGCTATGTCATTGTAAATTTTAAGCTTCATGTAACGGTGATATTAAACCAATTAATTTTTTCCACACTTGAAGAATGAAGTTCTAGATCTTTACTAACAGTTAAGTAACCACCCCTAAACACAATAATCATTTCATTTATCTTGCATTTTCAAGCAATACTTCTCATTTTCCAACTGCTTTATTTGATGAAACATGCAGACATGACATGCCCTCTTTTCCTGCCCATGTACATATCAGTCTTTGATCTCCTGCAGTTCTGTACCATAATTAATTACTTAGACAACTTTAGAGGCAAATTTCTTTCCTAAAGATGCCATGACTAGCATTGAGGCCACCACTGCCCACAACCCCTCCCCTCTAGCCATTCAGAAACTAGCAAAATCATGTAAGTCCTTTCTATTCTGTCTATCCAAAGGAAGCACACTCCAGGCCACCTAATAAAATGGGGCATCAACTACCAGGCTGATACATTTCTAAATAAGAGTCAATAGGTTGAGAGCACATAAATGAACTTTTTTGTTTTACAGACCCCATTATTTTCTACAATGTATTGGAAAAAACACATTCCGATGACAACTGCAAAGCCAATAAGGCAGTCTAGGTGAGACAAGATTGACCAACCTAGCATCAATATCAACGATTGGATCCATGCAGTAATCATAAGGGTGAAGACCCCAGCCTATCCAAATGTTGTGAGCTTTCTGTGTGATTCTCCAAAATCAATAGGATGGAACCTGAAAATAATTCTTCTGATAATGTACCCAACAAACAGGGACTACTTTTTTTTTTTGCCGTTCCATACTATAAAAGTTGATTGTAGAAAAAATGAAAATCTCCAATATGCGGTTGATATCTGACGACAGAGAGAATCCCAAGAGAAGCAAGGGAACACCTAAAATTGAAAACCAGATATGATGAGATTCATATTGTCAGAATATTCTAAATGCTCACAGCAAGCTACATACTCCGGTCAAATGTCAATCTACGACAATTTTTGCAGCAAAGTCATCCAATAGCAAAAAGGATGCTGTACATTCTTTTGTTGATAAACTCAAAACCATCAGATCCTTTGATCCATACAACATCAGCCTGCAACTGCCTCTAAGGCTGAATTGAACATCAAAGCTATGTGACAGCTGTCCCACAGCTAAAAAACATGAGGCATCACATGTCAGAACCCTGACCACATGCATCCATGAACTAAAAATTTTTATGTTTCAAGTCATTCACTTTTGAATACCAACATTGTGTATAACAGTCCAAAAGAATACTTCACCAAAGCCAACATAATTTTTAAAAAAAAAAAAAAAACTGAAACTTTATCATTTTCATCATGTCCAACGAAGAGCTTAACTTGAGCACATCTTGAATTGCATCGATTTTCAGGTACAGATGAGGGAGACACGACCATTTTAGTTAAGGTCTGTTCTGGTGAAAGTTGAGGACAAGGATGCTGATGATACGATTTGGCCATTGCATGGCTGGCTCAAGTGAAACATGAGATGCAACTTCTTCTCTGTTTTTCTTACTAATCTTTGTTAAGAAAGATGGTTTGCAAAATACTAAGTCCTAGTATTAGATAATATATTTTTGTTTTATTTTCTCATTGCAGTCAAGTCCTACAAGAATTAGGCAATGAATCCAATATAGACAGGGAGGGTGTTACTCTTGAAGTTGAGGAAACCTATAGGCTATGGCTATAAAAAATGATGTAGTCTTTTGCATACATAATTGAGTTAATAAAATTTGAGTTTCCTTTTCTACCTTCTTTTGTGGTTTGAGGCCATGATGAGAGGTCAAGCAACCTCAATTTGAGTTTGCCTGATGATCTTGTGTATGTCCAGGACAGTTCTAACAAAGCCTTGTGAAGTCAAACATGTGTGACTGAAGGTGAAGCTGGAAACAAGTGCAAGGTCAAAGGTCAAGCTGGAAAAGGTGTAAGGCCTTATAAGTATCTTTATTACCAATTTATCTTAAACCCTACCTTATTCTCCATTTTATTTCATTATTTCCACTTCCGTTATCCATTAATTTATCTTGCTTTCACCTATCTTCTCTCCAATCTTCTCTTTGATTGCTTCCTAGCTGGCTTTCTTTTTTTTCTACCATTTTGCTCATTTTGTACGTAAATCTTACCTAAATTTTCCCCTTTGAAAAAACAGCGAGTATGAAAAATCCAATCCGAATAACATGTGTTCCCCAAAAACATTAGCAAGGCCTCCACTTAAAAAGAAGCTCTATATTAACAGCCTATTAACTATGCCAAAGTTAAGACAACTATTTGTGTTTTTACCCTTGAAAAATGATTATGGAACCTAACCAATAGGCCAAACTACAATGCATCCTCATTAAACAAAATGGCATGCTCTATAGAAGCTTCTTAATTATGTTTAATTTGCACAAAATGTCCTCAGATACTCCAAGCCAACATATGTGCACAGCATTCTTCCTTCTATTAAATGGTTTTATCAATTTTGCACACATATTGACAATTGGATTATTCACAATTCTTAGGTTCAACCTTTTCCATGATATGAAAAGAAAACAGTAAATGCTCCAGGACAAAGGGCTTCTTCCTTTACCATGCGATGTAATCATAATTTCTTTTTGCTGACCATAAAAAAGACTATGCATCTAACTTGTTATATTTCATAAATACATGCTTTTATAATTGTAAATGTCAGCATGCATGTCCATTTTAATTACCATGGGTATTGCGTATCACTATATCTAGAGAAGCAAATGCTTCATACACGTCTGGCTCCAAGTTTAATACCAGAATGCATGTAGTGGAGCAAGATAGCTTTCTTTGTAAAATCATGAACTGCTAAATCCTTGGAAAATGACACAAATGGCTACTGGAGGTCCGGTTTACATCCTATGATTCTAAATCTAGAAAATTTTGCTTTCTTATTCTAATCCTCTACATTGTAAAAAATAAAAATTGCAATTCTGTCTCACATACAATGATGATAATCATACCATGCTATCTAACAGAATGTAGTCTTACAAGGTGCTTTGACAATATTGAAGGAACAGACTATAAGCAATCCCAACTGCAGCCATTACAAATATAAATTTAAAAGTCACCTTGATGTTGTAATCATCTCTTTCTGTGATTTGCTGCAACAGCTGTTGATTTTGAGTTTGCATGTCTTCATATGCTTGCCCGATACTCTGCAAGAAATACGTGAAATATTTATTCTTAAATATACTTCCATCAATTACAACTGTCACGTTTAATAATGGTACAAGAGGAATTCTGGACCTCAATCTCAGATAAATAGGCTTCGCCTTCCTCATGTTTGGATTTCAGAGTCTCAGAGTGCTTGCATATTTCCCTGAATGAAATGTAACAGGAATTTCATCATTAACTTCTTCAAGCACAATAACAAAGGAAAAAGTCTAAACAACCCACCAGTTACTATTCCTCTGCTTGAACAAATACAAATATAGATCTTAAAATCAATAAAGTGCTAAGCTTTACAAGTTTAAATCAGTAAACAATGGATGGCTCTTGAGCTTCTAGATCATACACTAAGAACTAAGAAAAATGATATAATCGACTCCACTAACAATCAAGCACTGCTGCAACAATTATTAGCTGGCTTCATGAATCCACCTCACCAATCTTTCATGATACATGCTCCTCACTAAATTATAAAGGTTTGCAATCTCATTGCCCGCCCTGTACCCATACCATGTTGGTATAGCACTGGTACCAGGGTTGGAATGATACATGCTCTTTACAAAGTTATATCAAGGTTTGCAATCTCACTTCCAGATCTGTACCAGTATCGTGTTGGGAAAGCATTGGTACATCCAGTCCCAGGGTCAGTTCAGCATATTCAAGTAGGCGTAGTAGTCATAGTAGTAATAGTAGTACCGGGGCCTTCAGCATATTGTAGTAGTAGTAAGATTTAAGCTTCATGCAATCTGCAACATGTTAAATGTGAGGACTAGAACGTATATTGCAAGCAAAGTATGGCCATATATTAGTACGTTTACACATTTGTCTTCCTTCAATAGTCCAAGAGTCGTAAAAGAGAACAGAAACAAATACCTTCCAGAGTCTTCCAACTTCTGCCTCAGCTCTGCGATCTTCGCTTCAGCAGTGGCTAGTCTCTGCTGGGATATTGCTTCAGCTTCATTGGCTGCCTTAACACGAAGCTCCAATTTGTGTTCATCAAGGGATAACTTAATGCTTTGAACAAGAGCCCATGCCTTGTATTCCATGTCCCTAGATTCTATCACTTCTCTGCATAGCAACACCCCCCCAGGGGGAAAAATAAATAAAAATAAAACCAAGCAGCAATTTTGATGTTAAGAATCAGACAGACAGCAGATTAACATATATTAATGAGCAGAAGCACTGCCAGTTTTATATTGATGGCCTTTTTTGTTGCTTAACAGAATTTTTTTTTTTTTTAAAAAAAAAAAAGGTATGCCATCAACTTATAAAATCAATTAATCAACATACAGCGAAAAGCCAGTGACGCTTAAAAGCAAGCTGTCTCACCAGCAACTTTTGCATCACCAAACTAGATATTATATATGCAGTATGTACATATAGATATAGAGAGATTGAGAGAGAGGAAGACAAGAGAACTTCCACTTTTTCTTTCCATTCCTTAAATATTTTTAGGGAAGTCACCAGATAGAAAGAGGACTTAATCTGTTCAAGCAAAACCGTAGTGTAAATTATGAAAGAGTAAGAAATGGATAATACTCAAATAGGCTCTTACAAAGCATGTTAGAAAATCAAATCAGCTATGACCTGACCTAAGTCTTTTATTAACAAATTATTATAATCTGGATATGAACGGCTAAACCAGATTACCATACTACAATTGAGAGGCCTGTTAGTGAAACTCTTGCAAATCAGCGATAGACTTTGTTATAGTTATACATGCTCATCCAAAAAGCTTATAGCAATTCCGTGGAAACTTCAACTGAATGAAAACAGTATTCAGATGATCAGAAACACAGAACTAAACCTAATGACTTCCACTTACTGCACCCATGATAAGCATGTTGAAATCATGGAACAATATTTAAAAGTATATTGCAGAACAAAAGATTTATGAAAGCAAATTTTTCCTGATTAATGATGTCATGCACATAAGTGCATAGGTCACCAGGAGAGCCTATCTGAAGAATAGAAAATCCATGCAACTTCTGAGAAAGCAAAACAAAAGACAGATGTTGGTTATTTGGGAATCAAGGGAAAACTCAAATACCATGTATGGTTGACAGATGGAAATCAAGAACGGGAAAACCTTCCCTAGAAATCCATTCTTGGAAATCATTGGGAATGATTAGTTCTATTCCCTTGTTTGAATAAGTCCAGGTAAATTCCTAGAAAATGAAACCTGATAGCATATAATATAATATGCATTAATATATCAATATTAATATTAATATAATGGCGTTATTTATATTTAATAATAAATATTATTAGTATAGAATATTATTAATATTCTTGATGTTACAATAATATTGATATTACTAATGTTAGTTTCATATAATATATAAATAAAATAATGTAATATACATTAATTATATATAACACTATATAATCATAAGTTTATAATGATGCGAACTATATACCAATAACAGTGTACCATACTATATTATATAATATTTTCAAATTACTATTATAGCAATATCAGAATTAATTTTGTAACAAAATCTTAATCTTTTATAATGATTACATAACTCATGTTAATGTAATATAATTCTGGTAAACACTAATACTAATACTAAAACTATTATAACAATAATAAAAATATGCAAATATAAATAACATATAATATACAATATAATAGTATCGATGCAATACTATAATGACTAAAAAAACACATCATAATAATTATGAGAACATTATGGCAACAATATATAATATATTTTTAAAATAATATATCTACATATAATTTTTAATAAATTTTCTATTAAAAATATCATATTATCAATATTAATATAGTATGATTACATTATTAGAAAGTAATGCAAACAGAAATATAATTAATAATATAAATATTGTATTAGAATATTATAAAATGAATCCAATAATAATCATAGCAAGATATTCATAATATATATTATTGATGATAGCATTACTATGTCATAATATATAATATATTATACTATTCAACTATTGTTATAAATATTTTGTTCTTAAATATATTCAACAATTATTATAATATAATATCTGTATTAGTAGATTATTATTCATTTATCATTTCTATTTGTATTATTTTATAAAAAGTAATATAATATTAAGAATACAATGTAGCATAGTATAATATAATATAAAATTAAAACCAATACTATTAACTCTAGCAGATTAATATATTAGAATAAGATTAAGATTAGCATTTTGATCTTTGTAATATTAACATTTTTCAATATTTTATATTAAATATAATTTTAATACTATTTTATATTTTATAACATATTATAAACAAAATTTTAAATCTCATAGGGCAAGGGTGTCCCGGACCTCCCGATTTCTCCATGGAATGTCCCACCCTACTGTCTCGCCCCATCCCAGCAGCAATTTCGATCATAATAGATATCCTCCATCTCTCTCCCATTCTTCTTTGCTTCCTTTCTTTTTCTTCTACCTTCCTTTCTTTTTCTTCTACCTTTCTTTCTTTCCCTTCCTTTCCTTTTCTTTCTCTTATCCTTCCTTTATTTCCTTTTTCCTTTTTCTTCTTCTTTTTCTTTCTCTTGCTTTCCTTTTTCTTCTCCCTCCCTTTCTTTCTTTTATTTTTCTTCTACTTTCCTTTCTTTTTTTTTCTTTTCTTCATCTTTACTTCCTTTCTTTCCTCTTTCTCCTTCTCTCCCCATGTGGATGGATTTCAAACTTCAAAGTTCCAACCCCATCACGGTCCTGTTTTCTCATGAAACAGAACGGGACGACTGAAACACCCCCCATCCCATCGAAACTTAAAATCTTGATTATATATATAATATAATTGTATTATACATCTATGTCGTTCCAATAATGTTACTATAATTATTACAAACTGTTCAACTATAATATATATGTATTATTAATATATTATCCAAAATATTATATTACATTAGTGATAATAATATATAATTATATCATTCGATGGATAATAAATTACTATAATATATGTCAGGTAAACAATTAATAATAATAATATAATATACAAAAAACCATTGTTATTTTGTTACTAGGGGAAAAATTCCGAGGTCTCCCTTGGATGCCGTTTGACCTTTCTCGTTAGAATCCTATACCCATGGAAATCAGCATTCCTAAAATGAATTACTAAACATGCGAATAGGTTGGATGGGAACCTCATAGGCTCATATCCATTCACACCTCCTAATTCCTGTCAACCAGACATGGCCTAGAGGAAACTTTTTGAACGAGAATGTGGCGGTCTCTAGCCACCATAAAATTTGCCTCCCCCAGAGGTGGCAATTTTGAGAAAGAAATGTAAGAGAGAGAGAGAAAGAGAGAAATCTCTTTTGCACAATTTAGTTAAGAAAAGAGCTATCCAAGCTAAACAAGTAAAAAGTCTTCTTCAAAAGCTTTCTCCTTGATTACCAAACAATGGAAAATTCTGTACATCCTTTTGTTTTCTTTTCTTTTCTTGTCTCCTACAGAAAAAAAATTATTTTTCTTTCACTTCAAATAGAACTTAAAGGATTTGGCATTCCAATTTAAGTTTATCAAGGAGAATAAAATGAGCACTTGCTAGATTAATACTTCTATCTTATTAATATGTATAGGGTGATCTTTCTTGCTTAAGGACTCAATCACAACAGTTTTCAAAAAATGATGCTCTCATAATCAATGAACTTAACATTCGAAACGTTACAAGTCTCACATCTCACCCACATTGTAATCATCAGCATCAAGACACTAAACTCCAAAGAAAATTATAAAACTATTTCTTCTCTCCCTGTATTAAGTCATTCAATTGTAATGTGACAATATATAAAAAGGCCACCCAAATTTTTTGGTAAGCACACTAATTCAAATAAAATATTGATAAACTAATAAGGATCCACTGGCATGAATAAAAATCATAGAGCCAAGGTCCTGTTAATAGAAACATGACAAATGATTGGTGTACTCATAGGAAATTTTGCAAAACAAAAAAAAAAAAAAGAAGGGCCCCAAGCAATGCTTGAATAGGCCAACAGCAGCACAGCTCTTTGGTCTGGAGCCTCCAGCCAAATTCAAGGACCAAATCAGAACTGAGCCAGACCTGTACTGACCTTGGAGAAAATTAAGAGCCTGTTGCTCTCCGCTGAGGCCATAAGTCCTCAATGGTTTGTGTGCTGGTTGTGGTGTGAGGGGTTACATCTAAAAAGATCCAGATTGTCCATTACAATGGGCAACCTGAATCAAAATTTTAATACTTAATTCCAGGTATAATACCTTAACCATCACCTAATCACATCCCTCTCGATTCCCCTCACTATTCTCTCCCCCGCATGGCATTGCCTCTATTGCATTCCCAACCATGGCCATCCATCAATGTCAATCTTTCATAAGTCTTCACTTGGGAAGTATGGTCTTAGGAGAGTTGTTATTGCACCCAAACCCCAGCTAATCCCTCCTCGCTCTCCTCTCCCTTGGCCATAACTTGAAGGCCTGCTTTCTCAGACATTACCACCAAAGCCCCACCCTAGGACAATGCAACCACCAACAGAAGCAACCCACTCCTGACCTCTTTCCTCCTCCCTCATCTGCTCCCATGATATGGAAGCCCAAAAAAATTTGCTAAAATATCAAAAAGCCTTCTTTCATGGTTTGGGACCAATAATTGCCTGAGGAGTAACCTCGCTTCCTTCAGAAAGAAGAGAAAGGCCACCCTCAGTCCTCATTCCCCTACTTCTATTCAGCCAAACCTCCTTTTCTTTAGATGGGGCATGAGCCGAAGCCCAGGCAGTTTTGAACTAATTTTGGCCAGGCCTGGCCTGATTTCAGCACTAATTTAAAAAGGCAGAGGTGCATGGCAAGGCATCCGGAAAATGGAAGAGACAAGGCATAAGTCATGTTGATTTTACTAAAAGGTTTAAAAATGTATCAAAAAAAAGTAAAGGATATAGATATTACACTCGCACATGACTACAGTAATTGGCATGGATAGCATATCTCACACCAATATGCACAAAACTTAATGACAACGACACCATCAAACCACATCTAGATTTGAATTCGATTCCACACACGATGTGATGCAAAACACATCAAAAGAGATCCATTTCTTCAGATAACCAAACTTGTATGCTTCCCACACAAGGCACAGCTTAAAAATATAGGGTGTGCAGTTCACATGAACTGCCTAACTGGACACCCGTCACATTATAAAGCCTCCAGATGTTCTACAGAGCCTTCCCTTCAGGCATAAAATAAGGCAATCCTCAAAAAACCTTTCTAAAAAATGCCAATAAGAGTTCAGAACGAAAGCAAGACACTCCAGTATACAAAAGCCCCTGCAAAATTCAATGCCTTAAAAGAACGTAAAATGCAAGAAGTTTCAAGTGGTTTTATATTAAAGAATAAAACTTGCTACCTGGAATCAGTGAATTCACGTCTATACATCTCTAGAAATAGCTTCAACTCTTGATTAGTCTGTCTTAAATCTTGAACCTACATCACCATAAACATGCAACCTATAGTAAAGCAGGATACAGCAAGTGCAAATATAAAATAGAAAACAAACAAATATATCATTTAATACATCATAACGGGAGGGAGCAGAGATAGAAAAAATAGCTTAAAGAATACCTTAGATCTACCAAATAGAGAATTGGTTACCATGACATTTACAGGTAATGTAAAACTATCACAAAGACTATCACCAGATGAGTTGTCAATTTAATAACAAATCAAAGTCAAACATGATGGTATAAATGTAGGTTATTTGTTTAATGTATGCAACAATGATATGTGTGGGCCTTTAGTCCAATTTGGCAAGAAAGGAGACATGCACGCATATGATGAATGTGGCAAGTTGAGGATGGGCATGTTGAGAACAAAGAGCGATCTCAAAATCAGTACACTATGTAAATTAGAACTAGCACTAACAGGAAAAGAAAATAAAGTAAATCCTTCTGAAATTGTTTAGAAATAAGCAAAAGATCGAATCAAAATATTGAAAAAGTTGGAGAAGTACCAAGAAGACTAGGTGCAAAATCACCTTAAGGTGCTTGCCATTTCAAAGTATTTTAGCTGTTGATATGATTCAACAACTCAGTAGCAAACAAGACATATCATTTACATTTTAGGTTTATGAAAGAGGTTGTGCGTGGGATGTATTTTCACGTCACCATCTTGTATAGGCAATTAATATGGATAACTATAACTGAAAAGCCATATCCTATCTAATCTGATGTAACTAATTAGGCAACTTTAATAATCTTCCATTCCTCTCACATGCTAAATACTAAGTTAACAGAAACATGATTCTCCAAGTTCTTTTTCTTATTCAATAATCTACAGAACAGGGAAGAACTCCTACAAAACCTCCAGAGCACCCAACCTTGATAAAGGTGGCAGTCAGTCCCAGGTTTTCAATACAACCATTTGAAATAATCACCAGGCTAGCCAGCATGCTATATTTCCAACTTTTTCAAAGATCATGGCTAGTTTTTTCAGTCTTAAACTACGACTTCTCCGATTCCTAAATTCAAGCTTCAATCAAAAGAAAAAAAGAAAACCTCCTTCCCAGTTTGGGGCAACCTTTGAAAACAATCCAAAACAAGTGTCTGAATCCCAGTCCCAGGAGCCGTATTGGTCTGGGGCTGGGTTGAAACACACTCATCCCGAAACTTGGGACAAGCTGGAATCTCGGTGATTCATCGGACCCCCATTTTTTTGTTTCTTTTTTTATTGTTTAAAGGTTTTTGGGAGTTTTGTCAAAATTTAGGTTTTACGATAGGTTACTTAAAGCTGATAGTTAGGTTTATGGTGCTGGCACCAATACTAGCGCATTGAAAATACATGCAAAAATAACAATAAATTTGAATGAGACACCAATATCAATCATATGATCCAAAAAAAAAAAAGAATTTTAATAGAATCTGTTTTCCTTATGATATAAATAAATTTGGCTTCCTTTCAATGTCATGAATTTTCTTCCATCAAAAAAAAAATCTTGTTATATGTGCAAAGATTTCATTCATCTCACTACTATACAGAAGTGTTGAGATGGCAACAATAATCCCTTAGCAGTTGTAAAATGTTGGGACCAAATTTATTTGTATATCCACCAAAAATCACATTTTTATTTGCCCTCTTTTCTCATTTACCATGTAAGCCCTCGAACAGTTTCCATCTGTAAAAGATATTATGAGAGCTTAACCTAGCTAGTTCACAAGACCAAGTACAACAATGTTATTGCCTACACCGATACTACCTCCACTCTCCAGAAATATTTATTGAGGAATTGGTCCCTCAAATACACACACACACACATGTATATATGTGTCTTTTACTAACTACAAAAATCTATTATAACTCTCCAAAGAAGAAGAAGAAAAGAGCATAATAGTTCTATATCGAATTTCAGCATTAAAGTGTCACAATTCATGTTGCATGAGTGGCTCATTCATAAAGTGAATTTTGAATATTTTAGGTGTACACCCTTCATTCCAACATAGCCTATGGCAGGTATGATACCTATGAATAGTACAACTGCATATTATCTACCATTCAGACAGCCCAATATCCTGCAATAAGAACTGATATTACTCATACAGATCTTAAAATATTGATATCAGAATCCATATCATTCTTGATTCATGTTGTCATAGAACCTAGCATGCAAGCAATCTGACACCTTTTAGTCAGTCCTTCCCAATAAAATTGCAATAGTCAATTTTAGGCAAGAACCATCCTACTCTAGGAAGGCCTTTTTGTTCACAAATAACCTTGAATAAAGCAGAATAAAGTTCACTTATCCAAATTTATTTCAGCCAAGCAACTTTTCTTGCACCCTATAAAATAGGAATAGGGAAGGGTACTTCTGGAATTCAGAAAAGCTGAAAAGCAGTTTCAGGTACTTGTCCCCTTTAACCTGGCCAAAACTATTTGGTCATTATAGCCAAATAGTTTTTCTAGGTTAAGAAGGAACAGAGTCCCGAAGTTATGTGTTTATTCACAATTAAACTTATGCAGTGAACAAGCAGGACCTAGGTTATTATTGATTTTAGGATCTAGTTCACAAGAATATCTTTGTGTATCCAGACATTTACCTTAGTTGTAACTTGTAACTGTTTGCTTGAAACAAAAGAACAACAATAACAAATCAACCAATAATCAGAAGGCAAGACTTTGAAAATCCACCAGCCCATTTCATTTATTTACTTGAACTAGTAAACGTGGCTTGTTATCAGTTGTTGGTAAGCTGAAAATAAAAATTGATGTACAGAAGATAGCATACCACAGTCTGCAGTTTGTTTACTTCAGAAAGCTGGTTGGCAGATCTATCAGATAAAGATTCCAGCTCATTCTCCTACAGCAAGAACATAGTTTAAGTCCTTCCAATGATGTAATATGGACAAACTAATGTAGATGCTTTGTTTATGACCTAAAGGACAAACCCTTACCTTCCTCCTTAACCTGCTAGAAAGAGATTGAACTTCTCCTCGTAGAGAATGGAGCTCTGAAGCAGCTTCCTTGTATTTACTAAGTTCACTTTGCATGATCCCCATATCCTTAGGTAATGATGATACAAGTGCTTTGAATTCTGCAATAATTTTTTTCCTACCTGAAATGCACGATGGTGATGCCTAAAAAGACTGTATTGAATGACAAGGTGAAAAGAAGTTCTGCTGATGTTCTGAAGTGGAACCAAACAAAGTTTTCAAGATACCTGGTTCTCTTGAAGCCTCTTCAAGCTTGGTCTCCAACAGAATCCTTTCCTCAGCTAGTTTCTGTAACCTCTGCTCTAGCTCAGCAGTTCTAGATTCAGAAAAGGCAGATTCTCTCCAAGATATGTCAGCAAGATCAATTTTCAAACTCATTTCCTTTTCATGCCAAACAAAGTTGTCTCTTTCAACCTATTGTAATAATTACAGCAAACAATTTCAGCATACCAAGAAGTGAGTCACAACCAACATATCTACATAGACTACTTATATCTACCAACCAGTTATCACCTGTAATTTCTCCAAAGATGTCTGACACTGATCCATTTCTGCCTTTGATTTTTCTAGCTGATCATTCAGCAATTGAAAAGCTTTGGATGAAGATATATTCTTGATATCCATTAAAGTATTCTGCAAATTATTTTCCCCAGCACAATGAAATTTCAACTGTAATCAGAAAAACTGGAAAATATAGAATATAAAACATGATTAGGTCGTATGTTAAACTGATAACTGAAAATAAACAACAAAACTGACCTGCAACTTAGCTAACTTCTTCAAAATTTCAATTCTTTCTTCATGTAGACTCCTAATCTCTACCAGCCGGCTTGAAGCTAAATTCTGGTCAAAATACCCAAACCAAAGCATGAAACCATCACTGTATCACATCAATTAAAGAGCTGCTAAATACCACAAGAAATTAAGTGCTGATATCTACCGTCAGTTCCTTGAGTGCAGACTCCAGATCTTGAAGTTCTTTTTGTTTATCTCTGACGTTATCTCCACCAGCATGTTTATTTCCTAAAGTTGGAAAAAGAAATGGTCTCCCCTGTGTTGTGTCTCTTTGTGCCTTGAGGGTTGCCAGTTTACAATTGCTTTCTTCCAATTCAGCAATAGTACTTGCCAACTCCTCTTCACAAACAAAGTAGCAGCAATAATACATAATTATGTTGTGTTAAAGAAACAGGGCAAGTAACTCAACATTATGTAAAACACACACACATAAACACATTACACATATACTAATTATTTGTCCAGATTGGTGCCTACAAGGTGGTTCCCTGTAGAAGAATTGGACATGTCCTTGAATGTAATCAACAATCTTCATGCACAACTTATGAACAAAAAGTTGTTAACTCCACTATTAAAGATGTAACATGATTTTTGTTGCAAGAATGCAAGCATACACTGCATGTATGATATGGAAATTTTAAGGGCATCTTCTAATAGATTTCACAAAAATACCTGTCAAACGTTTATGCTCAGCCTTATTTTTAGCATCTGCATCTTGATGGTTCTGAAACTTATCTGCCAATGGTCTGTGTTTCAGATGAAGATCACCTAATGCCACTACAAAGTTCCCAAGTTCTGCATGCAGATCATTAGTGGTCTTCCGTAATTGTCTGCTGGGCTCTATGGTGCACCCAACCAAAACAGATCAGACAAATTTCAAACACAAACTCGAAGTGAAAACTGTTGAAATAATAATTTGCAACATGAACTTGGAGTTACCATCTTCTGAAAGAGCCACCAGGACAGCAGCGGCAAGTTCCTCATTTAGATGGCGCACATCATTAAATGAAGCTATAATTTTCTGTAAGATTTTTTTTGCCATAAACTGCATTGCTGCTACACCATCTTCCTTTTGACTAGAGGATACAGAATTTGAACTTTCAGTATCACCGGCTTCTATGAGTCTGCTTAAAAAATCATCCTCTATAGGGCAGGATGCTCCATCTGAATGAGAAATTAGCAATCTGATATAAGCATTTGCTAATCCAGCAACTAAAGAAAGGACTATATGAGAAAGGTAACACCGGAAACGGATTAAGATGATTTGAAAACAGAATTATCAGTTCTATTGAGCACATAACTTGATATGCTGGTCGAACAGTGTCATACATACAGAAGCTCATTTGCATACAATATCCCAGACCAAAAAAAAAAAAACAAAGAAAGAAAAAAATCAAGGAAAAAGACCTGAGCTAAACCTGACCCATGGCAGCAACTCCTATAATATGAAAACCCTCGGCCCTTGCAACTCCAACATCCATTACCTTATCATCTCAAACAAAAGAAGGATTTCAAGGTTACATCTTTAAGGATTTCAAGTGCGGTTCTGCTAGCCACCGTGTGACAAGCCAAGCCAATATTGGCACCAGTATGGGTTGGCATGAAACCAATCAAAATCATTTTTTTTACTTTATTTTTATTTTTACTTTATTTTTATTTTTCTTTTGCATAAGCACAGAACAGCACGTGGCATGCTACAGTCAGCACAGCAATATTGCCAAGATGCATGTGACAGACCAAGTACCAGCACCTGCTTCTAAAACCTGGTTACAGATTAAACTAGCAGGCCTACCAAATTTCTGCTACAAATAAATCTACAAATCATATAGTGCTTTGAAATGCCAAGAAATACCAATGAAGTAATTGGTATACCATATATTCCTTTGAACAGTATATAGCTTTACAATAGGCATCACCAGGAAAAATAATTTAAGATCATTACTTCTTCAAATGTCTAGTGTCTTATTAATATGTCTTGCAGAAGCACTTTCTATCCACAAAGCAACAAAACAAAAGAGAGAAGGGAAAAATAAGAACAACAAGACTTTGACTAAAGCATGGTAAGTCTTCTATTTTTGAAAAAAAAAAATGGCATGAGATGTGCATTAAAACTCAAAAGCCAGCTTAGACTTTACTGAAAGCTTTTTCATCTAATACTTATGTAGCAAGCTTTGCAAAAAGTGCATATGTGCATTCCCCATCCCCCCAGTGGAGCAATTTCTTTGAATAAGCTGTTAGGAAAAAAATCAATAGTTTTCTTGTTAATCCACACAAGTTTCTAAGGCAGCACCATAAAGCACTCAAATCAAATATCTATATATGCACGAATTTTCATAAATAGTAATCTTTTGAACATAAGTAAAACTTTTAATTGTTTGTCCAATTTTTGCTAAAACTAATCTCTAAAGAACAAGCACTGGACAAATTTATCAGAAAGAAGGCTACAAAGTCTCACCTTCTAACATATGAGGATGTCTTAAATCATATCCATCATTTGTAGATCCACTTGTACAAACAGAAAGCGATTCCAAATCACCAGCAAGCTGTTGAAACATCCATGAAAATATTATTTAATGCAACGCACAAGATTAGGTGGAATATCATAATCAAGTAGAACAAAAGGTTGCTTACTCTCTCCCAGGAGTTATTGACCACAAGTAATGTGTCCCTGTAATTCGTATGTTTCTCTTTCAGCTGATTGAATTTATTCTCAAGAGAAAGATACTCAACTTTCTGAGCTTCTACTTGCTCGACCAGCTTTCGATTTTTGTATTGAAGGACAGCAACATCAAGCTACAAGAATTAAATTACCAGAACAAATTACTTTATATCACAAAAAAGGAAAAAAAATAGAGACAAGCATTTGTCACAAGTGTAGCTTTTTCACTGAGTGTTTGCAGAACTATCAAGCCTATATACATCCAGAACAGGCCGGCCTTTCCTGTTAAGGATAACTCAAAATATTTGGTGTCGTGACTATACAGAATGTATCAGTAACAGCAATAATGAAACCAGCAGCTCTCCCCCGCCCCCCACCCCCCCCGAAAAAAAAAAAAAAGACAAAAAAGAAGAAGAAACCTTCAAGCATACTTCGGTAGGAATTGACTGCTAAAATAGTATTCAAGCATGCGTCCTTCAAGGAAAAGATCTAGTACATCAAATATGACATGGGGGGAAAAAATTATAGATGGTCAGTCTATAATATGACATCAAACGTTAGCATTATAATATAATATAATATAATGTATGTGTGTATGTATGTATCTATGTATGCTGGTTTGCACCCAGAGCTGGTTGCTTCATCTTGTGATGGGTATACAATTGCTCAGGACAAACACAAAACTCGGTTATTAAAATTTAAGATAAAACAATCTATCTTTTTATCCTAACAGCCTGAAGTCTATCAAAAACCTATGCTTGTCCTAAAATTATTAACAAGCCTGCATCTTTCCTTTCAGATAAGTTTATCAAAAGATAAATAAACCAACATAACACAAGGAAGGATTTTCCCTTCAAACAATCACTCTTCTCAAATTAAAAGGCACAAATTCAATTTTAAGTTCTTATCAGATCACATGATGCAACTAAATGCTAGCTATTAAGCATTCATGAGAAAAGAATAAAGAGCAAATGTACACAAGAACACTTCGAAAGCTTCAGATGTTATGGTTTCAACTTAAAATAATTATGCATTACATAATGCATATTATAAATACCTTCAGAATGGTTAAAATGAGGTGCAAGATCTAATTAAGGGTGTAGTTGAATAACCTTGTAACTTCCTAAAATCTTTTTAATAAAGAATATTATTCCTGCAAAATGTACAAGAGCCAACATCCGCAAAAACCATGCAGGCACCACTAGAGACGAATTTCAGTAACTAAAAAATGTAACCACATCTTTCACAAGAACTTGATGCTGTCTAGAATAATGAAGACATGGAAGAAAGCAGGTTCATTAACCTATGTAGAAGATTCTTGCCACTAGGGGTAGTGCGTGCCTCAAACATGCCCATATCACATATGTGCCACATATCATGTAGCTTTAATTATGAGCCTCGAGGTAATTGGAATAGCCAAACCTCAACATGAGAAGAACCTCTAATTAAAAGCATTAGATACATCAAATAATATAAATGTCAACTAGTCTCATGGAAAACTGATTTGAAGGTTTCATTCAATCGTCAATTTAATTAACCCAACCTAGCTAGGTGCCAAGTAGCATATGGAATGATTCCCACTGAGATTTCGATTCATCCCCTTCTCAACTGAAAATTTCATATCTGAAATTGCATGTATACCCACATGAATTTACTATTCATGAGCACGCTCATAAATTTGTTTGCAAGTATACCCTTATAAATATCTGAAATTACATATATACACTTGCAAATTTATTGTTTGTGTGTACACCCTTATAAATTATTTCTTTTTATGTATATATACTTGCAAATTTACTATTTGCTGCATACACTTTTTTTTGTGCACATCTACCTTTATCGAGTTAAGGTTATACACATAAAAAGAAATAATTTATAAGGGCATACACAATATATATATATATATATATATATATATATATATATATATATATATATATATATATATATATATATATATATATAGAAATAGTTTATAACGGTAGGCATGCAAAAAGAAATAATTTACAAGGGTGTACACATAAGTACTGCAAGGGTATGGAAGCAGTTTTAGATTTTAATAAAGGTATATATATGCAAAAAAAAAAAAAAAAATTATATGAGTATACATGCAAATTGCAAATTTGGGAGGATATTCACATAACTTAAAATATTGACAAGGATATACATGCAAAAAACCCAAAAATAAAATACAACATGTATTTGCTTTCCAATGTAAGTCTATCTTTTTCTTTGGCACATAAACAAATGTGACACATGCGCCCACAAAACAACTATGCAACATAGATATGAGTCAACAATCAGACAGTAACAACATCCTCTCCTCTGCTGCAGCATTTAACAGTTACTCCAAAAGTTTTATGAAATCATACTGGATTTCATCAATTGAAAGAGACTCTAAAAACAACATCGCAGTTAATCTATCTTGTCATATACTAACTATGAAAGTTGAAATTTTTAGATGATAAACTTGTAACAATTTAAGTCTTATATCTTGTGCATCAACTGGAATTTTCCTTGTATTTGATCGCCTAACAACAAAACAATTAACTTCATAAAAGCAACCCAAAAAACTAAAAATCAAAATCTTGAAACTGCAGTGTATGATTGGTGAACACATCAACCAAATCCTTGGATCAATCCACTCAATTACTTTCTTTAACGCAAGAACACTAGCTAATCAATATGCTATAACCATCACAAGTGCCCCTCTAATCTTACAAGATTCATCTCCTCCCAACCCTAGAGATTACATAAATGGTCCACGGAAAAGAACACTCTTAGATACCACAATCATATAAAATCATCACAAACTACCAGTAGGGAGGCGTTCATGAAATCCATAGAGATCATACCTTCTTGTCATCTGAGCAAGGTGCCAGCGGCTGCTTCTTGGCAGCTGCTCCGGCAGTGGGGGATATGGAGCTGAAATGGCGCCGCTTCCGGTCCGGCTCGCCAGTGCTCCCCATACATACTAAGAAAAAAGAAACCCTAGACAACTGCCCCACAGTTACATGTGGGCTTCAAAAGGAGCCCAATTTCCCACTGGAGAAACCAAAGATCGATCCAAGAACTGGTTTTTTTTCCTTTGCCCAAATCGAAATTTATCAAACCCTAATTCAAAGATCACCAAAAAAACCACAAAAAGGATGGATGAAAAAAAAGTTCCAGCAAAACTAGGGCAACAAGGCAGCTAAAGACTTCAACTTTTTTTCTAGCGAGAATGGGATCCTTTCTTCTCCTCTACCCACCAAGTAGGCCAAAAATCGAGTGGATATGGGAATTCTTGGGAAGGGAAGCAATGAGGGGTGGGAGTTGGGGCCTGGAGCTCAGGGAGGTTCTTAGATATGAAGCGAGGAACACGCGAGCACACCAAAGAGAAGAGAGAGAGAGAGAGAAGAAGAGAGAGAATAATATTAGGATTATGCGGCCACGGTACCAAAGGGATTTGTTTTTAGGAACTCATGAGGGTATTATTGTCATTCAATAAGATATGATCGGGTCACCGCCCAGCGTCCTTGGACCGGCACTTGCTCTGCCTGGAGCCTGGAGACGCCTCGGTGACAATCTGCGTTCACCGGAGGTGACTAGCAAGTTCCATCGACTGGCCGGTAGGCTTTTCCATGGAATTTGGGACTGGGAACGGCGTGGAATTTTTGGCCAGTACCAGCACCGGTGAACGAAGACGGTGAATTTAGTATGACGAACGGTTGCTTAGATACAGGCTATCAGCCTATCAGGAGGCCCGTACGCTGAAAAGCCAATGGACGGTTCTTAACAAACTCTGACGGTGGTTTCACGGCCCCCATGTATCATCCACCGGTTACTTTATTTTGACGGGGTCCAAGGGAGTCCGCAAACGCTCCACGAGTAAGGTAGCTTTAGAAAAATAAAAGAAGAAGAAAAAATATTTTACTTTGAAATAAAATCAAAAGGGCATCCCGTTGTTCATATGATTTTTTTCTTTTTTTTTTTTTCCTCTTTGAAAGGAAGGAAGATCTATTCTCGTACTAATCACCCTTGCCCAATTATTCAATGATGCACCTGTAATTGTTTCGAACTGTACGCAGCCTTGTACGTTCTTCCTTCTAGATTCTTCAAGAACTTGGAAGGCCCATTCACTGCTAATATGGGATCCACATTGTACAATGAATTTGTATGAAATATTAAAAAAATTAAAAAAAAAATTCGATGGTACTCCCTTACAACATAATTTTTGATAGAATTTTAACTAAATCTATATACAGAAAATTATAAACTATTTAAAAACTTTTAATATTATCATGAACTTCAATTTAGTAAAATCAAATCATTTAACTTTTAAATTCATTTAATTTGGATCCTGACCATCGATTTTGTCTGACTATCATGACAAAATTTTCATATGATATCATCTCTTGCATCATCTCCTTCTGTCATACAAGCAGGCCATATGATATTGCACGACAATTCTATCGTAGTAACTAAACGAAATTCACAACCAAGATCCAAATTAAATAAATTTAAAAATTATATGACTTAGTAACACTAAATTAAAGATTACGAGGAAAGTGAAAATCTTCAAATAGTTCAAGATTTTTTACAAAATCAATCATATAATCAATTATTAAATTTATAATTTAATGACAAATTATACCTAAATTTATTTTTTACAATTAAATTAATTGATCATGATAAATATCAAAAAAGTACATATGCCATCATTGAACAATCTATCATAAATTTAACTTACCAGGCAGTAAAATGGATTGATTAATTAATTTATAAATATTAACACAAAGTTATACATGTAAGCAAAAGGTAGTGTAGAAATCAACAGCACAATCACTTGATTTTTTTTTTTTTTGAAAAAGAGAAATTAGAAAATTATACATAAAATTACTTGTCATATCAGGTTATAAAAAATATATATGGAAAAAAGCAAAAAGAAAAAAATTCATAGAATATTTTTTTTAAGTTGTAGATTGGACAAAAATATAGAAACAAATTTTCTAAAAGATAATCCTAATAATGTTGGTGGAATAATGTATAAAAAAGGGAAAAACAATTGTATTGGCGAAATATTTTTTGTATAAAAAATTTATGCAGATGCCTGCATGGAAAGTGAGTGCCTTTCTTGTATATGATTGGTTCCATACTTTATCCATGCATCCCAGTAAATCAAGACCATAGCTAGCTGGCACATGTCATGATCCACATCATTGAGCCAGTAATAGATCTTCTAAACCCTAAAGTGATCGCATCTTCGCTCACTCTCCGATCTACTCCTCTCCCTCCAGTGGCACCCACCTCCTCCCTCCCACTCCACCCCCTCTCCATCGCTATCTCGCCATCATGCTGTCACCTAACGACTACTTCACTGTGGTCCACCATATCATCGGCATAGTCTATTGCAACTTCTACCTGAAGCATGGCATAAATCATCTCTATCTCCCCCTTCCACTTCAAACCTTGTCTTCTACATCATTTGTGCTACTAACCCCACAGCCCTACTCTTCGCCCTCCACATCTTCACTCAAGCTCGCTCTCACCCCTCCTATTGTCCCTCCACACTGAGTTTGATGCCCTCCTCCTCTCCCTCATCTGTGCATATTTATGGTCTCACCTCTAATCCATTTGCTACTAATATGCAAACCCTCTTTGTCCCTCTTTCTTCAGCTAATTCACTGTCATCATTGATGCTTATAGCCATGCCGCCTTGCACAATCGAGCCGTTGAGGTCTTCAACTGCTTCTCTTACTTCTCCTGCTGCTGGACTATGCCTACCTACATCGCCCTGCTCTCCACCCTCTATTATGTGATGGGCATGCCCTCTACTACGGATATTTTTTTTGGCACTTTGCCAATAGAGAATTTCAGACTTCCCTTTAAAATATCAACAAATATCATCATGGAGGAGCTTTAAACTCCCTTTTTATGTATTGTATAAATGTGAATCTCAAACAGCATTTAAGTACAAATCACAAGGCAAAATAGTGATGAGGATGGTTAGATGTGATCCATAGTTTGATTAGTTACTCCCATATGTTTCCATACATGAGGTAAAATGCATTCTTAAGATTGAAAGCATCGGCTCATCCTAAATATATATATCTTTAGAAGAAACTTTTGTATATACCCTTGCAAATATGAGGTATCACATATTTATTACCTTTTTATATTAATATATATTAAAAAAGATTAAATTCAATTTGTATTGGAAAGAGTTATTTTCACATCATATTTTAAGGGAATTTGATGCAAAAAAGTAATTAAGCCATATAATATTAAAATAATTGTTTATTAGTGTAGTCAACAGTAAATCTAAGTAACATTTCAAAATAGGGCAAATTAAAGGGTATATAAGTACATAACTATTGTTAAAGGGTGAATATGTAATCTCAGTGCTTATTAATGAATCAGAGAGAGAAAACTCAATCTCTCTCCAAAATTTTGAAAAATTAGAAGAAAAGTCATGAAAAATTCATCTAAAATATTAGAAAAATTAAAAAAAATTATTTAAATATGTTGAAGTTATGTAAAAGTTAGTTGTTAGTAGTAGAACTTTTGAAGTATTTAAAAGTTAAGTTTTTGAGAAGTAGAATTTTGAGAAATAGAACTTTTATAAAAATTTATTTGTTATTCAGTAACTATGTTTCTTAACCAAATGGCATGCGCTCTAGAATATCTGTTGCAAGATTTATTGGTGGGAGCATATATATATTACCTTTTAGTTGTCATGCATTCCAACGTCTCCTTGCGCTATTCTCATGCATTTACATCATTTTATCTTTATTTCCTGTAGGATGCAACGTACAAATACTATGAGGTTATCCTTGTTGATGCGGCTCACAATGCAATTTGCAATGTATCCAAGGATCAACTGGATCTGAAAGGGTACCCACAAACATCGTGAGCTTCGTGGACTGTCTTCAGCTGGGAAGAATACTATGAGGTTATCCTTGTTGATGCGGCTCACAATGCAATTTGCAATGTATCCAAGGATCAACTGGATCTGAAAGGTTGAGCTTCGTGGACTGTCTTCAGCTGGGAAGAAATACCGTGGCCTCCGTGGCAAAGGTCACCTGCATCACAAGGCCAGGCCATATCGCAGGGCAACCTGGAAGAGGAACCAGACACCGTCCCTTCGCCGATATCGTTGAGCTTGTTTATTTGGCTGGTGTTTTCTGGATTTTATTCCAGTTAAGCTCAACTGTTTGCGTTCCTGCCATTTTTGTTGCGTTTGTTTAAGCTGCTGCTCGACTTTGGAAACGCGCTCAAGTCTTGAAGTTATAGCAGTTTATGGCCTTTTGCTTTTGTGGTACATTTATTTATCTCACTTCATGTTTGGTGGCGCATTTATGCTAGATTCATGTATTGCTTCAACTCTTCTGGTGGTTTTGCTTTCAAGTTGCTTCCAATGCGGCCTTTAGGAACCAGCATGTGTCTGTCGACGTTAAACTTTAGATAAATTCTGAAACATTATTGAATATAATATAATATGATATGATATGATATAATTATGATATACTGTATTATAACAAGATAAAATAACATAGCTAACATCAGTTAATATTTATGATATAATATTCTACGAGAATATCTACGTAGCTCCTTAGTAGCTTTTCTAGGATCAGGAATATTGGATTCATGCGAGCTGAACCCATACTTTGCATGAATCAATATACTCCAAGAATTGTTAGGTATACACAACTGACTTGGCTGCCATCATAGTAAGAACATTATGTCTTACCGATAAAGATGGAATTCAAATACCACCGTCCTCATGAGTTGAGCGATAAATGCCATCCCAAGATATAAGATGGATTCTTCTTGCACTATGCCACAGAAAATTCCTCACGGATTGCTCTACTCTGTGCAGAACCCGTTCTCTGTATCGCAGTGTTGGTCATCAAGTAATCAGACATAGAGGCAAGCACCGGTTTGATGAGTACTACTCTCCCCATCATAGAATTTAATTTTCCTACCTTTCAATTTATCAGTAACCATGTGCAAAAGACTACTAAAATCAGAAGCCATAGCCCTTTTGGCCTGATGCAGGACCTCTCAAACACTGCCAAGTAGAATCGAATTCAAAGATGGATAAAATGAGTATTTGATCTTTGGGCTGAAATTGACAACTGAGATATTTATATTCACTCTTTGACAGAAGACCAACAGTATTCCTTCGCTATTTTTCTGAACAACTAAATATTAGATGCAATGGCCCGGGCAACAACAGAGTCATTTGCAAACAAGAGATGAGAAACTGAGCTTGTCACGCCCCGAATCCAATATTCGGATTGGATACGTGATAGCCGCATACTCCTTAGGACAAACTCTAAAGAATATATAAGATCAAAAATAATTCATTATAATATCTTAATATCTATAAATAATAATAATCTATTTTCATAACAATGAGCAAAATTTATATAATTACAGATTCAATTCCTTCTATCATCCATCTGGATATCAATAATGCTCTATCTATTCATCCGCTCACTCGCAAATCCAAACTATAGTCAATCATGAGCATCCTGTAATTCTGAGAAGTAAAAGAGAAATGAAGGGATGTGAGCTTTACAGTCCAATAAGAACCCACATATCATACCATTATAATAATATAATCTGAAAATAGCAATAAACATAAAATCTCATATCAAATGACCAGAATAATACAAACATCCGTATAAATATATGTCAATTATTTATCTTGTCAAAAGAGAAGTATTATTATATATCACCAGTGAAAGCCTTTTATTCAGCATGAATTTCATGTCTTGTCATCTGTTTCTCTTATCGCATATCCAGTTTTTTTAATCCTTTCTTTCCGGCTTTGGATTAATCAAGATCATGTCTTAATTCTTGATCTGACCCAAAATCCCATGCATAAGTCCGTGGGAGCTATTCCAGGTATGAGCTCCTGACAGAATGTCTCAGGCATAAGCTCTTGGCGGACCATCCTGGGCATAAGCTCCTAGAGACTATCCTACGTATGAAAGCCTGTGAGTGCTGTTTCAGGCATAAGCTCCTGGTACGCTGTTCCAGACATGAACTCCTGACCGACTGATCCACGTATAAGCCCATGGAGACTGTCCTAGGTATAAACTCCTGGCAAGCTGCTCCAGGCATGAGCTTCTAGCGGACTGTTCCATATGACAAGGCTAGTCCAAATTATATCTTTTTCATTTAATTATTACATGTTGATTTCACCAATTCAATTTCGATTTACAGTATGATTAAAATAGATATATCGTATCCATATAATCATATTATCAATCACTGACATACATACATATTAACACATAATATATGTACATTGAAAAATTATACAAAAAATAATAGTATCTCAATATAATAAATCATCAATATGAATTTAACGATATAAAAATAAAGATACAAATCCAATAATAAAAATAGTATATATAATGGTGATCATGTATAGAGATTCTTACCTCTATCGATGATCGATCTAAATATAGAAATCAATGAGCTCTTCAATCTATGAATCCAAAATCAAGATATTTTACTCAATACCTTCTCTTACAACAATTGCATCTCTACACGATGAGGATTAAATATAAAAATCATATGCAATTAAGGACAAAAAAATTATGAAAATATCCTAAAATCACAAGCTTAGGACATCTCCTAAGATCAACCAATATCTAGATTTGTCTAAGTATCTAGACCCTCCACTGATCCATAAGATTTTTAGAGAGAAAAAATTATGAAAAGAGATAAATTTTAGAGAGAGAAAGTGGAGAGGCAAATTAGAGAGAGAAAGTAGATTTTTTAGAGAGAAAAAGTGGAAACTTAACTTAGAGAGAACATAGAGGGAAGAAAGAGAAATTCTCTCTCTCTCTTTTCTTTCTTTTTTTTCTCTCTCTTTTTTTTTTCACAGGAATAGAGGACCCATGCATCTGCTTTCCCTTCTTCCTTCATGGTACAGGGGAGGTCTTCCTCCCGAAGTTGGAAGGTCCTCCTCCCAGACAGCGATCCTCATGGCCAAAGAGACAGTCCTCGCAGCAACAACTGGCCAGGTCCAGTGATCGACGCCAGCCAACGACGATGGCAAAAAATCAAAGATGAGTAGAAAATAGAGGATTCGAGAAGAACCATGATTTTCAATGGATTTTTGACAAAAAATTTAGCAAAAGTTCAAGATTAAAACCCATAGAACTTTGTGGAAAATTGATTAAAAGTATTTACCTGCTCTTCGACTGGGATTGATCCGATTCTTGACAGCCAAGCAAGGGTAAACCATTGGCAATCCAAGAAAAAATAAGGCAGTGAATTGATGATTTTTTGGTGAGGAAATCAGAGGAATTACATCCTTTAAATAGGCTTCTAATGGGAAGGATTTAGAGTTTGATCTCAATGCAAACTCCTTGTGATTTTAGGAATTAAAGCGAAGAAGAACTCCTTCAGGAGTTCTTTTGTGAAATTTTGGATTTCCACCAAATTTTCAGCACCTGCAACGCACGTACTGACCTATTATTATTATTATTTTTTTATTTTACCACATTAATATTCATGTAGATGGGATTTTCTAATTAGGTTGGGGGTATTATATTCTCCCCCCTTAGAAATAATTTCGTCCTAAAAATTAAATACCTCAAGCTCACTCATCATTTACATCATCCTTTGAGAGCTTCCAGTGGCCTCCCTCTCAAAATACTTGCTTCATAGGGTCTCAACATGCCGTGGCATCCCAAAACTCAATTCTTTCACTTTACAGTACATATCAAATTCTCTTAATCTCTTTCAAAAGAATATTAGCCTACCGACCTTGGATTAAACATTATAATTACTTGCCCTTAAAATTGACTGCTTTGATTTATTTCACTCAGAAAATACTATTGGCTCAGTCTACCCTTAATAAAAGGCTTGAGTATCGGTAGCTCCCCCCCCCTTTTTTTTAGCATCATCTATGTTTAACACAGACTTTTATTTTAAAAAAACTTCAAGTCTCTTACATCCATATGGAGTATAATGTTAAATCTTAAAAATAAGATCTATGTTAAAACATTCTAGGTTTTAGCCTAACAAAAAAAAACTGTCAAGCTGTTAACAATAAACTTGAGATGTTTAAGATTTTTTAGCATTATCTGTCATGAAATAACCTATTGACAAAAATTACACAGCTATGATCAAATTAGATAAAAAATCAGCACATTCTTTCATTATCAATAAAATTCTTCCTTATTTGCAACTAATATATTCCATCATAATATCTTTTGAGTCAAAGAATTAGTATTTCTAATCAATTTAAAGCACCATGCTTTTGCTGCACACTCTGATCTTAATTTATCAAATTATATAGGTTTATCGAAAGATAAAAATATCTTTGTATGTTATATCAATCAAAGATAGATCCAACCTTCAAATTTTATATAAAATTTAG
Organism: Elaeis guineensis; assembly: GCF_000442705.2. Taxonomy (NCBI): domain Eukaryota; kingdom Viridiplantae; phylum Streptophyta; class Magnoliopsida; order Arecales; family Arecaceae; genus Elaeis; species Elaeis guineensis. The sequence continues at coordinate 116,348,628 of NC_026003.2, read as the reverse complement.
AGCAAAATTTTAAGTTTCCTTTTCTTTACTATCTCTTGGGCATAGCACATCAAAATTAAATCTTCATCCATTTTCTATATTTGAAATCATCTCATAAGCTTCACCACTCCTCAAGAATCCAACATGTCGAGAATTAATTTGAGTTAGTCTTTGATTTACCTTACAATCATTTAAACAACTTTCAAACCAATCTTTCTTTGCAAAAGAATTAACTCTAACTTAAACAAACTAGAAGAACTCAAGTCAACATCTTTGTAAGTAGAATTAAGTTGGTTATTTCTTGTAAAGCTTCCTTCATCACAACCCGTAACATCAATCGATAAATCTAGACAAAATCTTATCCCTTATGTGTTAAGATTTATATAAGTCATTCAAAATTTAATAATAGCAAGATATCTTAGATCAGCTCAGAAATTTGAACTTTGATTTGAATAATTATTACAATCCACTATCTTCAACAATCACAAGAAAAATTAAGAAATCTAATCCAAAGATAAAAATATGAATTATTAAAGATTTTATCATAATGTGCATATCATACTCTAACAAAATCAATTTTCTAATTCAATTTAACAATAATATCAAAATACCTTAGATCCATTTAAAAAAGTAAACTTTTAATTTGAAATTCAATACAATTTGAAAGATCAAGAAATCAGATCTAAATATGATATTTTGAATAACCAAAGATTTTATCAAGATGTGTATCTCATATTCTTATAATAAAATTTAAGTATATTTTTCATCTAAATTTGAGTTTCATAGATGACTTCTTATAGGTTCAATGCTCAAAAATATTTCTCTCTCATATGATGTAATTTCTTCTTAAATCACATCCTAACTAACTTTCTTCTGATAAGTCTAAAAATTTTATAATGTTCAAACAAATAACATCGAAATCAAAAAAATTATCATGATCTTCATCCATATAAGTTTAGCATTTCAAAATCATCGAGAATACTCAACACAATATATCAATATCTCCCACTTCATTTCAGGGTCAACACTTTTCATACTTAGATCAACCCTACTAATTGAAATCTAAGATATAACTCATCAATTTCATTATAGATATTATATACCACTTATGCATAAATTTCATCATAGTATCTATTGATTCGAAATTCAAATATTGAATCTTTTTTGCTATATCTATCATATCTCTAATAATCATAACCTCAAGTTCAAATATCACTAAAGTCACAATCTTGAATAATTATAATCTTAAACTCAAATATCACTTAAGTCATATTCTCTAATGATCATAGCATAAACTCTAATATCATTCTATCACATCCTTAATGATCATAATCTTAAGCTCTGATATTATCTATCATACTCTATTGATTATAATCCCAGAGTTTTGATATTACTTATGTCACAGTCTCTAGTAACCTTAAACCTAAGTTCTGATACCATTCTGTCACGCTCCGAACCCAACATCCGGATTGGATATATGATGGCCCCACACTTCTTAGGATAAATCCTAAAGAATATGCAAGATCAAAAATAATTCATTACAATATCTCAATATCTATAAATAATAATGGTCTATTTTCTTAACAATAACCAAAATTTATATAATTACAGATTCAATTTCTTCTATCATCCCATTGGATATCAATAATGCTCTATTATTCATCCACTCACCTACAAATTCAAACTATAGCCAATCACGAGCATCCTGTAACTCTGAAAAGAAAAAGAGAAATGGAAATGTATAAGCTTTACGGCCCAGTAATAATCTCACATATCACACCATTATAATAATATAATTTGAAAATAGTAATAAACATAAAATCTCATATCAAATGATCAAAATAATACAAACATCCGTATAAACATACGTCAATTATTTATCTTGTCAAAAGAGAAGTGTTATCATATATCACTAGTGAAAGCCTTTTATTCAGCATGAATTTCATGTCTTGTCATTTGTTTCTCTTATCACATATCCAGTTTTCTTAATCTTTTCTTTTCGACTTTGGACTAATCAAAATCATACTTCAATTCTTGGTCTGACCCAAAATCCCATGCGTAAGTCCGTGGGAGCTGTCCTAAGCATGAGCTCCTGACGAGCTGTACCAGACATAAGCTTTTGACGGGCTATCCTAGATATAAGCTCTTAGAGACTGTCCCACATATGAAAATCCGTGGGGGCTGTCCCAGTCATAAGCACCTGACAGGCTATCTCAGGTATGAGCTCCTGGCTGGCTGATCCACGTATAAGTCTGTGGAGGTTGTCCTAGGTATAAGCTCCTGACAGGCTGTCCCCAGGCATGAACTTCTAACGGACTATTTTACATAACGAAACTAGTCTAAACCATATTTTTTTCATTTAATTATTACATGTTGATTTCATCAATTCAATTTTGATTTATAGTATGATCAAAATAGATATGTCGTATCCATATAATCATATCATCAATTAGTGGCATACATACATATTAACACATAATATATGTACATTGAAAAATCATACAAGAAATAATAGTATCTCAATATGATAATCCATCAACACAAATTCAATGATATAAAATCAAAGATACAAATCCAACAATAAAAAGAGATAAAATTTTAGAGCGAGAAAGTGGAAAGATAAATTAGAGAGAGAACGTGAGATTTTTAGAGAGAGAAAATAGAAACTCAATTCAGAGAGAACAGAGAGGAAAGAGAGAGAAATTCTCTCTCTTTTTTTTTTCTTTTTTTCCCTCTTTTTTTTTCCTATGGGAACAGAAGACCCATGCATCCTCTTCCCCTTCTTCCTTCATGGTACAAGGGAGGTCTTCCTCCCAAAGCTGAAAGGTCCTGCTCCTAGCTAGCGACCCTTATGGCCAGAGAGATAGTCCTCGACGGCAACAACCAGCCAGGTCCAGTGACCGGCGGCAGCCAACTGTGATGGTAGAAAATCAAAGATGAGCAGAAAATAGAGGATTCGAGAAGAACCATGATTCTCAATGGATTTTTCACAAAAAATTTGGCAAAAGCTCCAGATTAAAACCCATAGAACTTTGTGGGAAATTGATTAAAGGTATTTACCTGCTCTTCGACTGGGTTTGATCCGATTCTTGGCAGCCAAGCAAGGGTAAACCATCGGCAATCCAAGGAAAAATAAGGCAGTAAATTGATGATTTTTCGATGAGGAAATCAGAGGAATTACATCCTTTAAATAGGCTTCTAATGAGAAGAATTTAGAGTTTGATCTCAACGCAAACTCGTGATTTTAGAAATTAAACCAGAGAAGAACTCCATGAGAGTTCTTTTGTGAAATTTTGGATTCCCACCAAATTTTCAGCACCTGCAACGCACGTGCTGGCCTATTATTATTATTATTTTTTTTTCATTTTTGCCACATTAATATTCTTGTAGATGGGGTTTTCTAATTAGGTTGGGGTATCACAGAGCTTATTGGATTTGCTGGCCAATAAGTTGTCAATGCACCTTGTTGCACTGCAAAGTCAAGCTATCTTGAAAGGGCATCAGCACATGAATAAATATGGTGATAAAAGACACCCTTGACGCAATCCAATTAAAGAGAAGTATTCAGTTAGCTCACTGTTAGCATCATCTAGCTCATTGTACGCATTATACTTGTCTCTTGTCTTCCTTGTGTCAGTAGAGGAACTTGATATCATTTCATGAGTCTGTAAACAGTTCAGAGTCTCTTTTGGTCAGTATCAGTTTACTTATCGCTGTGATGTAAGTTTTGTTTCATATAATTTTGCAATCCATATTTAACAAATTCTTCAGATTGTTTATAGCCAAACATGAAGGTTTCCTTCTTCGATATGGAGAAGGATATTATTATTTTCATTTATCTTGTTACCATCCAACCCTTCCTCCAATTAAATGGGCTACGAGCACAAACAGAATGGTAAACTTTGGGAATTAGTGGTGGTGGTATGTGGTGAATGTAAATGGATCAGTCGGCAGAACCAATCATTGTAGGTCTGTAAACCATTCCCAGCGTTTGATAATATACCTTGACGGAAACAGTGGATCTCAAAAAAACTAGACGAAATAAGCTTCAGCTCTTTTTCCTATTTTGCTATTCCTTTCACTTCAGCTGCAATGGTCCTCTGAAGAGCTTGCAATGGTCCTCCGAAGAGCCATGCAGAGTTTTATTCTTGTGCTGGAACTTGAGAATGTATTAGAGTGTTCAGATAGGGTTTAGCGAGGTATTTATAAATTCCGGGCCATGTTTTAAGGTTTTCTTAAGATTTATATATAATTTTAACGGTAACTATGCTGATCCTGGTGTCATAATGATTATTTCTGTTACTTTTGTTATTCCCATATATCCTGTAAAATATCGGTTGTTGGTGACCTCAGCTGGAACCTTTTGCTAGGAAACGTCATGATTATAGCTGGCCGCCCAGAATTAAATTAAAAGGGAGCAGGCTATAGTTTTAGTGTCTCAAATGCACCAAGAGATTGCTGATGAGTTGCTCTTATTCAAGCTCTTGTCAATTGTCTGTCTGAAGAAATGAGCTCTTGTCAATGGTCTTTTTTTTTTTTGCCTCTTCCTATTTCACTCTACTTTTCATTCTTCCCACTTTTCGCTTTGTAAATATCTGATTACTGAATAAATGCTGGGTGGCTATGTGCCTCCCTTGGACCTCAAAAAGAAGAAATGAGCATTTGAAACGATTATGATGGTGCAAAAGGATGTACGGTGCATATTTTTTCCTTCTTTTTTTTGTTAAAGAGAAAAAGTCAAGTGTTTTATCTTCTCAGGTCTACAGAATACACTATTCAGCTGGGGACCAGCACGTGCCAACTCTTGATATCGACCTCTCTTTGTGCTTACCATGATCTCTCTAAAATCGATGTTTAATTCTAGGCCAAAGCAGATTCAGATGAGAGAAGGGCCTATCAAGCGTATGCAACCAATTGGCAGCGCCTCTAAATTTTCTTGGACTACCGAGTCTAGATGAAGGTGAAAGATAACAGATTTTAGCATGGGTTTTGCTACGGTGCTTTTTTTTAATAAAAAAATATTTTAGGCATTACATATTATCATTTTGTGTACATAATTTTTTAAAAATAATATTTTATTTTATTTTATTCCCTTTCTTCTTTCTTTCTTGGCACGTGGCTTCTCCATGCCCTCCTCCCCCTGTGCCACCTGTAGCTCCTCCGCGCCCATCTTGGGCCCCCCGCCCGTAGCTCCTTCACTCTCGTCTCCATCTCCCATAACACCCCCTAGCGCTAGCAACTCTTCTGCCCCCCAACCCCATACCCACAGCTCCTTTGCACCGCCCTCGCCCAACTCTACGCTTGTGGTCCCACCCACGCCCCCCCTCCCCCCACCGATGGTGCTATTGCTGCTCTGTGCTATCCTCCCAAGTGTCTGCCGCTGCTCTGCACACCCCCTTACGATGGCCTATGGCTAGGCATCCGCGGCTACTCTGTGTCCTTCCTGAATGATCTGCGGCTTCTCTGCATCACTGCCTCCCTGATGTACACCCGCAATTTCCACTCAAACACCTCTGTCAGCAGCCCGTGGCAGCTCTGCATCACCGTCCCTTCCGGCATGCCCTACAGTTCTCACCCGCTCCCATCGGCGGCACGCGGCTGATCCATGCCACCATCCCTCCCGGTATGCACCCGTGGTTCTTCCCTCATACCAGCAGCCCACGGCTGCTCTACGCCACCATCCCTCTACCCCTCCCCCCACCAATGGTGGCCTGCAGCTGCTTTATGCCACCATCCCTCTCGGTGCCCACCTATGATTTTCCCTTCCTCCAGCTTTCGGTGGTCCATGAAGAAAGCTTATTAAAAAAAAAATAATTTAATTATGATATGAAATAATTATAATCTTTGAAATATTTACCACACTGGTCATGTACATTGAGACCTTAATTAATCAGTTGAAATATGAGTGATCCACGTTTAATCTAACGATCAAAAATAGATAAATAATAAAAAAATTAAGATATCTTTTTGAGCACCTTAGCAAAACCTTTTTAATATTGAAGTTGCTGCAGTTTGTCTCAAAGATGCATATAAGCCAAAAAGCCAAAATGTCAAATGAAACGGATAATTAAAACTCAAATAAGATGGGCTCACAGTCATTCATATTCTTTCATGACCATGGCACCAGTTCAAACTAGGTGGCTAATTAGTAGAAGGAAAAATCCATCTGTGGAGCCTGAATATTGGATTTACATGAAGTGGCATATGCATGGCAATGGCAAATCAAATTTGAGAAAAACTTGGTGAGGCATGCATCGATCTCATCTTTTGCAACTCATCATATCCGTCTAAAATTAATTCGAGCAGTCCAAGCCAAAAATCCCATACATCGAAATCGGCACTGTACATGTCCCCAAATTAGATTTGAGGACTAGCAGATATGTTCTTATATCTCTGTAGCACTTTCTTATTGGAGTTTCTGTTACTGAAGTTACTTGCAGTAGAATTTTGCTGTCGCCCAATTGTCTGCTCCAATATGGTGTTTGGGATGGATCCAACCTCTGTGCGGACATTAACTCACCGCTTTTATATTGCACCAATCTCCAAATAGCTCATAGGATGGGAACTCAAAAAATATATTTTTCTCACGACATCATTTGCATATTGTCACCAGATTGAGGAGCAGCACGAAGACTAGCATCTACTAAAGAATTCAGCTAGACCTCTTGAGTGGTCTTTTTGTCGAAGCTAGATTCTTAGCATTGCTGTTCTTCTAATTGGGGTGACGGCAGCAGATTCCCACAAAGGAAGGTCCAAACTGAGGAGGAAGCTTTGCGTGGGCTCCATGGTTTGTAATTTTGCCGGCAGCATCCCGCCAACTCACCCCCGGCATCAAAAAATCCCACTAACGACATTTGTTGGAGTGCTCCTGGATCTTGCTTTAATTTATTCTAAGTTACTACAGGATTTCCTTCCACTCTCAAAAAAATTATCAAAAGAAAGCTGACCACGTGTGTTTTCAAAGAAAATAGTGAGGTAAACGTCCCAGTCTGTTTCATACTTTCATTGTAGTAGTGAGGGGGTCATCATGTAGAGGTCTAGCCAGACCAGGCCAAACTCTACATGTCAAATCCAGTCTCTTAGAATGCGTCCAAAGAAAACATCATGGAGAATATTATTGAATTTATCGGTAAAAAGGGAAGAAATAACTCGACTTATCACTTGAACGGGTCCAAATTGTATCTTTTGCATAAAAAAATAATTAATCTTTTTTTTTTCGCATCATCGATCATTGAATCATGTATTGCATATATCTCAGAGCATAATGAACTCTTTCTTTCATCTGCCCCTGCCTGTATAAATTTCACAGCCGTTATTGTGCGTTTTAACTGTGTATATTGTGAAAAAGGATGAATCATTCTTTCATGGGAAAAATACAACACAAACGCCAATTAAACTTCGTATAAAATGAATAATTACATTCCTTTGCTTGGAGATAAGATTCGAGCGGTTTTCTTAAACATAGAAACACATCCTCATTAATGTCAAATATTACTCGGACACCATGCACAAGCAAGATAATCTCCACTCTATGGATTTTTTGACCTCCATGTGCGAGTAGGTTGAATCTCCACTTTGTAGGTCCCTTGACATCCATATATAAATAAGTTTAAGCCCTCATTTAATAAATTTTGGATGATTGCTCCACCAAAAAAGTTCTCCATGTTCTGATATCTCTTTTTAGAAAGTTAATTCAAGCGTTAAACTACCTGTTGCGGCCAATCCCCTCGTCGTCTGATCACCGGGAACGAGCACCTGCAAAAAAAAGTCCGCACCGACCGGAGGCGGCTCCGGCGGGAACCCTCCGACGGTCAAGTCAGAGAGGAGACTAGGCAACAGTGAGAAAAAAGCAAAGAACTCAATAAGAGAGAGAGGGCAAGCCTGTGAGTTTTTTTAGAACCCCTAGCACTGTAGCCTTCCCCGATATATATAGTGGAGCGTAGTATGGCGCCGTCATTAATGGCGCAGACAATTGAGGAATTGTCAACTCACTATAGACTGTCAGAGTCACCGTGAAAGTGTCACGTCGCCGTGGGGCTGTCAAATCACTTGGGTTGACAATGCCCTAGGCGGGATAATGCCCTTAGGCGGCAGTGCCGCATGCTGCTGTTAGGACTGACAGACTCTGACAGTAGTACGGCGATCGGAGGATTCGACCGATCTTAGGTCGATGGCCAACTGAGCGGTGTCGGGTGGAGATTCGGACCCCTCCGATGGTCAGTCGGGCACGTCGCGGGAGTCGGCCATCGGACCCCCTGGTGCAGTCGGTCGGGAGAGCGAAAAAGGTCTGCCCGACCGACATATTCTCGGTCGGTAGAGAGCCGTTGATCGGTCGGTAACGGCACCCGACGATCGGTCGGTCGGTCGGTCGGTCGGGTATGTCCGATTATAAGTCGGCATGAGCGGGGTCGGTCGGTATTCCCCAACAGTTGCCCCCCTCCACTCCTGAGTCGGACGGTGCACTGGCCGATGTCTTCGTTTGGGCAGTAACGCCGGGCGAAAAGGAGTGGATTCACTGTGTGCCAAGTTCCGACCGTACCGCGGGTCGATATGATGTCAGGCGTCTCATGAATGTCGAGCGATTCGCTGGCGTCAGATGTCCAGTCGGTGTCAGATGTCCCGTCCCATCGGTGTCAGACGTCCTGTCGGTGCCAGGTGTCATGTCGGTGTCGGACGTCTTGTAGGTGTCGGATGTCCCGCCGGTGTCAGACGTCCTGTCGGTGTCAGACGTCTCGTCCCATCGGGAAGGGAAACCGTCGATCCCGCCGTCCCTTCGGAGATACGAAACGTCGCGGCCTTTACGCCACGTGGCGTGCGGCCATTGGGACGGGTTCGTTGGAGCGGATGGAGGTGACGTGGCTCGATCTGAAGATAGGTGCGTCGAACCGTCGGGCCGACGGACGGTCCGGATGATGCCACCTGGCAAGATCTGGGGAGTCCTCGTTGGTCGTGCCTTCATCTCGACCGTCGGGGGTACTATATATACACGGTCGCCCCTATTCAGTTTTTTACCCCCCCTCATTTCGCTGTCGAGACTCTGCCCGCGTAATTCCTTATTCCAGGTACTCTCCTCCGCTTCCCTTCTTCTTAGGAGTTCCTTCTCCTTCTTCTGAGGGCCATCATCATCTTCACCATCTCCTCCTTCTTTATTTCCTGCCATTCGCTTCAGTCCATGGCTAGAACGTCTCCACGAGGTGGTCGGTCGGGAGAGCCGACTGACGACACTCGATCGACCCCGGAGGTGGAGGTCTCTTCACTTTCAAGGCCGAACGTCGATCGGCTCCGGGAGCAATACCGCATCCCGGAGCAGTTTCGGCTGTTCGCCCCTGATGCCGATGGTCGGGTTAACAGCCCGCCTGAGGGCCAGGTGGCCTTCTACTTGGAGGACCTCCGGGCCGGCCTTCGTTTTTCAGTTCCGGAGTTTGTCCGAAATATTCTCGACTATTACGGACTGTGCCCGGCACAACTCGTGCCGAACTCAGTTCGGCTGATAGTCAGCTTTGCGCTTCTGTGTCGGCTTTTGCTGACCGATCCTCGGATCTCCCTCTTTCGAGCTTTCTTCGTCCTCCGACCCCATCCTAAAGCCCGAGGGTGGTGGTACTTCAATCCTCGGAAGGGGCTTTTCTTCATCACTGGTCTTCCGTCGTCCATTCACGGATGGAAGAATCAGTTCTTCTTCGCATCGTCTTCCACTCCTTGGGGGTTCCCTGTCCGTTGGGGGAATCCCCGAACCGAACCGAATGAGAACAGTCGGGTGGAAGCCGAAGATCGAGAAGACTTTCACCGGCTAAAAGATATCTCGGTGCCGAAGCAGAGGGCGCTCGTCACCGAGCAGGCCCTGTACGATGCCGGCCTCAGTCCGATCCCTCGCTTAGGTCAATTTTTTATTTTTCTTCTTCTTTTTCTTCTTTTTATTTTTTCTTTACGGTACTGACCGTCTGTTGTTGTTCGCAGATATGCCATCGAGATCACGATTGACGGCAGCCGACGTACGTCAGTACGCCGTCCGAAAGAGGCCGGCGCAAGGGGCCGGACCGTCGTGGCCTCCCAAGAGGCCCCAAGCAGCTCCGCCGAGCGAACCGACTGGGTTAGGGGTGGAGCCCATCATCGCACTGTCGGCGCCGACAGTGCTTGTCGAAGTCCCGTCCGAGGGACCGTCGGGCGAGGGCACCGCTTCGCCCGAAAGAAGGGCGGCTGAGTCGGTTGATGGCGCGCCGACCGCCCAGCAGGCTCACAAACCCGAGCGACCAGTGCCCACTGCTGCCGCGCCGTCGGTCGAGACTCGATCGGGCTCAAGCCTGCCGTCGATCTCCGACGTCAGGGCCTGGGCGTGCGGTCGAGGGAAGGCCCCCATGGCGTCGGGCGACGAAGGATGGTCGGTCGACGGAGGATCGACCGACTTTTCACTCCCTGAAGGTGCGTCAGGCCTGACCAACCACGACTTGGCCAGGAGACTATGCCAGGCGCTCCTTCTTCCTGCCGACATCGAGGCGATGAAGAACCAGCGTGTCTCCGACATGCTGTCTTCATTCTATCCGATGATGATCCAGGTAAGCTCCGCTTTCCTTTGCCTTCAATGTAGTTCCCGTAAGTTTGGTCCCTCAATGGTTGGTTTTGTTTTGTGCAGCTGGTCTTCAATATATCCGAGCTAGAGGCCGGATACCGGAAGTTCAGCGACATGCGCGCGGCTTGGAGAGACAAGGTCGCGGCCCTTGAAGCTGACAAGGTCATCCTGGTCGACCAGCTGCAGCAGTCGGTCGAACGGGAGGGCCGACTTGAGGGGGAGGTCTCCCGACTCACGGAGGAGGTCTCCCGACTCAAGGGCGCCTTGGCGACGTCGGAGCTGCAGTCGGCCAGGGACAACGCGAAGAAGAAGTCCTGGACCGTCCATCGACTTCGGCACGAGCGAGACAGCTTCGTCAAGGAGCTGGAGGCCGACCGCGAGCAGCTCCGAGTAAGGCTCAAAAATCTTGCCAAGGCCGAAGAAGGTTTGTCCATCACCCAGGCCGACGCAGACATCACAAAGGCCGAAGCAGAGTCGGCGAAGGAGGCCATGGGTCGGGCCGTCGAAGACTTTCGTGACTCAGAAGAGTACCGAGAAGAGCTTCTGGAGAGCGGCTTCCTTTCGTACTGGGTCGAGTACGAGGATGCTCGGGAAGCCGTTCGAAGCCTGTACCCAGAGCTTGATCTTAGCAGCATAGTTCTGCCAGAGTCAGAGGCCCCAGCTGCGGAGGAGACGGCCGAACCAGTATCGGAAGGCCTTTCCACCAGGGCGGAAGCCGAAGAAGACGTAGAGCAGGCTACCGGAGATCAGGCGGCCCTGACTGCCAAAGCCAGAGCGAGTTCGCCGACCGTCCCCCGTCGTTATTCAGTGGAGGAGGCCGACTCTGAGGACTAGTCGGTTTTCTGTTTTTGCTTTTGTTTCGGTCGGTTATACTTGTAGTCGGGCTTCGGCCCAGTTTGTAAACTTGTCTTGATCTTTAATGAAATCAAAGTTTTGGACTTGAACTTTTTCCCTCTGCCTGTCTTTCTCTTTTCATGTGTTGTGGAATGCATTTGAACACGTAAGTCGCGAACCCATATAGATCAGTTAGGACGTTCGGCAATTCAAGCCGCCACAAAGGTAGAACAAGTCCCGACTTTGGATCGGCCTTTCGATGGTCGAGGGCCTAAGTCGGGCGTCCTTCGCCCGGCTGTGAGTCGAAAGCCGACCGACCGCCGGATAAGACTTGGCAGTCGGGTCTCTTTCAACGCATTCAGTCAAATGTCGTCTGGCGCATTTAGTCGGAGAAACGATGATAAGTCGGATCCCGATACCCTTGTGTCGGGTACTGCACCGCGTGATATACGGTGGTAAGCCGAATATCCCATGGCCGGCCGTGGCTCGGTCGGTGAGTCATGAATGCGACTGTGGTCGCATCGTGTGATAGACGGTGGCAAGCCGAATATCCTTCGACCGACCGTAGCTTGGTCGGTAAGTCGCGACGGCAGTTGCGTGGGTATTTTGGTCGGGGCTCCACCGGTAAGTTAGCCGATCGTCTGGCCTGAAAGTTCGACCGTAGAAGGAGTGTCAACTCCCGTCGCCGTGGATGGTTCGGCCCTTGTGAGCGCCCGATACATCGTTGGCGGTCGGGCCGTCGGTTTCACGCGGACGCTAAGTCCGAGTCGGGACGTCGAAACTCGACCTTCTTGGTGAGCGCCGATCGTCAGTCGAAGAGTTAAAACTCCAAAATTTGAAACTGGATTTGTATTCCGAATGAACAAGTACAAAGTTCATTGGTGATACAACTTCAGGTTGTCGGCATTCCAGGTCTGGAGAATCGATTTTCCTTCCAGAGTCTCCAGTCGGTAAGCCCTTGGCTCATAGGTGTCCGCCACCGTATAGGGCCCTTCCCAATTCGGAGCCAGCTTCCCTTGGTCCAGGGGCTTCGAGACCTCCGCCTTTCTCAGGACTAAGTCTCCAGACCTGAAAAGCTTTGGTCTGACCTTGGCGTTGTAATATCGGGCTACATTCTGTCGATATGAAGCCATGCGGAGTTGAGCCTCGTTCCGTAGTTCGGAGAGGAGATCTAGGTCGGCTCTCCGGCAATCAGAGTTATCCGACTCTTCATACCGCTCGACCCTGGTAGATGGCAGCCCAATCTCGAGTGGTATCATCGTCTCCGTCCCATAGGCCAAACTGAAAGGCGACTCTCCGGTCGGAACGCGGGGGGTCGTTCGGTAAGCCCACAGAATGGAGCCCAGCTCGTCGACCCAGAGGCCTTTGGCTTCATTTAGTCGGATTTTGAGCTCGTGTAGTATGGTCCGGTTGGTCACCTCGACTTCGTCGTTGGACTGTGGGTGCCCGACTGAAGTCAGTCGGTGCGTGATGTGAAACTTTGCGCAGAAGTCTCTGAAGTCCTGGTTGTCTAATTATCGCCCATTGTCGGTGATAATGGTATGCGGCAATCCGAACCTGAAGATGATGGATTTTTGGATGAAGTCCTCCATCTTCCGTTCGGTAATCTGTGCCAGGGGCTCGGCCTCCACCCACTTGGTGAAGTAGTCGATGGCGATGACTATGAACTTTCTTTGGACCGATGCTGGAGGGAAAGGACCGAAAATATCGATCCTCCACTGAGCGAAGGGCCATGGAGCGACAATAGGAGTGATTTGACTGGCCGGTCGGTATTGTACGTTGGCGTACTTCTGGCATGGTTCGCACTTTCGGACCAACTCAGCCGCATCCTTCCTCATGGTGGGCCAGTAGTAACCCTGCCGCAGGACTTTGTAGGCCAGGAATTTGCCCCCCAAGTGACTCTCGCAGATTCCTTCGTGCACTTCTAGGAGAGCATAATCTGCATCGGTCGGTCCCAAGCACCTGAGCAAGGGAAGGGAGAACGACCTTTTGTAGAGTCGGCCATCCATGATCACATATTGGGAGGCCGACCATCGGAGCCGCCTGACCTCCGTGGGATCTTCAGGGCTGATCCCGTCGGTCAGGAATCGAACAACCGGATCCATCCAGCTTGGTTCAGCTGTCAGTTGTAGCACCTCTTCGACCTTGTCGACACTCGGCTGCTCGAGGTTCTCCACGAACGTCCGGCCCAAAGAGTCGAAAGTCGAGGTCACCAGTCTGGAGAGTGCGTCGGCCCGAGCGTTCTCTGACCTAGGGATGTGAAAAATTTCAAAATACCCAAGGCGCGTTACGAGATCCTTCATTTTCGAAGATATTTGGCCATGGCCGGATCTCGCACCTTGAATTCACCTTTGACCTGCCCCACGATCAGCTGAGAATCGGAGAATGCCCGGAGGCTGTCGATCCCAAGTTTCCTTACCATCCTCAAGCCAGCGAGGAGCGCTTCATACTCGGCTTGGTTATTGGAGGCTTTGAAGTCGAATCGGAGGGCGTACTCGATGACTCCCCATCTGAGTTGGTGAGCAGGAACCCAGCCCCGCTCCCTTGAGCGTTTAAAGCTCCGTCGATGTGCAGTACCCAGGTGGAGACCGGGTCTAGCTCGAAGGCCGCATCTCATCTCGGGTCCACACCTGCCGACCCTTAGTAGGCCGTCGGGCATTCGGCGATGAAGTCGGCCAGGACCTGGGCCTTTAAGGCAGGTCGCGATCGGTACTATATGTCAAACTCGCTGAGCTTCATCGCCTACTTCGCCAGTCGTCCCGATGTATCCGGTCGGCGCAATATCGCCCTCAGGGGCTGGTGGGTGAGAACCACAATGGCATGCGCCTGGAATATGGGCGGAGCCGTTGTGCGGAGACAGTCAGGGCGAAAATCATCTTTTTCATTTCTGAATATCGAGCTTCAGCGCCATGGAGTACTTTGCTGGTATAGTAGATAGGCTGATGGGTTTGGCTCTTGTTTTCTCGGACGAGCACCGAACTGACCGCCTCAGGGGAGGTGGCCAAATAGAGATACAAGGTCTCTCCGACCTCCGACTTCACAAGCAGCGATGGGAAAGCCAAGTATCTCTTCAGATCCTCGAAGGCCAGTTGGCACTCATCCGACCAAGAGAAGCCCTTCGCCTGCCTCAGAGTTTTGAAGAATGGGAGGCACCTTTCAGCCGATCGCGAGATGAACCGACTGAGAGCGATGATTTTTTCATTCAGCTGCTGGACCTCCTTCTTGGTGTTCGAATGGTGCATGTCGATGATTGCCTTTATTTTCTCAGGGTTAGCCTTGATTCCTCGCTGAGAGATGAGGAATCCGAGAAACTTCCCCGAGGTCACTCCAAAAGCGCACTTAGTCGGATTCAGCTTCATTCGATATTATCGTAGAGTGCGGAAGGTTTCTTCGAGATCTCGGACATGATCTGAAATCTGCACACTTTTCACCAGCATGTCGTCCACGTATACTTCCATGTTGCACCCGATCTGGTCTTTAAAGACCTTATTGACAAGTCGTTGGTAGGTGGCGCCGGCATTCTTCAGCCCGAAGGGCATTACTCGATAGCAGTAGAGGCCCTTGGGGGTCACAAAGGTAGTGTGCTCCTCATCTTCGGATGCCATCCGGATCTGGTTGTACCCGACAAAGGCGTCCATGAAGCTGAGCAGTCGAAATCCGGACGTCGCATCCACCAGCTGGTCGATCTTTGGAAGTAGAAAGCTATCTTTTGGACAGACCCGATTCAGGTCGGTGTAGTCAATACAAATCCTCTACTTCCCATTGGCTTTTTTGACCATGACAATATTGGCGAGTCAATCGGGATATGCGGCTTCTCTGATGAAGCCCGCCTCGAGCAGCTTGTCCACTTTTTCGTCGATGGCCTTCTGTCTTTCGGGAGCAAAAGACCTTTTCTTCTGCCTCACCGGCCTCATCATTGGGTCGATGTTGAGTCGGTGGGTTATTGTCTCTGGGGGATGCCCGACATATCTGCTGCCGACCAAGCAAATATGTCGGCGTTGGCCTTCAGCAGCTCCGTCAACCGTTGCCATTCTGGGTCGGGTAGTTGAGACCCGACCCATACCTTCCGGTTGGGTTTTTCGCTATCGGGTTCGACACGAGCTGCTCGACCGGCGAGCCCCGTTCTTCCTCCTCCCGTTGGTCTAGTTTGTCGATCGTCAGGGAGCCCCTCACCTCGTCGTTTTGAGCAGAGATCTGGAAGCATCGACGAGCGAGCTGTTGGTCTCCGCGCATCTCCCCGACTCCGTTCCTGGTTGGAAACCGAACCAAGAGATGGTACGTTGAGACAATCGCCTTGAGGGCGTTTAGTATGGGTCTTCCAAGTATGGCGTTGTAGGCCAAAGGCACTTGGACGACCGCAAAAGTCAAATGAACCGTGCTTTGTCGTGGTTCGATGCCGACCGTCACGGACAGGGTAATTTCACCTTCCGTCGCGACGGCGTCCCCGGCAAAGCCTATCAAAGGCATAGGGACCCTCTTGAGTCGGTCGGTTGATAGTCGCATCCGGAAGAAGGTTGAGTAAAATAAAACGTTCGTCAAACTTTCATTATCTACAAAAAATTTTTTTACATCATAGTTTGCTATTATTGCCGAGATAACAACAGCGTCGTCGTGGGGAGTTTGGATGCCCCGAACGTCTTCTTCCGTAAAAATAATTGCGTCGTCCGGGTGTAGTCTCTTCGTCGGCTCCCCTCCAGTAGACATCCCGGGCCGAGTCGTTTGGAAATCATATTGATGATCCCGGCCGTCGGCTGATTAATGGTCGCTTCCTCAGTCGGCTGGGGTCGTCGGTCGGTCACTGGTCGAGTCGGCGGGTTTCTCCGAAATTTATCGAGATACCCTCAGTGGATGAGAGCTTCGATCTCATCCTTAAGCTGGATGCATTGCTCGGTATTATGGCCGTGGCCCCGGTGGAATCGGCAGTACTTCCGTCGGTCAAGGCCTTTTGCCTTCAAAGGCGGAGGCCGTCGCAGGTATTCTTCTTCCTCGATCTCCATCAAAATCTGCGTACAGGGAGCAGAGAGAGGAGTGTAGGAGTCATACCTGGGGCGTGTCGGCCTTGAAGTCTGCCGTCGGGGTGACTTTGGTTTCGTCGCGGAGGCGAGACCCGACCATCGGTCGGGGGCCTGCTAGGTTCGGCGGGTCCCGACCCTTCCTTCGCTTTTCCTTCGGACCTTTGAACTCGGTCGAGCATCGGTCGGAGGCTCCTTCGTCCGCGCGCATGTACTTGTACGCGCGCTCCAATAATTCGGCATACGTCCGGGGGAGGGTCTTGTCCAGGGAGTAAGTGAACCGGGACGCCCTCACCCTCATTTCATGGTCGAGATAGCCATATCTTCGTTGAGGTCCCGACCTCAAGCGTGGCCGTATTGAATCACGCCACGAAGTGTCGGAGCATCTCATTTTCTCCCTGTTTGAGGGAGAAAAGGCTGTCCGACATTCGCGGCGGCTTCCGACTAGTGCTGAAGTGAGCCACGAAAGAGTGCTCGAGCTGCCCGAAGGAGTGGATACTTCCCGATCGAAGATCGGAGTATCAGTCCTGGCAGCTTTGCGGAGCGTGGTGGGGAAGCCGATGCAAAAGAGAGCGTCGGTTGCCCCCTGAATCGTCATGAGAGCTTTGTAGCTCTCCAGGTGGTCGATTGGGTCGGTGGAGCCGTCGTAGGGCTCCACGTGCGGCATCTTGAACCGACTGGGATCGGTTCGTCGAGAATGAGTCGGGAGAGAGGTTGGGTGGTCTGGAAGTCGACATCGTTTGAAGACTTCTGCCCGTCCACCTGCAACTGTGCAAGCCGACGGTCGATTTCCTCGAACCTGCGTTCGTAGTCATCCGTCCGTCGGTGCTGGGAGACCCCAGGAGTGGAGTCTCCGGAAGATTTCGAGAGGGAGCGGACGGCGTTCCGGTCGCTTCTCCTTCCTCGCTCGTTCCAGCTGGGAGGGAGAAAGCTGTTGGGACCGATGGGCATCGCGCCGCGGCCGCCCCTCCTCCTCTCTGTGGGAGCGCTGTGGCAGGCGCTCCCGCGGAGACGACGGAGATCGACGCGGGCGTCGGCGGCTGCTCCTGGAGGGCATCGGACGTGCCGCGGTTGCCCGACCGGTGATGGCGGCAGCCGTACCGGCTGTTGCTGGAGGCTTTTGACCGCTCCGTCAGCACGGTCATCTGCCGTACGATCGCCGCGATCTGCACCTCCGTGGTCACCGGGGTGCGGAGAGCTGGGTTCCGCCGTGGAGGTGGGGAGAGGCCTCTTCCCGACGGGAAGAGCGCCTCGCCGATCCGGTGACTCTCGATCGTTGAGCTCTTGTCTTTGTCATTAGTGTCTAGCCCCTACCTGGCGCGCCAATCTGTTGCGGCCAATCCCTCGTCGCCTGATCGCCGGGAACGAGCGCCTGCAAAAGAAAGTCCGCACTGATCGGAGGCGGCTCCGGCGGAGACCCTCCGACGGTCAAGTCAGAGAGGAGACTAGGCAACAGTGAGAAGAAAGCAAAGAACTCAACGAGAGAGAGAGGGCAAGCCTGTGAGTTTCGAAGCCTCTAGCACTGTAGCCTTCCCCGATATATATAGTGGAGCGTAGTATGGCGCCGTCATTAATGGCGCAGACAATTGAGGAATTGTCAACTCACTGTAGACTGTCAGAGTCGCCGTGAAAGTGTCACTCGCCGTGGGCTGTCAAATCACTAGGGTTGACAATGCCCTAGGCGGGATAATGCCCTTAGGCGGCAGTGCCGCATGCTGCTGTCAGGACTGACAGTCTCTGGCAGTAGTACGGCGATCGGAGGAGTCAACCGACCTTAGGTCGGTGGCCAGCTGAGTGGCATCGGGTGGAGATTCGGACCTCCGACGGTCGGTCGGGCACGTCGCGGGAGTCGGCCATCGACCCCCTGGTGCAGTCGGTCGGGAGGCGGAGAGGTCTGCTCGCCGACATATCCTCGGTCGGTAGAGAGCCGTCGATCGATCGG
This sequence comes from Elaeis guineensis, assembly GCF_000442705.2. Taxonomy (NCBI): domain Eukaryota; kingdom Viridiplantae; phylum Streptophyta; class Magnoliopsida; order Arecales; family Arecaceae; genus Elaeis; species Elaeis guineensis. Next base: position 116,330,297 of record NC_026003.2, on the reverse strand, counting down.
TCACGGCACCCGACGACCGGTCGGTCGGTCGGTCGGTTGGTCGGGTATGCCCGATTATAAGTCGGCATGAGCGGGGTCGGTCGGTATTCCCCAACACATTTCAAGCAGGAATGAACCCTCCCGGAGGATTTGTGCAATATGATGGGTCTCAGAGCACTTTCACGGCCAACAACAGAGATGCCCTGGCTCCTGGGAAGGTGGTTCCAAGTGATCAACTTTCTTACTTCTTGGTATTCGACATGTTGGGATTATTTGCATCACTAAGCATCATTCTACTATTGATCTGTGTGGTTCCAAGGAAGAAGAGGATACTAACGAAGTTCTTGAAATGGGTTATGTGGATTGCTATTTTTTGCACGGCAATTGTATTCGCAATTGCTCTGGATGCAATATTTCCGAATTCTTTCACCCTTCTCACCATTTTCATTTACAGTTGGTATTCGATCTTCGGAATCGCTTTCGCTTGGTTATGCATTCGATTCAGCATCTATTTGCTAAGGAAAACGGGATGGTCAAAAAAAAAAGAAGCCTCTGGATGGATGAAGTAAATACTATATGGATAGGATCTGGCACGGCTCTTTTTTATTGTTGCCTTTATAGTGGTAGGTTTTATTGTTGTAATTGTAGTGTGTCTTCTTTTTTATTTGTAAATTATATTATTAATAATAAATTTAGGAGAAGTGCCTTGCTTCCTTTGTCCCCACAAAAATGGAAAATAAAAGTTCCTATGCTAATTGTTTTTTGAAAAACAAAATCGAGAATGGATGGTAAAGTGCGTGGCGTATCCACAAGATGATTGAACCACGTCCAGCGCTGCCAACATATGAACTAATTCTAGCATATTGCATGAGGTTCGGCAGGCTTTTATGGAGAGATTATTGGTTAGATCAAGCCCATCAGCTTAGTAATGGATTAGTCCAACCATAAACCAACATGCACAAACATGGAAGGGAGCAATACACGCATTTTGTTTATGTTGGTTTGTGGTTGTATTGGTCCACCAGCTTAGGCACTGGATAGACTTGAGCAATGGACGGGCTCGAACGGGCTTGGACTGGGCCTTGCTAAGATGTTAGCACCTATTTTCTTAACTCAAGTCCGATCCAGTCCGATCATTGGATTTATCTTTGCTGTCCAAGCCCAGCCCTAGATGATGGACGGGCTGTCTAAGGTATTAAATATTGCTGGTAGTGGGCACTTTAGGCAAGGTGTCCGATGAGAGATATGGAGGATTTCTAAACCTTTACTTATTTGACTAATTATTTGCATAAATTCTCATATCTGACCATAAAAGTAAGTGGGCCTCTTGGGCCTCGAGCAAGACTTGGTCTAATGTGCATTCTTTATGTCCAAGCCCACTCAAATCATGGGCCAGGACTATCGGGCTGGGTAGGCTGCCCGACCCATGCTCAGGTCTAGCGTTGGACCTGGTCCAACTGAAAATTATACCCTATTATGAGCCCATGAACCTTTTTGCGCACCAGTTTCAAGAGGATATGCTGCAATAACTGAACAAAAAGATTGGATTTTTACAAAGAATGCTTCATGTGTATATCTTTATTCTTCAAACTAGCCAACTAATATGTCAAGCGAATGGTTTCTATAAGATGCAGGGTAGGGCACAAAAGGAGCTTGCCTTGGTCAAGCATTCGGTTGCCCAAGCGTAGCCAGGTAAATGAAAGGGGACCTGTTGGACTATGTAAGCCTCGTTGGAACCCTTTCACGATCAAACATCCAGAATTCACTGTGATTTTTAAGATGTTTTGTCATGCTCCAAATCAAGAACATGACATGGCCATGCTACCACGAGGTACCATGTATAATAAAATGAAGCTAACTATAATAAGATAAATAAAAATCCATCTCGTACAAAATATGAAGGGATCCAAAGTCTCTCATTAAATAAAGAAACAAATTGCTTGTACAGAACTTCTAAATACTAAAATCTCAAAATTTATAATATCAACTACAAATCCATAATATCATTAATCAAGTAATCAGCTAAAAATGCGTTATGAAAGCTTCCAAGCTTGCTACTATGAATCTTTAAGTCCCGATCACTCCTCACTTCTAATGACTTTATTTGTCTAAAAGGATAAAAAGAAGAATGAGCTACACACCTCAGTAAATGAATCTTACAGTATCTTACAAGATCAAATATAAATTTTACATAGCTTAATGAATCATTTAATAAATTGTATTAAAACTTTATTGGAAATTTCATGGAACTTCTTATTATGACATAAGGTGTTAGTTTCTGACACTGCAGTTTTGATGGCTGAACTTTGCGCAGCATAGGAAGTTTTAACATATGCTATTAAAATTTCAGGAGCCTTGTAGATTATCTTGGAAGTTGGAGGGGGATTCTTTAATAGTTGTTAGGTGGTTATCGGCCTGCAAATTATTTCTTTCCTTCATTCTTCTGAGATGACTCATGCCTACCGCAAAGCAAATAGTGTGGTTGATTAGATTGCAACTCACGTGATGACTTGTTTTACTGGCTGTAGGATGGTACCAAACTATACCAAACTACTTGTCTCACATCATGGCTTTTTAGCCGAGTGCTTTGGTTGTTCAAGTTATTCTACATGCAATCTCGAGCCAACAAAATTTCTTGACTTTTTCACCCAACTAGAGATTAAGGATGAAATGAGAACCCACTGCCAATGCCGCCATTTGAATTAGCATGCCAACTTCTACGATATTTTTTAAGGATGCAAATTAGTTGAGCTATTCATGAACTACTCAAGTTCGACTTGACATATTTATTGTCAACTTCGAATAGCAAGATACTCGACTCGAAAGCTTATGAATCTATTTAAGTTTATATTTATATATATATAAATATATATATATATATTATTTTTATTTATAATATATTTTAATATATATAATTAGTAGGCTAAAATTACTCGAGCTTGAGTATGGCTCGATTGATATTTAAATCGAATTGAGTTGATCTCGAGTTTTATTTATTTTTCATCAAATCGAGCTTGAATTTGAAATGTTAAAGCTTGATCGATCTTATGTCGAGCTTCGAGTCCAAATATTTTGAGTCAAATCGAACTCTAAATTTTAACTATTCGACTCGGCTCAGTTCGATTGTATCTTTACACTTTTTCACGAAGTGAAGTGGCAAAGGCACTTCCAACCAAATCCACCCATAATACCGTCAAAGGAAATTTAGTAAATTTAATGCCAGGCAAGTTTTTTGCTCAAAGCTACTCTAAGAATAAGGTGGTGGCAACACTGACAGCTGTCAGTCATAGAAACGAATCCTACGGGAAGTCTAGGATGGCGAGTGTAAGAACCCACCTATGACTCCTCTCATTATTAGATGGACTAGATCCAGTGGACCAGTACAATAGTCACTCACTAGATTACCCTCTTATATTTAAACAATTCAAGAACAAATGAGGGGGCACCTGTTATCCACCAACACATGCTTCGGCATTTGGGTTGGTCCAGTGGACCTGGCACATTTATTAATTTCTCCCTGTTCAACACAAGCCTAGCTAACAGCATGCAACATAAGACTGTATCGAGTAGCTCTGGCGGAGAAACTTTTAGTCTTTCTGGAATTGGACATCGATACTCAGGTGCAATTCAATCAGCCGTCGTCTTTACTTGCCTTGGTCTCGTTGAATCCGAACAAGGATCAACTGGGTTGAAAATTGAATGGAAAATAAATCTTCTCCATCACTCCTACATCAATTTTTGAACATGAGGGGACATGAGTGAAGCTTTGCTGCCAGCCTTTGAAATCTTTTTCTCCCTCCCAGATCAAATGCTTTCTTTGGCAATGTTGGAAGAAAAACTCAATGCTAGAGATTTGCTTGGGAAGAAACTTGGAAAGAATCTTGGATGATGCATTTTGTATAATCAAGCCCCAAAATAGTAGACCATCATTTCTCTCATTGTGGTTGAAGGCCGTTTGTTATTTACTAGGTGTGCTCCACCCACAAGCCTCCTTTGGAACTCTTTGGCTTGATCGGAAATGGAGGAATTTCATTAAGCCAGCTCAACCAGTTCTGCTTATGTTATTTGCAGCCATAGCTTGGACATGTTGGAGGGAGAGATTCAATAATTTTTCTTAACAAGTATTCTTCTGTTGCAGCTGTGGCTCAGGAGTAGGAGTGACAATCGGATCAGATCATAAACGGACTTGATTAACGCGGGTCGGATCAGAAAATTGTCAATCCAAATCCAATCTATTTATTAAACGGACCAAAAATTCAAATCTAAAACCGATCTATTTATTAAACAAGTAATCCGACCCGATCCGTTTAATCCATTTATTAAATAAGTCAAATTAGATTAAATAGATTAAACAGATCGGATTAAATAGATCAGAAATAGGTTAAACATGTTTTAAACAGGTTAAACGGATCTTAAATGAGTTAAATAGGTTAAACAGGTCCGGTTAAATGGGTCAGAAATAGTTTAAACAGGTTAAATGGGTTATCTGACTCAATCTGTTCTGAATATTAAATGAGTTAAACGGATCAAATATCTAAAATCCAAATCTAATTCAATTCAATTATTAAACAGATTAAACGGATCGATCCGTTTATGATTCAAATCCGTTTAGTCTAAATCCAAACTTGTTTATGACGAATCGAACACAAATCGAGTTGACGGATTGGATCCCGTTTAGTCTTATTCAGGAGGTTTCATTTCTTCAAGGTTGACCCTCTGTAATCACAAAGCCTAATCTAATTTTGGAGAAATTTGATTGAAGGTGAAGGAGCTTCCAAATGTGTTTTCAGATAATTAGCAATTCCATGGTGTCGCTTTTCTTATTTCAGCAGTCATAAGTAGTTCGAGGGACCTAAATTTATTGTCCGAGAATATTGTTTGGTCTTCTTATGCCTTTTGCCCTTCCAACAGATTGTATTCTGATTCAAAGGAGGTATGATCTCAGATATGGAAATTGGCTGTTTTATATTTCAAAAACTCTCTCTCAAGTCGGACTCTTTTGTGAAATTTGGACGTGGTGGCCATTCCGGATTCTGGTCCTTTCTCAAAGCCTCATTCTGATGTGGGGCAGTGGTACAGCAGCTTGGTCTTCTGTGATGAGCGAAACAGAGCTCTGTTATGTTCAAAGGTGGCTGTTATTGCAGGAAAAAGAGTTGGCTTGGGAATCTTTGTGCTTGGGCAATGAATGCTTCTGCTTGTTGGTCTGGATGAGGTCCTATCCTCTGCTGCTGCTTATGAGCATCAACATTCTCTCTCCTGATTATCAGCCACTTGGTTTGGAACCATTTAGCTTCTTGCTTCTCGCATACAAAGAACTCTACACAGTTTGTAAACCTAAACATATCAAATAAAAATCTAATGGAATCCCCAACACACATGAAGGGCATATTAGGAAGAGCTGTTTAACCTTTCTACTAGATAAATAAGAAGTGTCAGGAAGCAAACATGTATTTGTGGAAAATAGAAGTGTGAAATTAATAAAAATTATATAAAATGGAACTTCTGAATTACCAGATAAACTGAAACAGAAAAAGAACTTGTAATAAAAGCTATGAGCCTGTTCTAATCTTGGGTGCATATCTAAATCTATGGTTGAGAATCCATTGTACATATAGCATTTGCATTTGGCCCATGCTTGGGTTATAGGGGATGGATGTCAATGAGCAAATTTATAGTGTATAAATGGAAATGGCTCTCTGTAATTTTTAAGCATAAGAAGGAACATTCGCTCAAAGATCTTGATATACCCAGGCAAAAAGAGGTGTGGGACCAATGGAAATCCAAACTGGAATTCTCATATTGATGATATTGCTCGAATTTCCTAAGGATCAGCTCAAAATGCATCTCAGATACCTTGAGTCTAGAAGAAAAATGGAACAGATATTAGAAGGGTTTTCTGATTAAAGAACGATAGGTACCTACATACCACAATCCAGGAACATAATGTTATTAAGTCAGGTTTCATCTGAAACAGATCATAAAAATAATGTGCTGGGGTTCAAGGCAAAACACAGTCGCAAATCTCATATCTCGAACCGGAGAAGAGATACATATGAGGGTTATCCGATTGAACAGAAAATAAGATATTTCATATCATGATCCAAGATATGGACATGTTATCAAAGTGTTTCTAGGATTGGAACTGAAACAAATCATGATCAGCCCAATGAGGAGATAGCGACAGAAGATATGAGATTAATGGCAGGAAACCTTTGAATTCTTGGAGGAGTTTGCAATCCTCTTCCATTATTTTCATTGTTGCTGGTACTGTTCTTCTCTCAAGTATCGATACTGGCTTGCCCAAGCTGGTGTTTTTGAGAATCTTCGAAGTTTTCACAATAACAGAGGAGATCAGTCCCCAAACTTACCAAAAAGAGAGCAACTGTGAGAAGAAACTGGAGCAATAAAAGATTTAGAACAAAACCTTTCCTTGAGACAGTAGGAACAGTTGAGGGAGCCTGCGCTTGGCCTCCACCTCGTGGACACACTGTTAACAATGTAGGAGGCAAATGGAAACTAACAGCAGAGGGAAAGTGAAAGGCAAATATAGGCTTCATGAGGTTTGGGGGTTGGGGGTTGGGAGTTGGCAAGGCTTCCAAGTGAATTACACTACACAGAATTTAAAATTTGAAAGGGGATGTTGGGAGTGATGTCAGTTTATTCATTTTATAAAAAGGTAAGAGGCACCGTTGTGCAAGAACAAGTTCTCAAACCAAGTAGTTGCATCCATCCATCTTGTCATCTATCGGACAATCCAAGTCAAAGCACATAACTAAGCTAGACTTGCTTTTTAATGTCTTCCCTTTGCCTACGATAAAAGAACAGAGATACTAACATAATTCTGCAAAAGTATAATTCAGCTAGCAATTTCCAGAAGACATCGAACGTGTAAGAACCTAAATCTTCCATCCAAGGTTATCAAAATGCACATGGAATGTGACCCAAGAATTCCAGAACACGATGATCTTCCAGAAGCCTTGAAAATTTGAAAGCCAACATGTTTATTGTTTCAGTTTCAAATTAGTTTAGGAATTGCATGCTAATTAATTCAATACATGAAAGGGGAGTTCCGAGACAGAGACCCCTCGTGGCAACACGTGTCACATGTTTAGAGGGTTCCCAACTCTGCCACGTACGGTGGGGGGTGTAGATATAGTAAATTTGGGGGGGGGGGGGGGGGGCTATTTTGGTGAAATCAAATCTGTCCAATATAGTAAATACCTATTTTGGTGAAAATCAAATTTGGTGAAAACCAAATCATGAAAATCAAATCACAATTAAAACCATTCTAAATTGGCCCAATATGTATTTCTTTTATATATTTTTTTATTTCTTTTTTATTTTTTTTTGGAGTCTATTTATACGATGTAAATATGTACCAAAAAAATCAATCAATACAATTGAATTCCTTTTTTTCTTCATATTTTTTGTCACCACCAACTACAAAACCTCGTGCATGATAAGCAATCATCTGGATATGGGCCTAAACTCTCTTGAATTCACACCTTCCAACAACATACCCTCCAGTAAAATAATCGGAGGTTGATGTCAATGACTTGGGTTTAGGTCCCACCCTCTCCCAAACTTTAATCTGGTTTCGTGTCCTAATTCGGAGAAAGAGAAAGTGCATATAAGCTGTTTAAGATAGCAATTCAAAAAAAAAAAAATTCATCAAGTTTCACTTGGTTCTGTTTCCATAGTCCAGCAACCAAGCTTAGAGAATGGAAGAAGGGATTGGCTGGCAACGGCTGTAGCATGGCAAAGATTTACTTAAGCAATCATGATATAAATTCACTAGTCTCTATGTGGTTGCTTACCAAAGCAAATCATGTCACCACACAAGTGGTACCACAGTTGGCCACGCGCCTTTAACCCTGTAGCCCACGTCTATGGTTCGAGCATGCTTTGGCAAGAAGTGATTGCCGCTTCTCGATTGCATGTCCTTATTGAGTAATCTTGGGGCAGATCTGACCATGTGCCAGCAACTGATGATGGAATGCCCAGAGTTGGACCGTCAAATGAGTTCCGGTTCAACTATAGCACCTATAAGGCGCAACGCCCAACCTTCTACCATCAGTCAGCACACTACAGACAATCGATAAATCCCAATTGACCTTCTCTGATGGATACAAGCTGTCTACAACAATCCAGTCGACTTCATAGTCAAATTTTACAGGTACCAACATACAATCGATATATCCTCATTACCGACATATAGTCCGCATAACTGAAACCGCCAGTAATGATATTTATGGGCACTAACTGCTCACCTATGATCATATGGTGCCAGAATAAACGAATCCACATGCTTAACCGTTATAGACGGTTATCAACAATTTGTCTATAAAAGAGAGGTAAAGAAACAGCGATGGTAAGACTCTTCTGAGCTGATATTCTGTCAAAATTCTAGTTTAACTGTTCTGTTCACCACTCTTCGCTGACTTAAGCATTAAAAGGTCTCCATCGGATATAATTTTGGTCAATGAATTTGTTTTGTAGGTCACTCATCACCGAACTCAGGCGCACACTTAGATTGGCCACAACAAGTAATAATCCTATGAAAAAATTACAGGACAAAATAAACAAAGGTCACATATCATTTGATGAAATGTATGATTCAAGAAAAAGGAACCTACCGATGGCTGCGTGGATGACCTCCACTAGTGACATCAATTGCAGCAAAATATCCAAAAAAAAAACATAGAGAAGACATGCGAGAGATTGTGTCAAAGAGGATGCCCAAAGTCGAGAGAGATAAGAGGGTAATCGAAGTCTTGTATCCGTACTAATAAGAAATCCGATTATCGAAGATCCCAACATTGCCAACAGAGGCGAGAGGGTGGCAGTGCGGCAGGGGGGTGTTGTTGATCGGTCGAGCCCAAGAGATCGGGGTTATGGTGGGATGAGACTAAATCGGGCAGCCAGAGAAGTCGAAACTAGGCCGTGTCGAAGAATTCAAAGCCAGAGATCAATAGATTAAGGGAAATTATGGTTTGACCTGCTGGGGAGCCTTGGACTTTATGACTACACATCTCTTAGGACTTGCTTGCTTCGCCGGAAATGCAGGGGAGGAGGCAATTCTTGAGCAGCAGAGAGGGGGCTTGGAGTTCCAAGAGAAGAGGAGGGGGGGAAGAAAAGGCTTTTTGGAAAGTTATTTTTATATTTTTATAAAACATAAAAATTTATGGAGAAAGTGGATTTTGAAATTTTTTGTAGGATGGATAGTAACGGTATTTTTTACCAAAATATCCCTTTAAGGATCCATTTGATTGGGGGTAATTTGGCATGAAAAAATAAATCTCATATTAGATTATTATGTTTGGTATAAAAAATAGAATAGAGAAATACTAAAAAATTGGTGGGCTCCATATTTATTTTTTGAAGAAAGAAAATAAAATAAATACTATAAGAGATTTGTTAGATGTATGTCCTAGAAGCCAATATGGCTGACACATTGTAATAAATTTACGATATAATTTTATACTTAATATATTGATATGATCGATAAAAAGATAATTTTTTTTCATTCAAGTGTAATGTGTCTTTAAATCATCCATGAAATTAGTTTCGATACATATTCTCAAGGTGTTGAGAATTAGAGATATGATTTAATTCCTAAAGGCTCCTAATCATAGGATCATCATGAGGATGGTGATAGATGGGTCTTTAGTCTACAGTATAGAGACACTGGACGAC